>NC_092811.1:14520116-15167126 GCF_040954645.1 Diabrotica undecimpunctata | reverse complement strand
TTTCATTTTAAAGTTTTAAAAGGTTATGGTGGCTTAGACCAATTTTTCGTTGGTAAATAAATAAACGTTGTATACTAGTGAGTGTAAAGGTTCAAAATGGCAGTGAATTACATGTCTACAGTGCTTTCGCAGTGCAAAAGTATCTTGCTCCAGAAGGTTTGTCCATGTGTTTAGACGGAACTGAAACCGAAGTAGACAAACAAGAAAATTAGTTTATTGAGAAGTCTAATTTCAACGCGATTGGAAGATTGCAGTTCAATGGCAAGTTATGTGAACCAAATAGTTGAAAAGGGACAAAAATTAAGTGACACTTGTTTTAAAATTGACGATAAGTGGATAGGTTTGCTACTTTTGGCGGGATTACCTGAGCGTTTATCACCAATGATAATGCGTATCGAACATTCAGGAATTGTGATTTCTACCGATTCAATTAAAACAAAACTGTTGGACATGGAAAGTGATGTTGGTAATACTGGTAGTGCCTTTGCAAGTGGTAGTAGTAACAAAACCAGAACCAATCACAACAGACGGTTAGAAAATAGCACTAATCACAGAAGAAGTGATCACAAAATTGAAATCATCCGAAAAATATGCGTTTAGTGCTGCATTTCTCAATGGAGACTTTAAGAAAACTGAGTGGTATGTGAACTAGGGAGCTAGTGTTCATTTAACGCCAAATGAATACTGGATTAATAATAAAAGAGTAAGTGATAGATGTGATATTATAGTTGCTAACAAGAACATAGCCAAAGTAAAGTGATTTGGACTTAACTGTTGTTGGTAAGAATAATTTTAATATTGTAGTTCAAAATGCTCTTTGTATTCCAGAACCTACAACTAACCTTTTATGTATCAGCAAATTAATAGAGAATGGAAATTCAATTAAATTTGAAAATCATTGTTGCAAAATATTTAGCCATATAAATAGTTTTTATTTAAATAAAATGAAAGATGGAATAGTCGATGGACTGAATGTGGCTGGGGAAATGGACATTAAAAAACAAAACTGTATAGTTTGTTGTGAGAGCAAACAAACATGATCACTAGACTTCGGCAAATATGCATATTGCACATTTTGCATATTGTGCATATTTTATGCAAATATTTCATATTTTGGCATATTTGTATAAAAGTTTGCATAAAGTGCATAAAAGTTCAGATTTTTATACTGTATTTGAAAATTTTTAAACATACCAATTTATTTCAATTCTTGTATAAAATTTTTTAGTCATTTTAATCAAGAAATGATCTAAGTACGTAATCTCTACAGGTACAAAACATTTACAATTTCAAAGAAGATCAATTTAAGTAGCCCTCAACATTCTTAGAAAGTCTCGGTCACTGAGGCATTCAGTTATTGGATAATCGCTAAGGGTTCGCTCATTTGCATTTTATGATCTAATCCCCAAATATATCTAAAATTTATTGTATCTTAACAGCAGGTAATCGGCTAATAGTTTTGTTCCTAATTTAGGGATTTTCCAAAATCTCCCAGTTTATTGAATTAGGTACCTAAACATTTCTAATTTGATGCTCAGATTTGTAAATCATTTTTGTTTTGATATTCAAAGCGTAAACACTCGTTGTGCGTAACAAAAAGGAAGATTGTGATTTTATAATGCCTAAAACAACCAGTGCTTCAACTTGGATTAAACCTTATAAAGAGCTGTCTATGGATATGGCAAAAATCTACTGTTCAGTCTGTGGCAAAATTGTAATTATCTAACATTTTCTATTAAATATCTAATATTTCATACATACAGGGTGTTTCCAAATGACACTTACAACGTTTGACTGTAGATACTTCTCGAAAAATTGAACAAAACGATATAGTTAATGAGGGGTCAAACTTATTTACTTTTCGAGATACAGGGTGTTAAAATTAAAAAAAAATTAAATTCTTTTAGTTAATAACAACAATAACTTTAAAACCAATAAACTTATTTACTTGAAATTTAGTACTCGTAGGTTGTTTTTAAATGAAAAATAGCTTCCTTTAGTGAGAAAAAATTGTCCATGGTACAATACAATGGTGTGTATTTAGAAAAATTTTTCACCTTTACTTTTTTTTATGAAGTCAGCTATTCTAAAACACAATTATTTTTATTGTAATTGAATTAACAAAAAAAAAACTTTTGTTGAATTTTAAAATAAGTTATATGATGTACTAATGGTTAGTAACAAAAACTAATTTGTGGATTAATACTGCATTTAAAACACTTAGCGAGTGTTTTTTTTCCAAACCAGTTATTTGATTAACCAAAAACACCTTGTATATTTTTATATTTTAAAGGTTGGGTTAAAATAAAGGTTTTTATTTTTATTTATAGATAGCATGTGAGAAGAAATTTCAGATAGACCAACATGTGAGAACTGCTTCACACATTGCAAAAAAAGGAAAAATAGGAGGAAAACATCAAACTTCAATGGCTAAATGTTTCCAATCTACTTCAAAAAAATTAGATGAGCAAGAAACTTTTAATGAAGACTTGTGTCGCGCATTAGTGTCTGCAAACATACCGCTTTCAAAATTAGCAAATGTAAATTTTAGTTCGTTTCTAAAAAAATATTGCAAACTTAATGTTCCAAGTGATCGGTCTCTAAGAAGAAATAATGTGAACGGGCTATACTCGTCGGTGTTAATTAATATTAAGGAAGAAATTGCAGATAATTATTTTTACATATCTGTAGACGAAACCACTGATTCCTCAGGAAAGTATATTGCTCATTTATTGATTGGTGTTCTTAAAGAAGATACCTTACCAAAATCTCATCTTATTTCATGCCAGCAACTTGAGAAAACAAATGCTTTAACAATTTGGCGTTTTATACAAGAAACATTAGCAACTTTTTTTTCTTCCGACAACTATTCCTTCTAATAAATTACTGCTTATTTTATCGGATGCTGCTCCTTATATGGTGAAAGCAGGACAAAATTTAAAAATATTTTTCCCAGATTTAATACATGTTACTTGTGTAGCGCATGGATTAAACAGAGTTGCAGAGGAAATACGAAAAAAGTTTAATCTTGTAAATACCATGATATCCAGTGTCAAAAAAGTATTTCTTAAATCTCCTATAAGAATTCAACTTTATAAAGAAATGCTACCTAACATTCCTCTTCCACCACAACCTATTTTAACGCGATGGGGAACATGGTTAGAAGCAGCTAATTTTTATGTAGATCATTTTGTTAAAATAAAGAACATAATTGATACGTTAACAGATGAAAGTTCCCAATCTCTTTTGGATTCTAAACAAACTTTTCAGAGTAACTTGCTTCAACAAGAACTTTCATTTATAAAATCAAATTTTAGTTTTGTTCAAAAAACAATTACTCAGTTAGAATCACCAAAACTGTCACTGTTCGAAAGTACAGCATTAATAAAAGAATTTGCGTCATGTTGTCGGAACGTTAAGGGTAATATGGGAAAAGATATTTTAAAAAAATTTGAAGCTACTATGGAAAAAAATAAAGGTTACCATATTCTTTCTGAAGTAGTCAGTGTTCTAGCTGGAAATATTTCGGAAACAATTAATTTAGAACCAAATGTTTTGGGTAGTTTGAAAAATGCTCCCGTTACATCAGTTGATGTTGAACGAAGTTTTTCCATATATAAATACTTTGACCGTGGTGAGAAAGCACATAAGTCATTTTGCCTAGTTTTGCAGTAGAAGCGATTTAATATTCACCGGTTACCTCTAAATCCGTTTTATAGCCCAAAATTACGTGTTACTTACTTTATTTGGTTTTAAGTGTTGTTTTTATAATTATCTATATAAATGTATTATACTAATATAGACTATTCTCCAAATTTTCCACCACCCAGGAAATAAAAAATATGTCAAAAATAAAATTCGTGACTTATGTCATTTGATCCCAAGTGGGTCCATGACTTATGTGTTATTGCACTTACAGAAAATGGTTATGAAAATAATATTAATAAACAAAGTATTTTTTATTTGTTATAAAAAAGCAAGTTTGATAAAAAAATAAACCTAAAAAAAGAATGAACCACTTAAACATAATAACTATTTAATCAATATCTTCGTCGATACCTGAATAGTCCAGCAACGCTGTTTCGATCGATGAAAGATTTTCATAGAACCCATGAAAAGTTGTAGGGATTAAGGAAAGCAAATCAAGATCCTTCTTTTTTTCTTTATTTATTGGTACATCCGCCTTATATTTCAACGGGGGAACTAAATTTCCTAACACATTTCGTCTAATAAAAGAAATTTCCTTAAATGACTTCTCTGCATTTAAGGATTTTTTGAAAAATATTTCCCCATTATCCCATTTTATATAATTTAGCCATTGCACGTCATGCCAGCGAAAATGTTCTCCTTGATCGTCTTTTTTCCTAGACACCAATTGGCCCCTTTAACTTGTCGCATTTATGGCAAATATCCGTTTGAGGCTTTTTAAACGACAGATTCAATTTATGACATTTAGATCTATAATATGGATACGACACAAAATTTTGGTATGATTCCTTGTATAGGCTTCTAGGGTCAAATGTGATGGTAGAAACCTTTTATTTGTTTGGACGCGTGAGTAGTGGCTTTCGTAACTCAGGAAACTCAAAATATGCTTACCGAGTTCTTCTAATTTTCTTCAGACCACTTGTTTGGTGGAATATTCTTTCATTGGGCAGAATCAGTCTTTGTTTCTGTAGGTTATACTCTTTTTATTACAGCGATAACTTTTATGAAATTGTCTGTTTCATTGAAAGTCACAAGAGAGCATTTACGGCAAACAGAAATATGGCTACCATTTATTCATAAAAAATATTTGTAGGTTTTGAGGCGAAATTTTTCTTTGTCTGGATCGTCTGTATAAGGCCTCTGCGATTTTTTGTCATATATAGTGAAAAGACTGGCTATATAAGCTATTCTCTTGTCGTAACTGCCCAAACTCCAATATTTGGGAAAAATTTCTTTCAGCTGATTTTCAGTGATTTTTTTTTATACTCTTTGCTGGGCATAGTGGCAGAGGTTGAAATGGTCTTTCTGGAATTATTTTACCATTTTTTGTAATATATGACTTCCCGAATTACTTTTTTTTTTTCGTAATTCTCTAGCCTTTCTTGTGTCCGGTGGTTTTTGCAGCTGTTGACGTGATTTTTACGCTCTAAGTTAAATTGCTTGTAGTATTATTTTTTTGTCATCAAACCAGAATTGCTTTTAAGAATGTATCTGCTATCAACTCATCATCAACAGACACTTTAAACAAAAAACTTCTGGACATGTGTTATTCGCAATATCAAACCAAACTGAACTGTTTTAGGCTAAATTATTTTCTGCATGTAATGTTTCATTGGCGCCTAATAACATAAGTCACCGACGGGACGACAAGAGACAGCAAGTTCCAACTGGCTCTCTTCACATAAGTCGACTTAAGTGTTTATTCACAAACTCAAGTCGGTATTTTCTCAGTATGGTTATTATGCACACTTCGCAATAACAGCTGTAAAAATGCATAGTAGACTAAAGTGCTTAGAGCCGATGATAGTATTACAAATCACCTACACATTTTTATCAAAAAAAAAAATTCGGAAAATTTGACTTATGTGCTTACTCACCTCAGTCACAGAATATATGTACTCAGACAGAAGCCACAAGTTTTTGTTAGAAAATTTTGAACACCACTTGGTCATTTATTGTTTCCATAATTCTAAATAAGTTTATTCATACTTAAAAATGATGTAGTTACTTAAAATAAATGTAAATCTTAATGAATAGTAGGAAATATTTAGTTATGTACACTGTTTTTTTTTAAATAAAATTGTTACTATTTTACGATTTTTTTATTTATTTGTATGCATATTTTGTAAAATATTTGCATATTTTCGGGTAAACACGTGCATATTTATGCGCATATTTTCTACATATTTTTATTTGCATATTTGCCGAAGTCTAATGATCACTGTTTCCACAGCAAGGTCAAAGAGCCAGTAGTTTATTGGATATTATACACACTGGTGTATGTGGACCTATAGAGAACAGATCCTTAGGTTGCTCCAAATATCTTTTTACTTTTCAAGACGATTTTAGTAAAATGGTTTTCATTTATTTTATTAAAACAAAAAGTGAAGTTTTTAATTGTTTTAAGAATTTTAAAGGTATGACTAAAAAGCAGAAGGGTGTTCATGTAAAAACTCTGCGAAGTGACAATGGTGAAGAATTTTATTCACAAGAATTTGAAAGATATTTAAGTGTAAATGGTATTATACATTCAAAAACCAATCCCTACACACCTGAAAAAATGGAGTATCTGAACGTTTGAATAGGACAATTGCAGAAAAGGCAAAGTGTCTTTTGTTTAATGCCAATCTTAAGAATGTTTTTTGGGCTGAAACTGTAAACACGGCTGTTTACTTAAAAAATAGATCTTTGGCTTCTAGTTTAAACAAAACACCATTTGAAATCTGGACAGATAGAAAACCTGATGTTAGTGGCCTTTGAATATTTGGCAGCAATGTGATGGTACATGTTCCAAAAGAAAAAAGGTCAAAGTGGGAGAAAAAGGCTATTTTGCACATTTTAGTAGGGAATGCTGGAAATACAAAAGGATATAGGGTGCATAATCCAACTAACAAAGAAATTATAGTAAGCAGAGATGTACAAATTATGGAAGACACAAAAAAGTTTGAAGTGATGATTGAAGTAATTGATAATAAGTGGGTGTTTAAGTTAAAGTTTAATAGCAAAAATAAAGTTACATATCGCGCAAAATTAGTGGCTAGGTGTTTTAATCAAAGTGAATATACATACTATATAGAAACTTTTGCTTCAGTAATAAGACATTCTTCTTTAAGGTTGCTTTTTTTCACTTTCTGTAAAATTAGATTTGGATATTACTCATTTAGATGTTAAAACAGCATTTCTAAATGGCAATTTGAAAGAGAAAATATACATGCAATCACCAGAGGGTTTTGATTTAGCAGGTAACAAATGTTTAAAATTAAATAAGGCTATTTATGGGCTTAAACAGTTTTTCAGGGCATGGAATTGTGAAGTAAATAATGTTTTGGAAAATATTAATTATAAGAAATCAAAACATGAACCTTGTATCTATATAAAAAAAGAAAATAATAAAATTACAGTTGTAGCAGTATATGTAGATGATATTTTGTGTTCTCAAATGATGAAAGTAAAACAAGTAGACTACAAAATGAACTGAAAAGTAAATTTGTTATTAAAGATTTGGGTAGAATTAAGGAATGTTTAGGTATGCAAATATATTTTGATCCAAATAAAGGTTATATTGCTTTAAATTAGAAAAACTATATTATCCAGTTGTTAAAGAGATTTAACATGAGTGATGCCAAAGGAGTAAAAACTCCAAATTGAATTAAAGTTATCGTTAATAATGGACGATTGTATTACAGATAAATTTCCTTATCAGAGGCTAATTGGTAGTTTGATGTATTTATCCGTTTTAACCAGACCAGATATATCATTTGTAATCAGTTTTATGAGTCAATTTAACAATGTACAAAATGAATCTGAAGCATGTTTAAAATTTCTTTAAAGTATTCCCCTTAGAAAATTAATTTCACGCCGCCTATGTCCATATATTTTGTTAAAAGTCTTAAAAATAACCCAACAGCAACGAGCGATTCACTACGCTTTTTTTTAACAATGAAATATTTCGCCAAATGTTCCCTGATCTTTTTATCTAGACTTTCCTTAATAGAAATCTTTCCTAGTAACAAAGGAATCAGTGCCTATTGTAAAATCTCCGGTCTACCTTCTCAGAAAAGCAGAAAATTTGGTTTTCGGTGACCGTATAATACCTGTCGGGAGATAGTGGTTAGGTTACAAAAGTGACCCCACTAGCCTTGCTATTTAAATATCAATTTTGCGTGACACTCTTCAGCCAATACACCCCTTTTGTATCTTTAGCTTGCCTAAGATCAGAATTAGAATTCATTTTCAAGTTGGTTCCTGTGGCAAGCGGTTTGTTCTCCATCAGACGGCGGTAAGTGTATTTTCAATTCACCCTTATCTATATAAAATATCTTTACACAGTGTGTCCTATATTAACTATTTTCTCTTTTGTTAAACAGACGTGTTCCAATTCGAAGGAACGAAGTCACTTCTGTTGCCGATCGTTCATCTCTACCTTCATTCATCTCTGCTGTTCGACGCCTTCATTCAACTTTACGTTCATTTGTCTCTTCATTTATCTATACTACTTACTACTACCTGTGCTGTTCCTGTCTGGTTGTTTCTCTTTTCGACTACCAAAGTCAATTCGAGGGATTACGGATCGAATACCGTAGATAATTCGTTGCTGTACCTGCTGTCAAATACCTGTTGCCAGGACCCAGTGTCAGGTGCCTTTATTGAGGACGTAACGCAATTACTTGTATCCACCTATTGTCTACGGTATTGTGAGTAACTATAAATTTTATTGACTAAAGCTCAACTTCAATACCTAAATAGTAAGAAATTGATTTACAAAATTCAGTTCAGTGACTTTGCTTTATGGTTAAGTATAACCGAATGAACTATCACGGGTAGAAACTTACAGTATCATATATACGTACAAATTACAAACCATTTGTTTGATATTAAAGTAGGTTATATTTATGATAAATTTTAGGAATAGATTTGAGGTGATCACATTCAAAAAAATTAAGTAAATGTTTACGTATTCTCAAGGCATAATAATATTTTATTTTGACGAATATTGACAATTATAATATTCCTTGTTTTTTTTCTATTATTGAGAAAGAATACTACATTATTCAGTATAATTTTTCCAAATAGACATTTTGTTGTTGTATTCAATAATAGATTGTGCAATCACTTATCTAGTGCCATTTAACTGTGGCGTAATTGTTATAGTACATTTTTTAATATACCTCAATATAACTTTGTTGACGAACTATTTGCTTTTTTATTTTTTTGCTATGATATGAATTTATATTTTTGTGCAAGGTGTATCTCTTTCAGGCATTTTTTATTGATTTATATTATTATTTGTTTTATTATATATAACTAGTGTATATGTGTCGAAATATTAAATGTGTACCGCACAATCATAATGCCTTTTCTCTCACGGTTTACTTTATTTTCACGTGATTATCTTAACTTTAATCTTACGTTTCCTGTTATCTTATTCTATATGTCATAAGGTTTCCCTGTTTCTCTAAAAATAGGGTGGTGCTCAAACATTTCCCTTCTCTTATCTTCTAACTTCTCTTCTCTTATCTTCTAATTTCTCGTCTCTGTATCTTCCGTACTTCTCTAACTGATTCTTTATATTTGAGCTGTAATAAGAGCCCCGACCAAAATACCTCTACCAGACTGAATCCCGAGCCTAGTACCGTTCTTTTTGTAACGTCTAATCTATCATTAATGAGGGTACAAATCTCATTGAAAATGTCCAAAAAGAGTATCGAGGTATTTAAAAGACGCTATTAATTATTCTCTGATTTACTGAAAAGATGATTCAGAATTGCAAGTTTTGTAGATGCTGATTGGCAAGCAATACATTAGATCGAATATCCTTTACTGGATATGTATTTAAACTTTGTGGCTTTGCAATATCTTGGCAAAGTGCAAAACAAAGAACAGTAGCTTTATCTAGCTGTGAGGCAGAATATATGGCCTTGTCAGAGGCTGCTAAAGAGGCTGTTTTTCTTAGGGGTTTGCTAAGTGATTTAATTGAAAAAACTGAATGTAGTAATAATCAAAGTACATTAAACTTATCAGCAAATCCGATTTATCATAAAAGAAGTAAGCAAATTGATGTAAGGTATCATTTTTTGAGAGACGTACTACTTTTTGAGAGATATGTCTACTGATGTTATGCCAGCTGATGTGTTGACTAAAGCTTTAGTTGATGAAAAACTGCACAGATTATTGAAATAGATTTAAGATTGGTATAATGTAAACTGTCAATTGTATTTACTTTTGAAACAAAATAAAGTCAGTCTTAACTGTATACTACTGGTTCATTTCATTTAAAAGTTTTAACAATAATCGTCAAGAATTGTAAAAATTTGTGTACCAATATCAAATAAAAAGTCTTTTTTCTTAAAAACTTGCATAAAAATTATTCAGAATTTAAAGAATTAGATGTAAATATTTGTTTAGTAGCATTTCTTATACCGCGACGCAATTAAATAAAACACGATTTGTCGAAACGTCGTTAGGTTTTCATTTCTTTTTTCGCACAAAAACAGTTTTCAATTTGATATTTTCTTTGCAAATTATATTAGGCGTTTGGCTTCGCTCCGACGACACAGTAATTGTAGCCGTCAGGTGAATGGCAAAGGAATTTCAAGCCACTTGGAAAAATTGAATTAGTTTTCAAGGAAAGATTGCTGGTCGATTCAAGAGGTCAAAATACATTCCTGTAGATATTGTCGCTAGAAACCGGCGAAATCTTTTTAAGTTTGCGAATAGATTCACGAAGATGAGAAAGCTTGACCTTTTTTTGGGAATATAAGTATCATCAAATTTTTCGGTGTAATATTCTGTCGGAAAATGGTCCTGTATAAACACGTATATATTTTTACAGAGTGGAGAATGAAATAATATTTTTCACATCCTACATCTAAACTACTTTTTTTATTATTTACAATTAAGGCGCATCAACCTAAGTGGTTATTAGCACCGCTAGGTATTGCAATTTTTTTAACCTTTTTGGATACATAATATATATATATATATATATATATATATATATATATATATATATATATATATATATATATATATATATATATATATATATATATATATATATATATATATATATATATATATATTGTTATGATTCATTTTATCCGCCAAAGATAAAATTAAAATTACTAAATCGACCATTTAAATAGATTTTCAAGATATCCTGGAGAGTTGTTATGCTATGTAAAAATTAAAAATAATATTATTTTGCTCGTAATATATTTCAAATTATAAAATATAATAATTCAAAATATTTCAACTGATAAACTATGAAAGATATTTCAAAGAAAAGAAAGTCCATTATCTTTGGATTACCTGTAGTAAACAAAATTTAAGATATGCATAAATTATTTTCTTTGTAAAATATATTTGAGTGAACGTAGTGAATTGAACAATACGACCGGGTTTTCCAAATGGACTTGTACAGTGAATAAAGAGAATAGGGTAGAATTTAGAAATTACATTTCTCCGTTAGTTCTTAAGAATTTGTAGAAACCGATTAGCATGTTAATAGTTTGTACGAAAGTTATAATTGTATTTAAAATTGTTGTTTGTTATCTAAATGGGGATAAATATGACGAACTTTGATTGGCAAAGAGCGAAAAAAAGTGGGAGAGATGGAGGAATGAGAGTTTAGCTAGATTTTAGAGGGAAAAAATATCATCAGTTGTTTTCCAAGGGTGCAAGGCAAACAGTCGTTGTTCTTTGGCGGTTCCCAAGTGATATTAAGCATTAGAAGAAGTGAATGTTTGTGAGTTTTCGTAGACTAAGTGTATCCTGACGGAAGCTGATCCAGTAAAATATTGTAAGTCATACTTTTCTACTTATATATTCCAAGAGTCACTGTTCAGGCCGGAACGAGAGATTCTGTTTATCGAGAGGAGAAGAGACTGGCATCTGTTGAACGACACGTGCATCTGAAGGAGATCATTGAAGACGAGAGGCTCGCAATAATTTGTTGTAAGATTGCTAATTAACTAGGGAACTGCTAAGAATCGATAGTGTAGGCTACAAGGAACAAGGGTTTGGACAACTCATCATCAGAGAGATAATTATTTTCCATTCGTCGATATTGTTTTATCAACAAGTATTTTTTCTTATTGCTTCAGAAAGGATAGAAATATTTATCAGGAGATATAGAACAACAATTTTGATTTGAGATTTTAATTTATGTAGTATATAACATTAATGTTTGAAGGTTCACGTACGTAGAACAAAATTTTGATAATCATTGTATGAGATATTTTTTGTTTAAGATATTTGAGTGTGAATTTTATTTCAATATATAATTTTGTATCATATATGTTTATTATTCCGGTATTCCTCAGACCTTACCTATCATATGTAAAGCATAGATATTGAAGCACGAATATAACCCTGAGATAAGAGAATTAAATAGTGTGATAAAATCATAATTGCATCATTTAAATAAGTTTAATTAATTAATTAATTAGCTAATTAATTGCTTGGCGCATCTCTGACTTTTAATATCACATTAATATATATATATATATATATATATATATATATATATATATATATATATATATAGATTTTGACATTCATAGATTTTACATACATAAATCTGAGTTAAACTAAGTACATTGGTTAATAGAAGATTACACATTTATTTGTACATGCACTGATGTTTAAATTTGGTTGTATATTCCTATTAATTTTAGAAAACTTAAAACAGACGAATAGACACAATTTTCTTCTAGACACTCGCGTAGCGTTGCCGATAGCTTACACTTTTTCCTCTCATTTGAATATGTAAGGCATTCGATTAAGCGATGTTGGACACTTAAACTGTTAAAACACTTACCGCACATTGGATGAACACTTCCAGTAATATGGTATTCATGTGTTAGGAGTGTATGTCCTAATCTCAGTCTGTTTATTATAATTTGGTCTTTCCTGTTGCTACACATATTCTTCTATCTTGTAATTGTTGTTTTTATGTCTCGTAGTTTTTGTTGAGACTGATTCCATTCCTAAAGCCACCGTTCTTTCAATGTTGAGTTAATCCAGTGATGAAAATCTTTCTTATGGGTAGGTTCAATCAAGTCTTCTTTGTTAACTGAAGATTTGGTGGCAGCATCTACTCTTTCATTACCATGTCTACCTATATGTGACGGAATCCACATAAATTTTACAATCGCATTCTTTTGCTGAAGTTGGTACAAATGGTTCTTTATCAATCGCAACAATGGATGAGTTGGGTAAATGGTGCCTAAGCTACTCATGGAACTTAAAGAATCTGTTATTATTAGGCACCTGTCTAAGTTGGCGTTCAGTACATATTCTAATGCATTGTAGATTGCGAATAGTTCTCCTGTATATGCTGTGCTAAAATTTGAGATTTTGTATGAAGCAGTGTAGTCATTGTATATAACGGCACATCCCACTCCTTTTTCTGATTTGAAGGCATCAGTATAAATATGTTGGTAATTCCGGTACTCATTAATCTTACTGTAAAACTGTTTAACCATAGAGGAAGCATTGTAATAAGAAAAAGAGTAACACTAATCGATGATCCTTGAGGGGTTCAATTTTCCTGTATTCTTGTTTTAGAAGTGAAATCATCTACTTTTACTTGGAAGCTTCGATTTTTTAAAAAGTTAGTGATGAAGTTTAGCATATTTCCTTGTATACCTAATTTCGGTAAAGTTTTAATTATTCCATGGCGCCAAACTGTACCAAATGCTCTGGTTATATCAAAAAATACCGCTATGCAGCTTTGATTATTTGCTAGCGCTTCATGTATTTCAGACTCGAGGTCAACTAAGTTGTCTAAAGTTGATCTATCTTTACGAAATCCACTTTGTTTGTTAGATAAAACAGATATTTGCTCGAGTATCCAAATAAGACGTTGGTTAATTAATTTTTCGAGCACTTTGCTCATTGCACATCCTTACGATACTGGACGGTAGGACTTTAGGTCTGAAAGTGGTTTACCAGGTTTAAGGATAGGTATTGTGTACATTATTCCAAGTATGTGGAAACACTTCTTTAAGCCATATTTTGTTATATATCTTTAGTAAAAAATAAGGGCCTGCGTAGCGCAAGCGGTAGGATGCTTGCCTCGCAAGCCGGTGGTCCGTAGTTCGAATCCTACCGCCAGCAAGAACATCTAGACATTTTAAAAATGTCTATAGGCCCCAGGTTGACTCAGCCTGAATAAAAATGAGTACCTTGGATAAAACCAGGGGTAATAATAGACGGTTGAGGCGTAGCACTGGCCATGTTACCTTCCTTGTAAACCGTAGGCCCTAGATATAGCAGACTACCCTGCTATACTCTCAAAGCCGCGACAGCGGTATAAAACAGGAGACTATTATTATCTTTAGTAAATAGGCAAATTCATTTTTAGGCAAATTTTTAAAGAAAATAATAGGAATATCATCTGGACCAGGACTAGAGTTTTTAATAGAATTTATAGATTCAATTAACTCTTTCTCAAGTATTGGTGCATTTATTGGTAGGTTATCGCTTTTATCATAATTAAATTCTTGTAATTCTTCTTTGGTTTTAAATTGTAAAAACTCTTGAGAAAAATTTTCGTTACTTGAATGTGAGTCTAAGGATGAAACTAATACATTGGCTATTCCAGATCTAGATGTATGAATTTTATTATTATATTCTAAAAAACTTATTGATGAGTTTGGGTGGCGTCCCGAAATTTGGTTTATTTGTTTCCACACTATTGCTGCTGGGGTAGAACTGTTTATTGATAATAAAAAATTTTTCTACGATTCCTTTTTTGCTTCATTTACCATTTTTTTACTAATAGCCCTTAACTTCTTATATATTCTAGAAGATATTCTTGTGTTTTTTGATTTTTGTATTTATTGAATGCTGTATGAGTCTTCTTTATAGCGTCCTGACAGTGATTGTTCCACCATGGTACTCCAATACGATTTCTTACTATTTTCTTCCCAGTACTTCCCCGTGTACTAGCTTCCCAAGTTATGTTTTGTACTAAAGAAGGGTCTACAAGAGATAAATCAATACAACTAGTGTTTCCAGTAAAAGAATTAAATCTTGTTGGAGATCCATCGTTAGGTAGGGTAATATTGGTGTTATTAATGACCGTTTCTATTATGTGTCCTCTTTTGTTATATCTATTAGATCTACAAAGTGGATTGTGTCCATTTATATTTTCTACTATAATCTTAGGCGATTGAATTTGTTCTATAATATGTGATATCTCTTTTATACTTATATCAGTATTCGGTGGAAAATAAATGTTACAAATGGTAATAATTTTTGGAGTTTTTATGGTTACTGCTACTGCTTCAAGGTTGGTCTTTAAAGGTATTTGTCTATATTCCAATGAGTTATTAACATAAATAGAAACCCCTCCACTGGCTTTTTTAAAATCTCGTCTGTTTTTATGCCTTTAAGCCTTTAATTTTGCTAATTTTTGGTAAGTAAAATTCGTTTCTTGGAGACATATTATTGAAAGTAAGTGTTTAGTAATTAATAATTTAAACATTTCTAGTTGTGTATAATAACCGTTTATGTTCCACTGAAGAATTGACACCGCCCTCTAATTCATAGGAGGAATTTATATCCAGTAATTTGGATATTTTGCGCTTAATTTGTGTGCAACGTGTTTTCATTATTTTTTCATTGAACATTGGGTGGATGTTGTCTAATAATTTTAGTAACCCGTCAATATCTTTTGTAAAAGTTTCAGCAACACTCAATGGGTCGGATGAACCATACGCGTTTTTAAAAAAGTGTATTGTTTCTTGGTAATTAAGAACACTTTCGTTTGTGTCTTCGTCAAAAAATACTTTTGTTGGCTAGATCAGTTTCTGTATATCAATACGATCTATTGTTGGGATAGTTCTCTTCTTTTTTGAATGTGTATTCTTAGCAGGCCGTATAAAGCATTCAGAAGTTTCAAGTGGTGTAACTGTTTCGGAGAAAGCTCTTTTGCTCTATGTTTGCTGCGTAGTTTCTGTGCTAATTGGTAAAGTGATAAATGATTCATTAGTTTCTAATCATATTTCACTAACAAAAAATTTTTGAATAAAATCCTTTATAAAAAGGTATATAAAAAACCCCATGTGGGTAAAAACCCTTTAAAAATTATTAAATGTAAAATAGTTTACATTATGTCTAATTTACAGTTAAGATGGTAAAGTTACCGTTGGATTGGTAACATGGCGACATATGACTCTACATTAAGTTGCAAGTCCTGAGACGATATGTCTACGAGGACTTTATCAAAGCAACTGATTTAAATGACAATCTTGGCAGGTTATGACGGAAGTTATGACAGAGCAGTCAGTGTAACTGTATATGTCTATTTAAGACAGAAGCCAACGTTGTTTAAAATTGTGAAAGTTGAAATAAAATAAAATTATAACAGTATCAACCATCAATGTTATTGTTATAAATTATGTATGTGAAATGAAATTGTGGTGAGAAAATTATGTGATTATAGTTAGGCAACCAACTATACAGTGTCAAGTGGTGTGATGAAAAGATTCTAATATAAGGCCCTTTATGTTTTAATAACATTTGGTACCTGGAAAATGGAAAATAGACACAGGTGGAAAGTTGGGTTCTTGAAAAAGTATCGGAATTAATATATTTAATATGTGAGGATGTTATTCAATGAATGAAATAAAACTATTATGATATAAAGTTCATGTTAAAATTGACTTATAACTCAATTATATTAGGCCCTGTATGTCAAAAAACAACATTTGGTACCTGGAAAATGTAAAACTTCTTGAGTTGCAAGTTCATGAATATAAATATCTGATTGGATGTTGACAAACTGAGTGATGTTGTTATATTTTGTGTGTTGACAAATATATGAAATGGACAAAATTTGATGGTTGAAAGTGGTTTTGTAATATATTGGTCGTAAAGTACTCAACTTATAACTTGAGAAAAGGCCCTATCTGTTATAAAGCAACACTAGGTACATAGGAAAATAAAAGATTAAGTTATAAGTTGGTAAGTTGAATGAACTATTGGTCTATATTGACTATAATAGTAAAATGAAATTGTTGTAGGTGGCTCTGTTAAATTTGAGTAAAGAGAATGAAAATTAAGGTGTTTTTGAGAAAATTGTGAAAAACGGATAGACTAGTGTTGCTTTATAACAGATAGGGCCTTTTCTCAAGTTATAAGTTGAGTACTTTACGACCAATATATTACAAAACCACTTTCAACCATCAAATTTTGTACATTTCATATACTTGTCAACACACAAAATATAGCAACATCACTCAGTTTGTCAACATCCAATCAGATATTTATATTCATGAACTTGCAACTCAAGAAGTTTTACATTTTCCAGGTACCAAATGTTGTTTTTTGACATACAGGGCCTAATATAATTGAGTTATAAGTCAATTTTCACATGAACTTTATATCATAATAGTTTTATTTCATTCATTGAATAACATCCTCACATATTAAATATATTAATTCCGATACTTTTTCAAGAACCCAACTTTCCACCTGTGTCTAGTTTCCATTTTCCAGGTACCAAATGTTATTAAAACATAAAGGGCCTTATATTAGAATCTTTTCATCACACCACTTGACACTGTATAGTTGGTTGCCTAACTATAATCACATAATTTTCTCACCACAATTTCATTTCACATACATAATTTATAACAATAACATTGATGGTTGATACTGTTATAATTTTATTTTATTTCAACTTTCACAATTTTAAACAACGTTGGCTTCTGTCTTAAATAGACATACAGTTGCACTGACTGCTCTGTCATAACTTCCGTCATAACCTGCCAAGATTGTCATTTCAATCAGTTGCTTTGATAAAGTCCTCGTAGACATACCGTCTCAGGACTTGCAACTTAATGTAGAGTCATATGTCGCCATGTTACCAATCCAACGGTAACTTTACCATCTTAACTGTAAATTAGACATAATGTAAACTAAATTTCATTTAATAATTTTTAAAGGGTTTTTACCCACATATTTAGTGGCTACATCGATGTATTAACTAGTAAGTATTAACCACATTTTACATTAACCTTAGTCAAAACTTAAATTATTTCATGTTCTTTTTAATTAAGTGGTTAAATACTATTTTAGGACACTGATGATGGAATACTTATTCCGAAAACGTTTTATCAATTCAACATAGCCCAACTGGTTTTTTTATATACCTTTTTATAAAGGATTCTTTTAATATATGGTATACAGCCAAACACAGGAACTTTGTTTCCTTGTGGATTTTTATTTCACTAACGTTTATACCTTCATTTGTAAGCGGGTTGTACTTTCTGAATAAATAAATTTTATTACAATATTAATTTTTAAACAACCCGTAATTCACAAATTTTACTCATCATATTTATTTTTATTTACATTATTTACATTTACTTTTTAAGTGTAATAAAAATAACATTAAGCTATAATGAATACATTTACAGTAATGATTCTCCTAAAATAGATGTCAATTATTTTTCATCGCTTCAAAATAATGACCAATCAAATAAACAATAAAGAATTTTTTTGCTTATCGATCAAAGGAAAAAATTCCAAACTGAAGGTGTCCAATTGTCCGTGTGACTCCGTTAACATATAACACAAAACTTCTGAAAAAAGGTCGTCCCATTACTATAATTGCGGAAAACTTGACGGCTCGACACAATGACAGTGGCTTAACGATTTTCCTATGGTAATGGTCATGACGGCAAAATCAGTTTATGTTCCCCGACGATTACTGATAGCACTTAAGAGGACCGCAATATACGAGAGGCGAGATTCTCGCTCTTTAAATGTTTCTTGTGATTGGGCTTTATACATAAATTTTTATTCGTATTTGGGTGGGATTGTCTATCATATAAGATCTTCTAAGGAGTAAAATACATATAGAACTTTAAAGAACATGACGTAAAGTAGTACTGATAATTGGGACAATTTATGCAAAGATCTTCGACAAGTAAGTATTGGTATATCAGTGATTAAATTATATGAATCAAACACATACTCTTTTGCTACACATTAGGCCACTAACCACAGAATTCCGGAGTAAATTTTTGAAAAACTAATAAGGGATTAATACTGTCCAGCAAAATTAAATCCTATTGGTATTAAAATATTTGTACTTGCCAATCCCAATAGATTAGTATGCGATATAATAGTATATCAGGGTGATTTAACATTCTCAGAGCTTTACAGGACAGAAATATGGCTTGGGTGAATTACCAATTCTTAGTTTGTGTGAAAGTCTTGTTTCTGGTCATCAAATTTACTTCGATCTCTATTTTACAACAATAATACTTGCTAATGCATTACTAGAAAGAGGTTTCCACGCCACAGGCATGATTGTAAACAAGAGAATCCCTCTAACCAGAGTAAGGCAACAAACCTATTACGATTTTGTCAACATACGATGCTGCTAACAACCCAGATCCATGCAGAAGATAGTTAAAACATAAAAACGAATACGAAATGGTTAATAGACCTGAGGTGATCAAAAAATATAATCAGTTCATGGGTGGAATTGACCTTGTTGACAGAATATTGGCAGTCTGTCCGGCACGAGCACGTATAAAAACGTGGACAATTCGTTTCATCAGCCACATGCTTGATTTAGCAGTTTGCAACTATTGATGCCAATAAGAGCAGTACAAAAGAAAAAACATGTACCAGCCAACAACATTGCTCAATTGAGATTATTCAAATTTGAAGAACAAATGATTTTGGATAACACTCAGTCTTCTGTAGCGACTTCTCAGAGAACTGTAGCGACTACGAAGACCTGAAGACAAAACATAAAAAACGAAGAGTCGAAATTTAACCCATACCTGCCGAAGTTAAACGTTTTCATAAGGCAGAACATTTAGTGGACTATACTGATAAACAAAATAGATGCAGAAAGGTCAATTGTAAAAATACAACAACTGCATTTTGTATAAAATGTAAGATATTTTTATGTAGTACACCTAAACGTTAGTGCTTTTTACAGTTTCATACCAAAGATGGGATCTGCTTAAATTTACTTTTATACATAATTTAAACCATATTTTATTATTTTTTAAACACACAAACGATTGTATAAATTTTCTCCTAGTTTAATTTCCTACTAATCTGTTTCGTGTTGTTACTGAAAACACCTTCAAACTACAGAGTAGATAACACAGTTGATGGTCAAACCGATTGTGTTATCGTGCCATTTCTTCGCGTAAGTTCCGTCTATTGCAGACTACGTTTCGTGCAATTAAACATGCATCGATTATCCTGTTCGTTAGATCACGATATGAGAACGGTTTGGTCAGGAATTTTGTTTAAGGGAATGAATATTTCTGTACGTTTGTTGTGTTCCTTACATCATTTGTAATAAATAAAATTCGAATTCAATCAACATATGGAATGAAAAAATTTTAACGTACGATTGGATAAACAAATCTTTGTTTTATACTAAGGGACACAAATTATATACCAGGTCAAGGCAAAAATGTTTGGACAGAGCCAATATATGGAGCCAATCTTTAGTCCTTTATAGGACAAATAAATACAGAAATTATGTTAAGTTTTTAGTCAACGTTTTTGGTTGGGTATAGTACACAAATCACAGTAGTTTAGAAAAATATTTAGGGTAAAGTGTGCAAATCGCGGTCACCTAAGAAGAAAATTTAATGTGTAACAACCGGATTTGATGTTTTCTCATCAGAACATACAGATAGTTTTCTACTAAGATTACTAAGATCTGGTGGCAGAAAGTCGGGGTCATGCACTGACTCGCTCGAAATCTAAATCGTTTTCATGCATTTTTTATAATTTCTTTTTCCTCTTCCCGATCTAGATGCTAAAGATAGTTGTGTAGTGGGAAAAATATCTTTAGCATCTGAATCTCCTTCCAAATTAGACCCGATTGCCTGATCTTGACATGACTCCCGGAGTAACTGGAGGATTCGGTCTTGGGGAAAGAAACGAAAGAGGTGATAGATTGGTAGAGTTCTGCCAAGAGGAAAACTTTGTTATCACCAACACATGTTTTAAACAACCAAAAAGACGTCTCTATACATGGATATCACCGAGAGATGGCCATGGTAGTGTAATGCGTAACCTAATTATCATGATTATATCATGATTAACAATAGATTTCGAAACTCATGTAAATGTACTAAGACATATCCAAGTGTCGACGCAGCCACCGATCACAATTTACTGGCATCTAGAATCAACCTAAAATTAAAGACAATCAAAAAGCCTTCCATTACAAAGAAATATGATAGACAAAAACTAAAAGAAGAAGAATTTAAACATCACTTTGAACAGACAATGAACGAAAGAATTCGAGACAACATCACACAAGTATACAATGTACCAACAGTCGAAGAAAGATGGGATAACATAAAGAATGGTATCATCGATACAGCAACGCAAAGTGGAACTGTCACCCATTATAAAGAGCAAGCATGGATGACAGATGAAATAATCGAAATGATGGACGAAAGAAGACAGCTTAAAAATAGAAATAACTCAGAGTATAAACGAAAGCATAATCTGATTCGACGAAAAATCAGGGAAGCCAAAGGGTTATGGATGCAAGCAAAATGTGAGGAACTAGAAGAATTGTAACGAAAACATGACGAATTTAACACACATAAGAAAATAAAAGAAGTTACAGCACACAAAAGAAATACACCCATAACATTAACGAATAATGAAGGTCATGCACTATCCCTAGAAGACGAAGTAATTGAGGAATGGGAAAACTACATTAAAGCATTATTTAAGGATGATCAAATAACACTACCTAACTTAAGTGCAAATACAGGACCATCAAACTTAAAAGCTGAAGTGGAAAAAGCCATACACCAAGCCAAAAACAACAAAGCCAGTGGACCAGATCAAATATACAGCGAATGGCTAAAATTACTCTCAAATGACAATATAAAAGAACTCACTGTACTTTTCAATCAAATATATGATACCAGTGAAATTCCATCGGACTGGTTAAAATCCTTTCCTTTATTCCTCTACCTAAGAAACCAAACGTTAAGAAATGTAGCGACTGTAGACTCATTAGTTTAATGAGCCATGCCGTTAAAATACTGTTGCATATTCTTCTAAATCGAATTAACAACAAGTGCGAAGAAATAATTAGTCAAGAGCAGTTCGGGTTCCGGAGATGCCTTGGAACTAGAGAAGCACTATTTTCTATGCAAACACTCCTTCAAAGATGTTGGGAGGTAAGAAAACCCGTATATATGTGCTTCATTGATTTTGAAAAGGCATTTGATCGCGTTCAGCATACCAGACTAATTACCGCCTTGCAGAGCATCCAACTAGATGAGAAAGACATCAAACTTATTGCCAAACTTTACTGGAACCAAACAGCCATTATTAATACCAACAACAGAGAATCAAAGCCAATCAGTATTGAACGAGGCGTAAGACAAGGCTGTATACTATCTCCCACCCTCTTTAACGTGTATTCTAAAAATCTATTTAGGGAAGCTTTAAAAGATCAAAAAGGATTTATCATAGGAGGAGAAATAATTAACAATATACGGTACGCCGACGATACTGTGATTCTAGCTGAAAACATCGACGATCTGCAGGAGCTAATCAATAGAGTTGACATGGAATGCACAAATTGGGGACCGTCGATAAATATCGATAAAACTAAATACATGGTGACCAGTAAAGTGGATATCGGCGCAACCCAACTGATATTAAACCAACAACCGCTGCAGAGAGTTCAGAGATTCAAATACCTTGGATGTTGGATTACCCAAAATCTAGATCCATCCTTCGAAATTCGATGTAGAATTGAACAGGCAAGAAACTCATTTCAAAAATTTAAGCCTCTATTATCTAATAACTCATTAAATTTGGAAATCCGTGAAAAGTTTACAAGATGTTACGTGTGGTCTGTACTTTTGTATGGATGTGAAACTTGGACTTTAAACGCCGATATCATAAATAAAATCGAGGCGTTTGAGATGTGGTTGTATCGAAGGATACTAAAAATTCCATGGACTAGCAGAACCAGAAACGAAGAAGTTCTTCGAAGAATGGGACATCAACGAACTCTATTAAATATTATTAAGAGGCGTAAACTAGAATAGCTTGGACATATAATCAGAGGACCAAGATATGAGTTCCTTCGGCTAATTCTCAACGGTAAAATCGAAGGAAAGAAATGGATAGGACGGAAGAAACTCTCTTGGTTGAGGAATTTGCGGCAGTGGACAGGTTTGACAGCGGACCAATTGCTACACGTAGCACAAGACCGAGATCAGTATAAAAATATTATAAGCATAGTAGTCACCGACGTTCCGTAGGGATATAGCACTCTAAGAAGAAGAAGCCTGATCTTCGAAGATACCATATAAAAACTTGAAGATATCGTCTGGTTCACCAATTAACAATTCTTCTAAATTCAGTTTTGGTTTAGATTACATACTGAAATTAAAAAAGGCTGACTATTTTATGGTTCCGAACTGGTGTAAACAATTCAAATACTTATCTACTTCAAATATTTATCAAGTGAATTTAAAGGTTATGTAATAAAAATTCTTTGTAACACTGGTAACTGCAATTATCATCGATATTGTATTACTTCACATGTAAGTCACATTTGAAGGCTTCTCTTTTATTTCAAAGAGCTTTATAAATCCTTCTAAAAGAGTGTTACTCTTGCAGATATGGACTGATGGTGTTTTGTAAGTACAAAACGAAATGTTTCAGCTAATATATGGAATAGTTAACATCTAGCTACGAATACTGCAAAAAATAATAAACCTAATTAAATAAAATAGAAATTAAACTATCAAAAAATTATCTTCAATATAAAGGCTGATGCTTATTAACAAAATTATTTATCTGAATTTTAATTCAAGATATATACCTCAAAAAAAATTTTCATTACAAACCCGCTTTTAGTTTTTTCGGTGAAGAATATTTAGGACCACTCTGTATATAGCACATTCTTTACACCATAATATTACTATTGACTTTCTCTCATTTTATTATTCGTTCCACCTGCTAGTTTAAAAAAAAAGTTAACGATAACTTGGGTGATTAAGCTAATGAATATTTGATTCAACTCATGTTAACATAAGGAAACTAGACAGAACTTCCTTAATATTATTGAAAACCGATAAGTTAGATAATCCATTCAAAATTATGCAACTAGAATAGAAAGTTCTTAATGAACGAATATCAGGTTTCATTGTTATTGTTGTTTTTTTTTATATGTAACATCATGATTAAATTAAAATAATTAATAAATAAAATAAAGTCAAAAGTATTGTTTTGTCTATATTTCCATATCCTCTTAGGTATTTATTTTACAATAAATGAAATATTAGATGCATACATAAATTTTGTAAGAAAAATAATTATACTTATATAACATTTTGACGACGAACATGACCATTAAAAAAATTGTCGCTTCATCACTAAAACACACGTGTTTAAGATAATTAAGATTTTGTGCAATATTATTTATTATGGTTTCCCAATATTCCATCCGTCTATCTAGGTCATCCTCTGTTAATTCTTAAATCATTTTTATTTTGTAAGGATGAAATTTATTTCTCTTTAGAAACTTTAAATTTGTGATATACTTCACAAACGTAAGCAACAGTTTTAGTAGAAGTATACGGATTAACGACAAACTCTTTTAACACAGAAATCTGTTTATCTTCGGATATACGTTTTCTTCCTGTCCGTTTCTTATCCACGGAGCAAGACACTCTGTCATTTTTCGGCCGAAACCTAGAGATAGATACATATATAGGTAGATAGGTAATATAAAGGGTGTTTCAAAAAAAGGTAACCCCGTCTCTAGGGTAGGTAAAACACTGCAAAATAATTGGTAAAAAATTTTTGTAACGCCATCCGTTTTCAAGATACAGGGCGTTGAAGAAAATTTTAAGCATTTTTTACGATTTTGCCGAAACTACTGGCAACATTGTAATGAAATTTTATACGAATATGTTTTGGAAGCTGATACATCCCATGAATTTGTTTTTATATCTGATTCTCATAGAGGGCGCTAGTTACACGGATCATACTAAGTATTAGTCAATATAACTTTTTTAAGAGTATAATTATTAATCAAAATTTCAAGTAATCTTAAACATCATTCAATTTTAAACGAAAAAAGTGCTCTTGGTAAAACTCGATACTGTGTACCGTTTTCGGAATATTTTGATTTGAAAATTATAAAGTAATAATTGATGCTGGTAGTAATGATAAAGTTCTAATAGGTATACCTCTATTTTCTCCAAATGTGCCATGGAAATCTGACATTTATTGATTGTTATGACGATAAATCAACAATAGTTAAAGTTTTGAAACCTTATTATTTGTAAAATCAAATCAAAATGTACTCAAATGTTGAATACACTGACATGTTATTAACCTTAGGCGAATGTTTAGGATGTTCTAGTGCAGCTGTGACACGTTATGCAGAAAAGTTTTCTAGAAGCAACTTACCAAGTAAAAAAACATTTAGAGCCGTTGAACGTTGTCGAGAAACTGGGAATGTGAGACCAAATAAAATAAATTCTGGTAGACCAAGAACAACAAGAACAATTAATAAAGAAAATAATATTTTAAATTTACTTGATCAAGATCCAACAGTTAGCGTAAGGAATATAGCAAGACAAACAAATACTTCTTCTTCAAGTACTTGGCGGATACTGAAAAAACAGCAATTACATCTTTATCATTACAGACAAGTCCAAGAGCTCTTGCCAGATGATCTACCGGTTTGAGTGGATTTTTGTGAAACATTGCAACAAAGGACAGCCCACAATCCAAATTTTTTAAAATGCATTCTTTTTACGGACGAGGCCACCTTTACGCGACAAGGTATGTTTAACTCCAATAATGCACACTACTGGTGTGATGAGAATCCACGAGTTAAAAGGGTATCACATTACCAACACTTATTTAAAGTTAATGTTTGGGCAGCAACTTTAGGTAACAAATTAATAGGTTATCATATTCTACCTGGAAATTTAAATGGTGATATGTAACGCTAACGCTAAACGAGCGAAGATCTTTATTTTTTATGCACGATGGAACTCCACCACACTTTGATAGAAGGTGTCGTAATTGGTTGAGTAATTATTTTCCGAATCGATGGATTGCTAGAGGTGCAGAAGCTTCGATTCATTGGCCTCCTCGGTCATGCGATTTTAACCCTTTGGACTACGCAGTTTGGTCGTATATTAAGAAAAAAGTCTATGCTACGGAGGTTAATTCACGCCAAGAATTGGAAGAAAGAATTCAACGTCAATTTAATGACATCATAGCTGATCCCCTACCGTTTAGAAGGTTAATGGAATCTTTAGAAACAAGAATAGACTTGTGTATTCGCGAAAATGGAGGGCATTTTGAACACTTACTGTAATTGAATTTTATTTTATGTTCTTAGTCATTAATTTAATTTTCTTCTTGTGAGTTTTGTTTAATTACTAACTATTTTATACCAGCATCAATTATTACTTCATAATTTTCAAATCAAAATATTCAGAAAACGGTACACAGTATCGAGTTTTACCAAGAGTACCTTTTTCGTGTAAAACTGAATGATATTTAAGTTTACTTGAAATTTGGATTAATAATTATACTCTTAAAAAAGTTATATTGACTAATACTTAGTACTATCCGTGTAACTAGCGCCCTCTATGAGAATCAGATATAAAAACAAATTCATGGGATGTATCAGCTTCCAAAACATATTCGTATAAAATTTCATTGCAATGTTGCCAGTAGTTTCGGCAAAATCGTAAAAAATGCGTAAAATTTTTTTTCTTCAACGCCCTGTATCTTGAAAACGGATGTTGTTTCAAAAATTTTTTACTAAGCAAACCCCAATGTTTTTTCAGTTTTTTACCTACCCTAGAGACGGGGTTATCTTTTTTTGAAACACCCTGTATAGGCCTATAAGATACTAGGCCAGAAGACCCCAGGATAGTGCCGGATTAACCGTGTTCCACATAAAACCTTAACCACCGTTCCAGAGAGGCGGTCTTGCCACCCAATAAACAACTAAAATAAAAAACTAAAAGCTTATAAATAACCATACCTATTACCGTAAATCAGAAAATATTTCAGACGTTAGGTTATAAACTACTAAATAATATTAACCATAAATTTCAGATCCCTGGTTTAATTTCCTCCTCTGTCCTCCTGCTTCTTTTTCTTTATCACCCCAGAAATCAGACGTTGTACTTCTCTTAATTCTTTTTCTCCTCTCAACAATATGTTTACCATATTTCTTTCATCCAGCCCGAAACCCATTTGCCTCTCGAAATTTCCCCTCTCATTTGCCCATGTCTGGCAGTTAAAAATGTGGGCGGGAACGTCCGGTACCAGAGAGACATTACAATCTGCCGAGGCAAATTTGCCTATTCTATTTGTAAAGGTGTCAAAACTACCATAACCGGTCAGAAACTGGGTCAGGAAGTAGTCTAGTTTCCTGAAATTATATTCCCACCACGGCTTCAGATCGGGAATAAGCTCCTTCGTCCACCTTGCCTTTCCGCTATCATTCAAACATTCTCTCTTCCACTCTAGTATCGTTCTTTCTCTCTCATTCTCATCTATATTTTCATCCATACACCCTCGCTTGCTCTTTGCACAACAAAACGATCGGTATCACAGCCTCAATGACATATAGAGACTCATTTGAAACCGTCCTATATGCGCTAGATACCCTGAGAAGCATTTTCCCTTTGCGAAGTCTCCATCAGCTTAGCGTATTTCGCAGTATTCAGTACACTACACCACACGGGAGCAGCGTAGGTTACCACCGACTATTTTGGTAGGTTTGACATTTAATGTATGCTTTTCCAAAGAGCTCCATTACATCATAAGCTGTGAGTAGCCATTCATTGTTCCTTAACCACTGCCTTATTTCCTCACCGTAATAAGTTTTGAGATAACCCATGAATCTTTTGTCCGAAGGTTGAAGTTTGTGGGAGAAGTAAGGTAGTATGGATACAATGGTAACATGGTGTGTTTTTGCCATATCGATCATTTCAATATTTTGAGTGTGGCTATGATGGCTATCTAAGTGTAACAGCACAGGTTTCTCCTTTGTAGGATGGACAAAGTCGATAAAGTGCTTAAACCATTGAGTGAAGAAGTTGATTTGAATCTAACCTGAAGGATGCACTGCAAAAATTGTTCCTGATGGAGCTCCTTTTTTCAATTGTTCACTTATATTTTTTCTCGGAAAAATTACTAAAGGAGGGATGAATGAGCAAGTGGCATTCATACAAGCAACAATCGTTATAAGGGCTCCACGTTCTTCTGATATCAGGGCAGTAACTTTTCTTTTACCTTTAAGGCCTATAACTTTGGGTATTTTATTCTGCACCACACTGATTCCGCTCTCGTTTACGTTATTAATTCTATCAGGAGTAAATTCATTTTTAACGTACAAATTATCTAGAAGTTGATAAAATTTCCTATTTTCTTCGTATTTTCCTTATTGAACCCAAGAGCACTGTTATGAGATGTTTCAATAGGCTTTCTTTCTGACAATTTTGTTTTGTGCCGTTTATGAAATAGATTGCCCCACTTTTTATCAGCTATTTCTTCTTGCCATTTCTCTGGGTTATCTGTGCGGCCATTCTTCTTAAATCACTTCTAGTGAGTCCAAAAACGATGCTTCCATGGCACAAAAATATTGGACTAGCTCTTCTTCCAGATTTTCGCCCAATATTATAGGTCTGCCTCTTTTGTTTGTGGTGCTTCGATAGACGTACCATACTTATCTTTGCTTAATATCATCAGTGTTGTCTTCGGCACATTAAAATGTTTACTCTTCTTATTTCGAACTGCATCCATGGCCCTAGTCATTTTAGACGACCTCCACTTTCTCTGTTCGACCTTCCTCATTTAATTGATTTTGAATCTGTAACAAAATTGCAAATCATAGAAGTGTGTACACTTATAACAGCGGAGTTTTAAATCTAAAAAATAAAGGGTCCAATTTAGGCAACTACGGGGGTCCGGTTTAGGCGACTATACATACATTTTATTAATGTCATATTTTTTTAACCAAACCATTACATGAACTGTATAAATGAGAAACAATAACCTCAAACCTTATTATTTAAAATAATATATAGATTGAATAGCTTACTTGCGAATATCTTAGAGAAATAATGAAAAATATAACACAACGTAAAATCTGTCCACACAATCAACACAGGTTCAGGACGACTGACAAGCGATAAATAACGTAGCGGTCATGGAACTCTAATATACCATTATTTGCACTCGTGGCTGCCACGATTCAAATTAAAACGTACCAAGAAGGCTAGGGGTCCGCTTTAGGAGAAGGGATCCGGATTTGGGCACTTTCTTCTATTATTTCAATTAAATAACCAACTATTAGGAGAAAAAGAGGACGTTCTTGATTACAGTAAAAGCGACAAATAAAAACAGCATTGGAAAAAAGAGTCCTCACTGAAGAAGACATATATATGACAAGAACAAATCGCCGTTTCTTCTTTTTGAAGTTATACTTCTATACGCGCGCTCCACGTTGGAAATTTATACGAGAGTGAATCGGTGAAATCATTACATATGTAAGATAATGAGTAAGAGAGAGACAGAAGATATATTTTCTCTCTCTTCCTCTCTCGAGAATAAAAATGTTCCTTTTGTATATATATTTAATATTATATATATATATATATATATATATATATATATATATATATATATATATATATAATATTTTAATATTTATTAATATTATTATTTATGTGATATGTTTTGTATTATTTATAAATGTTCATAATTATTTTAGACTTTTGTATTTCAAAATAATAATCTCAATAAATCACTGTATCTATATGTATATATGTATGTATATTACGTGTTTGGTTCATACGCTGGTGTATGTGAGTTCGAATCCCAATATGAATTTCCTTCTTTATTTTTGAAATATTTAAAAACCCCACGTTAATTTTATTAAATATATGTAATATACGCAAAAATGCTAAATTTTAAAATAAAATGAAAATTTACAACATAATCCGAGTTGTTGGTTTCTAAAGTTATACTTCTAGACGCGCGTTCGACTTTGGAAATTTGCACGGGATTAGGCATGTTAAATTATAAATTAAAACTTGTAGATATCTCAAGAAAGTTCAAATGTGTACTTATATGCACAACAAACAACAATTAAATATTGTATTTATCAATGTCAGATAAATTAACAGTTGTATCACCAAACAATATTTTTTCTATTAATATTGTTATCATGGTAAATTAAACATATGCGTAAGTAAGTTACGTATATTGTCATTTTTAAATACTTATGAATATTTCATTTTAATTAAATTTGTATTAATATTATTATTATGGTAAATTAAACATATGGATAAGTAAGATATATATACCTATTGTCATTTTTAAATACTGATGAATATTATTTATTTAATATCTTAGCATTTTTAGAATCGGAAACATTTATTTGTTATTTTTTCCACTGATTGATTACTTTATTTTTAATTATTAGCGTACTTATTTATATAAAATGGTATATTAAATTAATATTAAGTACATTGTTTTTTTTTGTAAACAACTGACCTAAATTTGTTTTAATGGAATCTTAGGTTAGAGTTTTAAAATATTCGAACTATAATCGTAATACACATCGCCTAATTAGCCGTGATCGTCTAGTAGACTAGTTGTTCGACTCCCACGTTGTGACCGTGATAACCCAGGTTCGAATTCTGGTTACGGCAATGTGCTAACATGTCACAGTGAGGCAATTTTTTTTTTGTTAAAAAATATTTAAAAATATTAATTACTGTGTTTAAAACAATAAAATGTATTTTGAACAAATTTTTACAAACAGGTGTATATAAAAAAGACTCTAACCCGCTCCAAAAAAATTTGTTTCGAAAAAATTATTGTTGGAAACGAAAAATTCGATAATATTCTAGGATTTTTTTTTATTTAATTTAACGTGCTTGTGACAGCTTCGGCCATTAGCACGAGGCACCGTGGATACAATTATATATAAGGTACAATTACATATTATAATATACTATAGTTATATATTATTTAGTAGGTTTTCTAGCTTCAGGAACTGGATAGCTGTGATGACTTGACTCTGGTTCGATAATATATCTGTGACGTCGCCCTTCATGCCCAGTTCTTGGCGTCGTTTATTGTAATGAGGGCAGTCCACAAGGATGTGTAGAACGCTTAGTGGAGATTGGCAATAGTGACAGATTGGCTTAGGTGTAGAATTCATTAGGTGACCATGTGTAAATCTGGTGTGACCGATACGTAATCTTCTAGCAACAACCATCTCATTTCTAGTTATATAACGATTTTACAAATTTTTAATGGAGTTTAGAATAAAAATTTTACAATAGCGATTCATTGCTCAGTTTTTGAAGTTATATGCGTATATTAAACATATGCGTAAGTAAGTTATATATATTGTCATTTTAAATACTTATGACTATTGTATTTTAATTTGTATTGTATTATAATATTGATTTATGTTGCAGTGTATGGTATTGTATTTTTATATTAATAACAAAATAAACAATGAATTTTACTGCAGGGTATGTGTAAAAATTTTTTTTGCATTCAACTCCTTTCATACATATATAAAAATAAAAATAACGCATGTATAGAAGTATAACTTCTACCGGCAGTCCCACTGAACTGCCACACCCTTTTTTTTTTATTGGCTTTGGATTGCCTTATTCATTCAGCCACGATAGATAATAAATACTGTTCCTACAAAATTAAATATAATGATCATATATATACGTAATATCCTTATATTTAATATTGTAGCAAACTGCATGTATTATCTACCTTGGATAAATGGATCAAGCAATCCAAAGCCGGTAAAAAAAAGAAGAAATGACAACTGGGATGTAACAAACGGCGAGCAAAATATGCTGTGCAAAGCCACGAATAAGTAAGTAAGTTAAATCAAATATATAATAATAAGAACTCTGTAGCAGGCCTTGGTCGCATTTTAAAACATCCTTGCACAATATACAGTTTGTATGCACTTTATAAACAAAGTATATATAATTATACAGAAAGTTTTTTGCAATGAAGTTATTTGTTCAGATAATTAACAGCTAAATAATTGTTATTTTCAAACAACGCAACCGATAAAAACTTTTAATGACCACTGGTAACGTCTAAGACGGAAGAGTTTCTTCCCGTGTTCCTTTAATTACTACTAATTACCACTCGGGTATACTTGTTCCACGTCTATACAATTTTATTTAAGCTGGATATCTCGAAATTGCGATTTGTTAGTGAAAGTAAATTTATGGTTCTGACATAGATCCGCAGTCGGTTAATTTTTTATTCACAAGATTCTTTTTCTCTTCGGGAAGTGGTGTTTGAATGTAATCAAATTATGATTGTGTAGTTTGCTTGACTAAAGGAACTGTGTTGTTGGTTATTAGGTGATTGTGAAGTAAAAGTGAGACCAAGAAAGTGCTTTCAAACAGTGATACATTAACCAGGTATATTAATTTTATTTTATTTTTAATTATGATTTTTAATTATTCTGGTATTACATTTTTTAGACAAATAATTGATCGGCCAATTAACTGTCAAATTATAACTTCACCTTTTGAAGTTCTACTGTAAAAATATTTGTTTAGTGATTTTGTATACAGTGTGGCGCACCGAAAACGAAACAGAGGCATTTACTGGCAGATGATTTCTTTTTTGAAAAAACGCTCGGACCCGTCGATTTGTTTTCGAGGGGGACACAAAATTGGCATAAAATCACTTTAACATTTGCAGCCCCTTAAGCGGGGGTGGCATCATCCCTAAAATCTTAAATGAAAAGGGGGGTCGAATGATCCATTATTTGAAAGGTCTTTCAACTCAACTAATAATATTGAAAATCCTATAAGGAACGAAGCAACAGAAGTGGGGGTTTTAGGGCAAGTTATTGTAGATCCTACATTAAGTACCCGCAAATTGCAAACTTCGTATGGTGTTAGTCGACGTACTATCCAACGGATTCTAAAGGCCCATAATTTTCATCCGTATAAAATTCACCTTGTACAAGAACTTAATGAAGACGATTTTGATAAGCGATTAGAATTTTGTGAAGTTATGAATGAACGAATTACAAACGATGAACAATTTTTATTTAACATTTGCTTTTCCGACGAATGTTCCTTTTTTTTTAATTGGCGAAGTAAATCGTCATAATTGTCGATATTGGTCGGACTCTAATCCCAGAATTTACCATGAGGTACACACACAGCAGCCACAAAAATTAAATGTTTGGGCTGACATTTTTGGCGATCATTTGGTTGGTCCTTTTTTCTTACCTGGAAATTTGACTGGTGAAATGTATTTGGAATTACTGCAAAATGCCATAGATCCTGCGCTAACAGATATAATTGAAAATCAGAATGATGGTCGATACGTTGAGAATATGTTGATGTTCCAACAGGATGGTGCCCCAACACATTACGCATTAAGAGTTCGGCATTATTTAGATCAGACCTTTCCAGGTCAATGGATTGGTAGAAGAGGTGTCGTTGAATGGCCCCCAAGATCGCCAGATTTATCACCTTTGGATTTCTTTTTGTGGGGTTACTTAAAAAGCAAAATCTATGCTACTCGGCCAACATCCTTAGAAGATTTACGACAAAGAATTGTGAATGAGTGCCATCAAATTACTCCTCAAATATTGCAAAATGTCCGGCAACGTTTTCAGCAAAATCTTTATTATTGCATGGAAAGTAATGGTGGTCATTTTCAACATTTATTCGGCTGACAGGTCAGTTCATTCTTTATTTTTTAACAACTTTGCTGCTATGTATTGATCTCCTCTTACGATGATGTATTTAAACTTTAAATTAATAAATCTCCAAAACTACTGAATTAAAGTACATGAATTTTACATCATTGTAAAGGGAGTTGAAAGACCTTTTAAATGATGGATCATTCGATCCCCCTTTCCATTTAAGATTTTAGGGATGGTGCCAACCCCGCTTAGGGGGCTGCAAATGTTAATGTGATTTTATGCTAATTTTGTTTCCCCCTCGATAACAAAATCGACGGGCCCAAGCGTTTTTTTTTTAAAGGAATCATCTGCCAGTAAATGCATCTGTTTCGTTTTCGGTGCGCCACCCTGTATAGGTTTATAAAACATAGATATGCTGGTTTATTGTACTCGATGGCCTTTTCTGTAATTTGTCTTAGTACAAATTCACATTTCATTCATTTCATTCATTCACATTTGCATTCGCATTCGCGAAATTTGTGCGAATGTTTTGCGAATATGAATATAAGAAAAAAAATTTGAAGATTAGGTTAATAAAATAAAAATCCATTCACTTCTCAGTTTTTTTATTAAGAAAACTCACTTTATTTTACAAGCTTAGAAAACTACAAAATTAGAAAACAAAAAAGTAAATGATGCAATGTAAACAAATAAAAACAAATTATTCTTTGAAACTGTTATTATCCTGAAGTTTTTAATTTTAGACAATCATCTTGAAAAAGCTAAGAATTATTCAACTACAAACTAAAAATAGTGTTTTTATGAGTAAAGAGTTTAAACAAATAAACATAAACAGTTCGACTTCAGTTAGATAAGTTCGGATAAATTTAGTAATTCAGCAATTTTCGGAACAAGATACATATATTGTACATTACACTGTATTGTAATACAGTACATGATTTGTATAATTGTTCTGAAAATTGCTGAATTACTAAATTTATCTGAACTTGACAAATAATATTGACAAATTAAAAATATTCGGAGTATTTCGGGTATTCGGAATATTCGCATTCGCATTCGCGAATGTCGGTGGCACATATTCGCATTCGCATTCGCATTCACGAATATTCAAAAAATGACATTCGTTACATCACTAGTAAAAAGTCTACGCAGGATCTTTCGGATTTGAGTCCTTGTTGTTAATCTGATAAAATTGTTAGTTTATTGCTTTTATTGGTTAGGACTTTTGTGGTAAGCTTAAGTGCGGCATTCAGTATATTTATATCTCTATAATTGTTGGGGTCTTCTTTATCTCCTTTCTTGAATATTGCTTTACCTTATGCTGTTTCTCCATGCGTCTGGTATCGTACAGTACAATATTAGTTTTTGTATAAGTTTTGTCATCTCTAGAGTTTTACTTTCTCCTTCTTGTTTTAGAATCTCGTTGGTTATTCCGCCTGATCCTGGTGACTTTCTATTTTTGAGTGAATTTACGGCTATTTCTACTTCCTGAAAACTGATTTCTATTTCGTGTCTTAATTCAGGTACGTTATTGCGTTGATTATTATTTTCCTTTCCTTTAAACAGTTCCGTCAGGTATCTTTCCCATTTGTTTGCTGATATGTTTTTATATTCCTTCAATTCTGCAATTCATTTTCGTTGGTTTCTTATGAATATCCATATTTGTTTTTGTGTACCGTAGAATTTGCTTTTCATCCTTTTTGTAAACTGTTCCAAGTGTTCATTTTTTGTTTTACTTACTAACTGCTTTGTTTTATTTCGTATTCTTTTATAGGTGTGTTGGGATTCTGGAGTATTTGATGTTTTTGTACTTCGTGTAAGCCTCTCATTTCTCTTTGCATTTCTCTTTTATTTATTTTCTAAACTATGGTGTATTGTTGTTGTTTCTTTTGTTTAGTATCACTTCGCATTTTCCTAGAGCTTCTGTTGCTGCTTCTTCAATGTTGTTTTCTTGGCTCGCGTTTATATCTTTAATGTCGTCTATTTGTTTCAGCTGTATCTTCTGTGCTAACTTCCTTTGGTACATTTCTCTTGTAGAGTCATTCCACAGTGATTCTACATTGAATTGTTCCTCGGTGATCTCCTGTAGAAATAGTTTTGGTGTTATTTTCATTCTTATCTTTGCTAGTACTAGTTTGTGTTCAGTGCCTGCGTCTGTTGAGTTTAAAGTTTAGATATCTAGAATTAGCTTTGGGTGGATTTTTCTGTTAGTGACAATAAAATAAACAAAGTTAGTGATAATAAATAAGGTTTTTGCTCAGAATTTTAACCAACCGCTTCGATTAAGATGAAATTTGAAATCCGCGTAGGAAACATATCAAAGAGGAAAAATTTTATTCTCTTCTATGGATTATCTCATTAAAAAAAAAAAAGAAAAAAGGAAAAAATTAAGTTATTGGCTTTTCCACAAAAATAAAAATTGGTCTTATTCAACTCAAAAGTACCTTTATTTATATATCAACAACGCAACGTGTCCTAAAATTTTAACTAGTTTAAAAAACCTAGATTTAGAAAAAAAATATTTTGTGATTATTTTACTGCTTTAAAATAGTTGAAATCTAAGATATTTTTACGCTTCGGAAAAATTGACGCATTAAAGAAAACGCAAATCTATTATCTCTACATCTAAATCTCTTACTATTTTTTGATGTTAGTGACAACGATATATAGAATTCTGTAAAAAAGAGTACACCTAGTCTTTTATTTCAGCTGTTTACCCAATAAGTTTGGTGATTTGGTACTTGACTGATCAGCTATTCGATAAAATTGAAAAGATGGAAGTTCTTTGGGCGGAATATAATACACGTAAAGCTATTATCCTTCGAATGGTGCTTAATAGGTGATTGTCTAGGTTAAATTACTAAAATTGCAAGTCGGATGTATACTATTAAATTTATTGCAAACATCCCTATGTGGTACATCGCTCTTTTTTGCATGGCGCACTGATTCTTAAAAAAACGGTAGTCTAATCTCTATGGACAACCACCTGTCAGCTGTGTAAAAATTAAGGTTATAAGCTAATCTTTTTGCATGATTTATAGATAAAAAGTAACTTTTTTGTTTATCGAGATGAATGTGATCATAAAGAACAATTAGAAATGTCTGAATCAAGAGCAATGAAGATGTTAAAAATGTTTTTACAAGAAAACAATGAAGGTAAGTAAAATTGTTTTCTGTGTACGGTATAAATCTTCAAAATTTTGTATTATTCCTTTCTACATATTACTAACTTAAAATAGGTGCACAATTGTTATGAAGTGTAATATCTTTCAGAATTTAACCTACTTTTCCATGCACAAGAGCTTAATTTTTAATAAAACTATTTAAGGAGTATCGCAATAATTGAAGCATTGTTATTTTTTAGAAATTCTTGATGTTCGCTCCACTTATGTGCCTAAATCTGATTCTTTTAATGAAGAAAACCTTGTCTCTGTTCGTGAGACCCATAAAATCTACTGTCAGTTAAAGCATATTATGTTTAATGATGTTTCCAATGGAAATTTCTCCATGGATGAAGAAACTGAGAGTCAAAACATATTTTTTAATCCTTCGTATATTTTGACAACTCTGTGGATGACATAACATATGAAGCAGATAATAACAGTATCAGTGATGATTGTAAGGAAAATATAACCAATACCTTTGTTCAAGAACATGATTACAGAAAGGTGCTTTCCAAAAAACTGAACATGGATAACAGTATTGGAGTGAACGATGGAGATAAAACAGAAACAATTGTAAAGAAAACTAGAAAGAGAAAGCAAAAGCCCTTAACTTAGAAACGAAACGTAACAAAGGAGAAGAGGCGCTTAGGAGAGGAATATGTAGGTTTTAAAAATAAATTAAAAAAAGCTAAAGAAGTAGGTCCCTCGTGCAATAGATTATGTATGTTTACATTTTATGATGCATGATTTTAAATGTACCACTAATCTACAAAATAATGTTAGAACGCAAATATTTATAAGTTGCTGGAAAAGCCAGACAGACTGGAACCGTAGGAGACAATTTGTTGCACAAGCATTTGATGTGTGTTTTGTTAGCAGAAGACTTCTAATAAATGACAATCAAAAGGACCGAAGACAGCATTCTTACACTTACACTCTCCTCTCAAACGGATCTAAAACAAGGGTGTGCAATTTTTCAACTACACTTGCCATCTCTGATAAAATAGTCAGAGATTCGATAAAGAAGAAAATTAATAATGCGGCTGGGTTGGTAATAAGTTACCATGTACCTAACCACCAAATTCCAGAAGAGGCAAAACAATTGGTTATGAAGCACAGAAATTGTTTTCCAAAAATTGTAAGTCATTATTATAGCGATAGCGATACTATCGTCAAAGGTGTCTGCACGTCGAAGGCGTCAGGTCTGCAGAAGGCCTCGATGTCGGAGTGTTAATTGCTTTCTAACACTACGCGGTTCTCCCCATTCTTCTCTTGACTTCAACCTATGTTGAAGTCAATGGTGTGTTGTCTTCTGTGAATTCGAGTTGGGTCGTAGGTTCAGATTTTAACCACGTTGTCGGGCGCCATGTCACCTCGGGGGAATAAATAAGGGTCTAACCACCTTCCGATATCCCCGGGTGCTCTGTAGAGGGCTTCGGAGTAAACGTCGAGAGCTCCTCTACTTAAGTCCATTTTCAGGTTATAGATTCGGTGTCTTGCCTTGAGAAAGGTAAGATATTTCTTACATGACAATTTCTTCATCGAAATAAAAACACCAAGTTAAGTTGAAACAATTCTCAGCCACAGAGTATGGAAAATAAATGCAGGAAGCAGAGCCCCAAGAGCACTAAGCTCTCGGAGAGCCCGTGAGGGACTGACCTGGCTGACCTGAAAATCGCCAATATTTATATGCGCTGTTCGAGCGATAAATAGGGATTTCCAGGTCAAGAGCCAATGGAAAAATTCGAGGCGGGGCGATGCGCATCGAAATGCGTACTAGTCCACAGACTATGGCATTCGATGACACTACCTGGCATTAGGTTTTATAAAATAACATTATCTTAGAAAAATTTTAAAACTGTCATTTTTAAAAGGAAAATGAGAAGTTCTCTCGATGGTATCCTACCAAAGATATTGGCCCAAATAAATAATGAAAAATCAATTCCAATTGATACTTCAAAATATAAACACCTAATGGAATTGCTAGAATGGGTACATTCTATTTACCATTCCTTCTATAAATCTTTAAAAATAACAAAAAAAATAACAAAAAGTTGTTGTTAATATTTTTGTTGCTGTAATTTTTATTTTGTAGTGTGAATTTAAAATTTTTTCTTGTCACGTCAAAAAATACTTTAAAACGAAATTTTCGAGACCAATAAATTATCTGGATTTATTAGTCAGTAAAGAATAAAATGTTTTCCAGACGATTCAGAATAAGAAAAAAGATTCCAGCAGAAAAAAGATAATTTTACCAAAGTTTTATTTGCAAAATTATATTAATGCTGCAGTAAATGGTTTTCACACAACGCAACGGCATTAAATCACGTCTAGTATGTGCTATATATCTGATATTTGTAAACAATTCTAAAGCAATCGCTATATGCTTGTATATACTACTAGTAGCAGTTTATTAGTATATTAACTAGTGTAAACTATATCAGCAGTTTGTATGTTGGATTAGTAGTCCTCCAAACCACTTAAGTACTTAAGTTGAAGCTTCTGATTAACTAGTATTAATAGATACTCGCACAAATAGTCCAGTCGAAATAAACCAAAGTTTAGAATAAGAAACATTTTTATTTAGTACGACAAGAAATTGGAAAGGGTGACGGATAGATTTAACATAATCTACTAATGGTATAAGGTGCAAATCAGATATGTCGTTTGCTAGTAAAAAAATCACAATAATATCACATTTTAATAGCTCTTCGTACATTTTAATATGTAATAATATACTCATGGTTAAAGAAATTCGGACACTTGCATTTTGTATGTTTTTTTTTTATATTATGTAGGTGTCAAGTGGTTTAAATGGGGAGAAAAAAAACATTAATAATAGAAATCGTTTATTCAAAACACTAACAAAGTAATAATAGGAAAAATAAATTACCCAAAAGAAAATAAAAACTAACGCAAAAATTAACATTGTTGGAAAAATTTAACAAAAGTAAAAATAAAATTTCAAATGCCCAGAGTTGGCTATCGACGAGAATTCACACAGGATCTAGGTAGTTTGTATAACGATTCGCGCAGTATGTGGACGCGCATAAATAATAAATTATCCCCAACGAAAGAAGCGTAGGACAACATTGTCCTCTAGACACTATCCTATGTACCTGACTGTGTTAGAGTTCCATGTCAATAACAGCTCATACCATAACACCTCTGTCACCAAACACTCTTCCACCCTTTCTGGGTGAAAAAGAGTAAGGTGCAAATCGTTCTTTGGCTCTCCTCACTCCGTCTGGAGATCGCACGCAAAATCTGGACTCTTCAGAAAACATTATAATACTCAATTGCTGAACAGTCCAGTCTCTCTAACGACTAACATGTGACGTTAAAGATCGGATCCGTTATGCGGAAATCTTTATCATGCTGGTCTCTGCATCTTTTTAAGATTATTACGGACAGTAGGTTTTGCCAATGTTGAAATTATTTGCAATAAAACGTATACTGCGATCATCTTTATGAATTGCCAAAACTTTTGTATTATTTTGGGTAGCCTTACTAACACATTTTAAAAACACTAATTAACAATGATTTGAATTTACCAGAGTAAACGTGAAGCTTAGCATAAATGCAATAAAAAATGAAAAAAATCTGTTGCTTTTAAAGAAAATAAAGTATCGTTTTCTGCCACGACAAAATGTAGTTTCTATGATGACCGAATTATTTAAACACATTTAAAGAATCGTTTTTATTATTGTAAAAACAGAAGCCGATACATCCCATAAATTTGTTTTTATATCTGATTCTCATAGAGGGCGCTAGTTACACGGATCGTACTAAGTATTAGTCAATATAACTTTTTTAAGAGTATAATTATTAATCAAAATTTCAAGTCAACTTAAACATCATTCAATTTTACACGAAAAAGGTACTCTTGGTAAAACTCGAAACTGCGTACCGTACCGTTTTCGGAATATTTTGATTTGAAAATTATGAAGTAATAATTGATGCTGGTATAAAATAGTTAGTAATTAAACAAAACTCACAAGAAAAAAATTAAATTAATGACTAAGAACATAAAATAAAAATCAATTACAGTAAATGTTCAAAATGCCCTCCGTTTTCGCGAATACACAAGTCTATTCGTTTTTCTAAAGATTCCATTAACCTTCTAAATGGTAGGGGATTAGCTATGATGTCATTAAATTGACGTTAAATTCTTTTTTCCAATTCTTGGCGTGAATTTACCTCTGTAGCATAGACTTTTTCCTTAATATACATACGACCAAACTGAGTAGTCCAAAGTTTTTTTCCTTTGTTGCCTTTGTATATTATACATATATATATATATATATATATATATATATATATATATATATATATATATATATATATATATATATATATATATATATGTATATATATATATATATATACATATATATATATATATATATATATATATATATATATATATATATATATATATATATATATATATATATATATTAAAATGATATTGAACATGGGAGAAGGAAAAATAGTGTTTAAATGTAAAAGGGAGAAAAAATAATTTATAAGTTATATAGTAGATAATATTGGATGTAGCGGGTGTTTGGTTTTTTAATAAGTTATATACTAGAGAATTTTATAAAAATTATTTATATGAGGGTATTCTTAAGAAATTAGCATATAATAAGTGTAAAAAGTTTTATTTTAATAATTATAATATTGTAAATATATTTAAGTGAGCCATGTGATTAGGCAACCAAATATACTCTGAAAGTGACAGACACGAAATAATAATTGCGAATGTGAAATAGGGTTATGTGTTAGTTTAAAAATGTTTAGTTTACATATAGTTACTGATTTAAGTTTATATTCTGATCTGAAAAGCCTAAATGTCGATAAAATTCTCAATAGAAAAGAAAAGAATTCTCTAAATCACGGAAGATAACCTATTTCAAAAATAGACTATTCCAGAAAATTCAGATATGTAGGAAATGGAACAAATCGAATAGGATTTCTTGCCAGATGGTTCTGGAAGATTGAAAAGGTATAAATACTCGGTGATTTGGATTCAAAATGGCCAGTCAGTTAGTAAGAAAGTTAGTTACAGTTATGAAGTCAGTATAAAGTCAGTCGGTCCTATTTTCAAGATAGTTCAAGATAGAATACAGTCAATCAGTTGGTGAAATGTTCAATATAGTGAGTTCAATGAAGATTAAGAAACAGAATAAAGAAAATATTATTGAAGATTAAAAATTATGTTATGTATAAATGGTGATTGGATAATGGAAGGAAGTATTAATTGAAAATTAAAATTGTATAATATATTTGGTGATTGGATATTGGTATATTGAAAAGAAGAATAAATATAAATGCTGTTAAGAAGAAAAATATTTTAACTTGGTGGAAGCTGATAATTGGAAAAAGTAATTTCACAAAAACAAGGATAACCGAGGCTGAGAACGAAGACATTGAGTGGTGATTAAAATCTTTATTTTGGAGAACATTTTCATTTAGGCATTCAGTGAAAGAAAGGTACAAAATTTTGTTAATATAATTTAGTTATTGTCATAAGAATTTCAATTCTAAAGATAGTTTGTTTAAAATTTACAATATCTATATAATTTAATTAGTTTCATAAGAATTTTAATTTAAAGATAGTTTATTTTAAATTTTACATTGGTTATGTTAGATATATATGTGTGTTTCATAATAGATATAATAAAGATAATTTCAAAAAGTGCTTACAAACTAATTCTTTGAGAACCGCGATAAAAACCCTATATATATTATTAAAAACACTCATTGCTCATCATTCACAAATAATACATCATCACAATATATATATATATATATATATATATATATATATATATATATATATATATTTTTCAAATGATTTTTTCGACCGTACTGTTTTAAATATTAATTTAGAGTATCAGCAATCGGTCAGGAAATAAAACTCTATTTGTTCAGTCTCAATATTTCGTCACGATTTTGTGACTTCTTCAGGAGAAAACTGTAAATTTATTAGAATAATTAATGATTATATGTAAACAAAATGAATATTTTAATACTTACAACTATAAGAATGAAAATTTAAATTTTCATTCTTATAGTTGTAAGTATTAAAATATTCATTTTGTTTACATATAATCATTAATTATTCTAATAAATTTACAGTTTTCTCCTGAAGAAGTCACAAAATCGTGACGAAATATTGAGACTGAACAAATAGAGTTTTATTTCCTGACCGATTGCTGATACTCTAAATTAATATATATATATATATATATATATATATATATATATATATATATATATATATATATATATAATATATATATATATATATATATACATATATATATATATATATATATATATATATATATATAAATATTTGTATCCATGTAAATTTAATTTTAATCTATTTGGATTTTAGAATTACCACAGATACGATGCAGATAATCTTTTTGGGTATTTTACATTGGTTAATGCTTCTATGTATCTATTATATCAATAAATAGACTTCCCGCTAAATGGTTTTTCCGCGTTATATTTCCCAATATTTGTGAATATTTCATTTTTAGCGATTTATACTTTCAGTGTAAAATTTTAAACGATTTTCGGTGTATGTTTTATTATTTAGAGGTGTTAATTTTAAATATGTTTGATTTTGATACATTTCGTTATTTAAATGTTATGTGTATAACCAGAACTCAAGAAAGATCTTAAATACAAAATACACAATTTACAAGGTACAGTATTTTTATCTGATTTAGGTATTTTAAAAAATATCAAAGTTAGTATAAATAATGTTAATAAGCAAAAATGTCAGTTTTTTTAATAAAAATTTTTGATAAAATGGTAATATTATTTAAATTGAAGCCTCAAAGAATCGATTGCGATCTGCTCATTACCTCTAGATTCACTGTTTGAGCAAGTACAGTTGTTTAAATAATCGCTCTCCGGGATAAATAATTTGGATAACCTACTGTTTTGTCGATCTAGCTAAGATTTAGTACACTTTAATTGCTTTTATTGCTATAATATTAATTGGTTACAATCATTTTAATTGGTTAAAGCGTTCTTAACATTTAAGCAATTGTTCTGTGACAAAAATCTGAATACTGCGCTGAGACTGTGGTTTGTAGAATGTTACGTCTAGTCCCAACTATTGTACGGGGTAGAAACATGGACGTTAAAAGCGCAAATAGTTAAGAAGCTTGAAGCCTTTGTACTTTGGATATACCGGAGAATGTTGAGAATTCCATGGACTGCCAGGGTCACCAAGGAGGAAGTGCTGAGAAGGATGGGTCGAGACAAAAAATTGTTGAGAACAATAAAAGTACGCAAGACTGCATACCTTGGACACATACTGAGGAATGAAAAATATAGTCTTCTGTAGGTCATTATGCAGGGTAGTGTCGATGTCAAAAAGGGAATAGGTCAAAAGAGGAAGTCATGGCTGCGAAATATTCGAGACTGAACAAACATGACTGTAGACGAATTATTCCACGTTGCAAAAGACAGAGAAACTTTTAGAAATGTGGTCGCCAACCTCCGTTAATGAGGACGGCATAGGAAGACGAAGAGTCAGTAGTGTCGTTATTTATAAAACAAAATTTATTAACATTTGTGGATTACTACAAAAATTAACTAGTAAATTGAAAAGTTACATTGAGATTACATCTTTGAGAGGTCGCAATTTTATATTTTTTCATTGTGGGGTGATTAGCGTCAGCTTAAATTAAAATTTGTGAGGTCGCCACCTTTGTGCCCCGTTCGCAATTTTTAAAAAGGGATTTTTCAGAAAAAGATTTTTTCAGCTTTTTTTTGTTTACTTATCCGTGTTTTTAGCTTTGAACGCCAATTTAAAAAAAATACATGGCGCGCAGAACCCTGTAGAATATTTTTTCAATTTCGGGCTGACGTTTAAGTGTTAACTAAAAATTGAAGTTTTAATGACACAAAGAGACATTAGAAAAGACATTTCTTGATATATCAACATTTAAAAAAATGATATGCACCAATGCAGACATGATTGTTTTCTTCACGCTACATTTGTCACCAAGGTAAAGTTCATAAACAATTGCTTTCCAAAAAAATGTATTTCCTTATGTACTACGTACACCTACTATGATGTAATCAATGAAGTGAGTTTGTATTTCTGCAAAACCTTCAATTTTGTAGCAAAAATTTAAGATGGGGATTATATAAGCGAAGAGATTAAACATTTCGTAATAGTAACTCTTAGATTTCCTTTTAGTGTTCCTCAACATTGAAGAAATGCCGACCGTAAAGCGTGACTGCAGTAACGAGGAATTCGACAAATGGTTGGACAGAGATTTTACCAGTGTATTCAGATCGGGATATGTAAATGTGAAAGGGGTAACTATGCCGAGGAGATTTGAGGAATTACAAAGTGATATTTTTAATTGGAATGTGAGTGAGAGAGACGTGTGGATATGCAGCTTTCCAAAAACAGGTAAAATGTTTTTTTAACTGTTAGGTAGATTTAGTTAATTAAGTCCCTTGAAAATATCATATTTACATCCGAATCATTAATCTATTAATTCAATACACTAATGTTTTTTCCTATTGTCGTACTATAGTTATACAAAGTAACGACATTGTTTTGTCGACCATAGGAATAAGATTTATTCCAATCCCATCTCTAGTGTATATTTATTATAATGCTCTAAAACTAATTTTTTGGTTATTTATTTTGTTAGTCTTACTAGCAATACAAATAAATAAGTAAAATAAAGCTTAAAACAATAAGACAAGAAAGAAGAAAAAAAATCAGATCAAATACTAGATCCCAAATACATCCCATTACAAAAAGTAAAATTATTCAGGCCAAACCTTCCAAAACGCTTACACCCAATAAATTCTTGGTGAATCATGGACTTGGGTATTTCATATACTTTGTGACAAATCATAAAATACAAAGGAGGATCTTAAAAGTCAATTAGTCAGTAAAAAGTTCCACTTGGTTTACAGTAACGAATTAAAATACTAGCACCGCTAGAACAAAACGGACGATTAGTACCGCCCCCAAAATCAATGCCTTTTATTAGGTACTACCTAATGAACTTCGCAATGTAGAACCAAAATGATTTAAAATACACACAACGCAAAAGTCTAGGGATATTTTTATAAATAGACGTATTTTGTTTATCTCTAATCAATTTAAAACAAGTAATACAAAATTTGTAGTTTAAATTGTTGTTTAATATGTCAAAAACCATAAATTGCAAAAAAAAACAGAAAATTGGATAAAAAAAATATATTGCAAATCACCCATGTTTCACATACCACCATAACATGTCAATAATACGAAATATAAACTTAAAATAAAGTATGACCACCACGTTGGTTTATCACAGTTCTACATCTACTGTTCATGCTCCGAATCACATTGTTAATGTCTGCTTGAGGTAGTTGTGTCTATTATTCTCTTAGAAGCTCTTTTCATTGAAACTCATTGTAGATATTGCCCATATGTGGAGTAATTTTTCGTTGGTGCATGTCTCATACATGCTCAATGGGATTCAAGTCCGGTGATTGTGCTGGCCACGGCAATACATCAATACCCTCATTATCCAACCAGTTTATTACAATAAGCGCAACATGTGATCGAGCGTTATCATACATAAAGTAAAAATTTTCTCCAACAGCAGCAGCAAACGGGCGCACAACAGGTTCAAGAATATTGTCCAAATATTGCTGATTTGTGAGAAAGCCACGTGGGAAAATGAGGTCAGTTCTTCTGTCAATCATGTTTCTGCCCCATACCATTAATGTACCACCTCTGTATGCATACACTTCTTGAAGATGTCGTAATCGTTTTCCATTTCCGGGTCGTCTCCAAACTCTTGTCCGACGGGAATCTGGATGAAATCCATATCTAGACTAGTCTCTAAACAAAACTGTGGCCCAGTCATTGTCAGTCCAATTCTGAAACTCTTGACACCAGATTAATCTTGCAGCGCGATTACCTCTAGATAGAGGTGGACATCTCAGTGGTCGCCGATTAAGAAGATTGGCTTCATAGAGACGATTCCTTATAGTACTGCTGCTAATTGTTACATTATGTGCAAGCTGTAAATCATTAACCAGCTCGGGTGCTGTGATTGTTGGCTGCCTTCTGGCATTTAAAATTAAATATCGGCTTGAGCGATGGTTGTAGAGCGACCAGGTCCTGGATGTTGCTCGACTGGACTCCCAATGTCTCTAAACTGACGCCACAAACGACTTACGACACCTCGGAGACACCCAGCTGGTCAGCAACTTGAGTTTGTCGCATACCAGCTTGAAGGAGGCCCACGGCTCTATTCATCTCATCCAACGTTAAATGTTGTCGTTGCATAGTAAAAAGACAATATGTTTAACTCACCTATTAAACAAGAATGGTATACAGTGACTAAAACAAAACATAAAAATGTCGATTTTTTTGTCCCTTATAAAAAACATTCTAAAATACGTATTGCTATCAGTTTTACAATTTTTTTGATGATAAGAAGTAACTGTCTATATCAACAATTATAGTACAAGCAAATTTATATGGCCATAAAATTTCTGTCATTGGTATTGTCAAATTATTAAAATATCCTTAGACTTCTGCGTTGTGTGTATATTGCCATATGCGATTTGTTCAGAATATATTGCCATAATATGGTAATATATTATGTATGTGTGTTTGTATGTCTGTGTGGAATAGTGAAATATGTTTTTTGATTTATTTTGCAGAAATTCTGCATTCATATCGATTGTCATTGATAGAATATTTGTTACAGGAACCACTTGGACGCAAGAAATGGTCTGGATGATCATGAATAACTTGGACATAAAAAAAGGTCAGGAAAATTTGGGCATTCGATCGCCGTTTTTGGAGTAAGTGCTTAAGATATAAAAAATAAAAAAAGTGAAAATATTTTTTTGAAGAATATATTAACTATTAATGATAAAAGTACACAATCTTATAGAACTCCTCTGCATATCTTTCGCGCATTCGTGCTTTTTTTCTAATATTAGGTACTACAATTTGTTGGTTCCAGTAGAGATACTTATCATACTTAGATAGTTTCTTACTAAGATAGTATCATTTTTGTCAAGTTATTTGATAATAAAAAGAGAAATCAAACGATTTCGACCCGGCGAAACCGAATTCAAATTTTTACCACTGTGCCTTCTTAAACTTGCAAAGCAAACAGCTTGATAAATTACTCGGCAAGGGAATCTAAAAATTGCATTCCACCTGCCGTTCATCATGGTCAAAATTCGTAGTCAATTCAGTTTCTGGTACTCCAAACGGAGTAAAGTAATAAAACATAATGACGGTATTAGAGCAGTGGCTATCCGCTCTGAGGAGACCTAAAGAGGTCGAAATACGTATAAGCGGCTTGCCGCTGCCCTGTATCGAAACAAAAATCTAATACCGTCATTATGTTTCATTTGATAATAATATATGTGGGTATATGGGACAATATGAGTATAATATGCTTAACTTTGTCGAAATTTTTGTCACACTATATAAAAGCAACGTTTTGTTGGTCTCAACATTTTTGAACAAAAGTTGTAGAATTGTATTGGGTTGCAATAGCTCAAGGTCAATAAATGAAAAAGCCTTAAGAAGGACTATACTTGACTGTGAATATAAACAAAGACTGTATGATGATGAATAAATGAACTATAAGGACCTTGAAGAACTGTAATAAAAATCTTCAAATATCAAATGATATGTCAGAACAAAACACATGAAGGCCTTAAAAGAGATAGTACAGTACAGCACTGATGAACAAGGAGTGAGATTGGCGCAGAACACAGAAATATGAAAGCGATTAGGAGATAACTAGATTCAGAAGCAAATCGATAATTGTTGTTAAAGAAAGAGAAAACAGAGAGATAAGAGTTTAAAATATAAAGCAATTTTACTTTGAACTAAATTACGTGAGTGGATTGGACGATCAATGGATAACGAGAATAAATCCTACAACTGTGTGTGACTAAGCCATTGATATTTACATACTAGGAGGTATTAGCGTGCTATAAAACCAGAATATACAGGGTATTTCAAAAAGGTATGTCATAAATTAAATCACGCATTCCAAGGACAAAAATAAATTGATTGAATCCAACTTACCTTAGTACAAAAGTGTACACAAAAAAAGTTACAGCCGTTTGAAGTTACAAAATAAAAATTGTTTTTTTGCATTATCTCCTAAACTACTTGACATTTTGTAATAAAAATGGATACGTTACTTTTTTGTTCTGAAAGCATTTTTCATACAAAAGAAACAACAAAATATAAGCGCACAGAAAAATTTTAAGGGGTGTGTGCAACCCCAAATTCCTCCAAACTTTTGAGTACGCTCAAATCAAATGAATTTTGTGGCATCATTAGTTTAACACATTATTTTTAAACAGTTCCATCAATGATAATCAATAATTTGAAGCTATCATTTATTGTGTGAATAAGATTAATATTAAAAATTTTGATATTACAATGGCCTACACATTTCAGGAAATGGCAGATATGCATTTAACTTTGGGTAAGTTGTATCAGGTTAACTTATGATTTCAATAAACTATCGGAAATATCGTAGGTGAATGTCAAGGAATATTGCAGCAGCCGCAAGGCGTTATGCAGTAAAATACCCCAATCGAAATACACCCGATAGACGATTATTTCTGACCATTGATCGTCGTTTACAGGAAACGGGTACATTCCAACCGCAAGTTTCTGGCAATAGTGTTCATCCAATAATGGATGCAATTGATGAAGACATTTTAGAAATCATTGAAGAAGTCCCTGGAACAAGTACAAGGGTAATAGCTGCTCAACTACATGTTCCTCGCCTAAGAATTTGGAGGCGTTTGAAGGATCAGCTACTTAAACCCTATCACTTAACAACGGTTCAAGAGTTATTGGTTGAAGATTATTCTAAAAGGATTGGATTTTGCGATTGGTTGTTAATGGAAAACTCACGAAATGTTAATTTTTTTAGAAATATTTTGTTTACCGACAAGGCTACCTTCAGTAGAAATGGAATAACAAACCATCATAACGAGCACATTTGGGCTGACGAAAATCCTCACGCCAAAAAAACGACTCATCACCAAAGGACTTTTAAAGTTAATGTTTGGGCAGGAATTGTAGATAACAATCTTATAGGCCCTGTATTTCTTCCCAACAATTTAAATGGTGATAATTATTTGCAGTTCGTATTCGGAAGAAGTGAATATTGCAATAAGGCAAAATATGTGGTTTCTATAAGATGGCGCTCTTTCGGGAAGTCCGGGAATACCTTTGCAGGCAGTATCCTGGTCCGTGGATTGGAAGGGGTCGTGACTCGCCTATTTCTTGGCCACCCAGAAGTCCAGGTCTTAACCTGATTGACTTTTGCTTTTGGGGGTTTATGAAAGAGAAAGTGTATTCTGTAACAATAGAGGACGACCAACAATTAAGGGGTTAGAATAATTGAAGCTGCAAATTTCGTCAGAAAAATATGATTTTTTAGCGCATTCGGTTTTCCTTATTAAAACGATACCGAAACATTTATTGTAATATATTTATAGAGGTTATAGGCATTGTTTGTACTTGTTAATTCATTTAAGCCATTGACTTAGTTGCAAGTAATTTTTTAAAGGTTAATGAAAAGGGCCGTAACTCAATAAAATCTGTTTTTCAAAAAAGTGATACAAGGCAAAAAAGTTTTAAAAATAATGTGTTAAACTAATGATGCCACAAAATTCATTTGATTTGAACGTAATCAAAAGTTTGAGGGGATTTAGGGCTGCATACCCCCCTTAAAATTTTTCTGTGCGCTTAGATTTTGTTGTTTGATTTTTTTATGAAAAATTCTTTTAGGGCAAGAAAGTAACATGTCCATTTTTATTACAAAATGTCAAGTAGTTTAGGAGAAAATGCAAAAAAACAATTTTTATTTTGTAACTTCAAAGGGCTGTTACTTTTTTTGTGTACACTTTTGTACTAAGGTAAGTTGGATTCAATCAATTTATTTTTATCCCCGGAATGCGTTATTTATTTTATGAGATACCTTTTTGAAACACCCTGAAAATCAGTTACATATTGTCAGCATTTAGTTATCAACAACAATAAGGCCGTAGTGGGACCGTGTCTTGTCTACAGATACATTGAATCTAATAGAAGTTTCAGATCTGCATTAATAAAATTTTAATAAGAAATTTTACAAAAAAGTTTTTAAAAACTTTTCTATTTTTTTATATAAATTAGAATATTTTGTCACTTTTTTGCTCTTTCTTTTGCTCATTTTCTTTAAGATTTAATTATGTGTTAATGGTTTCGCACCAATTAAGAAGCTAGCGGGTAATAGTCTTGTAACTTTTTCGGCCTTTTTGGGGCAGCTTGGTTATCCCGGATCAACCTCTCGTAAGAGTATTATCCTTATTTATATCAGTAATCTCTCGGTTCGGAAACTTTCTTTTTGTAGCTTTGTTTTGTTCATTGTAGATGAGCTGGATTATGCTTTTTTAATAAAAAATAGATACTCTCTATTTATCTATATATATATATATATATATATATATATATATATATATATATATATATATATATATATATATATATATATATATATATATAAATGGAAAAGGACAATGTGAGTGAATAATAAAAGTAAAATGTAATGGCATGTCTCGCAAACATCGCAAAGGATCACTACAGGAGCACTGCTACCAATTTTCCAAGTTTACATGTTCCTTTTCTAACTTGGCTGCACCGTACTGAAGACGACCAATAGTCAAAAATACGTATATACGGTTGCCTTCCATCTATATACCTTTTTTGGTTTTCTGTTTTGCGAGACATGCCATTACATTTTACTTTTATTTCACTTGCATTATCCTTTTCCATTTGTTTTAAACGTTTCAACGTTTGGCATTCATTTCCCCAGGTAGCTGTAGTTTCCTCCATGGTTATTGTTAGTTATTGCCCTGGAAACCATCAGGGTCTTCTAACTCTAATGCCACAAATTGGTGCACTGCTCCTGTAGTAATCCGTTCCCAAGTTTACATGCTCCTTTTCTTGGCTGCGCCGTACTGAAGATGACCAATAGTCAAAAATACGTATATACGGTTGCCTACCATCTATATACCTTTTTTGGTTTTCTGTTTTGCGAGACATGCCATAACATTTCTCATGAAATTTCCGCGGGAGTTATATGTGATTTCTGTGGTTTTCCGGGTTTGACTCCGCTTTGAATAATTTTGTTTAAAAAAAAACCATTATTTTGACCACGTTTCGGCAATGTCGCACTTGCCATTGACAAGTCATGTGGTGACACTTCTTGCTGAGCATTATTTCTTTAACTTAGATTTGTTTAAATTAAAAACTCTGTATATTGTATTACTATTGGAATCCTCACTTTAATACGAGTCTAACCATACGTAACACTGGATATTTTATCTAGTCAGTTTTAAAGTAATTCAGTAAATATAGAATGCTGTGATTTTGACAGAGAATTTGTGAATACTTGAAGTTTATTGAAAATTTTTGTAAAATAAACTGTATTAATAACTAATAACTAAATCTAACAATTTAAAAGGTTTACAATAAAGATGGTGTTTAATGAAAAAGCGAATTACTGTTTTAATGATAAGGGGCTACGGCATGGACGTATAAACACAGATGGACTCAGTTATTTACATAAAAATGTGAAGCCAAAATTATTTGACTAGGTCACATTCTCAGCACCTTCAAATGTTGTCACATTTTTTTATTAAAATATCTTATTCACGTATCGCTGAAAATATTACTATATTTATTTTATACTCTACAGGTGCTATCAAACCAAAATAATAATTTATTACTTATATTAATATATTTAATTGTAATTAAAACATCAAATGTGCACATAGTGTGCATATCATTTAATAATAGCGTATAACAGATATCAACCAATTATTTTATATGTAGAAGCACTGAAACCTATTTATTAATGGCAACGGTGTTTACATTTCTCTGTCCTATGGCTCTACGTCAAACTTCAAATGCTGTTCCATGTCATGTCCATATTTGTTTACTTTTTACCCAAGATGGGGAAAAGTTGTTTTTCGATATTTTGGCTGTATTTTAAGTGATATTTGTAAATATTGAAATTAACAAATTATAATAATGGTGCTACAGTTTTGCATTTGCAAAAAAAAACGAAATATTTACATCCCAATGTCTCATTTAATTTGTAAGTACTGTTTGTTTACATTATTTAAGATGAGGAACTGAGGAAGCCTGTGTGTTTACATTTTAAAATATGTCTTTCATAGGCGTACCATTGGGTTTATTCATATTAATTAATGTATTGAACAAGATATTAGTTCATGAAATTAGTATAGACATTTTTAAATTGTAAGTTGACATCATCTGATTAAAAAGATCTGTTTAGTAGCTTTTTAATTTAATATTTCTCATGAATTAACAATTAATTAGTGAAATGAACAAAACTCATTTATTTTTCTATGTAGGTTTCCAAATAATATTGATTAATGATGAAACTTACTCTAAACTTCAACAGAGAAAACAGTATAAAAAAAATAATCGGTTGCCTGTAAAGTCGGTTTTACGGGCGAAGATTTTACGTGACAACGTCTTTTTCTCGGTAGAATATTTATTGATATGAATATTATTAAATTGCACAATAGGAACAAGGAATTGAATGAAAATAAGAATTGCACAAATTTTAACTATAGAAATATATTTTGTTTACTAAAACATTGTACATGTAAACTTAAACTTAACTAATTTCTATTTGAGTGATTTTGTTGAGGATAGGACGATGATAGGAGAAATAGCATCGCACCAGCGGACCGATCATGTTTGAGTGGGAGAGAGACGCAAGGCATTCGCCGGTCCGGCGGGCCTCTCTCTCGTTCGGTGACTCATCATAACAGACGTGAGCGGGCGTTACACTTTTTCATGAGTGACTCCGAGCCACAACCTAAATTAAGACGTTGTCACGTCAAAAAAACCTTTCAAAAGCATCCTTTTTGGTTATTTAAACTTGTAAGGAAGCTGAAAAATATTTCAGATTTTTTAATAAAACTATAAATATCTACAACAGACTAGTTAAAAACCTTATGAATATTTTGATTAATAAAACCATACAAAATGTCCCAAAATCAATCTATGAGCATTTTGGTGACCATATGTATGATGAAGATGCAACCGATGGTCACTCTATGCAACTTTTAAAATTGGTTCTTGAGAAATATTTTAAAATTGGAATTCATCATGAAACGAGGACTACTTTAGATGCTAAGACCGTGCTCATAAGAAGCATTCTTACTAAGACTGTTTTATTTCGCAATCAATAAAAATTTATTTCTATACCAATGTCTTCTATTATGTCTATTTACCATTTTTACTTTAATATTTCTGTTCGGTAAATAGCTTTCCAATAATTTATACATTTTCACGCCTACTTTTTAATAAGTAGGTATAGTTGCAAATAATTTTATGTCAAATGCCAGCTTTGGAATGATCAATAAATATTTTTGTAGCAGAAACCCTTACTACGAGGAATCTATTCATATTGTATTAAAACAAATTTTTCACAATTTTAAAAAATATGTTTTAATACAATTATCAATAAATATAGGTATGTACTTAAATTTGACAAATGTATATTTTTTAATTGTTTTTTTTTATCGTAGGATTATTTGATACCTATTAAAAAATTAACTTGAGCTCAACTATATTTTATTGTATTAATTTTAAAGCAAATAAAATTGTATATTATTTTTTCTATAAAAACGTGTTTTTATACATTATTATTACTTCCAATTATTAACGTCTGAATAATTATCCCCGCGAGTAAAAATTCAAGCACGCTTATGCTCATTGAGGAAGTATCACAGTCTATCGATACCCGTTTTACTCCCCTTTACCCCCTTGTCCAGGAATATCGAAGCTTCAAAACAGTGTGTGTTTAAGGTATCTTATTGCTGGGTCCATCTATGTTTATACGTCCATGGGCTACGGCGATAGAAATATATATAGTAAATTAGTAAACTTGGTCAACGATACTTTCTCAAACCATTTTCATTTCCATAAGGTGATATACAAAAAATTGTAAAGCGCTTTGAGAAATCTGGACGAGTAAAAGATGGCATTTCTACTTATATGTTTTTTATTTTTTAGAGTGACTGCACTCTTCGACTACAGGAAATTTCAAAAAGAGAATACGGATTTCCAACCTCCCCCATTCATTGAAGACTCTTTGAAATTTGTAAGAGAGAAAAGCCAGAAAGGTCCTTTATGTCTGAAAACTCACTTGCCTTGGGTGCTGCTACCTCAAGAAATACAAAACAATACAAAACAACCAAAGGTAGGAAACTGCTTATTATATTAATATGTTATTACTGTATAGTCTTTACAAAATAAAAAACACACACACACACAGATTAATTTTAAACTCAACAGTATTTCGGGTTAAACCGCATCGATTATCATTGCGCCAAGCTTTCGATATCATCTTCGATGTCTTCTTTAGAGCTTATGAGGTCTAAGTCTCCCGAGCCCCCAGACACGACTACACTGATCGACAACACGCTTGTCTCCAAATCAGTACGCCTTTGCGATGATGCAAGTAGACTCGCTGAGCTCTCTAGTTTAAAACTATCCCTCATCCAAAACGGTTACCGCAAAAATCACATCAATAGGAGCATCCACATTCATTAATCTTCCACTAAATCTCAATCCAAAGACTCAAATCCTTATCATACGAAAGCTTTTCTTTCTTACATCAAAGGTGTCACTGACAAAATTGACAAAATTCTTAAACCAAGAGGAATAAAGGCAATATTTAGCCCCCAACAAGAACGTTCATCTCTTGTCCGATCAATCAAAGACAACATTCCAAATGAACAACACGGAGTTTATCAAATTCCTTGTGCAGACTACCCCCGATCCTATATAGGCCAAACAAATCGTAAAATCCAAAATAGGATTTATGAACATTCTGTTTCTGTTCGCGATTCCGACTCAATTTCAGCTCTAGGTCAACACCATCTTTATACAGGTCTCAAAATTGATTTTAAAGACTGCAGAACCATATCCACCGTCCGCTTCTATAAACCAAGAATTATCCGAGAAGCCATAAAATTTGCAAAAAGGACAAATTGTCTCAATAAAAGAGATGACGGCATACGGTTACCTTCGATTTGGAGACCTCTCATAAATAAAATATCGTCCACTCCACCAGTTAATCAACATCCTTCTCTCAAAAATGTTCGCGCCAACAGCCGCGTCAATCCCCGCGTCATTCCCTACCCAAACCATGTCACCATCGACGATATAAATGAACCGTCCTCTATTTTCAGTAGCAGTAGTGCATTGAATAATGATCAGTGTAGTAGTGCGTGAGGGCTCGGCAGACTGAGACCTCGGAAGCCCTAAAGAAGACATCGCCAAGGTTGCATAAAATTTAAACAATCGATAAAAGATATTAACAAAAATAATAGATATAAGTGAAGAATGTGGCACTCAACATAAAGAAAACTTAATTTATGTTTATACCGAAGAAAAACATTAATAATATCAACCTCTAAATTAACACTGACAAAAATATCGAATAACTTTACGGGCATATTAAATAAGTATTAAAATATATTAAAAATACTTAAGTATAATGTGTGATTTCAATGCCAAAGTATGCAAAGAGCAATGCGAAGATTTGATTAGAGAAAATGAACTTTGCGAGCGTAAAAGGTTGGTCGAGTTTGTTCAAGAAAAAGAAATGGTAATGACAAACACGTTATACAAACTTTCACAAAGAAGATTGGATACCTGGAAGTTGCCTCAGGATACAGAAGGTAAAATCGTAAGGAATCAGAAAGACTAGGAAGAAGATACAGAAAGTATATCAAATTCATAAGGACGTATCCAGATGCTGACGTAGTTTCTGATACACATCAATTGTTGCTGAATTCAAGCTGAATCTAAAACAATCTAGACAGAGCCAAAATAGACACAATATCGATCCCTAAGCACTGAGTAATATTAAAACAAAATTTAAATAAAGCTATAAATGATAAGAGGAAAGATCAGGATGCAAAAATCCAAAGGAAGAACTCAAAAAACACTATATTACAAATAAGTAAAGATCAACTTAATAAAAAGTGCCAGAAAGAGACATAAGACTGGGTAATTTTTCACTAATTATAATTTTTTTGCCTCTCTTTTTCACACTTTCACAGTCTTCATCTAGATTATTGCAGATATCTAATGTAAGTGACACCATACATCAGACAGTAAATAAAGAATTAAACGAAAATTTAGGAATTAAACAAAAATTTAGGAAATATCGACCACAATAGAATTAGCGAGTACGATGACATAAACGTTCTGTGGAAAACTATTAAAGAACAAATGAACAATGTAACGGAAAAACATCTAAAAGTAACACCTAGAAATAACAAACAGGAATGGATGACAGAAGAGATTTTACAATTAATGAACAAACGAAGAGAATCCAAAGGAAAAAATGACAAGGACGGAGAATGCAAAAGACTAAATAGAATAATTCGAAAAAAAATAACCGAAGCAAAAGAGAAATGACTGGAAACAAAATGCGTGGAAATAGAAGAACTACAACAAAGGCACGATTTTTTTAATTTACATAAAAAGGTAAAACAGTTTACATCGACTACCAAGAGAACGACTTTTCACACCATGCTGAACACGGATGGCAAAATGCTAGAATCAACGGAAGACAAACTGAAAGAATGGGAAAACTATATTAAAATTCTTTTTCACGACATACGAGAAGAACCAAGATTGGAAAATAACAACGAAGGGCCAACAATTCTGAAATCTGAAATCATAAATGCAATTAATCATCTTAAAACAAATAAAAGCCCAGGTCCAGACGGAATATACCCAGAAACGTTAAAATTAATCAGCGAAGAAAATATCGAAATATTTGTCCTTTTATTCAATCGCATTTATGATATAGGTAAAATACCCCAAGATTGGCTGGAGTCAATATTCATCCCACTACCAAAAAAGCCAAACCCACAACACTGCAATGAGTTCCGTCTGATAAGCCTTATGAGTCATGCAGTAAAAGTCCTACTAAAAATCGTACATAATCGTATCTATAGAAAGTGCGAAACAATCATCGGAGACGATCAGTTTGGATTCAGAGCCGGCATGGGAACGAGAGAAGCCCTGTTCAGTTTACTAGTTCTCGCCCAAAAATGCTACGACCAACAGAAAGATATATTTATATGCTTTATCGACCAACAGAAAGATATATTTATATGCTTTATAGACTTCGAAAAAGCATTTAATAGAGTAAGACACGACCTACTATTAGAACGTTTGCAAGAAGTCAGTTTAGATGGAAAAGACATCAAATTCTTAAAAAACTTGTACTGGAACCAAAACGCTAGAGTTAGGATCGAAGGTTCCACATCCGCAGAAGTAGAAATTAGGAGGGGAGTTAGACAAGGATGTGTTCTGTCGCCTCTGCTGTTTAATCTTTACTCCGAGTTTCTATTTAAAGAAGCATTGGAAGATTCCAAGGATGGAGTCAAGGTGAATGGCGTAAATATCAACAGTATCAGATACGCCGATGATAGTGTTAATTGCGGATTCCGACGTAGGTCTACAACGACTCATCGACAAGACCAACTCGACCTGTGAGCAATTTGGTATGAAAATAAACATTAAAAAAACCAAAGTGATGTCAATCCGAAAAAACCAAAACGTACCTCAACCTTGCACAATAAATGGGAACATTTTAGAACAGGTCAATAGATTTAAGTACCTGGGATGTTGGATCGATAGCAGCCTAAATCCTGATCTAGAAATAAGATCGAGAATAGAACAGGCCAGAAAATCTTTCGAAAAAATAAAAAAACTGCTTTGTGATTCTCGAATAAAACTCGAAATTCGACTACGTTTATTAAAATGCTACGTCTGGTCGACTCTTCTATATGCAGTTGAAACGTGGACCCTAAAAACATCAACCGTAAATAAATTGGAGGCCTTTGAAATGTGGATCTACCGGAGAATGCTCAAAATTTCATGGACATCGCATACCTCCAACGAAGAAGTGCTGCATAGAGTAGGCAAGGAAAGAGAACTTATTAACACAGTAAAAGTTAGAAAAACATCATATCTAGGCCACATACTGAGAAATATTAAGTACCAATATGCCCAACTTATAGTGAAAGGAAAAATCGAGGGAAAGAGAGGCCTAGGAAGGAAAAGACTATCGTGGCTCAGAAACATCCGACAATGGACAGGGCTAAATTTTGAACAGCTAATAAGAACAGCTGAAGATAGAGAAGATTTTAAAATTGTAGTAGCCAACCTCCATTGAGGAGAGGGCACTTTAAGAAAGAAGAATGTAAGTGTATTAGAATACAAACCAAGTTATTCCAAGTTTATTTCTGTTCCAACCTTTCATTCATGATAGATGGTGTCTACGTTTTTCTGTTATGAACACAGTGATCACAGTCTTGCTCTAATAACTACCACATTATTTTTTCTTCTTTGAGTATTTTGACCAGATTAAGACCTCCATGACAATTTATCAATATTTTTCTCGATCATTTATCGCATTTAGTACTTTCTCCCTGAATTCAAGTTCAGTTTTGTCTTCTCAAGCTTCGTAAAATTTTATTTAAGTGAACGTTAAACATACAACCTTGTCTGACTCGTTTTTGAACAAAAATTATTAATTTCATTCATTGTTAAGCATATACTTATAGCCTACATAATATGAATTAGAAAGACAAACTAACCGTATCAGTCAATCTTAGGAGAAATTGTAAAATCGAATCTAAATTCGGATCGATTATAAATTTATATATTATGTTGCCACTGATTTAGAGGTTGATATAAAAAAATTGAAAAAAAATTTGTTATATGTTATATTTTAGATTATATACGTTACGAGGAATCCAAAAGACACATGTATTTCATATTATAATCATTCAAGATTAATGGAAGGATACAGAGGGAGTTTTGAAGAATTTTGTCAGCTATTTTTGGCCGGAAAACGTAAGTACATGTTTTAAAAATTAAAAACAAAGTATGTAAAGGCAAAAAATAAACAAAAGGTCGATTTAGGGTAGTTTTGCGGTTAACACAAGGTCCTCATACAGGTCCAACCTTAAGGTGTTTCTATCTTGGATGTTGTGAATTAATTTGACCCCATCAGGGATGTTAAGATGATGATTGTTGACTTTGAGGTGATGAGAAAAAGCTGATGTATTATCTCTTTTATAGTCCTTTTCCATCATATTGATAGGACATTATGTATGCAAATCCTCAACAGGTCAAAAAACCATAGGCGTCACCCTATACTTGTTTTGAAATAAAAAAAATTAATATTTTAAGATGCCGTCAACAATTCATTATCTTTTAAAAAATCATTTGTAAAATAAGTGTACACTAATCTCACTATACCTTTTTTGTGCGTCAAAAACGTTGGTATATATGCCACACGATTATTGTTAATTATACACGGGTGATTAACGAGAGAATTCAATGTTTCACGAAATAAATTAATAAAAACAGTAATTTAAAGGTAATTATTGTTTTCTATCTATCTATCTATTGTTTTATATCACGACTACCACTGAACTGTTCCGCGCTGCAATAAATAAAGTAAAGATAGCCGTGATGATCGCCAACATCCGGAACGGATAGGCATTTTAAGAAGAAGATTGTTTTCTATACAAGTTATTGCCTGGCACAAAAAGAATACCTTCTTTGAACGATTACCTGGAATTACTGATAAGGCTTCACTAATGATAGTTTAAGTAGTTTTTATGCCACATTACAGCTTATGCCAATAATATAAATTAGAAATTGTTTGCATCTTCCATTTAGTTTGTAGATGTACATTGTTACACCCTACCTACCTACCTACGTTTTTGGTGTCGATATTTTGTTATTTGCATTTAAAAATGAAGTCGACAACAGGTTTTATCCCGGTTAAGTGTAGTTTTAAAGGTGCCTTCAGTCTAAGAGAGAAAAATATAATATTAAATGTACACGATGCACTTGTACATCAACGCCCTTTAAGTAATGTTCGTGAAATCGTTAACATGTGTTCAAATATGACAGGGGTTGGAGAAGCAACAATTTATAGATTAATAAAAGTAAGAAAAGGAGGAACTGTTTCATCTCCCAAAAAGAGTGGAGGGAGTAAACCCTTGGAAATTGAAGAAATACATAAAAACATGATAAGACTCCACTCCACTCATTTTTTTTAACAAAGAATTTCCAATATTGGACAAAATCCAAACATTAATTAGAGAAAACGAAGAGTTACCAATCATAAGCAACAAGAAATTATTTGGACTATTGAGAGAGATGGGATTTCGTTGGCAAAAGAATAGAAGAAAATCCGTTTTAATTGAAAAAGATTACATTGTATGTTGGAGACGAGATTATCTAAGAACTATTAAAAAGTACCGAGAAGAAGGGAAAACAATTTTTTATTTGGACGAGACTTAGCTAAATGAAGGTCATACTGTACCATATCTATGGGTTGACACAAATGTGAAAAGTTCCCGTCAGGCATTCATCGAAGGTGTATCTACTGAAATAAACAATATTCCCGTTGGAAAAGGACGCAGACTCATAATAACCCATACTGGAAACGAATACGGTTTTGTCAATGGTGGATTTTTAAGTTTTGCCTCAAAATCAACCAAAGATTACCACGAGGAAATGACTGCTGACGTTTTTGAAGAATATTGTGAGCAAATGTTTGATTTAATTCCAAAAAATTCTGTCATAGTCATGGATAATGCTAGTTACCATTCAAGAGTAGCAGAAAAATTGCCAACAACGGCATGGAAAAAAGGAGAGATAATCGAATGGTTGGATAAACACGCAATTGAGTACAAGGAGAATTCGACAAAAAAGGAAACATTACCTATTGTAAGGCAACATAAAGCAGCTTATAAAAAATATATAATTGATGAAATGGCATTAAACCGTGATGTAATTATTTTACGTTTACCCCCATACCACTGTGATCTGAATCCGATAGAAAATATATGGTCTCAAGTAAAGGGTGAAGTCGGACGCAACAACAAAACTTTTAAATTAGAAGACTTACAACAATTATTAGAATATTCCTTATCAAAAGTAACTCCAGAAAATTGGAAAAATGCTGTTAGTCATGCTCACAAGGAAGAAATAAAATGTGGAATTTGGATAATATGACTGATGCAATGCTGGAACCGGTAATAATTAACATTGGAGTTGAAGATTCCTTAGATTATGAAGAAAGCAGTAAATCTGGAATGGAATTTGATTAAAATATTATTCATTTTTTTACAAATCGGCCCCTGTTACGGCCACAAATTATTTTATATATAACCAATAAAATAAACATCTTACATTTCTTGCAAATTCATTAGTACCTGTTAATCTCCATCACTCCGACACTGGCAACTTTATTTAGGGATTAGTAACCCTCAAAACTATTGTGTTCTATTCTGCTTTAACCTTTATACCTGGTGGTCATACTCAATTTAAAATTGTTTTCCTATATGCTTCTGGAAACTTGTTGACAAATATCTATTTTTCATTGAGTCACCCGTATCAATAGTTTAGGGATTTGCATACATAATGTGCTATCAATATGATGGAAATGGACTATAGAGTGTTCTGCAGATCTAGTTGAAAGTGACCTATAAGTCCTGCCAATGTAGGAGGCATCGCAATCAGAACAAGTTAGTCTGTAAACTCTTTTCAATAATAGAGATTTGCAGATTTAAGACAATAAATATTATCATTTAAATAAATTTAATTCTAACTGAAGGTTTTCATTAATAAGATATTAGGGATTATTACAGAAATTTTAAAATTTTAAAATTTTTTAATAATTACATTAGTCTCTGAAGATACCCATACCTCGTCATGTTAACGCTGTCTTTTTGAATTAAATTTCCTGTCACCTCAGCCAGTTGGTCTGTGTCGTTTTAACTGACAAGAACCACGTGTTCAAGTCGAGCAAAGAAACATGTTGCTCTTTAAGTATTAAATTTTTATCCAATGTCATCGACCTAGAGTCACCTTAGAATTTAAATTTGGAACAATTTAAAAGCATATATTGATGTCACAGCTACAATTTTAGTGTTAGCTGCAATTACAAAAGAAGGCACTGAAGATGATCTGACCTAGATCGAAAACGTCACGTTATGCTACTGTATAAATTTTGACGACACTTTTTTTAAAAGTTTTAATATGTTTTATACCTAAATACAAATGTGAAGTGTTTTACTTCTGTATCAGTTTTTTAAACGATGGTATACAGCCAACTACTGGGATTTTCCCATTAATTTTTATTTTTTTTAATAGTGTTAATTAATCAACATATAAATCAAAATGGCTATTGTAGCTACGCAATGATAATACTGCTTAAATTTAGATTTAGACATAATCATAAAATTAAATAAACATTTTATTTAACAACGAAAATAAATCCAAATCCAATCATTTTTTTTGCGCACGTAATCCCATAAAATCAAATATTATTTTATTCATCCTGTGGTTACTACTCAATTTTACTGTTATATCCGTGAAATTTCCTAGTTTATTTAATTTAAACTTCAAATTTCCCAATGAATCTCGGTGCTAAATTAATATAGCGTTCACAAATATTTTACCTATGCATATTTCGCATGACGTTTGTGGTTAGCGGTTTCACATGTTGTTGATGGTTATTTGTTGTTATTATTGAAAGTTTATGAGTATATAAATTTTGTACAATATTTTATTTATTTATGGAAAATGAAAAACTCTGTTCAAATATACTTCTATATATTTCAATCATAATATTATGGTATGTTTATATTTTAATATATATTTCTCCTTTTAATCTTCTAAAAGTTAAACGTGTAAAAGTACAAATTTCAAACTACGTTGTAAACAGTCGATAAAATGTTGTCATTCTTCTAGTTTATAGTTCGATAAACTTATTTTTCCAAAAGTCCTTCTATGTCGTTACTGAAAACAAGAGTGTTTTCTGAAGAGGAAAAGGCAGTATATCTCTGTCTTATTTACGATATAATGTAATAATAGTACCTGCCTTGCAGAGCATCCAACTAGATGAGAAAGACATCAGACTTATTGCCAAACTTTACTGGAACCAAACAGCCATTATTAATACCAACAACAGAGAATCAAAGCCAATCAGTATTGAACGAGGCGTAAGACAAGGCTGTATACTATCTCCCACCCTCTTTAACGTGTATTCTGAGAATCTATTTAGGGAAGCTTTAAAAGATCAAAAAGGAATTATCATAGGAGGAGAAATAATTAACAATATACGGTACGCCGACGATACTGTGATTCTAGCTGAAAACATCGACGATCTGCAGGAGCTAATCAATAGAAATGACATGGAATGCACAAATTGGGGACTGTCGATAAATATCGATAAAACTAAATACATGGTGACCAGTAAAGTGGATATCGGCGCAACCCAACTGATATTAAACCAACAACCGCTGCAGAGAGTTCAGAGATTCAAATACCTTGGATGTTGGATTACCCAAAATCTAGATCCATCCTTCGAAATTCGATGTAGAATTGAACAGGCAAGAAACTCATTTCAAAAGTTCAAGCCTCTATTATCCAATAACTCATTAAATTTGGAAATCCGTGAAAAGTTTACAAGATGTTACGTGTGGTCTGTACTTTTGCATGGATGTGAAACTTGGACTTTAAACGCCGATATCATGAATAAAATCGAGGCGTTTGAGATGTGGTTGTATCGAAGGATACTAAAAATTCCATGGACTGGCAGAACCAGAAACGAAGAAGTTCTTCGAAGAATGGCACATCAACGAACTCTATTAAATATTATTAAGAGGCGTAAACTAGAATATCTTGGACATATAATCAGAGGAACAAGATATGAGTTCCTTCGGCTAATTCTCAACGGTAAAATCGAAGGAAAGAAATGGATAGGACGGAAGAAACTCTCTTGGTTGGGGAATTTGCGGCAGTGGACAGGTTTGACAGCGGACCAATTGCTACACGTAGCGCAAGACCGAGATCTGTATAAAAATATTATAAGCATGGTAGTCGCCGACGTTCCGTAGGGATATGGCACTCTAAGAAGAAGAAGTACCTGAATATAGCAGTCTTTATTATTTTAATCTGGTTTTATGTAATTTAGAAGCATTGACGGATGGGTTCAGGTCTCTAAAAGAGTCATTTTGTTCTTGTTGAAGCGAAAAATAAGAAAACCGAAATAAGATCCCAAAACTAAATTTATTACAATTATAAATTAACTAAAAAAACCAAACTTATGGAAAAAATAACAACCTTAATCTTCAGTATGATCTCATCTATTCTACAGGCATGAATTCACCCGTCATTGCATTGAGAGGATAAAAATGTCAATATCTTCTTGCAAAATGTTGTCCCACTCTTCCTGTACCGCCACAATTAGCACAAAAATAGTTACCGTTGGGTTTGGTCTGTTAAATTTGGCTCATAAAACCATTTTTCACACGTGCTCAGTTGGATTCAACTCAGGTGAGTTTGTTGGCCAGTTCATTCTCTAGACTTCGACTTCAGTCAACAAATTTTCAATCATTCTATTGCGATGTGTAATAAAATTTGGCCAAAGAAGAGCAGTTGGCTTGATAACATTTTTCAGGTAAGATCTTCCGTCCATCTCTGTTACGTGAATATTTAGAGAACGAAATCCAAGCATAATACTCGCCAAAATATAGTCTGATAACAATTTCCAGGTAAACGGTTCTGTCGGTGGCTGTGATATGTGAATAAGTGGAGTGCGATAACCATACATATTGTGAGTCCTTGATAAGGATCCATTTCTCGATGAAAAGATAATAATTGATGTATGGAATACCAGGTTTACGTGATTTTCCAAAAATGTTGCTTAAAAACATAGGCCTAACGCCACTTGATATTGACAATATCAAATAACAAATGTCACATACTTTCCAACGTCTTGGTCAGAGTCATATATTATACCAATCTCTAAACCTCAAAAACCAGTCCTACAGACCAATATCCTCAACCTCGTCAACCTGTAAGCTATTCGTAATGATTATAAACCATTGCCTTACATGGTTTCTGGAAGATTAAAAGTTACTTATCCCGGAGCAAAACTGCTTTCGTCAAAATAGATCAATGACGGATAACCTAGTTGATCTTGAATCCGAAGTTCACGAAGTACTCATTAACAAACAACACTGTCTAGCTATTTTCTGCGATATAACAAAAGCCTATGATTGCACATAGAGATACGGTATAATAAAAAAGCTTCACTCCTGGGGTATTAATGGACAATTCCTAAAATTTATTCAAAATTTTCTTTAACTCAGAACATTTAAGGTACGAGCAAATGGAACACTATCATCAACTCGATTCCAGGAAAACGGAGTCCCTCCAGTATCGGTATTAAGTGTAACTTTATTTCTTGTTGCAATTAACGATATCTTGGAATATTGTTAACAACCAGTTAAAGGAAGACTGTACGCAGGCGATCTGGTTCTCCTACTAAAAGGAACAAATCTAGAATCCACACAAATAATCCTTCAAAGCACATTAAATAATCTCAAGAAATGGTGTGACAAATTAGGACTCAGCTTCTCTAACGAAAAAGCAAAATGCTTTTGAGAAAAAAAAAGAGATTTTTTAAGTTTGTCGTTTGCTTGTAAAGTTCTATCCTCTCCTGATAACCCAGTCTACCATAACGTTCATAACAATCGTTTTAGCCACTACTTCTTATATCACCCTCAATGTAATCCGCCTTTCTATGAACGAATTAACCGATTACTTTATACATATAGCTATACAATATACCACCCTATCGAAAACCCTCCTCCTCCATGGACTGTAAATTAACCACCAGTGATCACTGATCTATTAAAATTTAATAAACATGAATCCCCACCAGCCATATTAATAAACCACTTCAAAGATATTATGGATAGATTTAGCGACTACCGACAGATCTACACAGATGCATCAAAAACAATGGACGGAGTGGGGGTAGCCATTTTCTCTAATACTCATAATACTAAATTTAAGTTGCATAACAACTGGACTATCTCCAATGCAGAACTATACGCAATCCTTGAAGCTCTAAACTTCATTAACAAAACGGTCCAGAAAAATTACACAATGATAACTGACTCAATGAATGCCCTTTCTGACATCCAAAACATATACTCCAGCAACCCTATACATTACGACATTTACAAAGAACTGCAAATGCTGCGAAGGAAAACAAACACGTGGTATTAATCTGGTTTCATTTAATATTGGAGTAGACGGTAACGAGGTTGTCGACCGTCTAGCTCACGAAGCAGTGACAAGTGATGGTCAAGTTCAACTAAATAAAATAGTGCCAACTGATCTTAAATTGTGCTGAAAAAAACGTAGTTAGTTGTGCGTGGCAAAACAAATGGTCGCAGTGTTCCCGAAAAAGTTAAATTAATGACAATGCTTTACAAAAACAAGCCTTTTTGTTACCTAGAAAAAAACAAGTCATCTTTACTCGACTCCGACTTGGTCACAGCCGCCAAACACATGTTTAACGAATCACAAGAGACAATCCCCCATACTGCAACCAGTATCAAACCAACAGTACAGTAGAAGGGCAATACCAGGGAAAACAAATAGACGATTCATTGGAAGTTAAGCACTGGATTCGGGCCTCAGATTATCCTGGATGACAAAAAACTGCAATCTTGCAATCTTGTATGATAAAACACACATATTGAAAGACAAAAACTAAGACATTACATTTGAGTGTAAAACTCACCTCTTCACATAAAAAATTTGCCGGCTTTTTCAGACTACGCACCCACCAGCTATCCCTTCCGAATTTCCATACCAACTTGACGTAAACTCCACATTTAACTGCTCACTAACTAATTTCCGATAACAAAAAACCAATAACGAATAAACATTACGAATTTAAATAAGAAAAATTCGGACTAAACAATGACCTAAATCCTGAATCGTATCGTGGTCTCTTGCCGAGTGATGTAATTCTCTTCACCGCAATACTTTCTCGCCAATCTAAGTGGATATTTATTTGACGCGCAGTATTAGGCGGCATCACGGTCAAAGAATGCAATTAATATTATTATATACAAACCAGAAGTGTTTATATTATCAATCCCAATGACGCAAAAGGATTGAAAATATTTTTCGGTGTTTTGATACATTACGAAGGGAAATCGAAATAAATCGAAATGCTACAAGCCGAATGTCAAATTTTCCAGGAAACGAGAAGTAAACTCAACCCAACCAGCGACATAGGCGAGCTTCTTAGAGTCAATAAACATTTAAACAACATTATAAAGTTTTAACGGCTATAGGTATAAAAGATATTTAAATTAAAATCTAGTTTGTATTACAAATTACATATATCAATCTTCTTTCATGTTAGTATGTAATTTTTATTATATCCTTTCTTTGTTTTAATATGTATTTTCCATTGTTGTCGTTTATAACCTCAGTGGTTCGGACGGCATTAAATACTTACTTACTTAGTCCTAAGCCTTTCTACCGTTAGGTGTAAGGCTGGTGGAGTTTTTTTATTTTTTTAAGTGAGTAAGTAATTTTAATTACCTAACCTAAAATTGTTTTGAAAAATTCTTTTCCTAAGCTCAATTTTGATCCAAAATATTTAAAGAAAATCAGTGATTGTGGTCATTAAATACGTTCATACATTTTGTAAGATTTTAAAGGCAAAGGATATCACTGGAAATTTTTTTTTTTAAAACACATTTTTGCGATGAGGGGCCCTGGGGCCACGTAAATATGCACTTTCGAGTGGCTAATCCCAAACAAGAATTCAACCGAGTGCAGATTTTACCATTTTATTCCGCTATATCCTTTTGTTTTACTACTTACTTTTACTTAGTCCTAACCTTTCTACCGTTAGGTGTAAGGCTGGTGGGGTTAAGATTTGCACTGTTGTCTCCATGCTTTCCGGTCTTGTGTTAGATGTCGTGCACTTTCCCATGTCAATCCTTTCTTCTTAACTTCTTTTCTGATTTCGTCTACCCACCTAACTCTTGGTCTTCCTCGTTTGTTTTTCTCTTGCATTCTCGTTTCAAACACTCGTCTTGTTAATCTTAGTTGCCCCTCTACTATTTTTTCGTTTATTGGTTCTAGTTTTAGGTTTCGTGTGATCGTTTCGTTTCGTATTTTGTCTGTCCTCTTTCTGTTTGCTATTTTCCTCAGGAACCTCATTTCCATAGCATTGACTCGAGATTTTTGTCTCCTAGTCAATGTCCATGACTCGCTATTATACATGATTGTAGGTCTAACTACTGATTTAACGATTGCCGTTTTTACCTTCTCCGGTATTTCTTTTTTTTCCCAAAAATGTTGTTTTTATAGTGTTAAATAAGCTTCCTGTTCTTCCCATTCTCTAATTTATTTCCACATCTTGTTTACCATTTGATTCAATTATTACTCCTAGGTATTTAAAATGTTCCACTTGTTCTAGTTGTTTTCCGTTTAATTGTATTGCGTGTGTCTTTCTCTTATTTGAAATTATCATTGTTTTTGTTTTCTCTGTATTTATTTTCATATTTACGTTTGACGGTTCTTCTTCTAGGATTTTAAGGTTGTTCTGTAGGTCTTCTCTGTTTTCTGCTATCAAAACCATGTCGTCTGCAAATAGCAGCTCTGATAGTTGAGTCTCTTTCATTTGCCAGTATCCTAATGTTAGTTTTCTCATTCTTCTCTTGACTTTCTTTATTGCTTCATCCAGTATCACTGAGAACAGCAGTGGGCTCAACACGCATCTCTGTTTAATGCCTTGACTTGTAGTAAATTCTTCGGATTCCACGTTGTTGGTTTTCACCGTATTTGTATTATTATTGTACATATCCTTTATTACATCAATTGTTATCCTGTCAACTCCTCTTTCCTTTATTGTCCTCCATACGTCCTTTCTTTGTATTCTGTCAAAGGCCTTTTTCATATCAATAAAGCATATATGTATTTCTCTATTTTTATTGATTACTTTCTCACTTACTTGTCTTATTGTGAATATGTGGTCTTGCGTGCTTCTGTCCTTCCTGAATCCACATTGTGTATCTTCCATAGTTGGTTCTATTTGGGCTTTTATTCTTGTTTCTATTATTCTTGCGAATACCTTCCCAGTAATACTTAATATAGTAATACCTCGGTAATTATTACAGTTTCCCTTCTCGCCCTTTTTGTGTATTGGTAGTATAATGTCTTTCTTCCAGTCCTGTGGTATTTCTGCTCTCTTTATGATATCGTTCATTAGTTCTTTCATGCTGTCCACTCCCTCTATTCCCATGAATTTTATCATTTCCGGGGTGATATGATCCTAGCCTGGTGCTTTGCCTAATTTAACTCTTTCAATTGCCTTTTCTAGTTCCTCTGTTGTTATGGGTTCTACTTTTTGTTCTTCATTTATTTCTTGTATCTCCACTATGTTGTCTACGTCTGTATGAGTTAGCTCTTTGAACTGTTCTCTCTATCTTTCCATTATTTGGTTTTCTCCTGTTATTACCTTTTCATTCTTGTCTTTTATATTCGGCATCATGTGTTATTTCTTTTGTCTGAGCTGTTTTAATGCGACATAGAAGAGTTTTTGATTTTCTCTATAATTATTTGTCATTTTTAGTCCAAACTTTTCCCATGACGTTTCTTTTTCTGCTTTCACAGCTATTTTAACCTCTTCTTTTTTCTCTATATGCCTCATAATCTTCAGGGCGCTTTGTACTTAGATATTTCTTCCATTTTTCTTTTTTGTTCTTTACTTTCCTTCGTATTTCGTCCGTCCACCATTCAGTTCTCCTCATGCTATTATTTGCTATTTTTGTCTTCCCGCAAGTTTTCTCAGTAGCTATGATTAAGTTGGTCTTGAGATTTTCCCCACTTTTCTTCTATACTTACAGTTTTAGCCCTACCCTTCAAAATATTGTCTAATTTTTCTTGGAATATCTTCTTATATCTTTCTTCTTCTAATTTGTAGCTTTTTACTTTTTTATTTACTACCTTACTCCTCTTTTCTTTCTTTTCTTTTGCTGTTCTCATTCTCATTATTACTGGATGATGATCACTGCCAATCTCTGAGAATCTTTTCACTTTCGTGTCTTGTACTCTTTTCCATTTGTTGCTACTTACCAAAAAGTAATCTATGATTGATTTTTCATTTCTGCTTTCTTGTACTCTCGTGTATTTGTGTACTTTTTTATGTTTAAATTTTGTATTTGTTATAACAAGTTTATTCTCCATACATATTTCTATTATTCTTTCACCATTTTTGTTTAGTATTTCTTCTCCTTCTTTTCCCATGCATTCCTCTATTCCATTATTATTATTTCCGACTCTACAGTTTAGATCTCCCATTAAAATTATATTTTCTTCCCCATTGTTAATTTTCATTAAATAAATAAATAAAAAAAAATGTCACATCATTCAGTATGGTGACTACGTCACTGTTGATTAATAGACATATTAAAGTGTTTTTATGGTCTTTTTAAATTGCAGTACTCTTAGATGTCTGTATATTAATATTAATAAAATGTTTAATTTTTAGTAACCTTCGCACCGTATTGGAATCACGTGCTGCCATTTTGGGAGAAACGAAACCAGCCAAATATTTTATTCTTAAAATACGAAAAGATGATCCAAGACCTGCCTTCCATAATAAAAGAAGTCGCCGACTTTCTAGAAACACCCCTCACCGGCGAACAAATCGCCACTTTATCTGATCATTTGAGTTTCGAAAGTATGAAGAAAAATCCCGCAGTTAACTACGAAATGATTGTGAGCTTGAATAGAAAGTTTAAACTTATAGAATGTGATGGTACATTTATGAGGTCGGGAAAGGTAGGGGATTATAAGGCGAAAATGTCTCCTGAGATTATACAGGCCTTTGATGAATGGACGGCAGAAAATGTACAAAATACAGATTTTTCGTTCTAGTTTGCTTTTTTATTAAAATATGTTTTAAAATAAGTAAAATAATAGGTGAAAGAAAATAAACATATTTGAACGTTTTAAAGTTTTTTCTATAAAATTATGTTAAGATTTTCATATTAAACTAATTAATAAGTTCCAAATGTATATATCAATAAAGTAAAGACATGACATCTTATAGTTTTATTTTTCTGTTAAAGTAAAAAAACAAAATTTTATTTTGCAGCAGCATTAATAAAATATTCATTCCCATGGTACAATGAATACACAAGGTATGATACATAATGTTCCAAAATCGGTTCGCTTTCGCGCATGACGTAGTCAAGATCGCTTATTCCCGTAACATTTGAATGTAGTTGTATAGGAAAGACTTTTTAAGTTTTTTATATAATTTGGCTAATTTAATTATAGTAATTATAAAGAGATGATAAAATTATGTTATTATAATATTTATCCTTTATAAAACATAGATATCCTTTATAAGACAAGTTTTAATTATCTTTTATTACACGTAGGTACAGGTTAATTAACTTATACTCCAGAGTTCGATATTTCAGATGTTTAAAAAGATACAGAAAAGTGGTAATGGAGGTACACAAAATTTGTACGTATATATACCTACTGAACTAAACACAAAATCAAAATAAATAATGACAAAGTCAATGAGCTAGCTGGCCATCGAATATGAGTGTAGTGAGGGCACACAATATTGCACAACATTTAAAATGACATTTTTGTAATATTAACACATAAAATTATCTTGGTATTGTTTATAATAATGATAACATTGTATATTTTAATAATGATAACATGATTTAACAAAGAAAAATATGTTATTTTGGAAGATGCTAAATTGATTTCCTCCGAAACAGTTCTTATTGCAAATTGCATAGCAGGCTGAGGCTAATTTCTTACTTAACAAATCGATATGAAAAAACCATTTAAGGTTTCATGACTAATAATTAATAAAAATAGAGATTTAGACTTACGTCGTTGACCTAGAAGTAGTAAGAAGCTGCTCAACATACTTTTTGGACTCTCTGTGTTCGCCTCCTTGTACGCGTTTCTTTTGGTTGGTTAAAAGGGTAGCCGATGTTGATTTAGGCAAATAAAGACTAGGTACTGCCTCGGGTTTGAGTTTTAGACCCTTTTGAGAAACGTAATTTAAAAGTTCCTGTTGTAGATTTCTTTGGTAATCTTCAGTTTTAAAATGTGTATAACAAATTCTTGCAGTATTACAATTAAAATTATCCTATCTACAACAAGATATAATCCACAGTTTTCTGGTCACGCTATCTTTAGGAAATGTATGAAACCTAAAGATTTTATCTTCATTGTCACTATTGCAATAAGCACTTGCACAGCGTTCTTTGAAAAAGGTACAAAACCAGATATACAATGGCAAATAAAAACTTTCAGTTTTACAAAAAAATACTATACAGTATAAATAAATAGTAACTAAACACCATTTGTATAAAGACACATATATAAGCATATATCTAAATTATTTTTCTATTATAAAATAGATGACTCAGTCAGTATTGAGATACTTTAAAATATATTTATTATCTCATAACTTGCAATTTGCAATAGTCACCATTGATAACCGATATTATTGTTGAACTTTTGTTTTTATACAAGCTTTCTGTCTTGCCGGTGTAAAGTCGTCTGAAGTCGATATTTACTGTGTTTTGCGTTTGAACTAATTCATGTCTTATTTTCATATTATTATATTGTTTGATAAGTAAATTTTGCATATAATAATCGGTAGGTTATAGTAATGTGTATATTTTTTATTTTACTAAATTTCATTATAACTCATCTAAAATACCATATTGAATTGTAAAACATATTTTTCTCTATTGTACTCTATTTTGTTTTTATTTCAGTAAAACTGCTTGGAAGTGAGTGACAGTGAATCAGAATAAGCAAATCTACTACTATTTACCTATTCACAGTATTTCCTCTGCAGAAAATTTTTAAATTTCAAGGGATTTGCATACAAAAAGAGTACTTATATTATTAGTATATGTATGAAAACAAAAATAAATATTTTGCCTGAATCTCTAGGAGAAGTAAAGGTTTTACGCTACTGAAAATATATTTTTTATTCAATTGTAACCAAAACAAAACATTTAAAAAAAAATTAGATCACTTTTTAACCATAATTTCAAAGTTAATGTGTACGTTAAGCTGTAATAATGGGTTCGAGGTGGTTCAGGCGATCTTAACTACGTCACACTCCTGGGCCAGCTGTCAAATGTCATGCGCAATATCATACCTTGTGTATTCATTGTACCATGATTCATTCCTATTCGAAAAGCCAACGAGTCAACACCTCGGCTTCTTCTAATAGTATTTCTAATAAAAAACTTGTCAGTTAATGTGATTTGTTATCAAGTAATTATTGAAAGTGAAAAGTTTTTTGTAAAACAATTTGGTATGTTAACGTTATAATTGATACAAACACACTAATAGGCCAGGCATTGCGCCTAATTTTCATTAAATATTTTGGCATCCAGAATATTTAAAAATGCTTCTTCAACCCAGCGCTCCAAGCTACGCAGCTGTTACCACATCAAAAACAACAAAACCTACACCGGCTACCACATCATATCCTAGCAGAAAGCAAGCGATAGTATTAAATGCTCTTCCGGATACAGCTCTCTTCGATTACATTAAGGCGATCGGTGAAGTCGTAACACCAAAGCGTATTACCCACGCTTCCCGCATATCCAACTAACGCATTTGCATCTTTCTTGCTTCTATTTCTGACGTCGATATCCTTCTCAAAAACAATCCCACCGTTTCCGTTAAAGACGAAATCGTCCACATCCGCAGACTAATTTCCCCAACTAAAAGATTGTTAATATCTAATGTATGTCCATCGATTCCAAATCGAGCAGCATTAAAAAACGAACTTGGTCTGCAACTAGCCTCACCTGTGTCTCAGATTCGTACAGGCTCACCCGATGAAGATTATTCCCATATATTAAGTTTTCGACGGTCTATCTACGTAATACCAGATAAAGAAACTTTCGAAATACAAACCTCCGTATTAATACATTTTGAAAACACTTTCTTCCGAATCTTCGTTACATCAGACAAACTAGAATGTTTCCTTTCCGGAAAAAGCCGGACATACGGCTGAAACCTGCCAAAACCCACCGGATACCACTACCCACCCCCGTTTCGCCCAAGTACCTAATGAATCCTCCAACAATAGCCTCACCGCACCTTCCGGCACCTCTTACACTTCTGAACCAAATTCTGCCTCCGACAATTTATCTAATATCACACCTCTACCTTTAGATCAACCTAAACCTACACCTCCTACTATCGCCCTCCTCAAAAGAGCCCATTCAACTGACTCAAGCCTCGATTCTCCCCCTGTAATTGCCATTTCAGATCCCACTACTCACACTCCAATCGATCCATATTCCCTTGATGACAACTCCTTCCGGGCCCCCAAATCAGCCCCTAAAAAAAATCGAAAACCAAAGATACAAAACCATCAGCCACTATCAGTCCGTCTGCCCGCTTAATCATAGAAAATCTTATAGCAGCAAACCCATTATCCTTTTCAATTAACTCGCTACAACTACGATTACGGTAGCTATTTACCAAGCCTTCAAACTCTGTACAGCACCCAATCAACATATTGCCATCTGTACAGACTCCCTTGTCTCTATCCAGTCCATCAATAATCTATTTACTAATCACCCTCTTGTAGAAAAAATCCATGACACTTACCAAAATCATCCACGACATCCATATCACTATCATATGGATTCCCTCCCACATCGGGATTATGGGTAACGACAACGCCGATCGCTTTGGCAAAGAAGCTGCTGTATCCAATTGTACAAGACGTAATATACAAATTGCCAGTGACCTAAAAACTAGTATAAAGAAACTCGTACGAAATTACTGGCAGAATCATTGGAACCAATCCACTACATTTTTACACCAAACAGATCAGACGATTGAGAGGTTCGTTATCCCTGGTATAACTAGAAATGAGATGGTTGTTGCTAGAAGATTGCGTATCGGTCACACCAGAATTACACATGGCCACCTAATGAATTCTACACCTAAGCCAATCTGTCACTATTGCCAATCTCCACTAAGTGTTCTACACATCCTTGTGGACTGCCCTCATTACAATAAACGACGCCAAGAACTGGACATGAAGGGCGACATCACAGATATATTATCGAACAAGAGCCAAGTCATCACAGCTATCCAGTTCCTGAAGCTAGAAAACTTACTAAATAATATATAACTATAGTATATTATAGAAAGTAATTGTTCCTTATATATAATTGTATCCACGGTGCCTCGTGCCAATGGCCGAAGCTGTCACAAGCACGTTAAATTAAATAAAAAAAAAAGATTCTGTTATTCTACTTCGGCGTAAATAGAGTTATATGTAATAAAATAGATTTCATATTTGAACTACCACGAAGTTCGATTCTTCTCCAAGCTGTATCTAGGTGACTCTGTGATAATATCACAAGAATCTTTTTTTTTTTTGGTTTTTTCACGTGATTTATAATGTTCGAGGGTCATTTGTAAAAAAAGGTTCCCTATGCCGCTGAGAAAGAATGCGACGTGTTGGGAGAAATCTGACAACACTGCCTTAAGCGTCAACTCTGCTTATCTCTCACCAATGTCGCCTAGCTGCATTGCTCAGTGCCGGCCTAACAGACACCTATTGACATTCACCGTCAGTTAATCCAGGTCTATGAGGAAAGGTGTATATTTGTTTAACATGTTTGCAAATGGTGTGGAGAATTCAGTGAAACCGAGCGAAAATTCACGATAAAGATCAAAGTAGAAAGCTTTAGTTTCAGACGAAACTGTTGAAATAATATTGCTTGCATTTCAGAGGTTCACCATTAACAATCTTTCTTTGCGTATTCCTCAGACTTTACACACCACAATTTATGAGATATTAACAGAAAAATTAAGCTACCATAAAGTGTGTACGCGGTGCTTGGAGAAATTCACAATCAGCACACACAACAAGGAAGAATTTTTGGATTCCATTGTTAAAAGCTTAGACGAGGAAAGAGAGGGGACAGGTAAGGTTCATTGAATAAACCCTCGCAAAGTGAGTCCAGTATCGATGTGACCGCCATAGTTTGGTATTATTAGTTTTTTTAATACCTGTACGTTGTCCAGTACTACCTCTCGCAGGGTTGCCAGGTCTACTGATTTTTCAGTAGATCTACTGATTTCAACTTCAATTTGCTGAAACACTATATAGATCTACTAAACAATATGTCAATATAATATCATGTTTAAAACGTGATTGTAATATCAGTGGTCAATTATAAATTTTGGAAAAATCCATTTATTGATATATATCCATTATCCTCAATCTACTGAAGAAATGAAATATGACATGGCAACTCCTCTGGTGCCGATTTAGGAATCAGGCAATTCCATATGATTACGTGTATTTTCTCTTTCTTTGTTTAAGGTAACAGGCAACGAAACATGGATGTTTCACTTTACCCCCGAAACCAAGCAGCAATCACGTGAATGGCATCCCTTAACTTCGCTGAAGCCAAAAAAGTGTATACACAGCTGAAAAAGTCATGGATAGCAACCGTCTTTTGGGGATAGGAAGGTTGTATTGTTAATTGACTGTTTACCTCATGGAACAACAGTTAACTTTGACAGAATTGCGAGACGTTAAAAAGACTGAGACGAGCAATCCAGAACCATCGGCGAGGACCATTAACCAGTGGTGTGAGGCTTCTCTATGACAACGCTCGATCTCATGTCTCATATCAAACTAAACAATTGCTGAGAGATTTTGGCTGGACTGTTATACCTCACTCCCCTTACAGTCCGGACCTAGCACCAAGTGATTATCACTTTTATCCAAAATTAAAGGAACGCTTGGATGGTTTACGCTTCAGTACCGATGATGAAGTCAAGGAATAGGTTACTCGATTTCTAAAAGGATTGGCGGTAGATTTCTGTAACATGGGGATAGAAAAGTTGGAGCATCGTCTGCAAAAGTGTTTGGACAGAAACGGCTTTTAAGTAAACAAATACCGTAAGTTTTAAGTTTTAAAATGATGTATAACACTTCTTTTTTTCTTCTTCTTTGTATGTAGACATGACTCTGTTTGTTTTTCAATGTGCCTCCAGTAAGTTTTCGTTCCATCGTTTTCGTGGTCTTCATAGCATATTATTTTAAGTTGTTTTTCTCCCATTTGTTATCCTTTTTTAGTTCTTACTTTTTTATTATTTCATCCATAATGAGGTTGAACAATAGAGGACTCAGGGAATCTCCCTGTCTTATCCCATCGCCAGCTTCAATAGGGTCAGTTACTTCTTCTTCTACCCTTACTTTTTACTTTCTACAAAATTGACTGTAAGCTTATTACGAGAATTTTCCAGATATTCCAGAATAAAGTACTGAGGAACATCGTAGATGCGCCTTGGTACGTTAGGAACAACGACCTTCACCGGGACCTCAAGATGGAAGACGTCAATCAGATAATCAAGAAATTTGCAGGGAGCCATGAACAACGACTCCATCATCATGTAAACGTCGAGGCTATCCAGCTCCTCGACAATACGAACCTAGAAAGAAGGTTCAAAAGAACAAAGCCTTTTGAACTGGTATAATGAGTGAGTGAAAAGCAGAGTAAAGTGTTGTGCGAGTATGCATGCTAAATTTAATGCTAGTTATTAGAAATAATAGGAAAGACACTAGTGAGTAGACACCTAATTTTAAGATTTCATTAGTAATTAAAGTTAGAAACAAATTGATAATTGGTCTTACTGACCAGATTTTAATGTAAGTACACTTCTGTCTTTAGTAAAAAAAAATGTAAAAAAACAGAGCAGTTTATAAATTGTTATAAAACTAAACTATTTTAAAAACAATTTCCGAGCTGACAGCTAAAACAGCTTAATACAAATTAAAATATATTTTTATTGCCACTTAACCTTTTAGCAACATCATATTAATAGTGACCTACTTCTCTGCCAAATTTCGTGCTTGTATTACACCGTTTGCTGTAAAACTAAATATTTTACTCCGAGTCATACTCATACATTTAGAGTACAATTATCCTCGCAACTAACATTTGCAGTGAGCTACTTTCGCCGAAATATCCCCATTGCCAGTTTCTCAAGTTTTAGCACGTAAATGTGGCACTGAATAATAATAATAAAGTTCAGGAAGTTTTACTACTATGAAACATAAACTGTACATGGAATAATTTTGACGTATTTTGTATCATTTCTGAATATAATGCCACAATCAAAATTATATTGTTAGAATAAAATTTAGGCAATGGATACTCGTCATTTTAACAGAGAAGTATAATGCATAATATTATGTATCAATCCAAATGCAAATATATACGATTTGACATGATTAAATGTACTTAGATCGATATATTTGACGATTTTCTTGGCTGCACAATTAATCAAATTTTCTTGTGTCATATGTTGACAACGTGCAAATGTTTTAATTGCTGTCCTAATCATCTGCTCCAAAGTTTTGGGACTGACGACATCGAGGAATATACTCTATCGGAATCTGTACCCAAGTCGTCTTCACTTAGTTCTCCATTAAAAGAAATATACTCATTATCTAAATCTGAAATTAAATTGTCTTCACTTCTCTTCACTTCCATCACCACCTACAGTTAACGTACTAGATGAGCCATAAAACTTACAAGGATCCATTCTATCTATCTATCTATATAAGATAATTTTTACAGCTGTCGCCGCCTTCCTTCTTTCAGCCTACGTCTCCAGTCCTTTCTGTTCTGCCATTCTCCATCTCTGAGGTCTCGTCTTTCCGTGGCCTCGTCCACTTCATCCCTCCATGATCTTCGGGGTGTACCTCTTTTCCTCCTTCCTATTGGGCTCCAATACGAAATCTTTACTATCCACCTTGTATGATCTGTTCGTCTCACATGTCCATACCAAATTAAACGTTTTTCTTCGATGTAGCTAAGTATGTCTTGTTCTACTGCCATTCTTCGTTTTATCTCCTCATTTCTGATGCGATCCATTTTTGTCACTCTGCAGCTTCTTCTCATGAACTCCATTTCAGTTGCTGTAATTTTGGACCTGTTTCGTTTATTTATTACCCAATTCTCTGCTCCATAGGTCATTATACTGCGTACCAAAGTGTTATAAATTCTCTTCTTTGTATTTCTGGTAATCTGTCTATCCCACAGTACCCCGTTCATTTGTTTAATACATGTTCTTGTCTGTGCTAATCTGCTGGTTATCTCTTGCTCGGTGGTTCCATTTTTTGAGAGTATGAATCCTAAATATTTGAATTTGTAAGTGCCGTTAATTTCCCTATTATCGCCCATTTCCAAGTTTCTCACTGGTTCTTGCTCTGTTGTTAAATATTCGGTCTTTTCTAGATTTATCTCCAGTCCATTTTTTGTGTATTCCTTTTCTAATTTTCGGAGCATATAGCACAGATCTTCTTCATCTTGAGCCGTTACCACTTGATTATCTGCAAAGTTTAATGTGTACAAGTAGTGGTCCCGGATTGGTATTCTTATCCCTTCACATTTCCTTTCCCATGGTTTTAATATTTGTTCGAGAAATATCTTGAACAGTGTCGGAGATGTAGAGCATCCCTGCAATAAGCCTTTTGTGGTCTTAAATTGGAGTATTTATTGCCGGTTTTTATTTACCTTGTTGTTGTTGTAAAGGTTTTTTACATCTTTTATTAACCTCTGAGTTGTTCCGATTTCCTTCATCGTGTTCCATAGTTGTTTTCTGGGGACCATGTCATACGCCTTTTTTAAATCTATGAATGCCATGTGTACTGGTCTATTTTTTGCAATTTTTTTTTTTCAATTAATTGTTGGAGTGTATAAATGTGGTCTATGCAAGATCTTCCTGCCGTGAACCCCGCCTGATCTTCTCCGATTTTATTTGAGATAGATTTTTCCAGTTTTTCTTTCAGTATTTTTCCATATAACCTCCCCATACATGCTATCACACTGATGCCTCTGTAGTTCTACAAAGGATCCATTCTAAATAACTAAATAAAGTTATCTAAAATAAGATTGAACGCATCTGAAACCATTTATGGATTTTACGGACTTTTAAACCATACCAATTTAGACGAAATTTAAATATACCAATTTAGACGAAATGCATACGAAACCATAGATGGTTTGATAATAAATGACAACATAAAGCTAGATAATAATGTGAAATTTGATGTAGAAAAATATTTATACAATAAAAAATAATAATTACTTTCTCGAAAAAAATTTTCCAACAAATAAATTCACTATTTAGATAAAAAATATTGCTTCAAATTGGAGTCTACATAACGTACCGTTCATTCACTACACGTGTACAAACGAATGATGTTATAACGATCTTTCTCTTGACTGGTAGGCAACCAAACATACAGATGCGTAGCATAATGAGTACTAGCTATAATGTAGTTAAAATTTTTGATGGGTGGTGGATATTATGCATACTACAACACTTTGAAACCATATGAGGTTTTGTATGCGGTAGAGGGTTAAAAATATAATGATGAATCCAACGAAGGAGATTATTCGTTGGATTTACCATTAAAGGACAGAAAAATTGTAACACAACAAAATCATGGATGAATGATGCGATACTGCAATTGATGTAAAAGAGAAGATTTTAGAGAAACCTAGACATCGAAAATTATAAGAAAAGCCAAGGAAAGTAGTACTCAAACTAGTGTGAGGAAATAGAAGTACTATTGGAAAGGATATGATGACTTCAATCTACATAAGAAGGTAAAAGAACTGGCAGGAACTCAAAAAGCAAATCATGGTAGTACCATATTAGATGAAAAAGGTCAAATTATCCTTGACCACAAGAAAATGGAAGGATGGAAACGATACATACAGGAATTATTTAAAAATGAGAGGAAAACAGAAAACATAGAACTATGCAATAGTAGAGAAACTAGGCCCAGTATAACAAAAAAAGAACTCGTGCATGTAGTAAAATTGGAAAAGATAAAGCTACAGGTGTTAACAAGATGCCAGAAGAAATTATTAAATGAATAGCAGAAGATCAAATAGATAACTAAAAGACTTGTATAAGACCATTAGGATACAGGCGTCATTCCAAAAGAATGGCTTAAGTCGACATTCGTAACTTTATCGAAAAAGGCTAACGCTAGAGAATGCTGTGACCACCAAACCATCAGCTTAATGAGCCACACACTATTTTCAGAATTTTCAGAAAACTGGAGCAAGATATCAGTAACACACAGTCTGCCTTCAGAAACGCAATGGGTAGAAGAAAGGCCTTGTTTGCCTTAATGTATTGGCGCAAAGATGTATTGATGTTAACCAACCTCTTTATATCTGTTTCCTTGACAACAACAATTTATTTAACAAAGTTCTACATAATTGGCTCCTACAGCTAATTTAGGATAAAAATCTGGATATGAAAGATATTAGAATAATATCAAATGTTTACTTTAATCAAGTTGCATCTGTAAAGGTTGACAACGAAATATCAGAAGAAATAGATATACAACGAGGGGTAAGGCAGGTATGCATGCTTTCTCTGCTGCTCTGTAATGTTTAAAAGAGATAGTTCAAAAAGCACTAAAGGGAACATCAATTGGAATTAAAGTCAATGGAGAACCTATAAATAGCATCAGATACTCCGATGATACATTACTAATCACAGAGTCGGTTGTAGAATTGCAGGTTCTGCTAAATAAGATTGTAGATAGTAGCTAAGAGGCCAATTTTACTTTAAATATCAAAAATACGAAATTTATTACCATTGCAAATACACAACAATAACAGACGTTATGGATTAGGGACGAACTCATTTAACAGGTGAACAGATAGACATACTTGGGAACAATCTTAACCGAAAACAACGATTATACACAGGAGATCAAATCACGTACTTATATAAAAAACCCGATTAACATTCAGTAATATGAGAAAAGTACTTTGCAGCAATGATATGAGTCTGCAATTGAAAGTACAAATATTAATGTATATATTTTCTGATTTATAATTTATGGAATGGAGGGTTGGACGCTAAAAAAGGATACAAGTAAAATAATAGAAGCGTTTGAGATGTGGGCTTATAGAAGAATTTTAAAAATAAGTTGAGTCAATAAGTTTACGAACAACGTTGTTTTAAAAATAATAAACAAGCAAAAGTGAAATTAAAATAAGAAAATTGCAGTATCTGGGTCATGTCATGAGAGGTGAGAGATATGCATTGCTACAGATCATTATGTCCTCCGGAGGCGCGACAGCCGTGCCGGAGGCATCAAGGAATTTGGGTATCGGTCAAAATACTTTGGAATTCCAAGGTTGGCCAAATCCAAATTTCTAATTGATTCGATGCAGGGAAATTCCACTTTCGCTACGTAAAACAAAGGATTTGTTTTACATAAAAGCAGGTAGATTTTCTCTCATCGATCAGTCGAGCTTGCCTCTTCTTACTGTAGACCTAGTCGGTGCTTTATTGTATCAACTTGAGCTATTGTTTTATTTCTGATTTCCTGTGTACCTTTTTATTTTAGCAGTTGTCGTATATTCAGACCTTTTCAGGTTAGAATATTACTATTGTTCATGTATTGATTTATTTACTATTTTATTTGATTATTTTTGATTGTTTATATTTTTTTGTATTTGTGTCTAAGTAGTTCTTTCCGGTAAGTTAAAGAACTCTTAGAAATATTTTTCTGATATTTTACTTGTGTTTCATTGTGTGTCTAAGTCGTTCTTTTCCGGTAAGTCAAAAGAACACTTAGAAGTATTTCCATATTTGCACTCTTATTTCTGATATTTCGTATACTTGTCTCTGTTATTTTCATTTTCACGCTAAGTCGTTTCTTCCGTAAGTCAAGAAACACTTAGCTATATTTCTATATCTTTTCCGCATTTTATTTTCTTATTTTCTATTACAAGTTGTTTCTTCTGTAAGTCAAGAAACACTTGTAAATATTTGTATTATTATTTTTGCATTTTATTTTTTTTTTATTCTATATTACAAGTCGTTTCTTCCGTAAGTCAAGAAACACTTGTAAATATTTATATTCTTCTATTGCATATTTGATTCTCTTGTTGTTTTTCTGTTCTAAGTTGTTTCTTCCGTAAGTCAAGAAACACTTAGACATATTTTCACATATTGTTTTATATTTACTTATTTCATTTGTTTATATTCCTCTCTTAAGTTGTTTCTTCCGTAAGTCAAGAAACACTTAAGAACATTTCTGCATTCTTTTACCTTGTGTATTTTTACTCATATTTCTGCATTTTTCTATTCTTTGATCTTGTACATTTTTACTTTTTATTCTAAGTTGTTTCTTCCGTAAGTCAAGAAACACTTAGAAACATATTCTTTGCACTACATTTATCATACCATTTTATTTTATTGTTTACCAAGTTATTCCTTCCGTAAGTCAAGGAATACTTAGATTATTTTACCTGTTCTGTTTTCCATTTTTGATCTGTTATTTTGTAACTGTTCCTTGGAACCGTTACCTGTAACAGATACTTGTCGCTGTAACGGTTATTCTGTAACGGCAACAGTACTGACCCATTTCACTAGGGACAAACGAAGATGGTAAACACCCGTTCCAATTCCGGAGACAGGAAAAAGTCCGAAGAGCCGGCGATGGGTCCTACAGGCCCAAATGCCCCCTCTCGGCAACATGGCGCCCAACAAAAATCCGAACCCACGACCCCAGGACCGTTTTCAAGCCAGCCTTCAACCGCTGACTTCATATCTGCACTTATGCAAGCGATGACGGCCCTTTCAACTACCCAAGGCACAATACCACAGATGCCCCAACACACACCTGAGCCACCGAAGCCCAGGATCACTTACATGAAACCACCCCAATTCTCAGGACGAGACATCGAGAATCCACTCAACTTCCTGAACAAAGCAGAGAACTTCCTCACCAAATACGATGTCGACGAGGACCAATGGATTGACTACCTAATAGACAATTCTCTCCACGGTGATGCGAAGAAATGGGCCCAGATATTCTCACATACGGACCTGCCATACGACACGTTCCGAGGCCGCCTCCTGAAGAAGTACAACGATCCCGCTTTACTTTCAGCCCTCACATCCAAACTCCACGGCGAACACCAACGGAAGGACGAACCAACGGAAGACTTCATCAATGGGAAAGCTGCCCTGTTCAGACGTCTCGCCCCGTACACCCCTGAAGACCAGAGATGCATCACAATTGTGAATCAACTGCGACCAGATATCTCGATCTGCCTACGGCTGAACATCCCGAAGACAGAAGAAGACCTCCTAACGATCGCCCAGGGAATGGAAGCAGACACCCGCCGGAATACCGCTCTGAACAAACCCCAGCAACAACCTCAACAGCCGTACCGTCCCCTACGTCAGGATAACGCTCCACGACACCCTGAGGCGATAGACGAATGGAGAAACCCCAGCGGACAGTACAGGATGCCATCAATGGACCAACCACCACCTCCAACCTCACAGAACCAGGGAAACGCCAATCGGGGCGCCAACTGAACCCTGTTGTGAAGATGGTGCCCCAACTGAATCCTATTCAGGTACAACCCTCGACAGCAGGCCTCCCCCAACTCTATGGAAGGATCAACGGGCAGCAAGTGAAGATTTTGGTCGACACCGGTGCCTCCGGGAACTTCGTTCACCAGAAGTTGATCCAGAGACGGGACCTGCAACGAGGACCAGGACTGGTTCAGCTGGCATGCACGGGCAGCACATCCCGCACCCTAGGGACTGCTGCAGTCAATATGAACATTGACACTCTGGACACGACTGTAAACTGCATGGTTATGGAAGATTTGAACCACGACGTTGTGTTAGGGATGCCTTGGTTGGAGCAGGAAGAGGCCAATGTAGACATACCCCGAAAATGTCTACACGCTGGTACTGTCTGCCGAACCACCATCTACTGGGCGACCCCAGCAGAAAGGCAAGCCAAACCACAACAGCTGGAATTCCATCAAACCCCATCCCAACAAGCAGAGCAGTCAACCCAAGAGGACAATGAAATATTAGACAACCGTTCACGTCAGCCGACCACTGAAGAAACCGAAACAGCGGACATCAGTACAGGCACACCCGAAGAAAAAGAAGAAGAAGCCTACGGCGTTCCATTACTAGAGACGATGGAGGACGTCGACGAGGAGGAAGAACCTAGCCTGACAGCAGATGACATGCCAGACGCCGAATGCCTTCTACTGATAGAGACAATGGAGCACGGCGACGAGGAGGAGGACACCGACTCCATCCTCGACGGTCCGGTCGACATACCACTCCGAGAGGAAATCCGGAGAAGTCACCGGACACACAAGAGAAAGAAACGACTTCGGAGATGCGAGCAGCAAACCTCCGAAGACGTACCCAGGAGCGATATTGAAGAGAATCTCCTCCAAGAGTTCACGATGGTCAACGATGCTGACCATAGGACCCTGACCCCTCCGGACGGACGGGATGAAGGAACCACAGCGCAGCCGACCACCAAAGATGACCAAGGATAAGGTCCCATTACGACACGTGGAGATATCAAGGTGAATTAAGTAGCCTTATATCTTCACGACGTCGTAGGACCTCCTCAGGGTGAATAAAGTAGCCCTGACGGAAGCAGACGAGCCACCCGGCACACCTGGACCACCTGGGCCTACTGGACCATATAGAATTAAGTTCAAATATCTTAAGTACAATATCTTAGTTTTTTTTATCTTAAGTCTTTTACATTATATTCTTTTAGGGTAAAAATTTTATTATTGTATTTTTTTTTTATTCTTAAATTGTATTTTTCTATTGTTTTAATAAATTTTCTTAGCACCGTTAGGTCTTTCAGAGGAGGGGGGATGTCCTCCGGAGGCGCGACAGCCGTGCCGGAGGCATCAAGGAATTTGGGTATCGGTCAAAATACTTTGGAATTCCAAGGTTGGCCAAATCCAAATTTCTAATTGATTCGATGCAGGGAAATTCCACTTTCGCTACGTAAAACAAAGGATTTGTTTTACATAAAAGCAGGTAGATTTTCTCTCATCGATCAGTCGAGCTTGCCTCTTCTTACTGTAGACCTAGTCGGTGCTTTATTGTATCAACTTGAGCTATTGTTTTATTTCTGATTTCCTGTGTACCTTTTTATTTTAGCAGTTGTCGTATATTCAGACCTTTTCAGGTTAGAATATTACTATTGTTCATGTATTGATTTATTTACTATTTTATTTGATTATTTTTGATTGTTTATATTTTTTTGTATTTGTGTCTAAGTAGTTCTTTCCGGTAAGTTAAAGAACTCTTAGAAATATTTTTCTGATATTTCACTTGTGTTTCATTGTGTGTCTAAGTCGTTCTTTTCCGGTAAGTCAAAAGAACACTTAGAAGTATTTCCATATTTGCACTCTTATTTCTGATATTTCGTATACTTGTCTCTGTTATTTTCATTTTCACGCTAAGTCGTTTCTTCCGTAAGTCAAGAAACACTTAGCTATATTTCTATATCTTTTCCGCTTTTTATTTTCTTATTTTCTATTACAAGTTGTTTCTTCTGTAAGTCAAGAAACACTTGTAAATATTTGTATTCTTATTTTTGCATTTTATTTTTTTTTTTATTCTATATTACAAGTCGTTTCTTCCGTAAGTCAAGAAACACTTGTAAATATTTATATTCTTCTATTGCATATTTGATTCTCTTGTTGTTTTTCTGTTCTAAGTTGTTTCTTCCGTAAGTCAAGAAACACTTAGACATATTTTCACATATTGTTTTATATTTACTTATTTCATTTGTTTATATTCCTCTCTTAAGTTGTTTCTTCCGTAAGTCAAGAAACACTTAAGAACATTTCTGCATTCTTTTACCTTGTGTATTTTTACTCATATTTCTGCATTTTTCTATTCTTTGATCTTGTACATTTTTACTTTTTATTCTAAGTTGTTTCTTCCGTAAGTCAAGAAACACTTAGAAACATATTCTTTGCACTACATTTATCATACCATTTTATTTTATTGTTTACCAAGTTATTCCTTCCGTAAGTTAAGGAATACTTAGATTATTTTACCTGTTCTGTTTTCCATTTTTGATCTGTTATTTTGTAACTGTTCCTTGGAACCGTTACCTGTAACAGATACTTGTCGCTGTAACGGTTATTCTGTATTACGGAATTATATGGAATTATACGGAATACTGTTATTATCTGTACGGCAACAGTACTGACCCATTTCACTAGGGACAAACGAAGATGGTAAACACCCGTTCCAATTCCGGAGACAGGAAAAAGTCCGAAGAGCCGGCGATGGGTCCTACAGGCCCAAATGCCCCCTCTCGGCAACAATTATACAGAGAAAGATACTTGACAGAAGAAGCATAGGTCGACGACGACGACGTATATCCTGGCTAAACAGTTTGTGACAATGATACAGTTGTAACTCTGGTGACCTGTTTAGACCAGTAGTATCCAAGGTAAAAATATCCGTAGTTATAGCCAACCTTTTTAAAAGAGGCGGCACTTAAAGAAGAAGAAGGATACTGGATACAATACAGTTTATTTCGACCCATGAAAAAGAGTTAGATAAAGACGTAATAAAAATCGAAAAATTCAATTTTGTCTAAAACAGTAGTTAGACAGTATTTATTTGTGTTATTGGGTAGGATTTAATTTGGTCTCCATTTCATGTGAAAATTTCAGTTTGCTTGAAACTGCAGCTATCACCGTATTCGAAGCATATCTTGACGAATATATTAACTTAAGAAGACATCTGATACATTATTAAAATTATATAGGAAATAGGAAATTATTTTAAAACGTTGATCATTTGATTTATTATTAAACTCATATATAAAAAAACATATTCTTTTTTACATAATTACGAAATTTTTTGGTTTATTTATCTCACTAATAGCTGACACAAAACCAACAATAACCCGAAGTACGGAGAAAAATGGTTCGTTTTCTTCATCCGCATAACTAAAATCAATTGAAGTTCACTTGAATATAGAAACAAATGACTATACTCAAAAGATAATAAAAATTTATTGACCATGCCAGCGCTTTAAGAAATTTAATGCTTCATATAAAAATGATGTACGTAGGTATTTCATAACCGAATTAGGGAACGTATCTCGATAATAAAAAAATGTTGAGACAAATTACTTCACGAACCATTAAATTGATTGATGTACGTAAGTATTGGCCTTTTGATATACTGCTAATGCTAGTAATACGTTTCATAAGTTCTTTTGTTTCTAAAGCTTAACGTTTTATAGTTTATTAAAGTGTGTCAATTATAGATCGATTTATATCTTATATAATTTAGAGATAACATTAAAAAATAATTGACAAAAATATCTTACATTTTCATGTTTGTACCATAAATTGTTATGACTTCTTCTTCTTAAAGAATTTCTTCTTTGTAAAATCGCCTTTTGTAGAGGAGGTTAAAAATAGTTACCGCTGTTTTAATCCACCATTAACAGCACTTCTAAAAAGATTTATTGAGCTTAAAAAAAAGTTTTCTTAAATCCCAATAAATCTTAAATTTCTGTCAAATTCTTGTAAAAATCTTGTGAGCATAAGCCAAACAATATTATACTGTAACTCTTGAAGATCTCAGTCAGTTAAGAGGAGAAAAGAAACAAGCTAGATGTTAACTATTCCATATATTAGCGGAAACGTTTCGTTTTGAATTTACAAAACAGCATTAGTCCATGTATGTGTAGTAATACAATATCGATGGTAAACACGTCTATCCAGTTTTATAAAGAATTGGTCATAAAATCAAAAATTCACGCAGTGTAATCGTATTTGAAAGATTACAGTAACTTACTTAATCCATGTATAACAGATTTAAACCAGTATAGTTGTAGTATAAATGAGGAGGTAACATGCACAACATGCACATACACAAAAATCAAAGTTGAGTTAGATGTGCCAATATATCGTTCTGTTGTAACCAAATTTGTTTTATTTTATCTGATTCATGCAAAAAAATATTACCCATGGTAAGCATGTTAGAAACCATTATATACGCAAAACAAATTATTTCCACTGTACTGGTCCATGCTAACCAGCTTATTTCCAACCGACCAATAGGAGCTCTGCAACTGCCACTCAGCTGACCCAGTCCTAAACGTTTCACGTGAGACCACTAGGAGAAGATTGACACTTTTTGATACTAAAAAGCTAAGTGAATACTATAAGGACATCCAGTCAATTATTTAACTGAAGAGAATTGAAATATGCTACTGGACACAAGAAGAAATTGAACACCTCCAAAAAAAAAGGGAAAAGGAAAGTCTTACAAAAATATTGTGTTGGTAAGAGGCTTGAAAAACTACAAGTATGCAGGAAAAGAGTCTTTTATATCTTTGAGAAAGAAAGGGAAAAAAATCTTGAACAAGTGAGACTGGAAGAACTCCCACTTACTCTTGTGTTAACCAAAGAAAAGACAAAGATGTTCACAAGCTTTTGAAAAAAATATTTTTCTGACCCACGCCTTGGTTGCTACAAGAGTTTTATTTTTGATTAACCCACTACAGCAGCTGCTGGTGAGGAGCAGAAAGTAATGAGTGACTGTCTCGACGATGAGCGCTGTAACTTTCATATTTAAAAAAAAGCTGTTTGTTTGTTGCATTAACTACCTATAATGACAATGTTTGTCACTTAAGTAAGGCCTATATTATTATTTTATAAAAATAGAAGTTCATTCAGAAAACCATTGTTCCTTTACTTTATTGCTTTGCTTTTTTACTTTATTTATATGCCAATCATCTTATATCCACAACATTTTACATGCAAAACGACTTTCGTTTCACTGAGAAAATTTCCACTGAGTTCGTGCAAAAGGTCTTATTGCCAAAACATAATCAATTTTTTAAACTATTTTTTAGCTACCCTAACCTGAAATAAGTATTTTAATCTCATGTTTGGAACCAATACTATTGCATAACGTTGATTAGAACTTATTATACCTTTTCATAGCAAAGCTACAAGTTTTTCTTGTAGCTTTTCTTCCTGAAAAATTACTTATTTTTGACTTAAGCTTGTTTGCATTTTACCTCCTCAAATATAGCCTTAAATGTTACAATAAAACATGAAAAAGGCACCTGGGAATTATTCGATGATTAAAACACAATTATTAATAAAAGACAAATGAAGCACGTGTCCATTTTAAAGTGGTAAAGTGAAAACCAAAGTAATTACAACATACAAATTTTAAGTAGTAAACTTACTTAAGTTATTAGACAAACAATTAAAATTTACTTTGCTTGATGGCGCTACGTACACACCGTTAAAAATTGAAAACTGAAGGCATGTCTATGATATGAATACAGACGAAAGTTAAGAACGAAATACTATCAGGCCTGGCATTGTGCCCTTGCAGTGCTAATTGTATAATCCCGCAGAGTTCGCCAGCTCTCTGGGGCATCGCTTAAGGCAACACTCCTGTGCCATAGTGTTACACGACGGGATTAAGGAGCGCAGTAGTTTCAGAACGAATCTGACCGTATAATGGATCAGTTTTCGTGCAGCCATCTGTGACTTTTCCATTGACCATGATAAGTGTTAATATGTGTTTGTGTATCTGTCGCACGTTCAATTGACAAATCTACAGTTGTCTAAAGTAGGACGTATTGAAATTAGCTGTTAATTAATTAAAATAATAAACGAATAAATAAAATTTGTGATTGTGAGTAAAATTAGCATAACTCATAACATATTAAAAATTCAGAAAAAACTTATTTACAGTCCAACTACTGTATGTGACAGAAAGATAGAAGGCAGCCTCTGGTTGGTCAAAGGTCTTTGACAGACCGGTATCATCATATCGAGTACTTGTTAACTACTGCATGGTAATTAGGTTTTAAAACTCATCTTTGGCCATCGCGTCGGTACAAAATTGCTTATATATTTCTTCAAGTACCTTAAATAGTCGTTGTAAAGAGATGGTAGCTTCTTTCATTCATTATTTTGAACAGGAACGTGATAATAACGGCCCCATTCTACCCTTGACTGCTGTTAGAGAAGTAGGTAAATGTATGTTTTGTATATTATTGTAGATGCTTAAAATATACATTCTTGTTTTAGCGTATAGCTGCAGCTTTAAATTTATATATTTCAACTGTGAGTTCTATTTCTCAGGTTGTAAAAACTAATACACTTCTATGACCGCCCAAAAAACGTACCAGGCCTAAGAAAGTTACCAATACTAATTTAATAAATACAATCGAAATTCGTAATACAATTTACAGTATGTATGAACGAAGTAAGTATACTTTTCGTTAGATCGCATAACGTGTATTAAGTTAAGAGCGTAGGCGCAAAATTCCGGATGAACCTTTTTTAAATGCATTCTTTTTTTTCGAATCCTGAGAAAACCAATAAATATTTTTGAAAAATTAAAACCCAGAATGAAAAAGTACATTATTACCGTAGGCCGAAAGTAAAATTATATAAATTTCAAAGTAAATAAGTAATGAAAAAAGTGTTGTTTTTGTTTAAGTATTTCATTTTACATCTTTATACAACGCATACAGGCGGCTTAAATTGTTTTTAACAAGATTATTTTTCAAGTCTTGTTTTGTTTCTATTTATTTACATTAAATATTAATTTGTTTTGATTTAAAGTGGATTCAGGATTTTTTTATACTTTGGCAACTATGTCAACTTCGATCTCTGTCAATGATAATGACGTGCAATGGTAAGTAAATTAGATGGACTGTATGCTAAACCCATAAAATTTTCCCTGTATATTTAAAATATAATTTATGAGTTGTTACAATTTAACATATTGTGGTAAATATTTATAATATTAGCGTTGTTTATTTTAATTAATATAGTTTCATTATTCTATTATTTTAGTTAAATTGTTTGTTAGTTCTATTTAGTTAATTAGTTAGTTATATTTTGAATTTTATTATTATGGATAGTCAAAGTTTTCCACTTGTTCCATCAGCTAATGCGTTGGTAAGTTTTTCTTAAGTAAATATGATAAATGTTCTTTAAAAGATAATATTTTTAGATGAGTAAGAATACTGTTAAATTACAAAGTAATGAAAGTGCACAAAGGTTTATTAAAAATACCTACCATTTTTTTTTAATTATTTATCTAATGAAACCCTGAGGTAAGTTGATGATTAAAATATATTTATCGAATTATGTAAATGTTACAAATGTTCTTAATAACATTTCATTTAACATCCAGTTCAGTTTGACATAGCGCCAAAAATCAAATTGGCTTAGAAATTTATAGCATGTGTAAAGAAAGTAAGTTTCTTAGAAGTATAGGACATCTTTATACCATTCAAAAGAGGAAACTTTTTTTTTGTTATTACGATTAATTAATATCCATGGTGTTCCATTTAAAATAAAATTGAAACTAAGTTTTTAACACCCTGTAAATAAATGTTTAATAATCAATCATGGAATAAATTTAACCATTATCCAAATATTTCGCTGTAAGATAAAATTTGTTATAATTGCTTAAATAAGTCGAGAATGAGTCTTCTTTAAAAAAATTTTTTTGCTTATAATGTAGTAAGTTGTGGTTTATTTTGTATTATTTATGTTCATTTTGTATTATTTGTTTTATTAAAATTCTTTCTGATTCATTGGGTATCAGCAAGTAAAAGTATAAAGTATACACATTTGTTTACAACTACATTGGTTTCGTTTATAACAAATATGTCAAAATGATGGGTTTAAAAATCGAGAGTAATAATTATAAATATTTTGAAATCGAAAAGAAAATTTTAAATTACGCAAAATCTATCACTCCTAGTTATAGAACATCCATATACCATTCTAAAGTGGAAATTTTTTTAATTTAATAATTCACTAATATATAGGGTGTTCCATTTAAAATAAGCCTTATATTACACATTGAATAATCCAATAATAAAACTGCAAATTTTGAACACCCTGTAAATAAATGTTTAATAATTAATCATGAAACACATTTAATCAATATCCAACTATTTAGAGGTTTAACCAATTTTATTAGAATTTCTTAAATAAGTTAGGAATGAGTCTTCGTTTAAAGCTTTGCATTTTAAGAATATTCCACATAACTCAGAACACTCTGTACATAGGTATAGGGAAGTCTTATAAAACTATACCTTATTTTTTGCCGACAATTAGAAAATGCAATAAAATATAGGGTGTCCCATAAAAAAAATTTTAACTTTGATACCCCGCACTTTATTGGGACGCCCTGTATATTTCAAAATAATTAAAATGTAGTCCTTATCAACCTTATAAATCCCTCAACTATAAATTACCGTTTCGCTGTAATCTTCCGTCTCCTTAGTGGTGACTCACCCTGTATATAAAAAATCTATTTTATAAACAAGTTATAATAGGCTAATTTAGTTTATACCGTAGTTACGCCAAATGTAGGCAACCAACTTAAATTTTTGGTAGCATTTAGCTTGAGTTTCTTGAGAATATTTTTAATAACCGTTTAATATTTTCCTTTTCCAGTTAATTTATTATTTTTTTTTGTGAGTGATGATAATAAAGCTCAATGAGCAATATTTCAAATTATATATATTCACAAAACGTAATCAATATTGTGTTATATAATCCACATAATAAAGTACGTTAGATAAAAAAGGTAAAATCCCGGGTCGTCCAAAACTAGTTTCTGATAGGAATAACAGAATATTAGTATAAGTTGGCAAAAAAGGTCAATTAAATACTATAATGAAATGCGCTATGAGCACGTGTGCTTCGTTGTATAGTCATTTACAGCCACTAGTCTGTCAAAAAGTAACTAACTTGGCAAAAAAATAATTACTAAATTCACTAGACAGTTTGTTCTAGGATTAGCGAACCGACTATATAGTGTTAGAATTTTAACACTTTGATACCAGTAAGAATATGCATATCAACCTTTTTTATAGCTATAAAGACACGTACACTTCCTCTTTTTGACATAAACTGACCATATTATTTACATTTTTGATTTACTACAATATATTGTTGATACAATTCAGTATCAGAAACAAATGTACAATTTTATTGCACAATATCTGATATTGTGCAATAATATTGAGCGAAAATGGTCCACTGTGCGGAAATGTCAACGTCAAAATTGGATGACGTGTTAGTAATTTTAAAATGTTGCTTTTTAGTACAGTTCATCATCATCAATCAGCCCTGAGTTGTCCATTGTTGAACATAGGCCTCCTCTAGACTTTTCCACTTGCTTCTGTTCTGCGCCTCTGCTATCCAATTAGTCATGATTCTTTTGAGGTCGTCGGTCCATCGCGTTGGGGGTCTTCCTTGGCTTCGCTCGTCAGCCCGTGGTCTCCACTCAAGCAATTTTTTTGTCCAACTGTCGTCTTTCATTCTTGCAACATGTCCTGCCCATCTCCATTTTTGCCTTGTAATATGTTCGATAATGTCTTCCACTCCGGTTCGTCTACGAACTTCCTCGTTTCTTATTCTATTTCTTAAGCTTATTCCAAGCATTGATCTCCATCTTTCGTTGTGTCCTTCTTAATTTTTCGGCTGATGTATTTGTGAGAGTTAAGGTTTCTGCTCCGTATGTGAGGACTGGTAGAACGCACTGGTTAAAAGCTTTTCTTTTTAAATGGATCGGTATATTTGTTTTAATTACGTCTCTCATTGTTCCGAATGCAGCCCAACCCAGACTTATTCTTCTGAGTAGCTCGCATGTTTGGTTATCTCGCGTTAACCTTATTTCGTGACCCAAATACACATATTTTTCCACAAGTTCTATGGTCGACTTTTCGATTTCTATTAGCTCATTGGGGACGAGATTGGTCATCATTTTTGGTTTTCCATAGTTTATTTTTAAACCGACTTTCTGGGTTACTTGCTGTAGTTGTTGTCTGGCTTCTCCTAAGTTGTCTGTTAAGAGAACAATATCATCGGCATATCTGAGATGATTGAATATCTTTTCATCGATGCTAATACCCTTTGATTCCCACTCTAGCCGTTTAAATGCGTACTCCATAACTGTTATAAATAGTTTTGGCGACAAGGTATCTCCCTGCAGCACCCCTCTGCCAATTTTTATCTTCTCAGTCATGTAATGGAGGTTAACGGTTGTTGTCGCATTTTCGTATATATTTCGAATAATATTTGCATACCTGTATTTAGTACAGTTATAGGGGTGAATATAGACGATAATATGAAATATAGGAAAGAAAACAGCTAATAATATTTTTTATAATTTATTTATACTTTTTACAAAAAAAATTTTTGTCTGCTCAACATATATGACACACAATATAATAATATATAAAAGTAACAAACGCAACATATCTATTGAGCAAAAATACCAGTGTTTCCAAATATGTTTACTTCCAAATTCTTTTGGTAGGTAATTTATCTGTGTTTGGAACTGCAGGTTTTAATATTTGTGTAGAATTAGGTTTTTATTGCACATGATTCATTACTGAAATTGTGATTGAGCAAAATAAATAATTTTATAGACAAAGTTGTTGTCAACAATACTATAATTCGTTGTGAACGTATTCAGTCGTTACTTTTAATTCTTCAACGTGAAAACCATCACATTCTGGTGAATAAAGTTTCTGAAAATAGATAAATATCGTTAGTTATAATATCCTGACAGTCCTGATATAAAAATTATATCTAATCGTATTTTAATCAATCTGCCAAGGTAGGAGTGGACAACCAGAACACCCGAGATATCAAAATATAGAGAGAAGTCCGCCAGGGTTGCGTGCTGTCACCACTACTCTTCAATGTCTACAGTGAAGCGGTATTTAAAGAAGCGCTCTCAGGTTCAATATAATGTATATCTATCAATGGAGAAGTTTTGAATAACTTGACGGCATAACAACAATGAGTTACTGAACGTAATGCAACGACTTGAACTGTAATTGAGAATGTGAATATCTACAAATATATAGGAATATGGATAACAATAAATGTAGACCAAACCAAGGAAATTAAAACACGTATTGAAATAGCATGTGCATCATATGTTAAACTAATGTGCATCTAAAGTTTCTTTGTTGTCGGGATATGAGGTTAGAACTACGCCTAAGGATGCTTCGGTGTAACGTATTCACTACTCTTCTTTATGGCTTGGAAGCATGGAAATTAAAACAATTACATCTGAATAAGTTAGCCTCCTTTAAATTTAGGTGTTACAGAAGAATCCTACGAATATCATGGACTCAATGTCAAACGCAGAAGTTACTAGAAAAATAGGAACTGAAACTGAAATGATACTGACTATAAAAAGAAGAAAAATTGAGTACTTAGGCGATGGTAGGAGAGGGCAAAGATACTCATTATTGCAGCTTATTATGCAAGGCAAAATTCAAGGAAAGCCAAATGTGGAAAGACGAAGAATATCGTGGCTTAAGAATTTGTGGGAATGGTTTGAATTCAGTATTGCAGAACTATTTAGAGCGGCAGTCAATAGGGTCTGCATATCCATGATGGCTGCATATCTGCATATCCCACATTCAGAAGATGGAACTTAAAGAAGAGGAAAAAGAATAGGAAGCATCATACCAGAAAACATAATAAAGAAAGCCACAGGATGGTAAGGACTATCAGTGAAATTATAAAACAAAAGTAGATTATTATGAGAGACTGCTACATGATAAATAAAAGTAACAGAACAGAAGGAACTGAACAAATAAGACGGAGTCAAAAGCGACTTACACACTATAAGAGTAGCTGCGAGTATGCTGTAGAAGATAAGGTGATTAGTGGGTAAGGTCAGATTAGTATACTTCGCGTCAAGTACCTAAAGTCTCACAATACCCTAAACCGATATAACAGGAGCTAGGATGAGCATGACTTAAAAAAAAGTAGTGCAGTAAATAGTGAACAGTTTACTAGTAAAGTAATATACCGACTCATAAAACTGAGATTCCGGAAATTCTGATGAAGACCACAGGAAGGCAGTCGAAATCTCGACATAGCAAAATCTGAAGTGGTGCAACCCGAAAACAAAGCAAATTTGATAATAATATTTCTGATAAGCCTCACTTCCACATGTTAACATCCAAATCATTCAGCTTCTCGGCAATATGGATCTAATAAAAACACTTAACGTAAAGAAGTGATGTGAGTAATACTAATAGTTTGTTGCTCAGTAAACAACTCAATTTGTTTAATCATAGAATAATTCGAATGTCTGGGGAACTATTTGTCGTTTAAAATGCACATTATAAATTAAACTATACATTATATAAAATAAAAAAAAATTGATTACCAAAGTTTTCCCCAAAATCATACACAATAGAATATATAACAAATGCGAAGCAAATATATCGGAGTCACAGTTCGGATTCCGAAGCGCATTGGGCACAAGAGAGGCGATCTTCAGTCTGGAAGTTTTAATTCAAAGATGCAGAGACATGCACAAGGACGTCCACTTGTGCTTCATCGACTTCTCCAAGGCGTTTGACAAGGTCAAACATGATAAACTCATGGAAATGCTCAGGAAGATGCATATTGATGGCAAGGATCTGCGCATAATAACCAGTCTTTATTGGAACCAAAGTGCTGAGATAAAGATGGGCAACTTACACAGTGGAAAGATAGATATTAAAAAGGGTGTACGACAGGGATGCGTCCTCTCGCCGCTCCTGTTCAATATATACTCTGAACAAATCTTCAGAGAAGCACTGGGAAAAGTTTCGGAGGGTATCAAAGTAAACGGAGAAGTAATCAATAATATTAGATATGCTGACGACACAGTTATTATCGCAAATGACTGCAACGAGCTTCAAAGACTCATGCAAAGCATCCACACAGCAAGTCAAGAATATGGTTTAGAACTCAATACAACCAAAACTAAATGCATGTTCATCAGCAGAACACAACAACCTCCGATGCAATTGACATTAAACAACCGAAAAATAGAACAAGTGGAGACATACACATACCTTGGAACCACAGTCAACACAAAATGGGACCAGTCAACAGAAATAAGATCACGAATTGAAAAAGCGCGAAACGCGTTCAACAATATGAAAAAGTGGTTCACAAGCAAAATCTCAATGGAACTAAAATTAAGACTGGTCAAGTGTTATGTCTTCCCGGTCTTGTTGTATGGAGCAGAGGCATGGACCACAACGGAAGCCACCCTGAAGAAACTAGAATCCTTTGAGCTGTGGATATATCGCCGTATTCTTCGGATATCCTGGACAGACCACATCACTAACGTGGAAGTAATGCAGAGAATAGGCAAAAGCAAAGAAATAATCTTCACCGTAAAAAAACGGAAGCTTGAGTACTTCGGACATGTCATGAGGCATACTAAGTACCGGCTGCTACAGTTAATAGTCCAAGGAAGAATCGACAGTAGGAGGGGTCCGGGAAGAAGACGACACTCATGGATGCATAACCTGCGACAATGGTTCGGACTAACATCGACCAAAATGTTCAGAGGTGCCGTAAACAAAGTCAAAATAGCCTTGTTAATAGCCAACGTCCGAAACGGATAGGGCAAAGGAAGAAGAAGAAGATTGATGACGATTAATAATTTTTGTAAAAAATGAGTACTTTACCTTGCAATCCTTGCTATCCGTAATATCCGTATATAAGGTCCAGAACGAAGTACCGGTGTTAGAACTTAAAAACCAACCTCCAACTAGACTTGCACCTTTGTACAAGAGTTTCTTTAGACCTGGTAAAGTTTCAGCATCGTTTTTACTTTCTTCGTTTACCAGACATAACACATATCTAAAACAAATAATAATAATTTTAATAGCCACCCAGGTCAAATATTATTAATATAGTAGAATAGACGAATAATAATATATTTAAAAAAATGTTTGGCCCGGAGAAATTAGCCAAAATATTGAGGCCATGAGTCTTGAATGAAATAAAAAAATAAAAAAAATACAAAATGTTGAAAAACGATCGATTTTGAATCGATTTTTATCGCTTTTATATTTACATGGTAACTTACCTATCACATTTGGGATTTGATTTGGCAAACCTGATAGCCCGATTAACTCTTGCTAAAGGTTCGATGATCTCCAAGTTAATGGTATCCGCTAGTTTACTTGAAAGCTCGTTTGAATTGCTAAACTTTCTGAGCGTTCCACTTTTTTCGGTCATCTTAAGAAGATCCTTGAAGAGAGAAAACGAAAAGATAATTAATAGTAAATGGATGAAAATCTTCTTTCTGTGCAAATTTTTATTTTGCAGGGAAAGTTGTGGAGCAAAATCAAATCTATCGTTTGTTACAAGATGAGGATTTCTCCTTAAAGAAAAATATGAGTCTCGAACTTTTACGAAAGTCAACAACAATTTTTACCGGAATTGAAACTTTTTTACCCGAAAGTTAACCATGACATGTTTTTGGACGTGTTTTGTTTGCGTTTCAAGAATTCGTTGTCAAAATAAGTGTACCTTTCGTAGTTTGCCAGTTATTCCATTTTTACTATAGTGTATTTTTATGTATGAGAGAGTAATAAAACAATAAATTATGTATGCAAATCCCTAAACTGTTGATACGGGTGACTCAATGAAAAACAGATATTTGTCAACAAGTTTACAGAAGTGTATAGGAAAACAATTTTAAATTGAGTATGACCACCAGGTATAAAGGTTGGAGCAGAATAGAATACAATAGTTGTGAGGATTACTAATCCCTAAATAAGGTTGCCAGTGTCGGAGTGATGGAGGTTAACAGGTACTAATGAATTTGCAAGAAATGTAAGATGTTTATTTGATTGGTTATATATAACCAATAAAAGTTTAATAAGTACCTACCTATTTGCAAAATAAAGTTTAATTCTTTAGATAAAATAAAACGTTTTATTTTATCTATTTGCAAAATAAAGTTTAATTCTTTGCCTATTTGCAAAATAAAGTTTAATTCTTTGGATAAAATAAAACGTTTTATTTTATCTGAAATGAGTGCATTCCACGAAGTAAGGGTTTCAACAATCAAACATTTAATTCTTTAATTCCAGGAATCTACGACAGTAATTGACTAGATAATTACCTTCTAAACTTATTCCACAGAAAATGTGATAGTGGGTTTTTCCATTTTGTATATAGGAAGGTCCAAGTGGCGTATTCAAAATTCTTAACAGTTCACTAAAAGTAGGTACTTCAGTTGCAAGGTGCAGTTTATTGTGTATACTAGTGTTATGGAAAATTTGGAAGTGCCGTGTAAACGCCGAAAAATTGGTCCTCTAACAGTTAATGAAAAAACATTAATATTTAATTGTTTTAAATCATTTACAGACAAACGTTTATGTGAAAGTGTTGATGAGACCGTTGAGTTAGTTAGCAGTACACCTTGGTGTTGGGAAATCTACGATTTACAGAGTTATTAAAGAAGAGAAATGTGGTAGTTTTCAAATGCCACGTAATGCTCCAGGGAAACCAAAATTTCAAATAGAATATCATTTTAAAGAAGGACTTCGACGGAAAGTGCATGAATTCTTCTTTAGACAAGAATTTCCAACATTGGATAAAGTTCTTGTCTCAGTTCGAGATGATAAGGATTACCCAGAAATGAGTCGAAGTACGTTATGGAAACTTTTAAAAGAAATAGGCTTCCGCTGGAAAAAGAATCCCAGAAAGTTTATTTTATTAGAAAGAAGCGATATTGTCATATGGAGAAGACATTTTCTAAGAACCATAAAGGAAATGAGAAACCAAAAAAGAAAAATATTTTATCTTGATGAAACATGGATCAACGAGGGTCATACACCAAATAAATTTTGGCAGGATGAAACTGTTACAAGTCAAAGGCACGCTTTTGTAAATAACTTATCTACTGGTTTAAACCCACCATCAGGAAAGGGACGCAGGCTGATAATAGTACACATTGGCAGTTCAGACGGTTTTGTTGAAGGTGGTTTATTAACTTTTGAATCAACTCGTACCGGTGACTACCATGAAGACATGAACGCTGATGTCTTTCAAGAATGGTTCGAACAAATGATAGATCTTCTTTCTAAGAACTGTGTAATAGTAATGGATAATGCAAGTTATCACTCCAGACTTATAGAAGGACACAACCAAGTGGTTAAAAAAAGACTTGCAGAATTGGCTGAGTTCAAAAAATATTACGTACCATCCCGGATCTATAAGAAAGGAACTTTATTCGTTGTGTGCCCTTCATAAAGAAAAATTTAAAAAATACGAAATTGATGAAATTGCCAAAAATCGTGGAATGACAGTACTTAGATCCCCACTTTATCATTGTGAATTAAACCCGATTGAACTGGTATGGGCACAGATAAAGAGTGAAGTTTCAAGAAAAAATACCACTTTTAAAATTCATAAAATTCATTCATTAATTACTCTCTCGTTCATAAAAATAAACTATAATTTTCTCAAAACCCAAAGTAAATATTTTCGTTTTGACAATTTTCACCGTAATAACTGAATCGTACTGAATCGAAATCCGTCGACAGTTTCCCTCTATCTATTGTAGTTTTGTGAATCTAAGAGTGGACAGACAGACGGATGAACGGGACGTCGGACGGATAAACATAATTTATAGGATCAAAATTTTATTTGCGTATTATTTCATTTTAATTAAATTTAAAGCGAACATATCACGTTTTTTAAGTTACTTTAAGTTACTGGTCTCTATGAATATTTGCATTAATATGGTGTGTATAAATGTATATAGAAAAATTAATTAACAAATACTTTTTGAACTTGGCTAAGGTAAAACTAAATTCAATCTTACCTTTATGTATAAAACAGCTGGTTTAACATATTCTTTAGAATCAATATTAACCTGGAAGTCCCTTTTTCCTACATAGTTAATAAACGCTGTAATAGTTTCTACGGGTCGTTTTGGATCAAACTGGGTGCTCTTCGGAAAACCTTCCTTTTGTAGGTAACTGTTAAAGAAAACTTGAGCTGTGACGAAGTACCTAAAAGAATATAATTACTATAACTTTAATATATACACTTTTGTGATTATATTTTGAAAATAACTTAGACACTATATTTTTGTGACATTTTTATGATTATTGTACACACTTGAATATTTTAGTTCTATAGTGTATTTTTATGTATGAGAGAGTAATAAAACAATAAATTATGTATGCAAATCCCTAAACTGTTGATACGGGTGACTTGAGTATGACCACCAGGTATAAAGGTTGGAGCAGAATAGAATACAATAGTTGTGAAGGTTACTAATCCCTAAATAAGGTTGCCAGTGTCGGAGTGATGGAGGTTAACAGGTACTAATGAATTTGCAAGAAATGTAAGATGTTTATTTTATTGGTTATATATAACCAATAAAAGTTTAATAAGTACCTACCTATTTGCAAAATAAAGTTTAATTCTTTAGATAAAATAAAACGTTTTATTTTATCTATTTGCAAAATAAAGTTTAATTCTTTAGATAAAATAAAACGTTTTATTTTATCTGAAATGAGTGCATTCCACGAAGTAAGGGTTTCAACAATCAAACATTTAATTCTTTAATTCCAGGAATCTACGACAGTAATTGACTAGATAATTACCTTCTAAACTTATTCCACAGAAAATGTGATAGTGGGTTTTTCCATTTTGTATATAGGAAGGTCCAAGTGGCGTATTCAAAATTCTTAACAGTTCACTAAAAGTAGGTACTTCAGTTGCAAGGTGCAGTTTATTGTGTATACTAGTGTTATGGAAAATTTGGAAGTGCCGTGTAAACGCCGAAAAATTGGTCCTCTAACAGTTAATGAAAAAACATTAATATTTAATTGTTTTAAATCATTTACAGACAAACGTTTATGTGAAAGTGTTGATGAGACCGTTGAGTTAGTTAGCAGTACACTTGGTGTTGGGAAATCTACGATTTACAGAGTTATTAAAGAAGAGAAATGTGGTAGTTTTCAAATGCCACGTAATGCTCCAGGGAAACCAAAATTTCAAATAGAATATCATTTTAAAGAAGGACTTCGACGGAAAGTGCATGAATTCTTCTTTAGACAAGAATTTCCAACATTGGATAAAGTTCTTGTCTCAGTTCGAGATGATAAGGATTACCCAGAAATGAGTCGAAGTACGTTATGGAAACTTTTAAAAGTTTTCATAGTAGTACCGGTGACTACCATGAAGACATGAACGCTGATGTCTTTCAAGAATGGTTCGAACAAATGATAGATCTTCTTCCTAAGAACTGTGTAAAAGTAATGGATAATGCAAGTTATCACTCCAGACTTATAGAAGGACTGCCCACAACCAAGTGGTTAAAAAAAGACTTGCAGAATTGGCTGAGTTCAAAAAATATTACGTACCATCCCGGATCTATAAGAAAGGAACTTTATTCGTTGTGTGCCCTTCATAAAGAAAAATTTAAAAAATACGAAATTGATGAAATTGCCAAAAATCGTGGAATGACAGTACTTAGATCCCCACCATATCATTGTGAATTAAACCCGATTGAACTGGTATGGGCACAGATAAAGAGTAAAGTTTCAAGAAAAAATACCACTTTTAAAATTCATGATGTTAAACAGTTGTTTTTGGAGGCCGTAAATAATGTAAAACCTGAAAACTGGGAAAAGGCAGTAAATCACACTATTAAAGAAGAGGAGAAAATGTGGAAGCTGGACAATATTACTGATAAAATGATCGAGCCAGTTATTATAAATCTTGGTTCTGAAAGTTCATCTTCTGAATCTGATTTGGATTTGTAACAAGTAGCTGTAAGTTTTATATTAATATTTTTATTCATCTATTTAACATACCTCAGACGGTTTTAAAAACTCTTTTTCTCTTTTGTAATTTTTAAAAATTAAAAAAAATGTGAATTTTTTAAAACCCTTTTTAATGTAGGCCAGTCAGTTCTAATATAGTGTGTGATAAAAGAGGTCACTTTTGTTTACATACACATAACACTTTATAACACTGAAATAATTTATTTATTTTTTACAATTATTCAAAGTAATTTTTCAATTAATCTTGAGCACGACCATGGAGTGGTCGGAGCTACCAGTTAAAATTATGCTAATTACTCTCTCGTTCATAAAAATAAACTATAGATACAGATGATGAAAATAGACCAAAACAAAAGACGCAAGAAATACTAAGACATAATGAAAATAAAAATGAAATGTCATTGGTATTCAGTACCCACAAAAACACCTTCCGTTTTAACAAAAGCAGAAAATTTAGTTCTTCTTGTTTACATCGAAAACTGGTCAGGCAACCTTATCTTGTCCACGGTCTACTATCCTTCTAACCAATCAATCAACAAAAGCAACTTTAATGCCTATTTTAATTTACTTGGACATAAGTCCATAACAAGAGGTGACTTAAACGGCAAACATCACCACTGAGGCTTTGGAATAAGCTTAAAATGGGAAAGTTAACGGGAGTTGGTTGTATACCATATTAGTTAAAAACCTTCTGTTTTCACTTTCATGTGAAAACAAATGGATTACAGCACTTGATTTTTTTCTTCAGAAGTAATGTTTTTGGAATTATCAGTTCCCAAGTATAATAAAAGATTCTTTCAGATTATCTAAGGCAATGAAACTTGTAGAAAATCATAAATGAAAAATTGAAGGAAAAGCTGACTGTTGAAGAAGTCTAAGCTCTCTTTTGTGTTAAAGTTTATGTATAATGTATGGATCATAGCCATTGTTTACTGTAATTTGTTTGATACTATTTAGTTCTTTGTTGAATTCATAGAGGGGTAGACAACTACTGAAGTTATTAACGGGAAACAACCTACCATATATATGTACAAGAGAACCAACTTGTTAGCTTACAGCTATAGCTGAAATTAAAAGAAGAACAAAACTGGCATGGGGAGCTTTCGGCAAATTAGCATATATCTTGAAAAACACCTCCATTCCTGTAAACTTAAAGAAAAAGGTGTATAACACATGCATACTACCAGTTTGTACTTACGGCTTGGAGACAGTAGCCCTTACCAAAAAATCTGCTAAAAAATTAGAAACAACGAAAAGAGCAATGGAGCGAATCATGCTTGGAATATCACTAAGAGACAAGATTAGAAACACTGAGATAAGACGTAGAACGAAGATTAGGGATATTGTGAAATGGCGCTGGGCAGGTCACGTAGCCCGATATAATGACAACAGGTGGACACGGAGAATTCTAGAATGGAGACCAAGGACGACAACAAGAAGCATGGGAAGACCTCAAAAAAGATGGGTAGATGACATAAGAACAGTGGCAGGCAAACAGTGGATTAGATTGGCGCAAGATAGAGAAAGATGAAAGCAATTAGGAGAGACCTACATTCAGGAGTGGATGGAAAATGGTTGACAAAGACAGAGCTTACAGATCCAAATAAAACAACCGATCTTTTAGACTACTTTCATAAAAAGGGCGGAAATGGGTGCTAGTCCTGGACAACTGGACAAACTAAAAAGAAAGCATACATAGTTCTCCGAGTGCAAAAAACTTGTAAAAATAAAAAAGAAAACCTAGGGGAAAGTGGCAAAACACACAAGTGACAAAACGCAGTTATTGACAAAGCAAACCAAAACAGACCAGAAGACTTCACACAGTGAACGCACTGTCACAGACAGAAGAAAGAACTCAAAAAATGTCAAAAAAGAAAGGTAAATGGGCAACAACAGACATAGAGAAAGCAAGCCGACACAATCGCAGACTATCTTTAGATAGCATTTAGTCTATTTATCAGAGTAATGCCTCTAGGATAAGCAGAACCACCAATCATGCTTTTCTTGAAGCTCCATATCAAATGGATCTCCTAATATTAAATAAGTAAAACAGATCATCAAGAATGATATACAACCTACTAAGGCGCCGGGATACGACTTCATGCATTACATAGAACAAACATATATGAATGAAAAGACTACAACTAGGATTTCTACACAGAAAAAATTTACAAAAAACAATCGCTAACGGTCCTTAATATGTCCACAATCATGCTATCAGAGATCTGCAGGCACTAACATTCTATAAACAGTGCAAAAAATTGAACAATATCAAAATAGGCTGTGCGTGCATCCCAAGTTTTCCTTAGTTTTTATGCTAACGTATCTGTGTACCTATGTGCTTATCCGACCGGTAGACAAGCCAATATGTGTTATATTTGGTAACTGAACATTACACTTCTCTGACATTCTAAAGATAACAAATTTTACTTATGTTTTTAATGTGAAATATATTCATCCTTGATAACCTTGAACTAATTATTACCTTGAAACAATAAAAACAATTTCCTCTTAAATTCTCTTTTAAGTTTAGGCCAACTATATAAAAAATATCTGCGTAGAGCTTTAGTGATTCATTAACTTCAAAATATTTTTCCCATTTGCTTATCATTGAGAACTTATATCCCTTTACATTTTGTGATGTAAAAATCAGAATAGTGGAAATTTACTTGTTTAGATAACCCATTATCGCTGTACTTGTAATTTTGAATAGACCTTCAAGTGTCATAGGTATTTTATAAATGAAATGTACATTATTTTGTTACAAATTATCATAAATACTTATTAGTTAACTAAACAGGTGAAATTAGAGATACCTTTATTAAAAAATTCGTTGCTTAAAAAGACCAAACCAAGTATTAAATGTATATTTCTTCGTATTTTTTAATTGGTCTTCTTGTATTGGTCAATATTTTGTCCATTATTAATATTATAAATAATAGTAAACGTAAGCTATTTTGATTTAAGACTTTATTGCATTTCATGACTTTCAGATGTTTTTCCATTAAACTTCTACAAATACTCTATTTCTTCTACTTTACCAGGCATCTATATACCGTTCTTCCTTAGATTGTATCGAAAGGCGCTCTTAAATGTGGGACATTTAGATATAGCTCTTCTTGTATTTCTAGTTTTCTTCTGTAATAGTTTTAATTATGTGTATACTGTTATTCTTTTGTTATCCTTCAATAAAGCTGCTTGTTTGTATCTTATTTTATGTTCTATCATCTTTGTTTCACTTTTCTTGTCCTTTGTCAACTTTTAATGCCGACACAGATAAACACGACTCTGTAATTATCATATTAACATTGGTGTCTTTTTATATATGGGAGTACTCCGGTCGTTTTCTCATTCCGCTGGAATTTGCCTAATTTGCTATACCATTCTTTTGTGTCCTCTCCCAACTATCTTACTAATTTTCGTTCAATCAGATCTGCAGTGCAACTCTCATGTTTTAATTATTTTTAAAGCATCTTCTACTTTTTCCATGTTTAACTCTTTAGGTTCTAGATGTTCTAGTGTTTGTTAAATTTAGTTTGTTTTCATCCAATTTATCTGTATAATTTGTTCATAAAAATGTAACATATGATAAGCCCATAAAATACGCAAATGGTGTTAGATCAGGCTTAACAACGATCTGCATTCAACTGGCGTATCTGCTGTGTATATGATATACAGATAAGGTGACAACATCTCCCTGCAGCACTTCTACCTCCAAGGCTCTCACTTCGGACAGAGTTGGCCCTATTCGAACTTTGAATCTTTTGTTGGCTAGGTATGACGCAAAAAGACATGTCATCGCTTTACTGCAACCATATTTACTCATTATGTTCAGGAGGCCTTCATGCCAAACTCTGTCAAAACCCTAACTGACATCAAGAAAGACGGCTGCTATAAAAATTTTTCATTAAACTCTTTCGTTATATATTCGGTCAACCGCAAAACCTATAGCTCGCATGAGTGCACTGTTCTAAATCCAAACTGTACTTCTGGAATAATTCATATGGTCTCAGATTTCTCCTTGAGTCTGGTTAGTATGACTCTTTTGGCGATTTTACTTATCGATGGTAGCAGTCTTACCGATCTATAGTTTTGCGGAAAATATTGTTCTGAAGCTATTTTCTTGTGGCATTTTAAAGTAATTACTATTTAAATGGGAATAAGCCACAATTAAAGGTTAAAGTACGTTTATTGACGTTTAAATTTCCACTTCGGAAATCGTTCTCAAAATACACACATTAGTAAATTAAACAAATTTTTGTTTTTTTGTTACTTAGTGAAAAATTCTTCTAATAATTTAACTTTATCTGACTCATTTATATTGACAATTCAGACATACATTATACATTTTAAAGTAGACGACTTTAAAATGATATCGCCAATATTATTGAGTCGCGCTCCCGGGACGACTTTACTTATAAGATAGTTTATTCGATGACATGAAATCAAATTTAACTTGAGAATATCCATCAGAAAAGATCATAGCATGTAATTCGTCTTTAAAAAGACAAATACATGCCATGTTGACAGTAAAATTCTCCTGTTAGTGATTCCACAGTAAATTATGAAGCAAAAACCAGGAAAAAAAATTACTTAATTGTGGCTTATTCCCATTTAAATAGTAATTTTGCGGAAAAGTCTCATTTCCCCCGGTTTTAGATCATAATTACGTGAGCCCCTTTCCATCTGCCCGGGAAGTATCTTAATCAAATCATGTTGTTTATTGTGTTTATTATATAAACTATTGCTTTCGCCGGCAGATTTTTGAGCGCTCTGTTGGTGATGTTAGCTAGCCTGGTGGGTTCTTTGCATTTGTCACTTTTATTAGCTGTTTGATCTCTTCGCGGGAGGTACGTGTTAAACCTATTCTGTCCCTTAATTTCGTTTTCTCCGTATAGTGATATAATTGGTTTTCTGTCTTTCCAAAGTATTTTTGAAAGCTTCCAGAACGCAGATCTGTTCGGGTTCAGATTCTTGGATATAGTTGTCCCAGCTTTCGTGCCTATGGTTTTGTAGTTGTCTTTTGACCTCCCTATTTAGTTCGTTAGCAATCCTTTTATCTTTGTGATTCCTTTTTCTGTTTGCCCTCTTTCTTTTTCTGTTCTTTTTTCTAATCAGATCTTATAACTCGTCGCTGTTATCTCTGACTCTTCCTTTTAGTGTTGTGGTTTCTTTTTCTTTGGAGCTGACATCAATAGCATTTTGAATTGTCTGTTCTAATTTACCACACATGCTTCGAGTTCTGTTATGTTTTTATTGTGGGTATTTCTCTGATGTTTTCGCTTACAATTCTCTTGAAGTTTGGCCAACTTGTTTCCTTTTTCTTGTGGGGCTGCAAATAGTCTAATGCTATTGCACCTAGAGTCAGGACTGCTATATTCAGATGTATGGGAAGTCTGTCTCCTCCGTGAACACATGTCGGCTAAATTGGTCCGATCACATAGGTGTTATATCTTTCTTCGACATAGCCACATAGAAGTCTTTCGTTGAGGTTAGTAACGCAGTCGTAGCAGTTGGATAATCTCGCCTTAAGGTCCCTTATAATAACTGTGGGCTCCTCTGAATCTAAAATGATGTTCTAATCTTTATTGAGGATCGGTGAAGACGGTCTAACATAGGCTTAAACAATTTTATTGTGTCATTTGCCATGCTGATCTGGATTATTGTTGCTTCTATTGTGACCAGATCATCCGGAGCTAGAATTAATTGGTGTTTTATTCCTTTTTTCACCCACCAAGATGGCTGTACCTCGTGATAATAACCTTGGATCATTTCTGTAGATATCATAGCCTGAAAATTTGGTTTTCTTTCTTTTCGTTAGTTTAGTCTCTTGGAGAGCTATAATACCTACCTCGAGTCTCTTCCAATTCATAGATCATCCGACTAGTGTTGCATCATTGTTATCCGAAGCTACCCAGTGCGTTCACTACAGTTGTCATTTTTTTAATGTACTGGCGAAATTTTGTATTTGCAAGTTCAAATTTGCAACAAGTGCTGAGGATTTGGTGTTGGTTGATGCGGGAGATGCTGCAAGGCTTGGTCCCTTTTTGGTAGCTTGTGCGTAGCTTATATTTTTGTTCGTGTGTGAGCTTTGTCAGTTTCTGCCTCTTGTTGGTTGTGGCAGAGGAACTTTTCTTTCTGGTACTTTTGCGCACCCTCTGTAATTTCCGGTGTATGCTTTCCCACAGTTTGCACATTTTGGTGGTGTGTTTTGTCGTTCTGGTACTCACTGCTCAGGTGATCTTCGCCGCACCTGACGAACATCGAGCAAAAGTGACAAGCCTTTAGACGATGGTTGAAGCCTTGCCAAATATAGCATTGCATTATTTCTTGCCGGTTTTTTATTTCATATTTAACGTATATCTTCATGTAGGAAATATTTGTTATTTCTTTTATTTTTTTGTCATCTGCTTTAACCGTGACGAAGAACAATGGCATATAAACCCCCCTTGTTTACAGGTAGAAATCCACTTGCTGTTTCTCTGTACTGTAGACTTTGGGGCCATTTGTGTCCGATCTTAAATACAAAACTTTAAGACCTTATAGTTTCATAGCAGTTGGCGTCATACAGTTTTACCCGAATATATTCACTAGTGCTAACTAGAGGCAATCACTAAATTATTCAAAGTGGAGCCATACAAAAGAATGAATAATCAAGAACATCATATTTATAATATAATTTTTTTTTTGGCTTAGACTTTTAGTCATTCAGCCAGACTCAAGATATAATATAATGAAAACTAAGAATTCTACTTACGATTTATAAACGCTCGGATCAGAAGCATACTGCAAAAATTCTGCTATTCTATCAGTTAAAATTCGAATCCACTGTCTTCTGTAAGAGTGATTCTCCATCAGCTCACCAAACTTCTTATAACTAAACCGTCCTTTGTCATCCAAAAACACTTTAAAAGACTTTTCTGCACCAAGAGCGGCTATGGTGCTCTTTCCCATTTCGGAATGAATAAAGTGATCAAACAAAACGTGCAGTTTTTCTAAGAATGGAGGCATTAACGAAGCGTGTCCTGCGTGACTTTTTTCTCTGCTCCTCGCTTCAGGTCCTACAAATGCGTTCATAGTCTGGAGAATTGTTGGAAGGAGAGATAAAAAGTTGCTTCCGCCTTTCTTTCCATCTTTTTGGCCAGACTGTCCAAGAAAACTACCCGCTAATGATAATATGTCGTTTAGGTTAAAGTCAGGTTCGGCTTTAGGGTCTCCTTTTCGTACTTTTTTAGTACCTGTAAAAAAAATAAGTTAAATTAATTAAGCAAAAATAATTATATTTTTTACTATTTAGAAAAAGTCATGCAGATATATTTAATACGTAATTAAACTATAAGTAATAAGCTTAAAGAAGAAATAGAAAACGTTACAATAAAAACATAATAAAATTTCTGGATATCTAAAGGGCTAAACATGGAAGAGCAGACATAAGTAAACTAACAAACACAAAGCTGTAAAGTAAGAAAATATGAGCATTAAAATAATCAAATGATATAAATAGAATAAAAACATTGATTTAAAGCCATTAAAGAAAAAACCATCTTTATTCCATTTGCATGCTTATAAGTTTCTTATACACATTACCTACTGATTTCTTCTTAGGTTTCTCATTGTCTTCAGAATCAAAAAAGTTAAGCATCGATCCAAGATCCAACTTTTGTCCATCTCCGCCTCCTTGATTTAAAAGAGACCCCAAACCATTTAATATAGCTGCAGCACCATCTCCACCTTGAGCTCGACCTTGACCTTGCTCGTTCGCTTGGCCAAGTAGCGATCCTAGCCCTTGTAGAAGAGCTGAAGCACCATCTCCACCTTGGCCTTGTTCGTTCGCTTGGCCAAGTAGCGATCCGAGTCCTTGCAAAATAGCTGTAGCACCATCTCCACCTTGACCACGACCTTGGCCTTGTTCGTTGGTTTGACCGAGTAGCGATCCTAGTCCTTGTAGAAGAGCTCCAGCACCGCCTCCCTTGTTACCTTGACCTTGAGCTGTGTTATAAGTAATTTATGTTTTCAAATAGAATAGTTAATTTGGTTAGAGACTTAAACTTAGTAGGAATAATTTAAGTCAAATTTTGAGTTTTGTTAAAGTTCTTCGCTATCGATATTGTTGGTTGAAAAATTGTGACTCGTAGATAACTGAATATAAAAAAAACGATATACACGTATAAAACAGACGAAGAAATAATTTATTGCCGAAGACATATTGCATAAAGTATCTGCATCCTAATAAGATAAAGGTTGAAGTCGTCGGCCGTTAACTGTAAAACATATCCTGGCGCAGATGTGGAAGCGACTTCGTTTTAAAGCACCCAAAAGAAGACCCCTAAGAACAATCATGTCTCTAAATCCATCAAAAATCAATGACTTCCAAGAAAACCTAGAAGAAGCTCTTTGTTTAGACCAAATAGATAGTGACCCTAAGAACAATTGAAGGGTCAGGGGGAAAAACAATGAGGGTCAAAATTATATTAATTTTCAATTGTGGATGGCAACCTGTAGCTTAGTTCCAATAGTAAACGACTGTGGCATTGGTTTTGGGAATAATGCTGAGAGTCAAGAGATATTAACACTGTTAAATTAATAAAACAAGCAAGAGGAAAAAATGATGAGCGTCAGTTGCCGCAGAGGACAGATCGATGGTAGTCAGTTTACAGCTGTTATTCAACAGTATTGTTGGCTCTTGCCATTAGTCACGTTTCGTTGCGTTGTGCGTTCACTTGTGTGTTTTAAGGTTAAATGTGCTTTATTATTTGTTACTATTTGAGTATTGTTTACTTGATATTAGTTTGTTTACTCTAAATTATGTAGTTGGTAGCAGAAACGGACCAAGTGCCGAAAAAGAAGCCAAAGTTAGGTGGACTTTCCGAAGTGAAGAAGAAAATATTGAAACAAAGTCATAAGGTAGGCCCGAACTATCGTTGTTCTAGGTTAAAGTACTTCGATGCCATAAAACCGTGTTCTAGGCAGCTTCTTCTTCTTAGAGTGCCATATCCCTACGGAACGTCGGCGACTCCCATGCTTATAATATTTTTATACTGATCTCGGTCTTGCGCTACGTGTAATTCCTCAACCAAGAGAGTTTCTTTCGTCCTATCCATTTCTTTCCTTCGATTTTACCGTTGAGAATTAGCCGAAGGAACTCATATCTTGGTCCTCTGATTATATGTCCAAGATATTCTAGTTTACGCCTCTTAATAATATTTAATAGAGTTCGTTGATGTCCCATTCTTCGAAGAACTTCTTCGTTTCTAGTTCTGCTAGTCCATGGAATTTTTAGTATCCTTCGATACAACCACATCTCAAACGCCTCGATTTTATTCATGATATGAGATAGAGGATTATAACGAACAGAACTTGTATTTAGGTAAAAAAACAAAGAGGTTAAATCTTTGTAAATGGGTATATTATGGGTATATAAATGGGTAAATATACCCATTTACAAAGATTTAACCTCTTTTTTTGTGATACGTGGTATACAGTCAGCTGCAGGAATTATTTTCCTTGTGGATTTTATATTTAGGTTGTCTAATAACAACATCATTGGTGAAACAGCGCAGACCTAGAAATGATAATCAAGATTCCCATACATATTTTTATTCTTATAAAATAAGGTATTTAGTAGACAGAAATCTTATGGAAGTCCCTGTTTGCTACAAGGCATTCATGTCGATACATGGTACCACACCACTTGAGTGCAAACATTACAGTCAATGCTGACAAATAAAGGTTGCATTGTAGAAGATGAAGAAGGTAAACATAGTAATAGGCCACATGAACTTTCAGAGGAAACTCTTTCTAAGGTTCATATACATATAAAATCTCTAAAACGTCGTCGTTATCACTAAAGTCGGCATGACTCAAAAAACATTTATTTGCCAGAAACTCTGGATATAAAAAAACTTCATAGGCTATACAATGAACCTTATCCAAATAATAAAGTTTCCTATGATTCATACCGCAATATATTTAACAGTAAATATAATTAGGTTTCGGCTATCCACGTACTGATACGTGCAATACATGTGATCAGTTCAAGGCTCGAGATCAAGATCTGCAAAAACAAATTGGTGATGGGCCTAATGAGAAGATATTAAAAAAGGAACAGGATGATTTAAAAAATATTAATACTTTACAAAATCTACATTTAAGAAAAGTAGAATCTTTTTACGCAACAAAACGTTCAGTTAGGAAAGCTTCTCAAAAATCTGTAGAAATGAAAGGCATTTGCATGGATTTTCAGAAAAACCTTTCTATACCCAACATATAATCCAGTAAAATAAGGCAAAAAAGGGGGCAAACCTCGGAATGAAAGATAATAAGCTGAAAATTTGCATACGTCTTTATTTTGATGGTATAAAACTTACCTCAAAAGTCTCATATAATCACGTGTCCGCGACTTAAGATATTAAAGGTCAAAGGTCACGAAAATGAGTTTTCTGCAAATATCTCGTTTCCCTTACACTTTATGACATTTAAGGTGGTAAGAAAAATTGTAGAATGGAAAATTCTCTTCAATTTTTGTCTTAAGTACTTTTATGTACCTTCAACATTTCTTAAGATAGAGCGCAAAAAGTGGGAGACCGCTTACCTGTGTATACGGTAACGCGAAGTCAGCCAGTACGATTCAATAAATAATAAGTTATATAGTTAATTATTCACTTAAAATACTATTATTATCATTAAATTTTTATTATTTATTATTTAATAAACTATATTTATAGATATTAATTATAAAATATATATTTTTTATATAATATTTATTTTATTTACGAACTCCGTTTTGATGAAACAATGAATGTGCCTATCAGCCAAGAACAATTTTTATCGAACACATCTAATAAAAAAATCTTTATAGACATGCTTATCTACAAATTAAAAGCTGTTAATATCACTACAAAACAAGCCAGAGATGATGCTGATGTTCTCATTGTAGAAACAGCTATTGCAGAGTCTGAACATGTAGGAAAAACTTCCGTAATTGTAGGAGAAGATATTGATTTGATAGTTATATTGATAGGACGAGCTCAATCACATCAACAAGAAATTTTTTTTTAATTGGTAAGGGCAATGCGAAGACAAAATTATATTCATCGAAAAGTTTTGATAAATACCCTCATTCTAAGAAACACATCTTATTTTTACACGCGTTTAGTGGATGTGATACGACTTCTGCGATTTATAGGAAAGGTAAAATATCGTTTATTAAAATGTTCGAAAAAAATCACCATTTGCATCAGTCACCTCAACTATTTCAACAAAAATACTGCTCTGTACAATAATTATTTGAAAATGGAGTACGTACTTTCTTAGCAGCGTATAATGCTCTAACATCAGAAGACGATATAGACTCTTTTCGATACACCCAGTTCATCAAATCAACAAGACTCATCAAACCAGTGCAGTTATCAAGTCTTCCACCTTCAACTGCAACAGCTCGTCAGCATATCATTCGTGTCTACTATCAGACCCAAATTTGGTTGGGAAATGATTTAGAACCCCAAGAATTCGGCTGGGTAATGCAAAATAAATTTCTGGAACCAATAACAACATTATTACCGCCAGCACCACAAGAACTGCTGAATACAATATTTTGCAATTGCAAGACAGGTTGTGGTTCTAATTGCGGATGCTGGAAATCAGGATTGCAATGTACTTTAATTTGTGGGCAGTGTAATGGACAATCATGTCTAAACGCTTCATCAACTTCAGATGATTTCAATGAAGAAAGTGAATATGCCCCTGATATTCTTGAATATTTTTATTCTGATACTTTCATAAACGAGAATGATGATGATGAATCCTATATTGAGCAGTCAGAGGAAGAAGAAGAAGAGGAATAAGAAGACGATAAAGAAAAAAATTAATACAAAAATATTAACCATACATAATAAAAGAATATATATTATATTTGTAACTTTAATAAATCGATTATTGGATTAATAAATAAATATATAATTTAAAAAAATAATAAATATGATTTTTTCAGTATTTAATTAAATATAAAAATGATTATTGTTGAATTCTGCACTTGATCTTAATTTATCGTATATACAGCTGTTAAAAATATCATTAAAGTTCATTTGAAATATTTCATTTAATATATTGTATGTTTGTTAAAAATAAAATAAATATTATATAAAAAATATATATTTTATAATTAATATCTATAAATATGGTTTATTAAATAATAAATAATAAAAATTTAAAGATAATAATAGTATTTTAAGTGAATAATTAACTATATAACTTATTATTTATTGAATCCTACTGGCTGACTTCGCGTTACCGTATACACTGGTAAGCGGTCCCCCACTCTTTGCGCTCTATCTTAAGAAGGGTTGAAGGTACATAAAAGTACTTGAGACAAACATTGAAGAGAATTTTCCATTCTACAATTTTTCTTACCACCTTAAATGTCATAAAGTGTAAGGGAAACGAGATATTTGCAGAAAACTCATTTTCGTGACCTTTGACCTTTAATATCTTAAGTCGCGGACACGTGATTATATGAGACTTTTGAGGTAAGTTTTATACCATCAAAATAAAGACGTATGCAAATTTTCAGCTTATTATCTTTCATTCCGAGGTTGCATCCTTATTTTACCGGACTAATATCAACAAATGATGTGTACTATTTATAGGCGGCAGTTATTATCGTATTACATTTCAACATTCATGTTCTGGCCACACAGGAAAGTTTTTTTTATACATACGATCAAACTACTGGACATAAAGGTTCTGACGAAGTTTCTTCAATATTTTATCACTTCATTTTCAACTTTCTTAAGCCAGAGGTGCGTCAGTTGACAGTGTTTTGTGACTCTTGTGCAGGCCAAAACCAAAACTTTACATTGTTCAGACTGGCTTATTTTATTGTACACGTATGTGGTCGACTGACCAGTTTGCATATGATATTTCCTATACGTGGCCACTTGTACATGGAATGTGACCGCAATATGGGATTGATTAATCAAAAGTCTTACTGCGAGGTGCCTGATGCAAGGATAAAGCCATACCCATTCACCGTGTTCAAGTGTGACCAATTCATTTTTTTTTAAGTTGGACTTCATTTTTCCAAATTTTGAACTTTAAGCAGAAGTGTCCATTTCCTTCACGACCAATCAGGGAGCTTAAAGTAAATGTTACCAAAAATGGTAAGTTTTCGAGATACTTTCAATGGATCCTTTGTAAGAATTCCTCTCGTTAATCAAAATAAAAGTAATGCTTTATCGCGAAGATCTAAAAAGAAGAAGAAGGATAATCGAGGCTGCAAAAGACTGTGAGGCAGAGGTTTCCACTGGCCGTAAGGCGTGGAGATCCGATAATACGTGGACTGTGATTCAACGCAGAAAAGAACATAAAACTAGATACTGAACAAACGATGAATACAGAGCATTAACGAAAGAAATCAGAAAACAGTGCCGCAAAGCCAAAGCTGATTAAATCTTAAATATGCAGAGAGATAGAGGAACATGGCTGTCAAAATGAACCGAGGCATTTATTTCAGATGGTAAGGTAGAAGGTAATCTAAAGACCGATACTGACGAAATATTGGAAACATGGCGAAACTACTGTGGCGAGCTATATAAACATAATGAGGTACCAGCAGAAAATCAGTGGCCCTCTGACTACCCTAGAGAACCTACTGTCTTACTCGCGAAAGGTGTTAAACAAAGATGCGTGTTGTCACTTGACTTTTTCAATATTTATAGTGAATATGTCACGAGAATGGCTTTAGATGGATGGTCCGGTGGAGTAGCAGCAGCTGATAGGAAAATCTCCAATTTAAGATTTGCTGATGACACTACACTTATAGCAGCAAATGAGCAAGAAATGTTTAATCTTCTGCGAAGAGTTGAGTACGAAAGAAATTAAGTTGGTCTGAAAATCAACAAAGCTAAGACAAAAATATTGGTGGTGGACAGGTTTCACACTATTCAACTAACTAACATGTTACAGGAATACCAGGTAGTGGACAGTTTTGTCTATCTCGGATCAAGTATAACTACTGATAGTAACTGTGAAGCAGAAGTTCGGAGACGTATTGGTATTGCAAAAAACGCAATGAGTCGCCTAACTAAAGTTTGGAAAGACAGATCTATCTCTTAAAATATCAAGGTAAGACTGGTGAATGCCCTTGTATTCTCGCATTTCTATACGGGGCAGAGACTTGGATTCTTCGCGGACGTGAACGCCAAAAATCGATGCCTTTGAGATGTGGTGTTGAAAAAGAATGCTGCGCATACCTTGGACAGCTCATAGGACAAACGTTTCCATTCTAAACCAACTCGAGATTAAAAAAAAGCTGTCCACAATATGTTGGCAACGTATTATGCAATTTTTCGGTCACGTGGTTTGCAGAGGTGACGATAGTTTGGAGAAATTATTTGTTTCTGGAAACGTGCTGGGAAGAAGATCAAGAGGACGACGGTCCTACCAAATTAAGAATTCAGCTGGTAACTCATTCAGCGAAGCTCTCAGAGCAGCTGAAGACAGACACCAATGGAGAAAAATGGTTAGGAATATTGGAAGAAATCACGATACTCAGTAATGGTGAAATTACAAGAGAGGGGGATTACTTACCTAAATGGTACTTCTCTCTCTAATACATTGATTTCCCTATATCTGTAGTGACACAAACGTTGTATCTTAAAAATTTGACGTGATACACAAAACTTGCGGTTATTTTTATATTTAGAGCCCAAAAGTTACTTAAAAATAGTCCTGGATCTAGTTCTGGAGCCCATACCAATGTGACAACATTATTTTCAGCCAGTTTATCTTGGATGTATTCGTATTTGATATAACATCAGCATATAAATGTAGAAAGGGGAGTTAGAAATGTTTGACGCATTATATTTTGTTCAACTCAACATCAGTCCAAGTTATTTGCAACATTCTTTGATAAAACATATTTCAAATGCTTTAGTCTATTCAGGCTCAAATGTCTTAAGTCTAATGCAGCTAAAGGTTTTAAAGGAAACAAGAAAATAGTATTCTAAATAAATAAAAAATTGTCGCTGGTGCAAGTCAAACTAAATATACAAACCATAGAATGGCTTAAGATTGACAATTTTACAAAACAAAAGGTTAAACATTTTTTTTTTCGATCTAATATGAGGGCTTCAAATACCAACCTAAAAGGGATCCTATGGCTCCTAAGCTCTTTAGCAGATCGGTGGAACCGTCTTGATTTTCTTTACCTTTACCGCCATCTTTAAGTCCGTCTAACGCACCTACAAGGCTTGCAATGCTACCAAGGCTTTCTAAGACGTTTGGACTATCCGAATCTAGAAAAAGATATAAAGATATTGACCATAAAGTTGATCTTCTACTGAAGAGACAAGATAATTTCTACAAACAGCCAGCAGAAAAAACCACCAACAGCAATAGAGGTACTCTACAACTTCTTGGTGACATAATATTTACAGAATGGCACGAAAAACCACCGACAACTAAAAGACTTACTAGCACCAGCTACAAAAATACATACATTTGCTATTTAAGAGACAGAACACAATAAGCTTGAACAAACTTACAAAACTAAGAACTAAAACATATTTTTTCTCTGCGTAGATTCTAGATCATTGTTATTTGTTAGTGTTAATTAGTAACCTACTACATAAAGGTTTTTTTATATTTATTTATAAAAAATATCTTACACCAAAACAAAATTAAAATCGATAAACCATATATCATAAAATATTTCTCCTAAAATAGCTTTCTGAATAGACTTTTACAATTGTAGCATTCTAGAATCATATTTAACAAAAATTTCTACACTTTCATTACAATGATCTTTGTCAGCTCGTTGCTTTGGCATTCCTTGCAAATATTGCAACCATTTTTAAACTCAGTTTTCTATTATTTGATGTACAATTGTATTAACTTGTTATCGTACCGTTTGTTGGTTGCTCTTTCATCTCTTGCATTGATGGGGTTCCTCTCTCTGTTGTCTGTTTGATTTAAGTATTATTTCTTCCTGATTAGACGTATTTACTTCCTCTTAAAGCTTTTGATTAAAAAATTCAGAAATCTTTTTTATAATATAGTCTTTTGTTCTGTCAGTTTGCCTGACTTTCTGTCTTAGCACATTCTTTGTTCTGTCAGTTTGCCTGACTTTCTGTCTTAGCACATTCTTGTTTTAGGTTTAATTTTTTTTTTAGTTTCTGTAGCTCTCAAAGTTTTTTTTTCATAAATTTCCTCTTTTTTCTTCCACATATTTCCTTGTCCATCCTTCTTAACTCTCTTTATTCTTCTTCTATTCACTTTTCGATCTCTTTGCTGCATTTTTTCATATGCGTCGATTTTTTTCTTTGTTATATTTTGGCACCATTCCTTTTAGGAGAAGCGCTTAATCGAACGAAATAAACAATAAACGTTTAAGCATAACGAATGTAAAAATAGTTGACGTAAAACCCAAAATAGCTCCTTAACGCTGCTTGTTCCTTTCTTACCTTTATTTTGATCCCCACTCTTTGTTAACGTGTTTAGAAGAGTTCCAATTTTTGCAAGATTACTAATACCTTTTAAAAGATTCGGAGTTCCGGAATCTAAAAAACATGTTAAACTATTCTAATGTAAATTGCATTAACCCTTAAATACCTTTTGGTGACTTATAACGAACGATCAAATAAACTGCATATAAAGTACGTGTCTTACAGAAAAATATAGGCAGGTGCTGAGTGCAGTGCTATATTGCATTTTTATTTCATTGGTATTATTTGACCAAATTCTGTTGAACATAATATTGATAGAAACGCCATAAGTAGTACTATGGTTTGTTTTTTAACCAGGAGGTGTAAACTAGAAAGACAGATTCACACTCAAGAAAGTTACTAGAAAAGTCACCAAACACATCTTCTCTTTTGGTTAATTATCTCAGCCTTGCGATAATCCAGTAATCAGTATCAGACAACCTCATGCGTCGATTCTAACCTAACTGTGTTTGTTTATATTTGAATAATAATTTCTTCCAATTCACTTCCAATATATAATTTTTTGTTTTCCTAATTACAATAAAAAAAATCATCATCATCAATGGCGCTACAACTCTTTGTTAGTCTTTGCCGCGTTTATTATTGCCTTCCATGTTTGTCGGTCCTGTGCCAGTAATTCCCATTGTCGCACTCCCATTTTCTCTAGATCTTCTTTGACTGCATCTTTTCACCTTTTTCTAGGCCGCCCTACAGACCTTCTTCCCTCTGGTCTTTCCCAGAACACATTATTTATAATAAAAAATAATTATTTATTTACAATAAAAAAATGTTGGATTGTTATGAAGAAGTTGAAGAATTTTTAGAGTTTATTTATCACATTGTAGAAGAAAATCGTCCGGAACGTATACGAAAGCAATATATTCGTGATAAAATTATATCTAAAATCCAATGGAATTTTACAATATTTCATCAGCGCATTAACTTAAACAACAAATATTGTATGCTACTTCCTTCTTAGAGTGCCGTCTCCCCACGGAGGTTGACAATCATAATGGCTGCTATTTTTATTTTTGAACTTGTTGCTCTAAACAAATCAATCGATCTGCATTGATATCGATCACGTAGATTCTTCAACCATGAGTTCTACCTCCGACCAACAGATCTTCCTTGAATCTTTCCCTGTATTATGAATCTCAAAATTTCATATTTTGGTCCCATCATCACGTGGCCTAGATATTCCAGTTTTCTGGTTACCGGTATACTATGCTAATTTATAGGAATATAACCAGCTTTAATTCTTTCATCGCATGTTGCAAGGATAGAAGGTCAACCGCCAATATTTTTAGGGCATCTTACTGTTCCAGTTTGCTTATATTCCTTAATTGCTGCCCATGTTGCTGCCTGTTTTATTTTTGCTACCAATACTGTAATTTTCATTCCAGGATTATCAATTTTTATTTGCGTGTACATGTTTATAATGCATTGTTTTTCATTTGATCATAAATGGCCCTAATCTATTCGGCGTTTTTTAGGTAGAGAAGAATAATTACTACTAGTACTTGGCATTAAATCCATATTGTTATCCTAATAATACTAATACGTCGCTAAATAGTTCTGAAAAGAACTGTTTTTTATATAAATCCCAACGAAAAATCTAAAAATTAAAGGAATAACGCAGAAATACAAAAAATCGTCGATATAAATTTTAAAATTTTATAAATGTCATTAGTGTCAAAATATCATAATTTAGTGGAGTAAACTTGTCTGTGGTTGGACCAATTACAAACAAACATTACGGGGCGGTAAATTTGAATTACTCCTCCTGGTTAAAAAACAAACCATAGTACTAGTATGTATAATTTTAAGCAAAATGAAGTAGAATGTAAAAAATATATACAATTATAGCACCAAATTTCTTTTATTTTGGATAGTTTTAGCGTAGTAGAAACTATTTTTAAAGGTTAATTAGTTAGTAGGTAATGAAAAACAATGTCGTTATAAAAAGTGATGATGCAAGGACTAAAAACAAAAACAATATTAAATGTAATAACATTGTAACAGAAATTAGTTGAACACAATAAAAATAAATGTCAATTAAAATAATATGTACAAATTATTATATGACTAAATATGTCCTTAACTCTAATTATATCCTTTTTGTTTTGTTCTTCTGTATAAAAATAAATATACCAACTATAAAATCAAACCCTTTACAAGTCTGTGGTCAATATTTCGACCACTGCACTAAATAATACTTATGAGCTGGTAATTCACATGAAAATTTACCGAAGTGCAAATTCAGTGTTGGTAAATGAACTGTACCCAAAATGAACACTACAGAACAAAATCCGGCAACGTGGCAGCAATGTGGTCGATATGCCAACGACAACCCGTCATATTCCTTAAGTTACCGTTGAACGTGATCACAGATTTTTGCCGTTTATAAAAGTTAGAAAAATAATTTACAAAGGGTTTATACATCAAACTCAAGGTAACACATCACAGTATTATAATCTTTTATTATCTATTCAGCTTCTATTGGCGCTAAGATAATATATCTTGATTTACTGAACATAACCTCAAAGTAGCACATGTTGATTTACAATTGTTATATTGAAATGTATTTTTGCTCTTGTTTATTTTAAATATATACAATTATATATTTTTTTTACGTCAAACTGACTTACTTGATTAATATTTCTAAGAATTAAATTGCTGTGCGGTAGTTTAAGCCATTAAAATTTTTAAATAATCACCACGAGCAGAATACCAGATGAATGGAGGAGAGTGATCATGGTGATGTTCTTCAAAAAAGGAGATAAGAAAGACCCCAATAATTATCGAGCAATAAATCTATTAAATACAACACTCAAATTGACAACAAGATTAATAGAGACAAAAATAAACGAACGAATATCTCTGCAAGAGGAACAGCAAGGATTTCGGACAGGAAGATCATGCACGGATGCAGTTTTTGTAATAAGACAAATAAAAGAAAAGTCGCTGCAATACAACAAACCAGCATGTGTCTGATAGATTTGAAGAAAGCGTTTGATAGAGTGAGAATTCGGGACGCGATACATTTATTATATGAAAAGGGAATATCACTGGATTTAGTAAAAACCATTGAGAATATAAAAGATAACATAGCTATGGTAAGATGTAAAGGAAAACTGTCGCAACCTATCAAATATGAAACTGGCATTAGACAAGGAGATTCGCTGAGCCCAGTAATATTTAATCTGATAATGGATGAAATCATAAAAAAAGTTAAAAAAAGAAGAGGATATAGAATGGGAGAAAAGGAAATAAGGATAATATGCTAAACCGACGACGCCATAATAACAGCCGAAAATGAAGATGACCTACAAAGATTAATTAAAGAATTCGAAGATACGGCGCTCATATACAACATGGAGATCTCAACAGAGAAAACTAAAGCGATAGTGATATCAGCGGAACCGAGAAGATGTAAACTAGTCGTAAATAACAAAATAATAGAACAAGTGATGGAAACTGAATACTTGGGAATAAAACTGTCAAGCTACGGAAAAGTGGAAGAAAAAGTACAAAAACAAGTGAACATGGCAAACAGAGCAGCAGGATGTCTCAACAACAAAATCTGGAGAAACAAATACCTCACAACGGAAACGAAAACCAGGATATATAAATCAACAATAAGACCGATAATGACGTACACAGCGGAAACAAGAGCAGATACGGCGAAAACACAAAGACTACTGAAAACAACAGAAATGAAAGTCTTACGAAAAATAACAAACCAAACTCTAAGAGACAGAGTAAGAAGTGAAGAAATACGAGAGAGATGTAGTATAGAGGAAATAAACGCGTGAACCAAAAGGAGAAAAGGGGAATGGAATCAACACATCGAAAGAATGACAGAAAATAGAATAGTACGAATAGCAACAGACACATCGCCAAATGGAAGAAGACCATTGGGACGACCGAGGAAAACATGGTCAGACAACGTCAATTAAGGCTAAAAACCGAAGTGAAACAGGCATTTTGCCTATTTATAAAGTAGGAAAAGAAGAAGAAGAAAAATTTTTGTATAATTGTATACAACAATTATACCTATCTCTTGCAGTAAAATGGAGACAGGAATATACTCGAAAATTTACAAAATATGCCTCAGGATGATTTATTTGATTGAATATATGGTATTCCATATCAACAAGCCATAAGTTCAGATTTTGAGGCTGATTCTGTAGCAGAAGATAATCTTCCTATTTCCAACCGAACGTCGGTTGCATCCAACGCGACTATTACTTTATTATCTAATGATGACTAGGTTGAATTTCTTGATATTGATTCAAATGACTCCATGGATAATACAGCTTTCCACCCTCGGGTAAGAACAAATCGAATTTTTAACGACGTCTATACTTCCTCAGGCGAAGACGAAATAGAAGAAAACCAAGAGAACCAACACAGTAAGGTGCGATGAAACATTAATGGAGAAAAATGGCTTCTGATGCGCAAAAATATTCGAATACGCCATTTACCAGATCATTTGACCTAGCAAAACTCACCATTCGACGTGTTTTCTTTGTTCCTGAGCAAAGATATCGTAGCTAATATAATTACACGGTCAAATCTTTATGCTCAACAAAATCATAATAATCTCGACCTAACTGAGGAAGAACTGAAAGCATCTCCAGGGGTTCTTATAATTATGGGATTTCATAAACTACGGAGTTTGAGAAATTGTTGGTCAACAAATATTAACATGTACGTGCCAAAAGTTTCGCAAATTTTTACGCAAAAGCGATTCTTAGAAATTCTTCGTTTTCTCCATCTAAACAATAACGAAAATATGGAAAAGAAATCAAAATAACCTCAATTTTGCCGCAATTTTGCCAAACTGGTAAAAGTAAGGCATTTGATAACACAACTGCTGCAACATTTTCAAAAGAAATTTTTTATAGAAAGTAGAAATGTTGCGGTAGATGAAAGTATGGTTGCTATCAAGAGGAAAGTTCTCTCAAACAATATATGCCGAAAAAACCTATAGACGCTTCAAAGTCTGAGTCGTTGCATGCTCCGAAACTGGATATGTGCACAAATTTAGCATATATGAAGGCAAATCTTAATCACAACATGCTGAATATGGTTTAAGGGCTAAAACGGTATTAGACGTTACCCAGTCTCTTAAAGGTGGAAACTACTGCATTTATTTCGATGTTTTCTCGAGTTTTCCTCTTCTTAAGAAAATATTAACCTATGTATCTACCGTGGACCTTTTAGAATATATCGTAAAGGCTTTCCAACACTAATGAGAAAGGACAAATCATAGAAAATGGGCAAATACGATTATTACATATCCAATGATAATCCACTTGAGATTACTTTAGTTTTGAGAAGAAAAGTCAATGGTGAACAAGAAAGTGTCAAGTATAAAAAAAGCCATAAGTGATTACAACCGCTTTATGGGTGGAGTCGATTTATTTAATCAACGTCACGCTTCTTATCCAATTTCATGGAAATCCCGAAGATGGTATATGAAGATTATTTACTATTTGATTAATGCAGTAGTGGTAAAATCATATATAACTTATAAGACTACAATGAAGATAGGGTCCATTAAATCGAAACCAATGAGGCATCTGTATTTTAAAAGTGTATTGGCCAACGAGCTCATAGGTGATTTCCATAACAGAAAGAAGCTAGGACTTAAGCTAACAATAGGATCAAATAAACTGAAGAAATTGGGAGCAACACATAATGTTATTAGCGTTGAAAACACAGTGAGTCTAAGCGATGCAGAAAAAGGATCATCGAGACGTTGTGAACTATGTTCAACGATAGCGAAGCAAAAACGTTCAAATATTAAATGCTCAGATTGCCCGGTTGGATTATGTACTCAACATTTTCCAATATTTTATAATAAAAATGTTTAATAAATGTGTTTTTTTCTATGGTCGATTATGGAATGAAGGTGCAATAATGGACCATTCGTTAATTATAATCTGCAAAGAATTTGTTTATATTACCAAAAAATAATTCTGCCCTATAAAGGGTTAAAAACTATACTCCAAAATCTTTAGATCAAGTAGCAAAAGAACGTGGAGTAACGGTGTTGCAATTACCATCTTATCATTGCAAGTATAACACCATTGGACTAATTTGGGCTCAGATAAAGGGATAAATCGCGAGAAGTAATAATACAGGAACAGAAGCTATTAAATATCAGTTTTATTAGATAATTCCCAAATAGCTATGAGATGTCACAGACGAGGAAGAAAAAATCTGGAAAAACCATATGATAATAAAATAAACACTAGAGACAACTATATAAGTGATTTGAAAAATGACGAATGTAGTGACAATGAAAATGCTGAAGCATAGTAATAACGGTTAAAGAACAAAAACTTTTTACATTCTTCTTTGCTAATGACCAAATAGTGACCACGGAAGATGAAGACGATCTTAGCTATATGATAAATATATTAAAAGAAGAATATAAAACAACGGGCCTTAAAATAAATATGGTGAAATTTGAATATATATTAGTGGGCAATGACGAAACACCCGATTTAGAAGTAGAAAATGAAAATATCAAGGGTGTGAAAACTAGACTCAGCTATTGCCAACGCCTATATAATTCATATGAAAAGAAGATGAAAGAGGAGATCTGGAGCACATAGAACTTACGTCACAAGAAATACATCCATATATTACAAAAGAAGAAATATTACATGCATTAAAAACAATGAAGAAAAAGCCTTGGACCTGATATGCTTTCTATAGAAATCCTAAAAATTTTAGATGAGAAGCACATTGATGTTTTAGTGACTCGGTTGAACCAAATTTATAGTTCAGGCCTATTACGCAAAGAGTGGTTAACGTCGATTTTTATTTGTCTCCCCAAAATGAAAAACGCAAGAGAATGCAGCGATTACCGCATCATTAGCTTGATGTCGCATGTGCTAAAGGTACTACTAAAAGTTATCCATAACCGGATATATCACAAAGTGGAGATAGACGTTAATTATACACAATTTGGTTTTCGCAAATGCCTAGGAAAGCGTGAAGATCTTTTTTCACTTAATATGGTGATAAAAAGATGCCTGGACGTAAATCAAGATATATACGCATGTTTCATTGACTATAATAAAGCATTCAATAAAGTACGACATGAACAATTAATGAATGTGCTGAAATCAAAGAAAATTGACTACAACCACCTCTGGGTCATATCAAATTTGTACTATAAACAGCGAGCAAAAGTACGTGTTAACGAACAGCTGTCAGAAGAAATTGAAATTAGACGTGGAGTGAGACAGGGATGCGTATTGTCGCCAATTCTTTTTAATGCCTACTCCGAAGAGATCCTAAAAGAAGCTCTTGAGGGTGAAACAGCTGGAATAAAAGTAAATGGATATCCCATTAACAACATTACATATACGGACGACACTGTGATCTTAGCCGAAAATATTGAAGATCTTCAGAGACTGGTGACCAGAATAGCGGAGTATTAAATAGAGTACGGTCTCACAATGAAAAGAAGAAAAACTATAAAGAAATAACGAGAATCTTCTAATAAACGGAACCAACGTCGAACAAGTGGGCAAATATGCATATCTGGGAACAATGAATAACTATGTACAAGGGATTTAAAATTGGAACTAAGAGTTAGGTTGGCGAGGTGCTATGTTTTTTCGACTTTGTTTTATGGAATGGAATCTTGGACCTTGAATGCAACATCAATGAAAAAACTGGAATCATTCGAGCTGTGGGTGTATAGAAGAATTCTGAAAATATCGTGGACACAACACGTCACAAACAAAGAGGTTCTGGGAAGGATGAATAAAGAAATAGAAATTTTAAATACAATTAAAACAAGAAAATTGGAATATCTCGGACATATTACACGTGGAGAGAAATACACCTTGCTCCAGCTGATTGGGCAGGGAAAGGTCCAAGGAAAGAGAAGCATAAGGAGGCGTAGAATGTCATGGCTGCGCAACCTGAGAAAGTGGTACGGATGTACATCAAATGAACTGTTCAGAGCAGCCGTCTCAAAAGTCCGAATAGCTGTGATGATTGCCGACCTACGTCGCGGAGATGGCACTTGAAGAAAAATATAATTTATTAAAAATTAACTAACAATAATTTGTTTATGGCATCTTTTAAAGAAGAGTTGGTTTGTCAAGTGGTAGATTTCTCTAGAGCAGTGATGGCGAACCTATGTATGACACGCGCGTCAGTGCTGACGGGCGAACTTACTTTTGGTGACACTCATTTTCAAATATAACAAATTTTAATATTCAAATATATTTATTATAGAAATAAAAGATCTAGCAGACACATTTCAGGGCCAAAAAAGTCACTAATTTTATATTGTTTTCTTGTTTTTCTTCAATGATCACTGTTCTAGACTAACTATTCCAGAGCAGCAGATGCCACGTGCTCGTGAAGTTCACCATCTAGAGGAACGACCAAAACAATACGTGAAGTATGTCACGCAAAAAATTCAGCAGAGAATGGTAGAAAGTTTGCACGTACTTAAACTCCCTGTTCTCATTTCAGATGCATTCAGTGCAATAAATTTTATTGTATTACGTGCTCTTGCGAGATTCACGCAAGTAATTTATATACGTTTATACACATTTATTTCTTAATTAGAAATATGATTTGCTAATTTTAAAGGAAATTTACTGATTAGTTTCAACCTATTGAATAATATATTGTTTTAGTGATAGAAACCAGTAAAAATGGAAGCTAACAATATAAAAGAGTTCACCATGTCACTATCTACAGGAAAAAATAATCAATATAAAGAACAATAATTTTTTTAGATACTGTATGCAAATAGACCACTCTAATAATTTGTTTTTCCAATTCAAAAACAAAAACTTCATTTTATTAAATAAACTCTTAAACGCAGAAATGGTTCAGATAAGACATAAAAAATATAATTTTACCTGACTTCTTCCCTCCTTGTTTGTCCCCCGTCAGCATAGAACCCAATCCCTCTAAAATCTCTCCACCACCTTCTTTCCCTATCTCTGACATGATAGTCCCCAACAGATCACTTCCTCCGTTGTCCATGATGTTCTTCATTAAACCTCCAATGTTTACTTGATTTTGTTCCCTTTTTATATCCGAGGCAGCTTCTTTATACAAATTTGGCTCGTCTACATCTATTTCGTTATTATGTACATCTTGTAGCGATTGGCTGAAAAGACTGACGATGACTAGAAGAATTAGTGTGTTGCTGGCCATTTTGACACCTGAAATAAATTTAGTAAAATTTAAAAATTATAATTTTTGATTTATCTATTACTGCAAAATTGCAAACTGCAATTGCAACTGCAAAAATACTGCTTTAGAAATTTTTCCGTCTATGTAACTTGTAACCTGTAGCTGGTCAGTAGACCTTTAACACAGCTTCGATTAACTCTATACATAAAAGTTTTCATCATTGGATTTCGATATTGAAGACTTATCTTAGTGAAGTGTTTTTGGTGTATTTTCTATGTAAACGATGTAACTTTTTATATGTATTAACGTAAAAAAATTAATAAAACATTATTATAACAAGCATTTCTTATTTTGAAATATCAGATTAAGCGCCAAATATGTCTTTTAATCCGATATTCGGATCTTAACTCATGCATATCTTAAAAAATCATTAACGAATTAAGCGACATTTGATCGAATAACTTTAACTTTAACATTAATCTATAAAATATGAAATATGTCATTACTATATTTTAGAAATAGCACCAAAAACAAAATTAAAATCTTTAAACCCATTTATCTCAAAACTACAGGGCGCTTAATCCGCTATTACATAATGCGGTCCAATTCACATAGGTACGTATTTAATTTTGAATTACACAATAATTTAATCTCGTTTTTTATTATATACTACAATTTTTTCTGTTTGTTGTTTGATCCAGATGTCTGTTTATGTTTTAAACTTGTGTACAGTACAACTAGTGCGAAGTGGCTGGTCATTTGCGTGTAAGTATAAAAAAAGTTTCGGGGGGGGGGGGGTAACATCGATAAAAACCACTGTGGAAGGAAACTTAATATAATATTAGCAGAAATTAAAGCTACTATAAAAAAAAAGTTTTGCCGATTAAATTGCCTAATATATCTTACGTGTATTGAAAAATATGGGATGGATCTGGAAGTCATACATTATTTTTCCAACGCATATGCGTAACACTAAAATGTTTGTTTTGGTGTTTCGATTTCCACTTTGAAAACCGTTCTCAAAATATAAAATTACCGAATATTCGAAGAGAACATCTAGCAGAAGCATGTGAAGAACAAAACCTATCCCCAAGCCTAACAAAAACAAAAGCGCAGTAAATGTGCATTGGGAATCCAGCAGGAAACTTAAGTATAGATAAAGACAATATAGCTTGTACGAAGTACATATCATCATCATCATCACTGGCTCGACAACCCTTTTTGGTCTTGGCCTGTTCCAGGATTCTTCTCCATTCTGATCTGTTTCGTGCTTTTTTTCTCCAGTTTTTTATTTTTAAGGTTGTTATATCATTTTCTATTTGTTCTAAGTATCTCAGCTTCGGTTTTCCTCTTGTTCTTTTTCCTACTGCCATCTGTTTGAATATTTTGTTTAGTATTTCGTCTTCTTCGATTCTTTCTACGTGTCCTATCCAACGCAGCCGTCCTATTTTAATGAAAGTTATAATATCCGGATGCTGGTATATTTTGTATAGTTCAGAGTTGTATCTTCTTCGCCATATTCCGTTTTCTTTTGTGCCCTTATATATGTGTCGCAAGATTTTTCTTTCGAAGGTGGCTAACAACGTTTCCTTTCTTTTAGTGAGGGTCCAGGTTTCTGAGCCGTATGTGAGTACCGGTCTTATTAGGGTTTTATATATTTGGCATTTTGTTTGTCTTGCGACGTTATCTGATCTTAGTTGCCTAATTAAGCCATGGTAACATTTATTTGCAATGAATACTGCCCTCTTCACTTCCTCCGCAACGTTATTATCAGACGTGACTAGTATATAAAATTTTTTACCCCCTCAATGTCGTATTCTCCTATTGTTATATTCTGTGGCTGCCTTATTTCTGCGTTTTTACTTACCTGCATATATTTTGTTTTGGTCTGATTGATTTTAAGACCACTATTTTGTGCAGCTCGTTCTATTTGGTTATATGGCTCTATCATTTCTCTTCTTGATCTTGCGATTATGTCAACATCATCTGCAAATGCTAGTATTTGCACGCTTTTATTAATGATTGTTCCTCGTGTATTGACTGTTGTGTCCCTCAGTATTTTCTCGAGTACGATGTTGAACAAGATGCATGATAGAGTGTCTCCCTGGCGTAGTCTCTTTTTCACATCTATTGTTTCCGTTAATTCATTTTGTATCCGGATTCTACTTTCTACGTTTAGAGATTCTTTTATCAGTTCTATTAGTTGTGTTGGTATATTAAATTCTTTCATTGCTTTTATTAAGAATTCCCGGTTTATATTGTCTTGTCATATGTGCTTTCAAAGTCTATGAAGAGATGATGTGTGTCGATGTTATATTTACTTGTTTTTTCGAGGATCTGTCGCAGAACAAATATCTGGTCTATTGTTAACTTCTGTCTACAGAAGTCACTTTGGTATTTGCCAACTATATTTTCAGCGTGTGGTCTAGGTCTTTCATAAATGACGTTAGACATTATTTTGTATGCTGCATTCAGCAGCGTGATTCCACGGTAGTTTCCACATTCTAACTGATTTACTTTTTTATGTAATGGTACAATAATACCGCTATTCCACTCCGCTGGTAGCTGTTTATTCGACCATATCTTTGTTATCAATTATTGTATTGTTTTTGGTAGTACGTCTCCTCCTTCCTTCAGTAACTCCGATGCTATTTGATCTGATCCCGGTGCTTTATTGTTCTTTAATTTGTCTACTGCTGCTCTAATCTCGGCTATTGTTGGTGGAGTCTTTTCTCTGTTGTCTGTTGGGTCTAATGATATGTTAGGGTTCGTCTCTCTTCGATCTCCTTCAAGCTTTTCCGTAAAATGTTCTGTCGATCTACTTAGTATCTCTTGTTGTTCTGTCAATATATTACCTTCCTTATCTCTACACATCGTTGTTCTCGGTTTGAAGCTTTTCTGCTTTGGTTCAGTCTCTGATAAAATTTTCTTGTCTCTGTTGATTTACTTAGTTCTTGTAGTTCTTGAAGTTCTTTGTTCATATATTCTCTCTTTTTTCTTCGGTGAGTTTTCTTTTCTTTTTTGCGTAGTTGTTTATATTCTTTCTCTGCTTGTCGGGTTCTGTGCCCCTGTTGCATCAGTAAATATGTTTTTTTTTGTCTGTTATAATCTGACATTCTTCGTCAAACCAGTCATTCGTTCTTGTTCTTCTTTCTCTACCTTCTATGCCTAATACTTCTTTAGCTGCCTTTTTTATGATGTCTCTGCATTCTTCCCACTCCTTATTTAGGTTTTCATGTGTTATTCTGTTTTCTAGTTTGTTGTTTATCTTTTCTTTATACTCTTTATTTTTGTTTGTTTCTTTGAGTCCTTCTACCTTGTATCGTTCATGTTTGGAGCCTCTTTCCTTTTTGATGTTTGAAATTCTAGCCCTTACTCTACTTTCGACCAGGTAGTGATCAGAATCCGCATTTGCCCCTCTTCTGGTGCGGACGTTTATTATATTCGATTGGTGTCTCGAGTCTACAATGACATGATCTATCATATTTACTGTAAGTCCATCTGGGGATTTCCAGGTATACTGTATCCAGAAATTTAGTGTCTCATTATAAAAGTTATTTTAATAACAGCTGTAAAACTGAATAATCCCTTGTAAATACTCTATTGTTGTATAATTATCACAGCTACCAAAGCTGCCAGGACCGGCATAATAGCCAAGCATAGCACAACTGTATATAGGTATATATAAGCAGATCAAATATTATCATTGAAGCATAATGTCAAAAAACTCTTTTTATAAACATACAAATTTCCCATAATTATTGTTATTAATCATTATTTTAAGTCTCAACGAAAAAAATGTTTTGTGTGTGTTTTGTGTTTTATTGGCACTAGTTTTCACACTGGCCAGTCAATTTCATAATGATTTTTTTAGACTATAACTTATCACTAACTCAAGGGAGTACTATGTAGTGTCTGTGTTAAGTAAATGTCTTGTTACTTTAGTAAAGTCGACTTCATTGTCTTTACAAAGAGACGCTAATTGTATCTTAACGTCTGAGGTCCCTTCGGTGAGTACCGATTTACTTGTTTTAAAAGGTTCATATTTATTCATGTTGACTTGTCATGTTTAAGTTTTCCGTTTCATGTCTGAAAAAGTTGGCAAAAAATGGGAAATAGTCTTTATTAATAATTTTACAAAAAAAAATTATTCTTCATTAAAGATTATGCATCACATAGAAATCATTATCATATAATCTTATAAAATATTAAGTGGTAGATAGGAAAAATCAAAATTATTAATTAATACTGAAGAGGAAAGTGATTTTAAATTTAGATATGCAAGAAAATGTAATTTTAAAATGTTTGTAGCTATTAAAAATTATGTCCAAGTTTAGATTCATGGCCTTCTAATAATTAAATAATACATTTAAAGTAAAAAGTAAATAAAAAAATACTTTTGCATTTGTTGATTTTGTATATTGAATAAGGTAAATTAGAAATAAAATTAAAAATTAATGCACCTACTGATACATCATTAAAAGGCCATGAATCTAAATTTAAAAATAATTTTTAAATCCTACAACCAAATTAAAATAACGTTTTATGCTGCACCTAAATTTAAAAGCACTTCACTTTTAAGCATAAATCAATATTTTTGATTTTCGGTGATACCACTTAAACTTTTATAAATTTGATTATTGATTATTGATTTCTATGAAATGCAGAAATGTTTATGAAGAATAGTTTTTTTCATGAAATTAATAATAAAGAAATTTCCCGTTTTTTGCCAACTTTTTCAGACATACTTTATACCTTACTAACAATTAAAACACTTCTTTCCTTACATGAAGTATAAAATATAATCATATTTAGCTATATGTATATATCTACATTAATTCATTTTAATTTTCACTTCACCTTTTTATTATTTCACTTGCAATGTTTTTAACAAAACAAAAATTGTTTATGACTTTCAAAATTTGGATATATTTAATAAAGAATCGAGACAGAAAATATAATAATTAGTTAATTCTAATACTCCATCAGTTTATGTATTTTTTCCCTTAATTATCTAGATATTTATTTAAATTAAATATGTAATGTAAATGACAAATAAAATATAAAATTCGTTAAGCCGGCCCTTTTTACTATTTACCTGAAGAGGCAAATCCCTTTATGGCTTCGACTTTATCAGCGGGATACTTTTAAATTCTGCATAAGTCAGTTCTTATAATTGTGAATGAAGTATACCTTTGTGTATATCTTTGCGAGCGAAATACGTGCTGGCAATCACCATGTTAAGTGATCTTGCTAGGTTTATTAACCTATTGCCATTGTCATTTGATTGCTCATGGAAACTGTGCCTACCTATTGTGGGTTGGAATTGCTGTTATTTTCCAACTTTGGCGTTTAGGTCTCCATAGATTATTTTTATATCATTTTTTGGGCATAACTGATATGCGGACTCTAAAAGATGGAAAACCAACATAGATCATAGAAGAGTATAAACATTATATCATTATACAGTAGCTAAGATGTACAATATTCGAGAAAAAATCGTGTTCAGAAGGCACAGAACTGTCAATTTCGATATTTACTTCATTTTATCACCGCATAAAAGCTACACGCTAAGCAGAATTACTTGTCTTTATTATAGTATTAATTATGACGTACATAAAACGCGAAATACTATAATAGCTTCCTACTTTACCACACTAATTACTAAAGCGACACAATATGAAATTGCCACTTATAAAAAAGCCGGTAAATTTTAATTGCGCACACCTTTCTGAATACCTATATAATGAGTTTCGTATCTTTATACAAATGGTTTCCATATATATTCTTTTTTGCACAGCATATTTTTATATTTTTCAACCTTATCTTTTTGCCTATATTTGCTGACTCGCTAGTATATTTCAGAGTTTCTAGTAACAATTATTTGCTGGCCGATAATTGTCAAGATAGCTACCAATTTAGCTCAAAATCAAATAGAGTTTGTTTTTAAAATTAAAATATGCGGCGTTGGCGATAGAAAAAGCGAACTTAACAAACGGTATGTGAATCCCTTTCACGAATAGGTATGTTAGACTACAAGACCATGGTACATTTATAGTGGGTCATTTGACCCAGCATGAATATCATATAAATCAATATTACAATATGTAATAACAACTTTAGAAACTATGCAGCCAATTTTTATGGATACACAAAGCATGTGGGTTCAAATTAAAGGTTGCTCCTTAGATTTCTCATCCTGTCCCAGCCAAAATGTACGGCGTTGCAAAAAAAATAATCTGTATAGCTGAGGGTTACCTAAGACGGGACGGTTCCCAAGTAGGGACACTAGCAATTCTAGAAAATCTGTAACAAGTGACAACACCTGCACTGGAAGAATGAAAGCTCGCCATTCAGTCGTATTGTCACGTAAACGACACGAGGCTAGCATACCGGTAGCGTTCGTCAGAACAAGTTGTTAATGTTTACATATTTTTTTAAATTTATTTACGTACAACATTATAGTGAATATAGCGTTAATGGTAAGTATCTGTGAAACTTAACGTTATTAGTCAATAACAGGGTTTATAGTCATTGCATTTCACTGTAAAGTATTTGCCACTAAAGCTTTTGTTTAATATCGGTTAATATTTTTACAAAATGGGTGCAAATCTCTTAAGATGGGACAAATTTAAACTTCCTAAGTCGGGACGTCCAATCTTAGGAACTAAAATATGGCTACAGATATTCTTCTTATACCTGCCTACTTTTAACTAATTCAATCATTAATTACTCATAAATTCTTACATATAACGGTAATTCATTCTAAAAACATTTATAAGTAGGGGTTCAGTAATTAGATTATACCCAAGGAGGTCATAATATTCTAACCTTGATTATAGCTAAGTAAAGATAATGTATCATTAAAAATATTTTATTCAGTGAACTCTATATCTTGTAAGTGGCACTGATATATTTTTCTTTTACAGATGCCAAATAGAAATCCAAATTCCTATTACAAAAGAAAAACTGATCGTGGAAACTGGTCCGTTCAAAATATGATTCTAGCTGTACAAAAAGTTCGGAATAACGAACTATCGCTTCGAGAAGCTGCTGACAGATATAATATTCCTAAAAGTACTCTTCAAAGACAAGTTACAAACAAAAATAAAATCGTGACCGAAAATGACAAATATCTTGGTCGGTTTAGGCAAATATTCTCAGTTGAACAGGAACACGAAATTTTAGATCATATTTTTGAAATGGAAAAGTGATTTTTTGGAATCACTTATAAAGAACTTCGTTGTCTGGCATTTGACTTTGCCCAAGCCAATAATATTGCTAACAATTTTAATAAAGATACTCGAATGGCCTCTAAAAAGTGGGTTTATGGGTTTTTAAGTCGACATAGAAATATTTCTCTGAGAAAACCAGAAGCAACCTCATACGCTAGAGCTACAGGATTCAACAAGAATGCAGTCCTAAGTTTTTTCAACAACCTGGAAAGTATTTATAATAAACATCACCTCACTCCAGATAGAATCTGGAATATTGATGAGACCGGAGTGACCACCGTCCAAAAATTATCTAAAGTTCTTGCTCAGAGGGGTAAAAAGCAAGTGGGAGGTTTAACAAGTGCCGAAAGAGGAGTTAATGTCACTATAGTAGCTGCTATGAGTGCAAGTGGCAATTTTCTTGCCCCTGCTTTTATATTTCCCAGAAAGAAAATAAAACCAGAGCTGATGGACCTAACGGTAGTCCGGCATTTCCACATGACAAAGGATGGATGGATCGTGATGTTTTTTTAAAATTCATAAAATATTTTGCACAACAAACCAGACCTTCGAAGGAGTGCAAAATTCTTATTATTTTGGACGGCCATTGTTCACATACAAAAAGTTTAGACGTTATAAACTTCTGTCGCGAGAATGGTATTATTTTATTATGCCTGCCACCACACTGTACGCATAAAATGCAACCCCTAGATGTTTCGTATTTTAAATCATTTATGAGTTATTATGATTTGTACCTTACTAGATGGCTAAAAAATCATTGTGGTCGTACATTTGGAATATATCAAATCTCAGGGGCTGTTGCAGAAGCATTCTCAAAGGCATCTTCTGTACAGATAGCGACAAATGGATTCCGAGTAACCGGAATTTGGCCTTTTAACAAAGACGTATTTCAAGACTGCGAATTCGCTCCCTCTAAAACGACGGAACAATCAGTGGACAATGAAACTACATCACAGGTCAATAAATTACCCGTAATGATGGCTCATACCGAAGGCGTAAATCAAGTTGAAATGTATGATAATCCGATTCCTTCAACCTCAAAACAGTCTGTTTTAAGGTCACCTAAAGATGGCGATTCCGAAGATAACAGACCGATACAGAGAAGCCAAATCATTCCTATCCAATTTCCGACATCCAAGGTAAAAGTGACTGATATTAGTCCGCTACCAAAGGCACAGAAAAAGAAAGGTAAGACTTCTTCTAGACATTCTCTGAAATCCACGATACTCACAGAATCGCCGTATAAAAATGAATTAGAGACGTTGCAATCCACAATCCCTACTAATAAGGTTAAATCTGTGAAACGAACTGTAGTTATGGACCACAGCGCTCGAAATGCAAATATTAGCAATATCACAGTCGTCACTTCAACTAAAGATGATTCAAACTGCATTGTATGTGGAAAGAAGTACGCAGAGAGTAGTGAAGACTGGTACAACTGCAAAATATGTTCAAATTGGGCTCATGAGTGTTGTGGAGTAATGGATGATCTCTATTTTATTTGTGGAAGTTGTATAGAGTAATGTCCCTTTTTGAGAAACCCAACGGACCATCTTCGAATTCCGGTTTCTCATGATGGGACATTCACACTTTTTTTTTAATAACCAAAAACAAAGCATATTTTTTATTCTTTATTTAGTTTATATCTAAAATGTGTTAATAATTAGAATAAAGTTTCATTTTATTACCTCAACTTTTTTTTAATATCTATAGATTTTCAAGTATTTGTTATAAAAAAAAAACTGTCCCAACTTGGGTGACTCTCCCCTACCAATTTGATACTTTGTGTATGAATACCGTACTGTGTTAAACTACCGAAAATGGGGAAAAAGTTTTCCGAAAATAAAAAATTTTCCTTGTTCCTGGTACCAATATTTTTGTACGGCATTACGCTGCAGGTCAAGTATAGGCGGTATAGTTTCTAAAGTTGTAATTACATATTGTAGTATTGTTTTATACGTGATTCATGCTGGGTCAAATAACCTCTTAAAAATCTCCCATGGCCTTGTAGACTAAAATTGCATTAACAAATAAATTACACCGTTTTATTAAATTTATGCGTCTTTATTGCATCAGAAAGTTACTGATTTCTTTAGGAAACGATTTATAATTGTACAAACAACTGTTAAGAAGATTAAACAATATAGTAAAAATTTAGCAACTACGCTTAATGAAGAAATTTTACTGAAGAATAATTTTAAAAATGTTTTTGTGTAACAAATTCATTTAATTTCAGTTTTAATCTATTTGATCACGGTCCCCTGGGTTTTTAGTTCCTGTCGTATTATCCGTTGCCTCTTCTTGGCTATCAAATATTTTTCTAAGGGCCTGACTCAAACTACTGGAGCTAACGAATAGAGGAAACAAAATACAATCAGATGAAGTCATCAAGTAACTTTAAGTCTACTTGGACAGAAGATCAAATTTCACCAGGAACAGATTAAGAAGTTAAGAAAAAAGCACCTATGACCATAAGCCTAATTCAACCTTCCATTTTAAAGATAAAAGTCCCCCTAAATATTAGAAAAACTATCGAAAACATCTACCAAAACAACAAAATGGAAGTCAGAATAGATGGACAACTTACAGAACCTATACAAATAGGCAGCAGAATAAGACGAGAGGATTCATTGAGCCCCATGCTTTTCAATTTGATCATGGAGGAAATCATCAAAAGCGTTAACAAGGAAAGAGGATATAGAATGAGAAACAAAGAAATAAAAATACTTTGTTACGCAGACGACGCAATACTGATAGCCCAAAATGAAGATAGTCTGCAAAGACTGTAATATAGAACCAGATGTAAAATAGAAATTGATGGCATCCATAGTAAACAAGTAATGGAAATAAAATACCTGGAAATTACACTGTCCAGCTATGGAGACCTGGACAAAGAAGTGAGAGATCAAGTACAAAAAGCAAATGGACGGGCAGGAGGCCTTGATAATACTATAGGGCGAAACAGACACATTAACACTGAGATGAAATCAAGACTTTATAAAGCTAGTCTAAGACCAATAATGACATATGCCTCAGAAACAAGACCCGACACAGCCACAACGCAAAGGCTACTGGAAACGGCAGAGATGAGAGTACTGAGAAGAATTACAGGAAATACGCTGAGAGTGTATAAATAAATGGACCTCAAATAGAAAAAAAGAATGGAATAAGCACATAAGCAGAATGGAGGAGACCCGTGTCGTCAAAATAGCAAGAGATCAGTCATCACTCGGCAGAAGAAGTATTGGACGATCCCGCAAAAGATGGAGTTACAAGGGAGGTATTAATCCGCCAATGAACAAGCAAAATTGCTTATAAAAAGGAAGAAGAAGAAAATTGCCTTCAAACAGTCCTGATATATTAACTATCGAGACTCGTTGGCATCAGATGAAAAATGCACTTCGAACTACACCAGTTAGCAGAATTCCTGAGTTAAACGGTAAAGTTCAGGAAATTTTGAAAAACTTTTAACCAGATTGCTGCCAAAGATTAGTAGGCAGTATGTCAAAGAGAACTGATAAGGATTTAAAACCTAAGGTTGACTTCACACGGTGCTAACGCTGATTAAATATATAGTGCAATAAATTTGCGCCAGACATTACTTTTTCTTTTTCTTTATTTTATTGTTGATTTTGTTGATTCATTTTCAACACCACGTAGTCTCTAATAAGCTAAATCGAATCCGTTTAATTCATAATAATTAAATACTAATTCTAATTTAGGAAAATAAAATTGTCTTGCATATTGGTTTTAGTTCAATTCATTCGCATCTGAACTCGTCTAATGCTTGGATCAAAATAAGATATCTGGCGGCATTTAATCCAAAATAAAATATAAGCAATTAAAGTGTGAGAAAAACACGAGTACTTTGCCTAAAAAACCGAAGAGGTATGGTTTCCGATCAAAAAAAAAATCTTTAGACAGTTGCTTCAAAAGTCACAGTGGCTATGTTGATTACCAACCTTCGTAACGAGTGTGGTACTTAAATTAGGGAAATAGTTAATTATTATTGACAAAGATCTACAAACTTCACAAGCGTGTCTTTCTTAGTTATAACATGTTCTTTTCACGGATGAAACAAAATGGATTTTAGTCATTGATAGTCAACATATCAAACTTTGGAGAAAACCGGTACGACAATGACGATACTGTTACACTAGAAGAACTTCTATTGGAACAGTTGTAATTTTTAGGAAGTTATTATGCCGCTCTACTTTCTGGGATAAAGCGCGATATCCCGTCTAATGTTGAGAACGGCCAAAACGCAAAGCGGCTTACCACGCACATTTTTGTACATGAAATACTATTCAAGCACCTTAGGTGTCCCAGCAAATAACATAAAATATTGTGAACTGTCCGTGTCGGTCAGTTGAGTGGGCCCAGTTGCCTATAGACGATAAAGTCTATATTGTTATATTGTTTATATATATATATTTTCAATGTTATAGTATGGACTTTACACTAATTCTGATTTTTTGTTTCAGGGCCACCTACAAAAAAAATTATAAAAAACACAAAAAACCGGCTTCGGCCACCAAAAAAATTAAAAAATTACTAACAAAAACCGGCGTAAGCCACCAAAAAAAAATTAACAAAAACCCCAAAACCCGGGCACGTAGGGCCCAACCCCTTGAGCACCAAGTCGCCGAACTGAGCCTAGGCTCAGAGCGGAGACTTGAGGCCCAAGTAAGCAATTTTAGTTCGCGGATAAGCCACATCATGATAACAGGATCATAGCGACAATGCGCTGTCCTGAGTTTTGCAACCGGTTAGGAAACCATGTTGGGGTTCTATTACCCAGGACCTCCACATGAAGAGCATTTGGCTGATAGTTGTGCCCCTATCGCGCATCAGAGTGCTATAGGGGGGAAAGGGATGGTCTAGAGCATTGGAGCGCGGTGGGGTGACTCCTGTATATACTCGAGTTAACACACCTCGCTCCAATGAATTGTTACACCCGAACGTAATTCTTAGGGGTGAACATGTCTCATAGGCTGGGTTTAATCAAATTGCTTGCTTGCTTGCTTGTCGGTCAGTTTAGCTTTGAAATATTAGACGTGTGTTAGGCGGCGAACACGTGGTACTATATCACTTTATTTTTGTTGGTGTTTTGTTTATTTTGACTAGATTTGTTGGAGAATAATACATGTAAGTAATTGTGTTATTACGATTGTGTTATTTAGTAATTTGTATGCTGCTTATCAGTAGTAGAGACAGTAATAAAATGTTGAGGTTATATTTTCGGTAAATATACTATTTTTTGTTTTTACAGAAAATGGATTCTAGAGAAGAAACAAGGCTTCTTGGACTTATGGATGACGTGAGCACAGATGAATTTGAAAGTTCTGAATCAGAACCTTTTAGCTCTGATGATGATTTACAAGATCCATCATATCAACCCAGTAGTGGTGAAGATTCGTTGGCAAACGAGAATCTGTTTTCAAACGAAAATCACGAAGACAGAGTTGAGCCAGAAAATGACGAAACAGGTAATGATATACAAAATTTGCTACAGGTGGGCGATATTGGAACTGATAACGAGTGGGATGATATTGCCGCAGATATTCCAGATTTTTTGTTTGACGATTCCCAAAGTGGCCTTCATCTTAATTTTGACACAGATACTCCTAAAGCTACAGACTATTTTTTTAAATTTTGGGATCAAGAAATTATGCAGCTAATTCTTGATTCAATGAACAAATACATTGAAATATTGACTAATGTAAATAGGCCCAAGCAAAAATACAGCAGACAAGCATCCATTAGGCCATTTACTATGGAGGAACTTCAATCATTTTTAGCTATATGCATATTACAGGGTCAAACAAAATACCCCTCTGTAAAGAAGTTGTTTTCAATGAATCCACTTTATTATGCACCAGTTTTTCATTACACCCTATCTGGTAGAAGATTTGAAGAAATGCTGCGGTGTTTTAGCTGTGCTTGTAAAGAGGAAACAACAGGAACTGATCCACTGAAAAAAGTCAATCCTCTGCTCGATAAACTATTACTCAATTTCTACTCAAAAAGCTTATTACCCTGCAGAAGAAATGTCACTAGATGAATCATTGCTTCACTTTCGTGGTCGTCTGAGTTTTCGGGTGTATATCAAAGGAAAAAAGCGAAATATGGCATTAAGTTCTACGAGCTATGTACAGCAAACGGATACGTATTGAATATAAAAATTTATAAAGGAAAATCCGAAGATGTAGAAGGATTATCTAAAATTGAGTCGTTAGAATTGCAACTTATGGAACCTTATTTGGATAAAGGCCATCATTTATTCCTTGATAACTTCTACAACAGTATTTTGCTGTCAAAATCCACTTTGGACAGAAAAACTCATTCTACAGGAACTCTTAGACGAAACAGAAAAGGAAATCCAAAAGCTCTTGTAAACACCAATCCAAAGAAGAACACAAATGGCGAAGAGACGGTAGCATCTATATTTCAAAGTGGAAGGATAAAAGGGAAGTACTCTGCATAACAACCAAATATCACCCAAAACTTATAAATGTACAGAACAGGTTTGGAAAGACAGTAATAAAACCTGAAGAAGTTGCCAGGTACAATGAGTACATGTCAGGAATAGATAGGAGCGATCAAATGGTGAGTTATTATTCTTCTCCACGGAAAACTATCAGGTGGTACAAAAAAGTGATGTTTCACTTACTGGATGAAGCTATATGGAATTCCTACTATGCAATGAAGAAGCACAAAAATGTAAAACTGACCCTTTTAAAATACAGAGAAAATTTGGTAAGAGAATTATTAAACATTCCAGAAGATATGAATGATGGGAGAAAACTGATGCATAAGGGAGCTTTGCACGGTGGAAAACGACCTCGAATGGAAGCGAATATAGTTGTTAACCCTAACAATGAACAACACTTTCCAGATATAATTCCACACCCTACAGACCCCCGCAAAACTCACCATGTGAGGTGCAAGTTATGTTTACGAAACAAAAAACGCAAGGAAACCAGATACTTGTGTAAAACGTGTGCCGATAAACCAGCACTTTGCATTGTACCGTGTTTTGAACTGTACCACAAAAATTAAATTTTTTAATATAAGCGTGTCTCTGTATTATATTTTCGTTATAAGGATATTTCTTTATTATTTTTTACAGAAATAAAGATTTAGTTGCATTTACTAATCGAGAGCGGCATGTACCGCTTTGTCCAGTTGCACAACTTTTGTGACATTATATGGACATAGCGGCATTTACCGCACCTTGTTTTTTTTATAAAAAACAACCTAAACATTCTAAAATATTATGAAACTACTTTTTTATGACAGAAAAATAACAAATTTTAAGATTTTTACAAGTGTGTTTTTTGCGACCCCCTATAAAAACTAAGTGTCCGCGAACGTGTTAACGAAAGAAAACGTTCCTGTGACGCTCCTGGAGAACACAATCCTTGATCTACGAGCGTGTAGCACTGTATAGCAGGACACCATCTACAATCAGATTGTTTTAATTCACACATGTGGAAGAGCTTTACTTGAGGACTGACAAAAAAATACTGATTAATAATCTACCAATTTTTTTCACCCTATAGATGCGGGAGATAAAGGGGTATAATTGCGAAAACATGGAGTTAATTCCAGTTTACTCCAATAATTAGCCTCTTCTACTCAAATCCGATTTTCACCTTCACGCTGGTTTCCCCTGTAAACCGAGAAACCCAACTGGAGATCCGGTATCCAACCCGGATGGAAAGTTGTATCGGGAACTGACGAGAGCGGGTGAAATGGCCCTCCGAAAAGGGGGTTTGGCGTTAGATTAACTACACAAAATTTGTAAAGACACTAACGGTGAAATTCTTGTGGTAAACGAGGAAAAAACCAAATATATATGTTGGTTTCTAAAAACCCCCAAAATATCCAACAGAGAATTCAAATTAGCAACCATAGCTTTGAGCCTCATCGCACACGGGCGGCCGACAATAGGGGCGGCCAATTCAAATAATTAAACATTAATGATTCAGATAATTCTGTGAACTCTAATATTCCAAACAATAATAATTATTCAGTACGTGATAATACTTAAATGCGTTTCATTTATCATGTATACTTACTTCTTTTCAGAAAATATTATTTATTGTATGAACTGTCGCCCTTTTGCAGGTACAGTCATAAAGCAGTTTCGGGAATAATTTTTGATTCAAAGCGGCTGGCGGCTTTCGGACTTCAGTTATTTGAGATTTCACACGTAGATACTTTACAAGAATTTAGGCAAGTGGTTGTAAAGTTTCTGCTATAATATTGTTCCTATGGTTATGTTTAAGATGGGTTATTATGTCTTATGTTCAGTCTTAGTTGAGAATTCGATGAATTTAGACACGCTTTTGATAAACGATTTTGTTTGTAAAATATAATAGTTCACCCGTTTCTTTTGCACAGTAGGTACTGTATTTCGAAGTAACGTCGAGATCAGAGCAATTTTATTCGTATACGCGTTACGGCTACATATTATTTGGACAACTTATTTGCAGTGTTTTTGGATTTATTTTGTTAAATTCGCCCGGCTTCGTTCTTAAGTGATAATTTCAAAATGTCCGAAAGAAAAAGAAAACGACTTTCAGGTTTTTAATATAAAAAAATAAAAGAGGCAAAAACTGAGGAGAAAAAATCTTAGCGGTGCACTGGAATCATTTTTGATGAAAAACATACATGAAAATATAGAAGACTCGGTAATAAATTTAGGACCTTCAACTTCAAGAGAAGTCCAAACCATAGAAAAAAGTACCAAACAATTGAATATTCCTGCGGATAGAGACGGATGATTTGATAACAATGATAGCGATAGTGCGAGTGCTGATGCTGAAACGCCTGAACCTGAAACCACCAACCAAGACAGAACAATTAATGTTCCAGTTAATCTGGATTGCAGTGTAGGAAGCTCCAGCATATACTTGGTTTCAGATGATCCCGGAAAATGGCCTGCAAATATGAATCCAAGTGAAGTTCAATTTGTTGTTGAAAATTTTCCTCAGCAAATTAAAAAAATTAACTTCTCCAGAGATACAAATAATAGAAAATTTTCAGAAACTTATTATTATCGCACATTGCCTAATCAAGACCAAATTCATCGCCCGTGGTTCCTTTACTCATTATCACTAAATAGTGCTTTTTGTACACTTTGTAAACTGTTTTGTTGTGATGAAAGCAGCCGACAATTACTTAGTGGAATTAATGGAGTAAGTGACTGGCAACATTTAGTTATTATTTTAAAAAGACATGAATCCGGTGCAGCTCTTATAAAATATTCTCAAAAACTGTTTGAACTATCTACAACATTAAAAAAAGGATTAACAGTTGACTCTGCTCATCAAAAATTATATGAAATGGAGAAAAAATGATGAAATGTGTTTCTGCTTTCTGCAATGTTATCTATAGAACATAAAGTGTGTGCGACATTGGACATTAAAGATATTGTCAAAAAGTTTTCCGAGACGAAAGCCCGAAAAGTGCGTTTTTAGTTTTTTTATGTGTTTATGTTTCTATTCACGGTTTATTTTAATTAAATGGACGTTTAAATTAGGATATTAGGATATACATATTCTGGACGTTGGATCATGGTTATTAAATTAGGATAATGGACGTTTAAATTAGGATATTAGGATGGGATATTAGGATATACATTAGGATAATGTATGGACGTTGGATCATGGAGATTAGTCTAAATGTTCAAGTAAGTATTTATCTATTTACAAATTATTATTGTTATATTATGCATCATCTGCACATTTCTTTAAATAATAGTATGTATGTCTAAAGTGTTGGAAGGGGGGCGGCAAATATTAGGTCGCAGACGGGCGGCCAATACGTTAGCGGCAGCCCTGTCTCCAGAAACATTTAAAAAATAAAAATATAAAACGTGCAGTCAAGCTCAATATATACATGACCTTAATAAGACCGGTTTTGATATATGAGTCTGAAACTTGGACCTTTTTTGAAACTTTTGAGAGAAAAATTCTTAGAAAGATTTTTGGGTCCCGTAAAAAAAATGGGCTATGGCGTCGAAGATACAACTTTTAACTATATCAGTTACACACCGATCCAGACATTGTGAAATTCGTTAAAGTGCAGAGACTTAAGTAGATGGACTGGACACATTGCTAGGATGTCAGACTTTACAATGACTGGAAGTTTCACAAGAAAGATGCTAACAATTTGCATCATAAAAACACAATGCAAAATAATTGCTGAAAACCTTAAACATGTAAAGTATTATAAAAGCGACAAATTAAGACAAAAAAATTTCCACCAAAGCAGACGAAACAATTCATCAAAGTTAATTTTAATGGAAAATACCAAAAACTGTATTACTACTTGTTGATTATACCAAAGAGTATAGACGCTCTATATTCTTTGATTATACTGTGAATATTATTGTTCGTATGACTAAAATGTATCATCAATTCCGTTATAAAACTGTTATTACCTCGAGTTAATTTACATACCAGTCAAATTTGGAATACCACAAAATTATGTCAATAAAAAATAAAGAAATAGAGCAAATCCAATGATAAATTCTATATCATTATTTTTAATTTTGTAATATTAGGTACTTGTTCTTATCAAAATTACCATATAGCATTTCTGGTCAACGATGTTTACCAGTAATTGAAAATGTTTGTAAATTTCACAAGGTAGCAAATAAAATAATCAACAACACAAACCACTTACCTAATGATAATACAAATAAATATTCTAAAGTTTCTTTACTACTCTTCACTGAAAATAGTCGTGTCTTTAATTCACAATATCACATAATCACCTCATGAGTGTGATACTCTTTTTAAAAGTACAGACAACTGGAGGATCTTGAATATTTTGTTGACGATGACGTACACGGCGCAAAAGTCAAGCAACTCGTGCTAACGGTACAACGAAACGGTGCTGGAGCCACTGAAGTGCCGGCTAAGGTTCGTTCAAAGGTACAGGTTGAATCTACCTGTCATTCCTATCATACACGTTATCGTTAAGTAGGCTACAGCGGCGCCGCGTTGAGGTCTATAATTGGGTAGTGTTTTTTACGTAATGCGATATTGAAAGTATAGGTACTCTTAATTGATAAACTTAAAATAATTATTATACCAGGTAATTTCTAATTCTAATTCTAATATCTAATAATAATAAAGTCGGTTCTGAAACTGTTATCTTGTGGCATGTCTATGTTAAATATTAAATATGGTTATATGGGATTAAGCTTATATTAATTAAATACAAGTCCTTATTAATATCTCTAGGCCACTGCGTAAGCACTTGGAGGGCGAAAACTGCTTCTTTAGTTCCAAGTGCTTTCCGAAAGCAAAACTGCGTTCTATTAATACCTACTTATCATATTCTAGTCTTCAATGAATTGACTTGGTGAACGCTCTAGTGAAGTAATTGTAATTGTAATAAATCAAGTCCTCCTGGATTTTTCTGATATGTTGTTAAAAACATCAACTACATTTTCAAGGAATTATGTTTTACCACAATAACCCCTAGTGTTATTAGGGGGTGGTAAATCTTTATTTTGGAAAAGTTTTTTACACTTATTATTAACATTAATGAATCACTTGTTTCGAAAAGGTAACAAATGACACTTTTTGTCAAATACACTTTTTGACGCAATATTGCTCACAAATTGTTCCTACACAGTATGTAGTTTGAAAACGTAACATATCTCATCTCGTCCCTGTTAAAAATAGACATTGAGTTTTGATTGAGTTAGAAAAGGTAACAAATGTTGGCCATGTTACCTTTTCGAACTAAACCGACTGAATTGGTTCGGCAACGATCGGCTTTCGGCTGACGGTAACGTATTGGAATGATAATATCACGCCAGTCCTTGCAAGTACAGCTAGCTCACTTGACCGTTGTTTATTGTAATACACTCAGTGATGTCGTTTAGTAGCGAGAGTGAAGATGAAATAATACGAAAAAAGAGGAAAGGTGTTGTGAATGCAGACAACTATAAACAAAATTTTATACGAAATGCTAAGGTGAAAAGAAAAGCTCATATAAATCATGTTGGAAAAGAAGTTCCTCAGAGAAAAACAGGAGTAAACTGCGGGTAAGTAAAAATAGTACAGTTTTTAGAGTACAGAGTTAAAGAGATTTTTTATTATTTTAAGCTGTCTAAAGAAGTGTTGCCATATGTTCTCTTGTGAAAACAAGGCGGAAATTATAGCCAAACTTAACTAACTTTCAAACAAAAATGAGCAGGATCTATATCTGCATAGACTCATAGACTCGAATCCGGTGCAAAACATTAGAAACCGTAAGGCATCCGTAGCATCAAGTAAACATAAAAGTTTTTCTTGTAAATACTATGTTTGTAGTAATGACTAATACTCAGAACAAACTTCCTCGTGATTTAAGAGGAACAGCAATATCGTCTAGGCATAATGCTATTGATGGCAACTACCTTCATCGAATTCGTGAATTTGTTGATTCGTTACCTAAAAAAGAAGTCCACTACTCAAACAATATTCAAAAAAATACCTGTCTGCTTCATTCAACATTAAAATTATTCATGAAAGGTTTCTGGAGAAGAATCCTGATATCACCGATAAAATCATAAAATATAACTACTTCTATTCCTGAAGTTAAATGTGTCGATAGCAATTAAAGTAAATTGTATACCCAAGCTTAATCAAGCCATTCAGAGCGATGCTGGGAATATTTATATTCCACTATGCATCAACAATTTACCCATATAAATTACCATCATTCTTGTACTCATTGCGTCGAGTAAGGACGATAAATATACGAAGACGGTTGCGTTTCGATTTAATTTAAGTCTCTTACCACTCCCTAACACGTGTTTCTGGGTCTACCCGTCTTCTAAGAAGACTTACAAACTCTCTCTGATGACGGGTAGACCCAGAAACACGTGTTAGGGAGTGGTAAGAGACTTAAATTAAATCGAAACGCAACCGTCTTCGTATACTTCTATTCCTATTTTAAAGAAAATTTCGATCTTTCGTTTGGCCGACCTCAGGTGGATGTGTGTTCACTGTGAAAATTTAAAAACAAAGATAGCAGATCCATTTTTAAATGAAAATGCTAAAAGGGTTGCTGTAGCTGAGCTTCTAGTGCATAAAAGAAGAGCAAAGAAATTCTACGCAAAAATAGATGAAATAAGCAGAATGTGCAGAGAAAGAGAGGATGTAGTGGCAATAACAATCGACTACATGCAGAATCTGCCCCTTCCCCATATTCCTGTGCAAGAGATATTTTACTACAGGCAGCTATGGATTTATGATTTTTGTATTCATGATATGAAGAACAACAAAGCTTTTTTTATTCATACCAAGAAGGAGAATCATTGAAAGGTCCAAATGAAGTATGAACATTTTTGCTCAATTTCATTGAAGAACACGTACCCTTAACGGTAACTGAGTTGTATCTTTTCTCAGACGGATGCCCCGGCCATAATAAAAACAATACCGTAGTGCGATTTTTGTTAACGCTAACATCAAGTGGTGGTTTCAAAATATCACACATTACTTTCCAATGCGGGGACATTCTTTTAATGAATGTGATCGAGATTTTGGAATTGTGAAAAGAAAACTACGGAGACATGATAGAATATACTCTCATGATGAATATATCTCTCATTGAGACTTCTTCAAAAAGTAAAAAAATTAGTGTTCACAAAGTCGTTGGTACGAAAGTAATCGACTTCAAAAAATGGTGGCCACAACACTATAAGAAGCAAGTTTTGTCAATATCAAGCCATGGCGAGAACATTGCCACTGATAAAAAAGTTTCCTTTCAAGTCAGCAATTTCTATGAGTTTCGATATTCTAAGGAAACTCCTGGCAAAGTAACTGCACTTCCATTTATTGATGGAATAATCCAGGAGTGTTTTGGATTAGCCAAAATACAAGAAAGCAGAGTTAATCTTCCTGACTGCGTTTCATATCCTGCATATTCCGGCAAATTGCCTATTAATCATAAAAAAATTGAAGACTTAAAGAAACTGTTGGTGTATATTCCAGTAGAGAAACAGGAATATTGGTCCCAGATTGTCACATGGCCTACAACAGAGCAAGCTAAACCAGCAGAAGAGGATTTCTAATTAGTGTATAATTTATTAGTTGTATTTTCAAAATTATTTTTTTTTCATATTATTTGAATTAAACTGAAATAAAATAATGATTGCTCCATTTTTTCTTAGACTCGCACACATTTGTTTCGAAAATGTAACATGCAAAATATTTAAACAAATATTCTATTGATATAGTGTACTTTAAGCAATTGACAACCATGGCATTGTGCAAACAACACATCCACTATCAACTCATGTATTTGAAAGATTTTTGTAACTACATCATTTTTGAAGAAAATCAGTTTTTTTGGCTTCCTGTAAACTTTATTTAGGTACATGTTACCTTTTCAAAATAAGTGATTCAATTACAATAACAGTTTTGAAAAACACAAACATTTTGTGAAATTTGTTAAAACCTTTATAAAAGGTATATAATTATATACCTTTTATAACGGATTTTAACAAAATTTTTGTGATACATGGTATACAGCCAGCTACAGGAACTTAGTTTACTTGTAGATTTTGTGAAATCTTACAGTTTATTATAGTTTACGATTTTTCAAAAAGTTTATTGTATTAATGATATCTTCTATTAGAGCTTCTTTCAGATTGTGTTGTTTTTCGATCTCCATCTTGCTGTTGAGTACACCAGTATAGTCTATCAGTATATGTTGCACTGAAATTGGTATTTGACAGGTGTGGCAAATCGACTGAGAGTCCTTGGACATAATGTAGGCATGTGTTGTATCACCTAGCCGCAGCAGGATCTTTTGTACTTTGCAGATGCTGACTTGTTATTTTTTGTTCTGCAGTGGCATTTTCTATATCTGATTTAAGGATGGAATATCTTGTTTCTCCTTTTCCATATAGCTGATCATCAGTCCTATCCGATGCAAATAATGTTTCTATGTAGGATTTCTATGTTTCTAAGATCCTTGGTGGTTCCGAGATAAGTTTTCCATCGCTATCTTTTATGCTGTTGGGCGACTTATTGAATTTGTCCTTTTTTTAACATTGATTTTATTTTTCTTTTCGTTCTCGAATTTTTGGTCTTATGATTTTGTTGATCTGCTGGTATTTATCTGCATTTTTTTTGAATTTACATCTCTCATCCATCATATCCATTATCTAGTCAAAGGCCCATTCTTTCTTCTTCGGTCTATCAGGCTTTAATAAAGGGATAAGAAATAGGTAATTAGATTTTAGAAGGATAAACGGATGAGACATGGTTACTCTTGAAGGAATTAAAACCAAAGCATGGCTCACGTGGGCAGGATTACTTCTTTTAAGTAGACCTATTCTCTAATAGGATTGTGGAAAAGTATCTACCCGCTACGCTTAATGAACATTACATAAAAACTAAAAAAGAACTAACCAAATTACTGGAAAACAAAATATCTAAAACATTGAACAAATTTATGGAATACCTGACAGATTACCAAAGAAGAACACTAACAACACGTTATACCAGGACACAATACCTATCAGTACCAAAAATTCACAAAGAAAATGTACCCCTTAGAGAAGAGAAAATTTTAAAAATAATAATGGTCAAATTAGAGAAGGATCATACATTGACAGCAAAAACCAAGCTGAATATATCAGGTATCATGGAACTACTAACACTTTGCACAGACAATACTAATTTTCAACTAGATAATGATTTTTACAAACGAAATTTCGGATTAGAAATGGGTTCATTCTTATCTCCATTATTAGCAGATATATTCATGGATAATTTCCAACAAAACATTAGGCAAAAACAAGACAAATCACCCACAGGATTGTGGAGATACATAGATTGACGTGTCGTGTAGATAAAATGTAATTTTCATTCCAAGCAATTGTGGCTTAATCCCAATAAACAAAATATTTAATAATAAAGTAGATTTAGCGCAATAAATCAATATACACGTTATACCGGAATTATATGCACTTTAAGCTATAAAAGCGTTTTTGTAAGAAAATATTCGTACGATAACTGAGACACGTTTACAAAGAGATTAAGGTCGGACTGTGAGTAGCGACCGAGCAGTTGTGAGGATAACACGGGTAGCTCTAACAGCAAACGACCTACAAATTCAACCATTAAGACAGCTCAGTCCTTATCCGAGCTAAACAAAAAACAAAAAATAAAATTCATTGTTATAAGTTATACACTGCACACACCTTTTATTAATGTAAGAAATGTATAAATTTAAAAAGAGAGCCGTAATATTTTGGTGTGGCTACCACTGATCTGAATAATGTAAGTATCTAGAAAAAGGAGTCAAAGAAAGATCTAACGTAAGCGATTCTAGTCAAAGATCCGACAAGGAATTTATCAAAATTATGGAGATACCGAAGAATGAAATAAGAAATAATTAGCCAAGGATCTAATAAACAAAATCTGATAAACTGCATCTCCTAGCGTATTCGTAGAAGACTTAAAGAAGGTAAATGAAAAACAAGAAAAGCTAAGATATACGTAGGCGGTCTGATAAGTACTTAGCCTCACGTATTACACGTGTCTAGTACATAAGAGAAATCTTCTATCGTGTAATATAGTCTCTTAGACGGCTAATGTCAAAATTTTAGCCAAATCGGACTCGTAGTTTTGTTTAGACTGTGTACGGTGACTTTTTTCCTTCAATGGCAACCCTCAAAAATTGGTTTAACGAGTTTCAACATGGTCGCACGTCGGTTTTTGATGAGCCACACCCAGGTTCCCCGAAATCCGCTACCACGGAGGATAGCGTGACATAAATCCACGATCTCATATTGGCAGACCACCGACTGAAGGTACGCGAGACAGCTGAGACAGTAGGCATCTCAAAAGATCCAGTATGTCATATCCTGCGTGAAATTTTGGGTATGAGAAAGCTGTCGGTGCAATGATTGACACTTTTGCTCACTCCGGACAATAACCTTAACCGTGAGAAAACTTCTTCGCAGTATTTGACATGTCCGAAGAAGGCGAAGACTGTCCCATCGGCCAGAAAGGTGATGGCCCTCATTTTCTGGGACTCACAAGGAGTGATCTAAGTCGACTACCTGAAGAATGGCAAAGTGGTCAGAGGGCTCTACTAAATCGAATTATTTGGCCAATTCGACCCCATTTGGCGAAGAAAAAAGTGCTCTTGCACCATGACAACGAACACGCTGATGCCTCCGCTGTTGCCATGGCAAAATTGGTCAAATTGGGCTACAAACTGTTGTCACATCCACCACATTCTTTAGATTTGGCCCCGTGTGACTTATTTTTGTTTCCAAACTTGAAAAAGGCAATCGCCGGACAGAAATTTAAGTCGAAACAGGAGGTCATCGTGAGAAAACTTCTTCGCAGTGTTTGACGTGTCCGAAGGAGGCGAAGACTGTTCTATCGGTCAGAAAGGTGATGGCCCCCATTTTCTGGGACTCACAAGGGGTGATCTAAGTCGACTACCTGAAAAATGGCAAAGCGGTCAGAGGGCTCTACTAAATCGAATTATTTGGCCAATTCGACCCCATTTGGCAAAGAAAAAAGTGCTCTTGCACCATGACAACGAACACGCTGATGCCTCCGCTGTTGCCATGGCAAAATTGGTCAAATTGGGCTACGAACTGTTGTCATATCCACCAGATTCTTTAGATTTGGTCCCGTGTGACTTATTTTTGTTTCCAAACTTGAAAAAGGCAATCGCCGGACAAAAATTTTAAGTCGAAACAGGAGGTCATCGCCGCCATGGAAGCCTACTTTGCAGATCTCGGGAAAACGTATTTTTTAGACGGGTTAAAGAAATTGGAGCATCAATAGGTCAAGTGTATCGAGCTAAAAGTAGACTATGTTTAGAAATAAATCGTTACTTTTTCAAAAATGACCAAAAAGGAATAGCATCTAAAGAAATGCGATAATATTAACGAAGCATACTTTATGGAGCGCTTCAGAACTTTTTACTTTCTTAACAGTCACGTGTCAATACACCAGGCCCTATCAGTACTAAATACACCATAGGTGGATATTCTAAGCTCCGACACGGAGCATTTCAATATTAAAAAACAATCGATTACCGACATCATGAACGGTAACACAAGAGGCCTAAACAACAAATATTGGAATAAATTAAGGAACCAAAGAAAAGTGAAGACAAACTAAAAAACAGACAGTGAGAAAATCGAAAACCCTAGAGAGAAAAACAAATATACTAACAGAGTATAGTTCGTAACTCTACAAGTCGACAAACACTGCTAATCGCCGCGCTGTGTAGGCCCCAAGGGGCGAGGACCAATCAACAACAACAGGACCCTCATCAAGACATCCTACAATAAAAATAATAAAAAACATTAAAAAACGGCCAAAAACTAGGCCAACAAAAAAGGCGGAAGCCACCTAAAAAAATGTATAAATGTTGTGTATTAATAAAATAAGTAGTTGACGAGAACACCATTTAATTAGTATTAAATTGAAACCGTACAACTAACAGTAACAACAGCTAAACTTCTAAGTCTACTGGCCGCCATGTCACAACAACCCTTCTTGACATATTACCCACCTAAGGAATATTTGACACTAGCATGGGTACCAAAATACATAATAAAAACAAAAAACCCGGCAAGTAGGGCCCAAACTCTTGAGCAACAACGTTGGTGACTGGACTGGACGTAGACCGGTGTGGAGACTTGGGGTCCAAGCAAGTAATTTTAAATTCGCTGTCAAGTCACTAGAGGATATCAGGAACAAAGCGCGTCACGCTGTCCTGAATTTGCATCGGTTAGGGAACCATGTTGGAGTTCTATTACCCAGGACTCCCACATGAAGTGCATTTGGCTGATAGTTGTGCTTCTATCGCGCATCAGAGTGCTATATTGAGGGGAAAGTGGTGGTCTGGAGCATTAGAGCGTGGTGGAGTGACTCCTGTTTTGAACTCGAGTTAATACACCTCGCTCCAATGAATTGTTACATCCGAACGTAATTCTTAGGGGTGAACATGTCTCACAGGCTGGGTTTACTTAAATTGCTTGCTTGCTTGCACGAACGGTATAAATGGACCGTCTCTCGTCCCAAGCAGCAGTGATGTAGTGAACAGTGTCCCAGTGATGAAGTGATCTGGGGGCTCGGGAGACTGAGATTTTAAGATTATTTATCATTCACTATAAAAACAAACCTACTATCCATTTAATAACTTTTAGCCGCAAATTTCAACATTTAAACACTCACTCCAGTGTTTAATTTGTTTAGTGAAAATTTGGGACAAATGCTTACTGGAATTAAGAAGACCCTTTACCAAAAAAGATCCATTGGAGAGAATTCCGCAGTTTACCCATCACGTTATATATTCTAATACAGTGTGGTCCAACCTTTTAGATGTTGCGAGCCGTATTAAATTTGAAATTATTATGAAGGGCCAGAGAACTCGAATCGTTCAAAAAAAGTTTATTTTAAAAAATAATATACAAACGAAATATTATTTACAAATTTTTTATTATGGTTTACAATTTACATGTTATGTTTAAAATTTAACATGAAATAAAAAATCAATGGGATATTTGAGGCAAGGGTTTATCCTCTACTAACTTTTGCACATCTATATCTATGCTATGCTAGAGTCTAATACACGCTTCCAGAGAATCGTTTTCCATGCGATTACGTGTTTAAAATTTAATATGCTTCAAAGCAGAAAATGTACTTTCACATATATACGTACTACCAAACATTGAATATAGTTTCAACGCAAAATTACGAAGTTTAGGAAAACGATCCTTGGAGACTAACTTGCAAAAGGTACTGTTCCAGAAATGAACATATTGTTTTAAACTATAAAATAAAAAATACAATTCTTTAGACTTTTCTTAGTGTAGTATAACAAATAGTCACTTCATCAAGTTTGTTAGCGACTGACTGGCGTCCTCTGGCCCTCTTAAATATTTTTTCACACCTAAATAAAATAGGAGTAATCATCACGCATCAAGTAGAGATTTATATTTATCAGTTCATTCTCACACATCGCCCTTGAGGCATGTGAATTTTTAAACACTCTCAATTCACGTATTAAAAATTTCTCTCCGCAAAAATGGGGCATTTTTCTCATACATACGGGTTTCTCTTACGTGTTATAAAGAAAGAATTTTTTGATATTGTATAGTACGCTACGGCCGTGTTGGGCCGCTCTACTCTAAAAAGATTTAGTTATAAATCGATAAACTTAAAAGTGATTTTATTTCTCTGGAGCTATATTTGCTCATATTAAGAATCCTTATCCTTCAACGGTCACTGAAGAACCAAACCTATGGAGATACATCCATTCACAAGTCCTTTGAAGTAAGGCTTGGAATCAAAAGATTTCCAACCCTCGAATGTGGGTAGCCAGTTACAAGGCTCCCCCACAGGTACTAATGTCTTCATTTTTCTTTGCTTGAAAAAACGATTCGGACTGTAGCTCTCATTGATATTCTGCTGGAGCGGACACAGCTCTAATTGGTATTCTGCTGATTGGTTCTGGATGTTGACTCCCATTGGATTGTTAAAAAGCTCAAGATCGGGTTTTACCTAGTGCATCAAATTCCGAAAACCTTTCATCGAATTCTGTTTTTATTTCTGTAAGAACTTTTGCAAACCTCGAGAAATGGACCATGGTTTCTTCTTGATTTATTTCGAAACACGCAGGAAACTGTGTGGGGTTGTTTATTTTCATCAAAGATCAAGTTTTTTACGAAATGTCTTAATTTGACCAACCAACTGTACTGTCTTATTTTTCCCCTGGAGTTGTAGGTTTAATGTGTTCAAGTGAGAGGTAATGTCTGTTAGAAATGCCAGTTCATGAAGAAATATTTTATTCTTAAGCTTTGTTATAAATACGTTCGTGTTAATAACAATTTCCGTTTCAAAAAACAGTAAGATCTTTTTTCTTAAAAAAAAATTTCTAACGCATTTACGTGCACTCAACCATGGTATCTCTGAATGTAGGGGGACGTCCTTATATTCAATATTTAATTCCTCCAAGAAAGAGAGGAATTTTCGTTGTCGCTGAGCTCTGTTTCCTCCTCTTAAGCTGTTTACTATCTGCACTACAGTTTTCATAGTATCGTTGATTTTAATTATCTTTCCGCAGAGAGCCTCTTGATGGATAATGTAATGAAACATAACACAGTTAACACCATTTTCCCGCAAAAGTCCAGCCAATCGCGTTATGCGTCCCGTCATTGCTTTTGCTCCGTCGGTGCAAACGCAAGAGCACTTTTGAGAACCGCCTATATTTTTCACAGCGTTACTAACTGCTTCAAATATATTTATACCTTTGGTCTCGTCTTCCATGTGGTGCAGTTTTAGAAGTTCCTCAGTTAGACAAAAATCTTCACTGATGCATCTAACAAAAATTGATAGCTGATTTTTGTCAGTAATATCAACAGATTCGTCCAGGGCTATGGAGTATAGTCGGTTCGCTATATTTACGCGGGTTTCGGATTAAAAATTTTATTGTAAGTACCCAGTTTTAATTACCTGCTCTTTGGGAAAATATCAACTGGTCAAATGAAATGAAAAATAATCCATAACTTTTTTTAATTAAATAATAATGGAAAATCTTTTATATAATTGACAGTATAATAAGGAGAATTACTTCATTAATGGAGTCTAATGTGGCTAATATAAACCTAATAATAATTTTATATTACACTTCACACAGAAAATATGGTCTATGTATATTTGTTCCATGGAGAGAATTTCTAATGAAAAATAAAAAAATTTAACTTGCCAACAAAAATGAAAATCAGTCATTACCATCAAAAATATCATAATCGTCATCATCATCACGGTCATCACCATTAATTGTTATTATGATTGGACTTATTTCGTTTATTTTATTTTCACGAGTCCACCAATCTTCTATTAGTTTCTCGCACTTGAATATACAGTTGCACCACACTTCTAATTGAAAGTGCCTTTCGCCAAGTTTCCCGAACTGCGTCGTCGCTATAACCGTTAGGCCCAATATGGTTGTCATATTATTGTTTTGCTATTCCCCATATATATTCGATAGGATTAAACTGGCAATGATACGTAACTTTCAATAATCTGATCCACAACAAAGGTTTTTGGTTTTGCGTGGATATTTGCCAAGCGTAATAATTCTGATTTTAAAATATGTTGTGTAAATGGTATACGTTCCTTTGTCAACCATTCTTTAATTTTATTAACAGTCCAAGAATTCGTTGGACTTTTGTTTAATACTTCAGAATGGTAAGGTGCATTGTCTAAAATAATTACGCTGGGCTCACTTAAACCTGGGAGAAGTTTTTCATCTAACCATTTTACAAACATTTCTGTGTTCATATTATCGTGATAATCACTTGATTTTGATTTAGATAAAAATATTAAATCAGCACCTTCTATAAAACCCGATTTCCCTCCTGCATGTAAAATTATGTGTCGCTTCCCTTCTCCATCAGTATGTTTGATAGACTTTACGCTATCATCTTGCCATATTCTCTTGGTTGCACCCCTAGAAAATATCCTTTCTTCTTTTAATTTAGAATATTTTCTTAGGAAGTTAATTCTTTTATGCACAACAGAACTTCTTTCACAAAGGGCTTTTCTGTTATCCTCCTTTTGAAATTTGAAACCCAAATTATGTATCACTTGCCATAGCCTTGTTCTGCCAATTTCGTCAAATTTTCTATCTTTTAATTCCGAGAGAATTGTATTTAAGGTCACATGTTCCTTGTTGGTTCGCATTCGATAAATGGTATCACGAATTTCAAATTTTTTTCCATCTGGAATATCTTTCGTTTTCAATGATAGGCGAGTTTTTCGGTGATCTTCTTTCGGCTGTTCATTATTGCGATTTTGTAATACTCCTCTTAGTTTGGTTTCACTAATTCCTAGAGCATCACATACGCGTTGTTGAACAGACATTACCGAGTTTAAAGGACCGTTATTTTCTTTTTCATCCGTAAAATACTTATGTACACTACAAATTAGACTATATACATCTAACACACGTCTAGGCATTTTTAAATATTCCCACCAAACATACAATGTCAACACTGGCAAAGAATCAATTCAACTGCAATGTTGTAACAAATTTATACCTACCCTAATGTTATTTTAATGTATTTTAAAATATGACCATTAATGCAGTTTTTACCTAATTTTCTGAGAAGTCGTTTACTGCAACTGGTTATCAATGAGTCATTAGCATAATTTTGTTAATCCGAAACCCGCGTAAATATAGCGAACCGACTATAGTACAATCACGAACTATGTCGACCATTTTTTTTTAAATACATGAGTATTCAGCTCATCAACTCTTCTAGATACAGTTTGATGGGAAACTGAAACACATTCAAAATTTTTGGCCATCTTTTCATCTCCTAAGGATCGCGCTATTTTAACGGCACACCGCTTGATCATTTCTCCATCTCTAAATGCTTTTTTACTTTTGACAAGTTTTATATGATGCTACTAAGCTTGATGATTGAACAGTCGGTTTTGTAAATAGAGATTTTTGTTTATTCAATTTAGCTTTAAGTTCTTTTACAAGAGAATTGCGAGCTTCACCTTGATATTTGTCGTATTTTGTTTTGTGCTGGGTTTCATAATGCCTACTAATATTGTATTCTTTTTATACCGTGAGTACTTGTCAACAAATAATGCATTGAGGTTTGCCATTTAATTCGATTGATTGATTGATTTGGAACAGGTATCAATGACAATATTTTTGAAATGTGTTTGCGGGGGCCGCAGTTTAACGAGCCTCGGGCCGCATGCGGCCCGCGTGCCTGAGGTTGGACCACACTGTTCTAATAATATACAACTACTAACTACTCAGTTATAAAAAAAAAACGTTGCAGCAAGTCGCTAACTTAATAAAGAAAAAATATCAAACAAAAGCAGACTATTAAAATAAAATAAATACAATTTCCAGAAAACTATAAATTTATTTCTCGTAAAGCAGTGGAGTTACATAATGGATTTAATTAAAAAAAAAACATAAATGCACTCACCTGCAATAAAAATATATTCTATTTGCTGCAATTTTGGGTACGTAGTTTCTCTTTAATAGCAAACGTAATCGGTGTTTACTTTTCATTGTTATTATTTGATTTAAAGTGACAGTTGTATGATGTAAGATTTGTACTTATCTTTAAGTAAATTAACTATATCCTAAAATATATTCACCGAGTATTTTACTATTCGTGATTTTAGTATTAAATGAGGTGGACCTATTTTACTTAAGTTAACAGTTCTTAAGTAAAGGCCTCAATTAATTACTTAACCAGTACGTAGTAATGCTTCAAATTTAAACTTAAGTGACCTTATAAGCAATACATACCTTCTTATAACGGTTTCTATAGAACAATTTGCGCAAATATTGTAGTCAAAATCTATATGAAAATTATATGCATCCTCCTACATCTACATATTAATTTAATTAATGGTATTTTTTTCAAGACATTCGTCTTGCATGTTTGTTATTATATTGCGCAAATATTCAAATATGTCGTATTCTATATCCGTTTTAATATCCTGATATTTCTTTACCTGTATTTGTTTAAAGCTGTGTTTCTCAAACCTCTTGCCCCATAGACCACTTACCGTTATTTTTGATTCCATAATGTCGATTTATTCAAAATTTATGTGCAGCCTCAAAATCTGCATGTTTTTGCAGTTTATTTCTTTATATTTTCGTTAGCAGATTGGTAGCACTGCTAAAACCCCTTTTCATTAAGTAGGAAGATGTAAAGGCTATCAATAATAAGGAAAAGACAGTTAAGATTTGATTTCACGTACAGGGCGCCTGTGCATCCGCTTATACGTATTTAGGCCTAATAGGCCTCTTCAGAACGGCTTTCACAGTCGCTCTGAACGTAAAAATAAATATTTTCTGTCTTAGGAAGCAACTCTAACATGTCTTCGTATAGACGCAAATAGCGACATCTAATATTAAAATCCCGTAAACTAATTTTCGAAACCAAATTCAGAATTTTGCTGTAATATGTGCCTTCTAATAATTGCAAGGCAAAACAGACGTTGATAAAGATGTTATTAGAGACATGGGAAATCTAAAAATTGCATTCCACAACATATCTCCTCAACTAAGCAAAATTCTTAGCGAATTGGTTTCTAGTACTCGTACAGAGTATATCGGAATAAAAAGGAAAAGACAGTTAATAGGCCTCTTCAGAACGGCTTTCACAGTCACTCTGAACGTGAAAATAAATCTTTTCTGTCTTAGGAAGCAACTCTAATATGTCTTCTTATCTTTTCCCTTTTATTCCGATATACTCTGTACGAGTACTAGAAACCAATTCGCTAAGAATTTTGCTTAGTTGAGGAGATATGTTGTGGAATGCAATTTTAGATTCCCCATGTCTCTAATAAAATCTTTATCAACGTCTGTTTTGCCTTGCAATTCTTATAAGGCACAGATTAAAGCAAAATTCTGAATTTGGTTTCGAAAATTAGTTTACGGATTTTATTATCAATAATATTTCTCAAACAGTCCAAACTGCAAAATAAGAAAGATGTATTGCTTTCTAAAACCAGAACTGTTGATAACCCCTTTCTGAAATCCACATTAAGTTCGTCGTTAGTGCTGTGTACGACAAGTTGTGTCTGGATTATAACATCCATTTATGCAATCTTATAATATTGATTGATACTGTAAAACACCTCCAAAAAGTACCAAACTCAATCATTTCGAGAATCAGCGCAATTCAGTGTGAAGGAGTAATTTATGAAAAGCCTCGTCATTACTACGAATTTTGTTAACTTTATTCTCTAACTAAAGATATTCACGTAAATCCAAATTAGGACAACTCTCGTTCTAACATTTTGTGACCTTTACAGATCTATTGTGCTTTTTTTTGGTACTTTAAGCTCCTCATTCAGCCCTATCCTCTTAGTGAGCTTTTACAACTTTAAAAGTAGCCTCTTCCGTCACGTCCATACGGCTGAAATGCTTATTGAGCCCCACTATCTTCCTGAGAAAAGGCTAGAGCAAATTTCAACAAAATGATAAGAGTTCTATGTACCAGGGATTTAAAACTGGAACTAAGAGTTAGGTTGGCGAGGTGCTATGTTTTTTCGACTTTATTCTATGGAATGGAATCTTGGACCTTGAATGCGACATCAATGAAAAAACTGGAATCATTTGAGCTGTGGGTGTACAGAAGAATTCTGAAAATATCATGGACAGAACACGTCACAAACAAAGAGGTTCTGGGAAGGATGAACAAAGAAATGGAAATTTTAAATTCAATAAAAACAAGAAAATTAGAATATCATATTACACGTGGAGAGAAATACACCTTGCTCCAACTGATTATGCAGGGAAAGATCCAAGGAAAGAGAAGCATAGGGAGGCATAGAATGTCATGGCTGCGCAACCTGAGAGAGTGGTACGGATGTACATCAAATGAACTTTTCAGAGCAGCCGTCTCAAAAGTCCGAATAGCTATGATGATTGCCGACCTCCGCCTCGGAGATGGCACTTGAAGAAGAAGATCTTCCTGAGAGTCTATCGATTGTGGATCAGTAAGGTGGCTCTGAATTTGGCTGAATGTCCCTTAATAAACTGTTATCTTTGTCCTAGTGCATTTCTCCATCATTCCAAAGACTTATCTTGTAACCATTTGTCAATGACCTCATTGGCTACGTAGACTAGTGACAATCTACTTCGATTTCCAATCAAGAGACTACTGTAATCTGTTATTAAGATTTTTAGCTACTAAAGGTTGTCGATTAATAATGTGAATTGAAAATATATTGGGTATATTTTGTTTCAAATAACTTTCACATAAATATGCCATAACGATCGAATATAACCAGTGTTCCATTTGTTTCTGCCGTTATCACATTTGATAAAGGGTTCGCTTTTTTCAATATTCTTTGAAAACATTAAATATTGATTTGCCTTTTGTGTCTGTTTCCAAAGTTTTCGCAAAAAGAGGTTCTTGAATTTCTTGGTACATAATAAAACGAGCATGCCAATAAAAGTGCTTTGTTATGTAGCAAAGTTGAATCATCCAACTGAATTGAGAAATGGTTTGTTTGCATTGAAGGACACGAAATCTGCTACTGCATGGCTTATTTTATCCATACGTCTTTGAACGATGTTTTGCTCAAAAGAATTATTTTATGTATATCATGTGGAGGCTGGTGTAGAACAGTTTTTAACACGATATTTTCTGTAACATTATTAAATTAAACAAATCTTTACCTACATTATTAGCGTGGCACCTTCTTAGCTGATCATCTAGTTTGGATGGTTTCACATCCTCATTACTTAAGACTTTGTTATCCAAAAGTCATATGGGTAGGTGTTTCTTTCTTTCCCTTTTTTCCATCTTCTAGATTTAATTGCAGAGGTCACTATTAGCATTTATTGGTAAATTATTTTACTAATAACTGTCACGTTGATGATATGCCTGATTTCACAAACACGTGTAGAAGAATGGTGAGATAATCAAAACACACCCGTCTATATTTATTTCGTTTATTTCTCTCCTCTTTATATATTAGCTTGTCTTGTTTATTTTTTGCTTCCATATATTTTCTCCACTCACTCTTCTTCTTTTTAACTTGTACTTGAAAGGACGTATTCCTCCTTCTTGTACTTTCATTAGTTTATTGATTTATATTGACTACTCCACATATCTTCTTTGCTATATAGACTTTATCGTCTATACCAAATTTGTTTTATCATCGCCATGAGTTTATCATGCTTCATTCAACAGACGTATACACTCACCTACAGGCTACCTCATAGTTAAAACCCAAGATACCTACGAGCAAATGACGTACCGCTTCTATTAATAAAGGATAAACTATAACATATAGGTATAAAAAAACAAAATTATTTTTTATTTTCTCAAAATCAACTTGTCTTATTTTGTTCTTACATTTAAGTTTTCTTTTAACAAATAACTGAATTATAAAATAAATTTGTTTGGCTTTGGTTTCCTGTAGTCTTGCTGATCTTCTAATTTACCACCATAAGATATCAATCCGTAATCCGTGATTGTACATACATTGTACAATTGTGTTCATGTTTCTTACTGCTTTTCTAGAATAAATTTATTTGTCATTATTGTTTTATTATCAAAGTTTACAATGTCATAAATTTTTAAAACAAATAAATTCAAATTTAGGTTTAAAACAACTTTCCTTGAACTTAAAACAATGAAGAGAACGTTGTAAATAAAAATATGAATATAAAGGCAATGAAACAAACAGGCTGCCTGTAATCTACGTGATTTACGATACCGAAATGCAAGATAGAAGAAATTAATTATGCATGAATCTAACTGTGCCAAAAGAGGGATTGTAGATAAAAAAACAAGGAACTTTGCTGTAACCAGCTTTTTGCCACAAGCAGCATATACATATACAAGATCTTCAAATCACCGCACATTTGCAAACCGTGATCTTCTCAAGTTCTCACTATGTGTAATGAGAGTTATGGAGTAAAAACTTTAGGTTGCGATTCAATGAGTCGATAAAGAGAATTACAGAGATTTCTTCCTTGGGTTAAGTAAGAAAAAAAATCCTTTACAATCCTTGTTAAAATTATTCAAACAGCTTTTTGATTGCAGACCTGTGTTATTATTTTACCCTTTCTTCCAACATCACCTAGAGATATAGTAACAGAAGTAAAAGAGAACATCAACCCAATAAATCACCAGGATATAATAGCACAACAAAAAAAAATAAAAAATAGCTAACACATAAAACCAAGATTAAGAATTTAATAAATACTGCCTTCTGGTTAATATATGTTCCAAGATTTCAGAGAGTTTGGTTTGATGTTAATATGATAATTTGCGGTTACATGCACGTATTCTACGGTAAAAAAATACAAAGAAAACCCTTAAGTATATTAGGGAAATCTTAACAAATTAAGAAAGTCTGTTCTACTATAGTCCATTTCCATCATATTGATAGCACATTATGTATGCAAATCCCTAAACTGTTGATACGGGTGACTCAATGAAAAATAGATATTTGTCAACAAGTTTACAGAAGTATATAGGAAAACAATTTTAAATTGAGTATGACCACCAGGTATAAAGGTTGAAGCAGAATAGAATACAATAGTTTTGAGGGTTACTAATCCCTAAATAAAGTTGTCAGTGTCGGAGTGATGGAGATTAACAGGTACTAATGAATTTGCAAGAAATGTAAGATATTTATTTTATTGGTTATAATTATATAAAATAATTTGTGGCCGTAACAGGGGCCGATTTGTAAAAAAATGAATATTATTTTAATCAAATTCCATTTCAGATTCACCGCTTTCTTCAGAATCTAAGGAATCTTCAACTCCAATGTTAATTATTACCGGTTTCAGCATTGCATCAGTCATATTATCCAAATTTCACATTTTATTTTCTTCCTTGTGAGCATGACTAACAGCATTTTTCCAATTTTCTGGAGTTACTTTTGATAAGGAATGTTCTAATAATTGTTGTAAGTCTTCTAATTTAAAAGTTTTGTTGTTGCGTCCGACTTCACCCTTTACTTGAGACCATATATTTTCTATCGGATTCAGATCACAGTGGTATGGGGGTAAACGTAAAATAATTACATCACGGTTTAATGCCATTTCATCAACTATATATTTTTTATAAGCTGCTTTATGTTGCTTTACAATATGTAATAATTCCTTTTTTGTCGAATTCTCCTTGTACTCAATTGCGTGTTTATCCAACCATTCGATTATCTCTCCTTTTTTCCATGCCGTTGTTGGCAATTTTTCTGCTAGTCTTGAATGGTAACTAGCATTATCCATGACTATGACAGAATTTTTTGGAATTAGATCCAACACTTGCTCAAAATATTCTTCAAAAACGTCAGCAGTCATTTCCTCGTGGTAATCTTTAGTTGATTTTGAGGCAAAACTTAATAATCCACCATTGACAAAACCGTATTCGTTTCCAATATGGGTTATTATGAGTCTGCGTCCTTTTCCAACGGGAATATTGTTTATTCCAGTAGATACATCTTCGATGAATACCTGACGGGAACTTTTCACATTTGTATCAACCCATAGATATGGTACAGTATGACCTTCATTTAGCCAAGTCTCGTCCAAATAAAAAATTGCTTTCCCTTCTTCTCGGTACTTTTTAATAGTTCTTAGATAATCTCGTCTCCAACATGCAATGTAATCTTTTTCAATTAAAACGGATTTTCTTCTATTCTTTTGCCAACGAAATCCCATCTCTCTCAATAGTCCCCATAATTTCTTGTTGCTTATGATTGGTAACTCTTCGTTTTCTCTAATTAATGTTTGGATTTTGTCCAATGTTGGAAATTCTTTGTTAAAAAAAAAATGAGTGGACGCTGCGTCTTATCATGTTTTTATGTATTTCTTCAATTTCCAAAGGTTTACTCCCTCCACTCTTCTTGGGAGATGAAACAGTTCCTCCTTTTCTTTCTTTTAGGAATCTATAAATTGTTGCTTCTCCAACCCCTGTCATATTTGAACACATGTTAACGATTTCACGAACATTACTTAAAGGGCGTTGATGTACAAGTGCATCGTGTACATTTAATATTATATTTTTCTCTCTTAGACTGAAGGCACCTTTAAAACTACACTTAACCGGGATAAAACCTGTTGTCGACGTCATTTTTAAATGCAAATAACAAAATATCGACACCAAAAACGTAGGTAGGTAAGACACGAACAATGTACATCTACAAATTAAATGGAAGATGCAAACAATTTCTAATTTATATTAGTGGCATAAGCTGTAATGTGGCATAAAAACTACTTAAACTATCATTAGTGAAGCCTTATCAGTAATTCCATGTAATCGTTCAAAGAAGGTATTCTTTTTGTGTTAGGCGGTAACTTGTATAGAAACCAATAATCACCTTTAAATTACTCTTTACATTAATTTATTTCGTGAAACATTGAATTCTCTCGTTAATCACCCGTGTATAATTAACAATAATCGTGTGGCATATATACCGACGTTTTTTACGCACAAAAAAGGTATAGTGAGATTAGTGGACACTTATTTTACAGAAGATTTTTTAAAAGATAATGAATTGTTGACGGCATCTTAAAATATTGGGTGACAGGTCAACAGGTCAAAAAACCATAGGCGGTGACGCCTATGGTTTTTTGACCTGTTGAGGATTTGCATACATAATGTGCTATCAATATGATGGAAAAGGACTATACCTTCTCAAATGTTGCGCAAGCTTTAGATCAAAGCCCAAGCAAAATATGTATACATTTCAGACAGATACTTTAGAATGATGCACATATTTTTGGGATATTAGAGGTAGAGTATAAGATACAGTTTATTAGGTCCAGTTCATAATAACAGCTATTCTATAAATAAGACATTATTGAAGTAGCAACTGACTACAAGTTGCAGATGAAACTTAAGAAAAACCATTAATGGACTCCAAAATAGCGAATCAAATTAAATGAAGCTCAGAAGCCGCGTTGATGCCCACGGCAGGTTCCAGGCCCAGATAAAAGAGGAGGGTTGATGGGCCAGGTTAGCATCCTACCCAATGTAAAAGAAAACAGGCTCAAAGAACCGATATAAAGCCTCGGAAGCAGACGGAACGTAAGATGACGAACAACGCAAAGAAAAAGAAAAATAGAAGGAAAAATAAGCCCACAATCAGATTGGAAACATTACTTCTTTTAAGATCAAAGACCAAGAGATAATATAAGAACTGATAAATAAAAACACAGACATTTGTGCAATCGAAGAAACCAAGAAGAAAGGTAAAAGCCAAAGAGGCTATAACCAATATTTTATAACATACAGTGGAGTGAAGAAAGAAGAACGAGCACGAGCAGGCGTACGTATACTTGAAAGACAACATAAATAACTGCCGTTATATCTCCGAAAGAATAATACATATATGAACATCAGAATGGACTATTAAATGTCATATCTGAATTCTACGAACTATTGCAAATCATCCTGGATGAAATACTTCAAGAAAAACCATTATTAAGATTTTATAAGATTTTTCAAAACACATCAAACGAATAAAATTACCTTTTAAGATGAACTTTTAGATGGACCACCTGAAATATTTAGCGAACTGAAGTCCCCTGTGTTGCAGGGTATGCTTGGTATCTTTGAGCCTTGTTTCGAGAAGCCGGAATATTCGGACGTCGTTGGTTTAATGGGAGGCGGTAAATTAACCGATGGTGTTTCTTCTAGTTTATCCAACAACGATTCCTCGCTTTTGGCTTCTTCTAAAAACGGTAAAACAAAACTATCCGTTTTCATTATTTTTGGCTCTATTTGAGTAAATGAAACGTTGGAAGGTATCAAAGGACTTTGAGTGATTGGACAAGATAAACCAACAGGACTGAATGGATCTGAGCTGACGTAACCTGGGATAGGTGATTTTCTTTTGTCGGGAGTTAAATCTTCTGCCATACTGTTTTCTGTGCTCAAGTCTGAGAAATCGATATCATAGTTAACTTTTGATAATCCAAGGTAGCTGTTGTCATCAGGAGTTATGCTCTCAAAACTCTTATCTTGTGCTGGAGATTGTAATAATAACTCATTCGAGTAAGTCTTTTTTATAAGATTAGTACTACTTGGTAGTGTTATACAGGGTGTAATGTCCAACTGCAACTTATTTCTGGTACTATCTAAAGCATTGATTTGACTAAGAGATAAATTTTGTAAGTAGTAGTTTTTTTGTAGGTTTAAATCCTCTTCAGGCTGAATTTCCTTCTGTGATATGGATGATGTTATTGCCGACGAAGATGCAGCTTTCATCTTTTCTGTAGTTAATGTTGTCAATGATAGTGGGGTTTTTCTTGGCTTGATGATCATCGGTGTTCGTGCAAGTACAGCTACAACATTTTCGCAGATTTCCTCCTAAAATGAAAAAACGAAAATAAAACAATGTTTATGGGCCACATATTCTACATTATTATATTTTTTATAACACTTTGAATTAAATATTATTTTATGCGAGATTAAACCACAATTGATGGTAGTGAGAATTACATTGGTTAGAAAAACAAATTATTAATAATCTTAAGATGTAAGTGTTTATAAATCAGCACTGCTTGTAGATTTTCTAAGCTTTCTTCTCGTTTCAAAATTATTAAAATTTAAAAATCAAATCAAATTCAAAATAGTTGTTTAGAAAATCCCATCGAGTTAGAATCTATGGAGAGGGCATCAAGTAACTAAAAACGACCTCACTTCGGCCATATTGTTATGATAGTTGTGTCAGATCGTGTATGATTGTTTACGTTTGTTGTTTTTAGAATATTTTTAGTTTTATAATACTTTCAACAGTAATTGTAATATTATATTGTGATAATAATAGTTTCTTGTTCTCAACGTAGTTGCAGTAGCAGTAGCAATGCTGATAAAAATAACGTTTCTTAGGTTAATATACAAATATGTAAACAAAGTAATGGCCCGTACTTCAGAGAATAAATAACGTAGTTATAACTAACGTATAATTTGATTGTATTAATGATTCTTTATATATTATGTATATATTTCGTATTTTTAGTGTTTAGAGCGGGATATAATTACTCTTTCCTACTCTTTTTTTCCCGTCTAGAGACCATCTGTATCTTTCTCGTATTGTTTTTGTCTTATTTTCTTTCCGTTCTCGTCAGTTTATATCTTTCACGTTATCGCTCTTATCTAATTTTCTATTCATTGTCGTATTTACGAGGTTTCCCTGTTCTTTCAAAAATAGGGTGGTACCCAAAAGTTTCTTTTCCTACGTGTATTTACCTCACTCGCGAATCTCTTGTGGTCTAGCTCTGTCAAACCCCGACCAAGACACCTCTACTAGACTGGAGCCCATACCGTGGTACCCTTATTTGTGCAAGCGTGTTGCCAATTATTAGAGCATTTTCCATCTTCCAACAACCTGACAGTGGCATTTATTACGCTAAACTTTTAATCAATGTGCATCTTATATTTCTACGTTTTAATCACTTTATTTCCTACATTTGTTATACTCGCGCAGTTAGTGAATTTAGTGTACATTACATGATTTTTTAATAGCTACCCAATGGCAACCCCTTTAATTTTAATTAAATATCATAAATCATAAATTGTATAGTAGTTCTAATATTATTGAGTCCGGCCCTGATCCCACCGCCATATTGGTATGATCGTTAACCACACCTTCTGGTGTAGTTTTTAAAATATTAACGTTAATATGCTCATTGCTTTTCCATAGATTCTAACTCGATGGAAAATCTACTACGTCACCAATTCGACAGTTGACTCATTCGGCGTCGTTTTATAGGTATTAGCTATATTTTGCCTAAATTTTTGAAAGATGTACCCCTAATTATAGATGACGTGTCTCTGACCTGCTATTAACTATACCTCGACAAGAAATGGGAAACTCAGTTATAAATGTAAATTGATCCACTATAGTCCAAGATCCCAGAGCGATCAGACATAACTTATTTTCACACAGATGAAACCTTAGAGTCTGAGTAGCGTCTCGTGTGCTTTGAATACCTGCGTATTTATGAAACTTGCTGAGTGACACCTGGGCAGGTACCAGGTGAGAAAGGTAACTAAAAATAAGAGCTATTTAACTTAAATTTACATAACTGATTTTTATACATATTTTGTAGAATATTATTTTGAAAATACTGTAATAAGTGTCAGACACTTGTCATGGACCAGAACTTTTGTCAGACGCTTTAAAGCTCCACTAAAATTAAACGAACTTTACTTACTTTTACATGTCTGATTTTTAAATATGTTATTAATGGAACTATAATAAAGTTATATTTAATCAGCCAGACAAATTAAAATGACCAAACATCCCTCAAACACAAAAATTAGTTAACCAGAAGTATGAGCGCAAGAGTGCTGTGCGCATGAGCCTCAGAGTAAAAAATTCAAATACATTAAGAATATATCACATAATGACGGTACTTACATTAAGAATACTTACTGTTTTCGATCCGATTAAATATTTTTGCATCTCTATTTAAAAATCAGACATGTAAAAGTAAGTAAAGTTCATTTTATTTTAGTGGAGCTTTAAAGCGTCTGATAAAAGTTCTGGTCCATGACAAGTGTCTGACACTTATTACAGTATTTTCAAAATAATATTCTACAAAATATGTATAAAAATCAGTTATGTAAATTTAAGTTAAATAGCTCTTATTTTTAGTTACCTTTCTCACCTGGTACCTGCCCAGGTGTCACTCAGCAAGTTTCATAAATACGCAGGTATTCAAAGCACACGAGACGCTACTCAGACTCTAAGGTTTCATCTGTGTGAAAATAAGTTATGTCTGATCGCTCTGGGATCTTACTCTACTAGTACCAGGTACAAATCAAATACTTCGGTTAGTAATAAAATCAAAATAATATCGGTTCACAACATTTTAATGTCTCTCTGTACAGTTTCATAGGTAATATGTGGGGTTTTAAAGTGAGCCAGCTGTAACAGCATACGTATTCACGATGCGCTATTGCAAATTAAAATTTGGTCAGCACAGATTATTCGAATTCTTAATTTTTTAGATTTATCGACAGTGTTTCATGACGGCAATTTGAAATTTATTGTCTACAACGAGAATTTAATTTGTTTGGGAAAGAACCCCGGCACATTTTTTATGTAAAAGTGATTTCAGTTAAATTGTCTGAAACGATGCAGAGAGAAATAGGTTAGGTCATGAGGATTAAAAGTTCTCATTGCCCCAAGATCCAAAAATCAATTGTTTTTTCTGAGTTGCAGAGGTTCAAAATGTCTAGTTTTAGTCCATTTGAATTCCATTTGTCCATTTTGTTTAAATTTCAATAAAATAATCCACTGTTTGTAGCTTTTTTTAACATTATTTATTATTATTGACATATTTTGTTTATTTAAAATGTTTATTTACGCAGCACAAAAAATAGTCCACAATTTTTGTAATAGTTTGATTTATTCTCTTTTTTACTAAATAAATAACAATAAGTTTAGAATATAACATATCAGTCTTCAAGAACTATCTTAAACAACAATAAAACATTATTTCACTAAGACATATCATAAAAAAATATTACAAGAAATATAAACATAATAAAATTAAGCCGAAATATTGTTACAGTCATTGCAAATTGGATTTACATGTTCCAAACAAAGATATTTTTTACAAATCGATCAAAAATATTTCGTTTTTCGATTTTTTTTTCATCCACAGTCATCACACCTACCAATTGCTCCAGGAGTTCTTTGTAACTGGCACGACATCTCCATCCAAATGACAGACCTCCTTTAGTCGAATCTTTATTGTTTTGGATATATAGACATTTTGGCTTCGATTCTTCTGGTGGGTGTACATAAGGCTAAATGCTAAATTTGTCAAAACTTCTCGTTTGATCTTTGTTGAATTTGGAATGTTACAATTGTAAATAACAAAGGAATTTATTGCTGTATATGTTGTGATGATTCCAATATTAATACTATATACAGAGTGTTGTATTTAAAAACCAAAGTTACTAATAATATCAGAAAAATGATAAACCTGGCAACATAGCAGGCATCAAATTTAAAATCTTCATATTGCAGAATAGGAATATCCCGGTTTTAATACAATTCGGACCATCCATTAACAGATAATTAGGCGTTTCCAGACTTTTGGTCCACCCTGCTCAGGAATTACTGTTATATATTTTATTCAAATTATTTGTTCATAGTACTATAAACCTTTCGCTGCGGTATACAAAAATGAGAGTAGTACGCCCATGCGAAGGTATTTTTTTAACGTAACGTGCAAATTTTTAATTAATTGACTGTAAATATCCCATTGTTAGCCAAAATATTTTTTTTTCTATTTTTTACAAAGTGCTCATGTGCGTCCTCTGCATATGTCTAGGATTGTCAAAAAATATGCGAAGGACTCACTTGAGCGTCTTAATAAAATAATAAATTATGCTTAAATGATTTAGTAATGGTCTGATTTTGTATAAGCGATCTTCCGAGAGTTGTTCATGCTCTTGTACATTTTCAGAAAAATGAAAGCATCTTAGGATGGGTAGATACCGGTCTCTGCTCATATATTTTGGAAAATAGTCTATGGGTTTTCAAGTTGTCTTGAATTTTAGGCAACCTTACTGTTCCGGTATGCATTGTTAGCTCTAAAAAATTTGCAATTCTGGCATCCTTCCACTCTGAAATTCCCGAGCGTTCATCTCCACTACTAGTAGATAGCACTTCAACGGCGTAGCAATTCGTCTGCGAGACTATAATTTGTAATAAGTTATCATCAACTAATAGTCTGATCCAATCATATGGTTCTTCACTTGGAGAATCGACCAATAATTTATTTGTTTTGGTAAAAGGAATTTCTTTTATAGTATCTGTTGCATATGTCCATAAATTTTCATTATCAATTTAATACATTAACCTACCTATCTATTGAAAAAGGGAACTTTTTAAAAAAAAAATCTTGTGCCCTCTGTGATCCACATCGCAACCCTTTAAATTTTTACTTAAAAGGTTAATACTCTGCCCATTATGGTCTCGAGTCAGTAGTTCAATGATAATAATTGAATCGTGGATAACAAACAGATAAAAATAAAACTGAGTAATAATATAGTCAGTAAAGAATTAGGAAAATTAGAACTGGGATTTTTTTTTGTTTTCCAAGTAAAGATTTGCAATCTGTCCTATTTGATAATTCAAACAGAGAAATTAACATGAGCAAAGAATACCTGCCAGTGCTGGTACCTTTCTTATTAAATTTAACTAAAATTAGTATTAAAAAATTTTTTTTTCCTATATTCTAAACAATTTACTTATGAAAATCCATCTGGTGAGTCCAAGGGTTTGTGTCTCTTAAGTCTTCTCACTTCCCTGCTGTTGTCCAGTAGGTTTACCGAACTAGAATTTGGGCGAATTTCTAACCGCTTTAAAACTGGGAAAATAATGGCGAAAATGTAGAGGTTGGGAAATATTACTTCCCATTTTTGATTTTTACGTATATACTTACGCCAAGAAATCAGTTAAAAAAACTAAATTCCCAGTGAGTAGATCATTCACCGCTTTCCTCAAATTCCTGTCTTTGTTTGAGTGTTCTCTTGTATGGAAGAAAGAAGTTGTTGGCGAAAGTATTTATTTACATAATTTGCTTTAACACAAATTAATATATGTCAAGTTCTGAGTGTTCGAAAACTATTAATTTTAACCTCGAAAGCACAAAGCTTTTAAAATATCAAATTGCTGCGGAATTATTTACGCAAAAGTAGATGACAATTTAAAAATCCTAAACTATTAGTGTACCACCTTTCTTTCTTTAGATGGACCACCAGCTAGTGGCCCTCGGTAACGTAGTTTCGTCCCTAAGCCGAAAACCAGAAACCCAGCAGTTAATAAGTATTCGTAAGTGAGTTTTCTCACGAATTGAAAACATTTATGAGTTACGCCAAGTGTTTTCTTATTTCAATTACACATATATTATATTCAATTATTTATTATTTTGATTAATTAACCTGCGATTTCAATACATCCTAATCAAACGGACTTCAAAGTTCATTTTTTAAAATTATTTAAGTAGAAAAGAGAAGTAGTATGCAAAAGTCAACGTAGATTAAAATAAACATTAGTAATGTGGATTTATTCATTTTTATGTACTTTTATAAGCCGTTTTTAGAGTAATAATTTTAAGAACCAATATTTACAAGGCTTCTAGAGTTGTAAATTGTACTATTAGCTTAAATCGTCTTAAAGTATAGCCAGCACATTTGCCAGTAATGTAATAAAATTCATAAACAAGGCCATTCAAGGTTAAATCTCATTTGACTATCTGAAATACTGTCTAAGAAAATTAATTTACTTAAATTGTATATTGTTAAAACTGTGAAATATATGTAGTAAGATTCTTCATCTATTGTATATATTTCTTTTAGTTGTAACCTTCTAAATCCACATACCGTCTGCGGAAATTCACTAAGGTTGTTCAATAGTAGCAATCCAAGATGACGAGTCTTTGAATAATTTCACAATTATACCAAAAATTGAGGAACTAAACCATTTAGTACATTTGGAGTAAGTTCCAAGACTAAAAAATATACTAGAATTATAGGAAACATTTAATCTCCTAAGTCGTTCCAATCAAACAGCATTGCAGTTAAAAGGTTTGTTTATTATACATCATTTTATGGATGATACATACATATAAACGATTAAATAGACAAATTATGTTAAAAACTAAATATTAAAGCCGGCGTATAAAACAAATTTTCAAAATGAGTACAATAAATGGAGCGGACATGACATCAAGTGATTTTTTTTTGCTTTAGTTAATACTAAAACTAAAAAATACTACAAACTAATATTTCTCGTGTTACCACATAGTTAACATCTTCAAGATGTGATGAATTATGGAATATGCCTAAACGATAACTACCCTCGATCCAATAACTTTTTTGTTTACTAGTTTCAATAATATAAACATGTTTATTACATGTACCCTGCAATTTTCCGACGATTATGGAATCCTTGAGGAATAAAAAAATACAAACTAGAGAACATTGACATAACATTAAAGCAGAAGTTACATTACATATATAATAAAAAGATTGTAATTTTTACATAAATTAAAAAATATTTCAACTTAGTTAAGTTTTGTCAAATTATATTATAAAAAAGTTTAAAAAAGTGATTGTCAAATTATTAGAATTTTGGCAACATTGCAATATTGACGGTTTCTTTTAATGTCAATAGAGAATTTTTATATTTGATTCACGAAATTTGTTGATCACGCAGTTGATATTTTCATGGTTTTTATAGGCAGTAGCATCTTCAGGCTGTTGCCAATAAAACATTTAAAGCTTCATATTTTGTATAAATGGTTATATTTAAAGTGTTTGTATTGCATAATCTTTATATGCTGCACTGACTTTAATTTTCAAACTGTAGCACTCGAGTCAGGATCACTTGATATGTTTGATGTTTTTTAATTTTAGCAACGTTTCCACAAACTGCTCTTGTATATTATAATTACAATAAGTGATGTAGTTTCAACAAAAACCAGAATACTATGATAATGTTAGTAAATTTACAGCTTAGGGTGAAATTTTGGTAAATGAAGTCTAATCTATCAGTCTTCAAACATAATTCGAGTTTTTTAACTGAACAGTAGTTAAAAGGAAATAAAACAAAATAATTTTGAACTATATACACAAAGAAACCACAACCTTAAAGCTACTTCACATTTTATGCGACTGTTACCTTTAGACGTTGCATATCTTCTCTAAGTTTCTGGGTAGTGTTCTGTACGGCTGTAGTCCTTTCTGATAGACCTTTTAGGAGCGAGAGGTGCTCGCACAATTGGTGCATTCCTTCGCAAGCAACTAAAGCCGATTCCCATGCACTGACCACTGTCAATTCTCCTGACATGTACGCTTCGAATTCTTGTTGGGGCATGTTGAGTGATTCCGCTGTGAGATTTTCTATGAACGATACGGCACAACACTAGAAATAAAAAAATACAATAGAGAAATAAACCAGGCATTAGATTCTTGAATTATTATAGTGTATTTTTATGTATGAGAGAGTAATAAAACAATAAATTATGTATGCAAATCCCTAAACTGTTGATACGGGTGACTCAATGAAAAACAGATATTTGTCAACAAGTTTACAGAAGTATATAGGAAAACAATTTTAAATTGAGTATGACCACCAGGTATAAAGGTTGGAGCAGAATAGAATACAATAGTTGTGAGGCTTACTAATCCCTAAATAAGGTTGCCAGTGTCGGAGTGATGGAGGTTAACATGTACTAATGAATTTGCAAGAAATGTAAGATGTTTATTTTATTGGTTATATATAACCAATTAAAGTTTAATAAGTACCTACCTATTTGCAAAATAAAGTTTAATTCTTTAGATAAAATAAAACGTTTTATTTTATCTGAAATGAGTGCATTCCACGAAGTAAGGGTTGCAACAATCAAACATTTAATTCTTTAATTCCAGGAATCTACGACAGTAATTGACTAGATAATTACCTTCTAAACTTATTCCACAGAAAATGTGATAGTGGGTTTTTCCATTTTGTAGGAAGGTCCAAGTGGCGTATTCAAAATTCTTAACAGTTCACTAAAAGTAGGTACTTCAGTTGCAAGGTGCAGTTTATTGTGTATACTAGTGTTATGGAAAATTTGGAAGTGCCGTGTAAACGCCGAAAAATTGGTCCTCTAACAGTTAATGAAAAAACATTAATATTTAATTGTTTTAAATCATTTACAGACAAACGTTTATGTGAAAGTGTTGATGAGACCGTTGAGTTAGTTAGCAGTACACTTGGTGTTGGGAAATCTACGATTTACAGAGTTATTAAAGAAGAGAAATGTGGTAGTTTTCAAATGCCACGTAATGCTCCAGGGAAACCAAAATTTCAAATAGAATATCATTTTAAAGAAGGACTTCGACGGAAAGTGCATGAATTCTTCTTTAGACAAGAATTTCCAACATTGGATAAAGTTCTTGTCTCAGTTCGAGATGATAAGGATTACCCAGAAATGAGTCGAAGTACGTTATGGAAACTTTTAAAAGAAATAGGCTTCCGCTGGAAAAAGAATCCCAGAAAGTCTATTTTATTAGAAAGAAGCGATATTGTCATATGGAGAAGACATTTTCTAAGAACCATAAAGGAAATGAGAAACCAAAAAAGAAAAATATTTTATCTTGATGAAACATGGATCAACGAGGGTCATACACCAAATAAATTTTGGCAGGATAAAACTGTTACAAGTCAAAGGAACGCTTTTGTAAATAACTTATCTACTGGTTTAAACCCACCATCAGGAAAGGGACGCAGGCTGATAATAGTACACATTGGCAGTTCAGACGGTTTTGTTGAAGGTGGTTTATTAACTTTTGAATCAACTCGTACCGGTGACTACCATGAAGACATGAACGCTGATGTCTTTCAAGAATGGTTCGAACAAATGATAGATCTTCTTCCTAAGAACGGTGTAATAGTAATGGATAATGCAAGTTATCACTCCAGACTTATAGAAGGACTGCCCACAACCAAGTGGTTAAAAAAAGACTTGCAGAATTGGCTGAGTTCAAAAAATATTACATACCATCCCGGATCTATAAGAAAGGAACTTTATTCGTTGTGTGCCCTTCATAAAGAAAAATTTAAAAAATACGAAATTGATGAAATTGCCAAAAATCGTGGAATGACAGTACTTAGATCCCCACCATATCATTGTGAATTAAACCCGATTGAACTGGTATGGGCACAGATAAAGAGTGAAGTTTCAAGAAAAAATACCACTTTTAAAATTCATGATGTTAAACAGTTGTTTTTGGAGGCCGTAAATAATGTAAAACCTGAAAACTGGGAAAAGGCAGTAAATCACACTATTAAAGAAGAGGAAAAAATGTGGAAGCTGGACAATATTACTGATAAAATGATCGAGCCAGTTATTATTAATCTTGGTTCTGAAAGATCATCTTCTGAATCTGATTTGGATTTGTAACAAGTAGCTGTAAGTTTTATATTAATATTTTTATTCATCTATTTAACATACCTTAGACGGTTTTAAAAACTCTTTTACTCTTTTGTAATTTTTAAAAATTAAAAAAAATGTGAATTTTTTAAAACCCTTTTTAATGTAGGCCAGTCAGTTCTAATATAGTGTGTGATAAAAGAGGTCACTTTTGTTTACATACACGTAACACTTTATAACACTGAAATAATTCATTTATTTTTTACAATTATTCAAAGTAATTTTTCAATTAATCTTGAGCACGCCCATGGAGTGGTCGGAGCTACCAGTTAAAATTATGCTAATTACTCTCTCGTTCATAAAAATAAACTATAGCTGAACTTAAAGATAAATACAGAAAATAAAAGATGTACACATTGGAAATACGACTGGAGAACAAAATTTACTGAGATGTGAAGAAAAAAGACAAATTGCAAATATTGGACGAATTTTTAACTTACCAAATTAGTAAAGTAGTATCCGGCTTCCCCCTGCATTAATCGGGAATCTTTGCAAAACCTTGTAACATACAATATGTTACTCTTCAATCGAGCTGGATTAGCCTTCAGAACAACAAAAATTAACGCAGGCAGAAACTCATCGGCGCTGACGGGCCCACCTTGGCAATGCTGCAATACTTCTACGACGCTGCGACAACATTTGACAACGCATGCCAGTTTTTCCTGTGGAGCTTTCATCGAGTCCATTCCAAGAAGGTCGTTGATGGCAGTGTAGACCAAGTCGCGTACTTCGATACTAGTTTCGCTTATGCAACAATCGAGATGATGAGCATTTACCCAACTGAGTTTGCGAATTCTGTCTTGGATGATAAGGTCTTTCTCCTCGTCATTTGTGGTTGGTGGGCAGAACAGGAAACTGAAAGAAAGCAATTATTATAAATGCGTTTACACTGTTTCAATGGTCAACCTATTTTAAGTCGGTCTACAACACAATACGAGGATAGATTGATATTAAACTAGCCTTTGATAGATGGCGCTACTTGATACCGAATTGGTTTCGGTGTTGACATTTGCCATTCATAACATGACGTCGGTCAAAATTTTAAGTTTTAAAAACAATTAGTTTGGTTTTTACAGCCGTCAAAAGCAAGCAAATTTTGTGTTTTCGACTCGCAAAAAAGTCGAGTATCGTTCGGTGATTAAGTTCCTCCACAAAAAGGGTAAAACGAATATGCAAATCAAAGCCGACCTGGACGAAGTTTATGGTGAGGTTACACTTTCATTACCAACAGTAAAATTTTGGAAAGCTGAATTTGTTCGTGGTCGTACGTGTGTTTTTGATTATGAGCGTCCTGGGAGGCCAAATGAAGTCACCACGCCGGAACTGATCAACAAAGTCCATGACATGATTATGGCAGATCGTCGAATTAGGCTCCGCGAGTTAATAGAGGTCCTAAACATTTCCTGCGAACGCGTACACAGCATCATTCACCATCATTTGGACATAAAAAAGCTATCCACGCGATCCGAAGGATTTTTTTTGCCGATTTATCACCGTTGATGAAACAGTCGAAACAGTGGCGCAATGCGGCGAAGGGCCTCGGAAGAAGGCAAAGAGTGCACATTCGGCCGGCAAAGTGATGGCGACTGTTTTCTGGGATGCGAAGGGCATCATCCACATCGACTACTTGGAAAAAGGAAAAACAATCAATGGTGAGTACTACGCAGCATTATTGGATCGATTCGATGCCGAATTGAGTCGAAAACGCCCCGGTTTGGAACGCAAAAAGTGCTCTTTCACCAAGACAATGCACCGGCTCACCGATCGGCCGTCGCCATGGCAAAATTACACGAATTGGGCTATGAATTGGTTGAACACCCACCGTATTCCCCAAATCTTACCGCCAGCGACTTTTTCCTGTTTTCAAACCTAAAAAAATGGCTCGGAGGACGACGTTTCGCAACAAATGATGATGTCGTCGCTGATACTTCTGCCTATTTTGAAGAGCAAAAGTACTATTCGGATGGGATAAAAAAATTGGAACATCGTCTTACTAAGTGTATCAAGCTAAAAGGGGACTATGTTGAGAAATAAATCGATTTAATTCCAAAAAACTTGTTTTTTTCTATCAAAGGCTACTTTTATATCAATCCACTATCGTACTTCAAACATTTAGTCAAATTCGATGTTAAATTCCATTACATCCATCCCTAATAGGACGCTATGAGAAACTCGAAGGCCTGGCCGTACCTCAGAGCTTCTTCACAGCGTCCATTCCCCCAGGGTGGAATAACTCGTCAGCCATTACCTACATATCCACATCATGCACACCGAAAAGTGCGCACCATACTAGTTAAAAGTCATAATAAAACACAAAAGAAGGAAAAGATTAATGTTCTATGGTTTTCTAATCTTATTGCACAACGATAACTGTCCTAGGTAAACACACAGCTAACCTCCTAGCATTTTACTAAAAACAGCCCAATAATTCTGAAACAAGCCGTTCATTTTGAGGTTTATGTAATTTCAGCATTTCAGCCAAGAAGAAACTCTCAGAACATCTACCAGGAGTTCACGAAAGAAAACCGCCTTCTTCTCTTCCTTAACCGGCTATTCTGTCCATCTTTTTACTAAATTATTTCGCTACCACAATCCAAATTTGGTACCCAATCCTGGAAGATGAGAACTAATGCTTAAAACGAAGATCTCCTGTCTAAATTCCGATCTTCTACACAATTATTTACATTTTAGAGTAAATTGACAATTAGACAATGATGTTATAAATCCAATGAGCAGAATTCTACCCCACTCACTCAGATTGGAATAGATCAGAAAGAATCCTGACAGTTGTGAACATATTTTTGACAAAAGTCAATGAATAAACCAAGAAACGCTATTAAAATGTGACAAATTGGAAAATTACATAGTTTTTTTAAAGTGTTTGCCATAAAAGTTGAAAGCTAGCATATTATTAGAGGTAATTTATAGTTTTATTTTACCCACTCGACAGTGGATATGGAACGGTCGCCATTTTGAAACGATAAAACAAAATTACATGAGATATTACTTATCATATGATCCCATTTACATTTTTTTTACAAAATGGCGCCCGTCCAACTATCGTCTATAATTTCTTACCTGTATAGACTGATCATGCTGTACTTCTCAAAAAACTCCACCAACTTCTCTCTAATCTCACTGGGTACGTCTTGGTAAATGGCGTTCGAATTAAGACGGGTGTGATACAAATTGTAGTGGTTCTGTGCAACTTCTGCTAACTCTTCAATGGGCTTGACATCCAATTCGTTTACGATTTTATTTGAAAACACTTGGCTAAATTTGAAGAAATCTTTTCTGACTGATTCGCCCCATTGGCTGTACATAGATATGAATTCGACCATCAACTTGTTGGCGTCCGGGTTGGTCTGTCTCATGATGTCGATGTATTTTTCAGGTCTTCCAGCATCTGCAAAAGGGTAAAAAATACATAAATAAATGAATAAAACACCACAAACAACATTTTAGAACGCACATAACGGTATTTTCAAAATGATACTGAAATTTTTTCAAAATGATGATTCTACCGCGTTAGGAATATGTTTTTACACTTGCATCTGAAACTATTTTTAAAATAATGAATGAACCATGTGTTTTTCAAGATTAACCCATTGTTTTCTTGTTTACTGGTTGTTTTTATTGGTAGATTACGTAATATTTCCTCTATCTTCTGTTAATGTATTAATGGAACTAGTCCACTATATTTAGCACTGTAGTCTCTTCATTTAAATTGTATAAATGACAAATATACCTTGCTCTTTCAGTGTACTGTAATAAATGGCACTACTCCACTGTCTAGACTGCATGACTAAGAACACCAAGTCATCTACAATCGTTAAATAAAAACTGAGTGAATCATAATACAAGGCAAAATATCAGTAGGAAGACGCCACAACTCCTGGTTGAAAGGCCGAAGGAAATGGTTTGACCGCTTATGCACAAAAATCTTTCGTGCAACAGTTTCCAAATCGCCAACCTTCGAAAGGAGACGACGTGATAAAAAGAAGAAGTGAAACATAATACATACATACCTGGAATAGGCTTTAAAAAATTTAAAATACCATCTTTTATGAAATAGTAAAGGTTAGAAACAATGAATTTTTTAATAGTTCCTTTAGCGCTCTTCATATGTTTTTAAAACGAAACAAACGATTTGTCGATGTGATAATAAATGGGATGAAAGTTACAAAAATTTGGAGATTATTTAATTTTTTTGGTTAGACTTTTGTTATGACATGTATGGTAAATTTTGACATTATTTACAGATTGTTTGGATGTAAACTCAAAAATTATGCCTTGTGTAAGTGAATATCTTGGAGATTTGTGCAAAACTAATTATTTTAAATGTATTTAATTGTCATCTAAATTTAAAGAGTGGTGAAAGTGTTGTTTAATCGATAAAGTAAGTGCTATGACGGGAGTAGGTTCTAGTACTATTTCTAAAATAATCAAAGAAGATGTGGAAGGAGGACTAAGGCCTAGTGAAATTAAGTTAACTACATCTACACAGTAAATAAACTTTAGACACAATATGAACTGAATAGATAAAATAAAAAACAACGAGAAGAAAGATAATGTGTCCAATTAAATTAAAAGATCGAGAAACTGATTTTTTGGCAACTAATTCATATATATTTTTGGCACTGATCAGAGACTGAGTATTTTAAGTACACCATTCAGGACAGACTGGCTAGCGAAATACAATCGCTAATATGTAACGTCTTGCGGGTATGTAAAAATATAGGGGAGGTATGAATAGGATATAACAAAATAAACACTCGTGAATAAACTATATAATAATAATATTATCGTAGAGCATTTTTCTGGGGCGAAATTTTTCTTTTCGAAGAGATTGCCAAATATCAAATTAGAAACAATACAGTATATCAAGATAAATATAAAGAGCCTAAATATAAACAAAATAAGAGACCTCTACCATAATAAGAAAAACCATACACTGCATAAATACGAAAAGATTAGAAAGCAAAGCTCACTAGACGAAAAATGGAAAAAATTAAAGGAAGTAATATACGAATTAGCAGAAGAATCCTGTGGAAATTAAGAAAATAATTAAAAACCAAAAACGAATTAGATGATGGACAAACCCAGTAAAAGGCGGCTATCAATGATAAAAAAGCAATGCAAAGATACCTGCAAACAAAGGATCTAAGGGACAAAGAACTATATAACAATAAAAATAAAATTGCCAAAAAGGCAGTACTGATAGGAAACTAAAATCCTAGGAAGAACTTGGAAACAGCTTAAATGAAGGTTATAAAAATGACAGTGCATCCTTTTGAAATAAGATCAAAGCCTTAAGAGGACAAAAGAGAACGGAAATTTATGGCAAAAAGATGGAAATAACCAGATACAACGTAAATCACAGAAATGGTAAAAATCTGCAAACACCTGTAAACACGCCTGAACTCAAATGTCAGATCAAACTCCAAGGAAGAACAGAACAGAACATGGAGAATTACAACTGTAATGCTGGAGAAGATGGAATAAAACCAGAAATGGTATAATGGATGGACGAGGAAGCCATAGATTGAGTCTGGATCATAAGTAATGAACCATTGTAGCAAAATAAAACATCAAAAGATTGGGAAATAATCTTATGCTACCAATTTATAAGAAAGGGGACAAAACCAGCTGAATGAACTAACTATATGATATTTCAAACGATATATGTAAGTCTAACGATACTCTCTAATGAAAACATTTTAAAATTGAATCAATATATCAGATTACAGAAAAATTAAAATTATTCTATATATCAGCGATTCAAAAAAAAAATGTGACAAAAGCTATTGTGATACCAAAGACAATTGTTGTAAACAATATCCTCAGTAGCATCTATGGCAAGGTATTAGAGAATCGAAAAGGATTATAGTCAAATGACGCCAGAAAATCAATACTTTTCTAGAGCAGAAAGATCCAAAACTGATCATGTGTATCCATTAAAAAAAAAATAACAGAAAAATAGCATAAGTTTAACCAAGAAATTCACATACACATGACAGCGACGACAGCGTCCTGATAACTAAACTCGTAAAATTATTCTACAATAATATCAAATCATGAATTAAAATAGTACAGCAAAATTTGACAACAAAAGGGATAAAAGGGATAAAAAAAAATACCTTCAGATGACGATACTATATTTTATACACTCCTAAAGCACTTTTTATAAATGACATAAAATTTACGACGCGGAAGTTCGAAAAATACTTGAAAACCTGAAGAACAGTAAAGCAGCAGGTAAAGGTGGGATACCAAATGAACTACTAAAATATTGTGGAGCAGCAATGACAGAACAATTAACAACATTAATTAATAAAATTGTAATACACAATAATATACCGGAAGAATGGAGAACGAGTGAACTAATTCTACTATTCAAAAAAGGAGATAAAAAACAGCCAGAGAATACTACCCTAAAATGCTCATAAATCAGAGGAAATAAAGTTTAGCAGAGAACAACAGGGTTTTCGTAGGGGAAGATCGTGTATAAATCACTAAAGTATAACAGACCAGCATTTCTGTGTCTGATTGACCTAAAGAAAGCCTTTGACAAAGTAAGACTCAAAGATGTAATCCATCTTCTGTATAATAGAGAAGTTCACCTAAATATTATAAAAATTATCGAAAACATCTACCAAAACAACAAAATGGAAGTCAGAATAGATGGAAAATCTATAGAAATACGCAGCGAAATAAGCGTTAACAAAGAAAGAGGATACAGAATGGAAAACAAAAAAATACAAATACTCTGTTACGAAGACGACGCAATATTGATAGCCCTACATGAAGATAGACTGCAAAGACTGGTCCACAGATTTAACATAAGAGCAAAAATTTAAAAACCAAGATCTCTACAGACAATGATTATAGAAGTAACAAGAAAAATCAATGGATGACAGAAGACATTTTGAAATTGATGGTTCAACATCGACTTATAAAATCAATACATAACAATAAAAACAACAAGATTTACAACTATCATTGGACAGCTAATCAAACACTCGAAGAAGCAATATTGGATAGAAATACAAAAGATGAAAACATAATCTAAACGTTAAATAGAGTCTTATGGAAGAGAACAATAAACAATGAGTACAAAAAGGGAATATTTAATAACATAGTGAAATGCATAGGTAATAATATACCGCTGCAAAATATGAACATTGTGGCAAAAATCTAATAGTCACAAATAGATGAAGTCTCAGCCACAGACTTGCCTGTCGTTCAGCAAATTTTCAAAGTTGAAGCTGAGCGCAAAAAGAAGAAAACAAGAAAATGTATGAATAAAACTAAAGATGGTAAAGCTAATGAACAGTAAAGAATCTGAACGCAAAAAGAACAACAAAAAGAAAGACGTAAACAAAACTAACAATGAACGGATGAAGATAAGGATAGATACGAACAAAACTAGAGATAGTAGTAGATAAATGAAGAATAGGACTTCTTTCTAAGATATAAGAATCAAGAATCTCTAACTCTTTCATGTACATAAACTTACAAGTAAAGATACACCACCGTTTACATAAACACATAATAATAATAACACTAAGAAGTCGAATACTAACACTTTTTTCGTCGCAGTCGGGTGCGAATTTTTGAAATGAAAACCACTACATCTAGATTCGGCCAGGGCATCTTTCAAAAGCGATTTAGCAGTAGTAAAACAGCTTTTGAAACTACTGTAACTCCATAGTTTCAACATCAAAAAACACTCATATTCATCAGAAGCAGCCATCAATTTTTCTAAACGCTCAATGACGATTTTGAACTGTCGTATTCCGATACTACCGTCGACTTCTCCACTACTGACAAATTTTGAATTGAAGATTGATTTATACTAAATTATTTGGATGTCTTATCGTAATCTTCGATGGACAAAAGACATTCCTAGACAAATGTATTTACTTTCTAATTACATTTATCGATGATAATTACTCATCGAAGCCCGAATTAATAATTTTTTCCAAGAACAAACAACTGTAAACTGCGTCTTTAATTTCGTTATTTACTTAAGTCAGTAAAATCAATTTTTAATTATCTACTAAACAAATCAATTAATGAGTATTAACCTGTCTTATTTTTATACAAGAAAATAATAAGTAGCTTTAGACCATTAAGACTAGGTAGCAAACAGCATATGTTTCATATATCTAGTTTATAAACTTTTACAGAAAAGACACGATGTTTATAAACACTTGTTGCCTCAAATCCAAAACGTCATATTTATTATATAAATAATTTACAATCACATTATTAAAAAAATGATTTAATTAGAAGAGATGATAAAAAAAAGGAAACAAAGAGGTGACCATCTGGGGAACAACAAATCAGGCTGCTTTTAGACGACAATATACACCTAATTAAAACATTATAGAAATCGATATAATAGACAGAAGTACCGTAAAATGGGGTGAAATTGATCCAAAGGGGCGAAATTGATAATTGTGAATGATTCTGAATATTTTAATTTTTCCTGAAATCTAAGAAGCTTGAAAAACGGTTGACAACGTCGCTTTACTAGCGACTAAACACTAGCGTGAAACCTGTGGTTCTTTAGTTGAAGTATATTTTTTTATGGAAAAAAGCTTGTTTTAATTATGGCTATATCTTTATCATAAGTTTCTTTAGCTTTCTGGCGTCTGAGAAAAACTACAAAAAATGTGCGATTTTAACTAATTTTCTTAATAGTTACAAGTTCTTTTTATGTTTTTAAAAGCTCCTTAAGGAGCTTTTAAAAACATAAAAATATACAGGGTGGTTCATTTAAAATACAGATTATGGACTATGCCAGACTTGCGTGGATGACCCTGTACTTTCAAATTTATGTTTAAAAAGCGCACATTTAAATTTAAAAGTTAAGGTATCTCAACAAAGTTTTTTATTATTTTCTAAAATAAGGACACAAACAATTTTATTCCGTAAGTGGTTTCCACACTGTATGTTTGGTCAATTTTTAATAAATCATCCCAAATTTTGGCATATGCAGATGATGTTGATCTAGTTGCCCGCACAACACGCAAGCTAGAAGAAATGTATACCACCTTGTCACACGCCTCAAAAAATATGGGCCTGCAAGTAAATGAAAATAAAGCTAAGTTAATGGCATCAACACCCAACAATAGAGCCAGAAACATCGGCCACCAATTCACGGTTGATAATTCTACCTTTGAAGTGGTGGACAAATTCACATACTTAGGCTCCCTGATCACCAAGGAGAACGTCATGACGGAAGAAATCAAGCGAAGAATAATCCTAGCAAACAAATGCTATTTTGGACTGAGTAGACATATGAGAAGCAGAAACTTAAGCCAAAAAAATAACCATATACAAAACCCTTATACAACCAGTGTTGACATATGGGTCGGAGGCATGGACCATTTCCAAGGCAGATGAAAATCTCCTGCTTATATTTGAACGAAGGATCCTGAGAAGAATATTTGGTGGCATCTGTGAAAATGGTGTTTGGAGAAGGAGGTACAACTACGAGATATATCACAGATATAAACATATATTTGGTGGTAAGGACGTAGTATCCTTTATAAAAATAGGAAGACTAAGATGGGCAGGACATCTGGCAAGATCACAGCAGAACAACCCTCCTAGAAGAATCCTTATGTCACAACCTGTGGGAAGTAGAAAAAGGGGTAGACCAAAACTCAGATGGAGGGATGGTGTAGATGAGGATGGTAGACAAATAGGCGCAGCAAACTGGCAACAGTTGGCAATGGATAGAACTGACTGGCGTAATAGACTTGGAAAGGTCGAGGCTCTTTTATAGGGCTGTAGCACCAATAATGATGATGATGATGTTTGGTCAAAAACTCAACACATTTGAGCCAACCACTTGATATCGGTTTTTTCCATCCCATTCAGATGGCTTGGAGGGAAACTCTTGGTGATTGGAAAAACTGTCATCCCACATTAACCACAATAGATAAGAAAGCTTTTCCAAACTTGTTAAACACTACCCTTCAGCACATGGACAAAAAAAAACAAAAACAGCAGACTATAAACAACGCTATAAAACGAATTAATGTTTCCTTCTTTGCAGCCGCAGAGGGCCAAATCGACAACCTTTTGGTACATTATCTAAAAGAGAAAAGATATTCAGCTGCACCATCCAGACGAAATATTAAGCGAACCAAACTAAATGTCGAGACAGGAAAAAGTGTTGTAGCTCAGCAACAGATGAAATTGAAAGGGACAGTGAAAAAGAGCCACCACGTGATAACTAAACAGAAAGTGAAACGTCTAACTTGGATGAATCTGACAATAATGATGGGGTTAAATATTTTGCCTATAACAAGGACGACATCAAAGGAGTTTTTCTGTTAGTAAAGGTATTGGGAGGAAGAAGGAAGAAGCAATACTATGTTGTTAAAATTGAAAAAGCCAATGAAAAGGACATAGACGTTGTAGGGTATAAATCTACTGATGGAGTAAAGAAGGCCTTCAAACTGGTCGAACGATAAATTTTCGGTTGAAGTGAGTGATATTATTACCATTTTGCCATATCCTGAATTCCTTAATTTAACAGAAACAGCTTGTATGTTTAAAAAACGGGTTGATGTAATGTAGATGTAGAATACCACTTTAAACTTAGTATAGGAGTGTCAAAATAACTGTCAAAGTTAAATTACGCATTTAAAAGTTCTCCGTGAATTTTTGTGATTTAAGAAGTCCTCAGTACAGTTGTGGCCTTTGTACGAGGAAGTTGTTTTGTCGTTCGAAGCACATTAACGTAGAAGACTAAGAAAAATATAAAAGTTCAGTGTAATTGAATTTATTTTACCCCCGTTGGGGGTTACTGTTTGGATACGATAAGTGTTCATAAGTGTAAGATAGATTCAAAGTGTTAAAGTGTTAAGTTATTAAAAACTTGATATGGATTATGCGGGGAGACCACCAGACAAACCTCCAGATATTAGCCGGATGGAGGAAGATGTTAATATAGAAAAAATAAAATCCAATATAAACAACACCTGGGACGGTAACTCAAAAAACAACGGAGAAACTGTAAGTAGTAAAACTTCTAATAATTCTACAGAAAATGTAAGAGAACAATTTCTATATCAGAGCAGTGATACAGGTCCTTTTCATGTATATATAGAAAATAATACTCCTGATTTTAAAGGTAAGATAAATGCCATCAAAATCGGTGATATTATACTATCAAATTTTCCAAATTTAGATAACAAAATTACTAGTATTGATTCAATCGGCAAGAATAGAATCAGAATTAAATTAAAAGACTATCAATCGGCCAATTTTTTAATCAATCAAAAAACTTGCTCATTATTTACAAACAACAATTTTGATGTTTACGTTCCAAAGTTTATACTACATAGACAGGGTATAATTAGAGATATAGATACTGAATTTTCTGAGGAATACATCAAAAATAAAATTAAACAATACGATATGCACTGTAAGTTTGAAGTAGCTTCAGTTAGAAGAATAAATAGAAAGGTAGAAAAACATATCGAAGATAAAACAGTAATAGACAAGGTTCCAACCAAATCATGTATTGTAAATTTTAAAGCTCAAACTCTTCCAAAATATATCATAATTAATAAAGTAATTAAAGAAGTCGAACCCTATGTTCAAAAAGTTTTATTATGTTTCTCTTGCCTTCGTTTTGGACATCTTGGATCTCAATGCAAAGCACGTCCCAGGTGCAATAAATGTCATGATTTTCATAACACAAAAGATTGTACAGTAAATATATATACTCCTAGTTGTTTCAGCTGCCAAGGTAATCATTTTACGACACACCTAAGTGCATGCCCTGAGTTCTCTAGGCAAAAACAAATCAAGAATACAATGTCATCATTAAATTTAAATTTCTTTGATGCCTGTAAACAAATACCAAAAAAATCATATGCCAATATCGCCGCCAGACATAATAGTTCTTCCTTGACAACCAACTCTAATACCAATGATCAGTCCTATCAAGTAACTTCAAATCAAACTGGTTCGTTCGCAAAAAAGTTCTCTTCACAAATGTTTTATACCAGCAGTAGTCCAGAAAACTCAAATTTAAAACGACAACGTCCAAGTACTCCCGATCCTTTGGAATCAGCTAGAAAAGAAATAATTTCTCCAATAAATATCCCTAGACAAAAAGGTGGTATTTATAATACCTCTAAATATACAGAGAATAGAAATACAACAAATTTGCAGACACAAGGAGTATCATTAGATTTAAATAATGTAATTTTAGAATTGGTTCTTAATATAATTAGTTCATTAAAACTCACTGAAAATTTAGATGCATCAAAAACAGAGATTATACAACAAATTAATAAATACTTAAGTACGGCATCGATCTTGCAACAAGACTTACATGGACAAACGTCATCTTCTCAGACATAACTAGTCCTATAAATTTTTTACAATGGAACTGCCGCTCAGCAGTTTCTAATAAACCAAATTTAGAAGCCTTACTTATTCAAAAAAATGTGTATGTGGCCATGTTATCAGAAACATGGTTTAAACCAGAAAAATTCTATAACTTCGCTGGTTATAATTGCTTTAGATCTGATCGCCCAGATGGATATGGAGGTACAGCAATTTTAATTAAAGATAAAATAATTGCAGAAGAAATAAATTTATTAGATAACTATAATTTTACTTACACATGCATGGCTGTTAAACTTTCTTGTATCAATAAACCTATACATATAATATCCATATACAAAGAACCAAGTATTAGAGTAACAGTTGAAGAATGGATCCATTTTTTTCAACACATTCCTCCGCCATTCATCATTGGAGGGGACTTCAACGCTCACAATATGGCATGGGGATGCGAAACTAATGATACTCACGGTAAAGTTTTATTAGAGGCGATAGAACAATGTAATCTAATATACTTAAATGATGGTTCTCCAACTCTTGCACTGAGTTCCAGTCAATCAGCAATCGACATAACAATTTGCACCCAGGACATTATATCTAAATTAACTTGGTCTGTTATTCAAGATCCACATGGTTCTGACCATCTACCCTTGACCATCTCCTTAGAAAATTCCAAACAAGCAACACCACCTGGTAACAATACACAAAAAAGATGGAATCTAAATAAAGCAAATTGGAATCTGTATTCATCCAACTTTTCTTCAGAAATACTTCCTCAAACTTATGAAGAATTAGTCAATGAAATAAATAGATGCGCATCCATTGCTATTCCAAAAGTATCAAAAAACAAAATATACCCTACAAAAAAGATTCCAAAACCATGGTGGGATAATAACTGCGAAACAGCTGCAAATAATCGTAAAACAGCCTATAGACGTTATAAAACAAATCCCAATATTCATAATTTAATTGAATACAAAAAATTGGATGCATTAGCAAAGAAAATTTTTAAAAATAGAAAAAAACAAAGTTGGATAAACTACTGCGAAAGCCTTAACTCCCACAGTCCAATCAGCGACGTCTGGAAGAAAGTACATTGCTACAAAAACCGAAAACAGTCCAATAAACTCCCGATAAACTGCGAAGATGCATGGATAGAAGATTTCCACTTGAAAATTTCACCTCCTTGGGTACCAAATCAAATAAACGAAGTTACAGTCACCGTTTCCAGAGAATATTCAAATCTAGAAAAACCATTTGAATTGTGGGAATTAAATTATGGACTCGAACAAAATAATAATTCGTCTCCAGGGATGGACTGTATATCATACTCTATGTTATATTTTTTACCCACAGAATACAAATCATTATTATTACAATTTTTTAACAATATATGGCAAAATGAGAATTTAATTCCCAAAACATGGAAGGACTATATTGTATTACCTATAAAGAAGCCAGGAAAGCCAGATAACAACGTTGAGTCTTACAGACCTATATCTTTAAGTTCTTGTATACTAAAAACTCTAGAAAGATTAATCAAAAATCGGCTTGATTACTGGCTTGAATCCGAAGATATCCTTCCCAAATCTCAATATGGCTTCCGGAAATCCAGGTCTACACAGGATGCTCTCACTTCACTAGTTTCCTCTGTTCAGGTCAATTTTACAAATCAAGAATCAACAGCTGCAGCATTTATAGATGTAACCTCTGCATTTGATAACATAAATTTATATATTCTACATAAGAAATTGTTATATCTTGGAATGTCGGTTAAAATTTCAGATTTCATTATATCCTTGTACAAGAATAGATGGACTTACTTAAAAATAAATGAGACACTTTTAATGCCAAGGCTAACGAATATAGGTATACCACAGGGTAGTATTTTAAGTCCACTTCTTTTTTCATTGTATAATATAGATATAGAACAGATAGTACCTCCACACTCTAATATATTGCAGTTTGCAGATGATGTAGTGTTGTATACCTCTCATACTACCCTTGACATTTGTAGACGTCAACTCAAATCTACACTAGATTGTGTAAAAAGTTATTACCATTCTCTAGGCTTATCAATATCAACTACAAAGACTGAAATTTGTTTTTTTTCCAAAAAACGCCAAACTCCCCAAGGTAACTTTAAATTAGGAAAAATAGAATTTCCAATCAAAAATTGTGTAAAATATCTAGGCACATATTTGGATCGTAAACTGTTATGGAAGGATCAAATTCATTCTATTATAAAAAAATCGGAAAACTCCATGAATATCCTTAGAGCATTTTGTAAAACCAATTGGGGAGCTGACCCGAATATTGCATTGCTATTTTATCGCTCAATGATTCGACCAATTTTCGATTATAGTTGTCATTTATATGGGTCTGCGCCAACAAAACATCTTAATAAAATTGAAACCCAGAAGAATAAATGTTTGAGGCTATGTCTTGGTTACTTAAAATCTACTCCTATTAGTATTATTGAAATTGAAGCTAAAGAGCCACCCCTTACACTACGCAGACAGTTTTGTACAGATAAGTTTGTAGCTAGAGCTATATCAAAAAACTCCAGCTATTTAAAAAATATTCGTTACTTAAATATATTAGACTTAAACCATAAATATTGGCGTAACAAAAAAACTCCCATATACGTTGAAAGTTATAGGAAACTAACAATATTTGAAGAACAATTGTATCAAAATAAAATACCACCAATTTATACACAACCTCCTAAGACTCTCTTCTCTAGGATAATAGAAACATATTATATGGATTCAAATCTTCCAGGAAGTATGATCAATAGAATAATTAAAGATAAGTGGCCTGCATTTCAATATATTTTTACTGACGGCTCTAAAATTCAAAATAAAACGGGTTGTGCAATATATCACTGGAATTCTGATTTCAAAGAATCATGTCGATTGCCCAATGAAGCTTCAATATATACTGCCGAACTATCAGCTTTATTTCTTGCGTTAAAATATATAGCCTCTAATGGTATGAATAATTATATCATTCTGACTGATTGTAGAAGCATTATGGACAAACTCACTTCTATCAAAACCACAAAAAACCTAAACCATATTGAGATAGAAATAAAGAAGTTACATTATGATATTATTTCCGCAGGTAGCTCGATTATTATTTGTTGGGTAAAAGGACACTCTGGAATATTAGGAAATGAAGAAGTCGACAAATTAGCTAAATCTGCAGCTTTAACCAAACATAATATAAACAACATACTTCTTCCAGTAGCAGACATAGATAATATCAGTAGAAACAACTGCAAACAAAGATGGCAACGTTTATACAACCAAAGTACAACTGGAATAAACTTTAGAGCTTGCCAACCACTAATACCCAATGAGAGATGGTTCAAATATGAGACAAATAGGTTATTTATAAAAACAATAAACAGAATAAGATCAAACCACGCACTCACTCCTGCATACAAACACAGCATAGGTATTACTGATAACCCCTATTGCTCCTGTGGTAAAGTGGGAGATCTGCAGCACTTTATATTGGAGTGTGGACAGTACAAACAAAGTATCAAAATGATGTATGAAAAACTAATTGAGCTAAATTGTTCATTGCCTGTCAATTTAAATACAATTATTTTTTCAAATAATAAGCAGATATTAAAATGTATCTACGAATACATAACATCCTGTAAATTTAAATTATAACTAGTTTTAGGTATTCAAATCAAAACTTGTAAATATGTCAAAAATTGAATGTGTATACCAACATATTACTTCCTGTAAATTTATATTATAAATAGGCTTAGGTAATAAAATCAAAAATTGTAATTACCACAAATAGTCTGGCTAATTGGCTATGCCAAAGCCATTATACAATAAAAAAAAAAACTTAGTATACTTAGTATGTATCTTAGTATACTTAGTATACATAGTATGTATACATAGTATCTTTTGAGCATATGACATACTTGGTATGTCATATGCTCAAAAGATTTGAAATTATTTTTTTTTTTATGTTTTACATTGCAGTACTAGCCTGTACTGTTTCATACGATTACAATTTTTAGAAAATATTAGTTTTTAATAAATATGGCTCTTTCGTTCAGTTTTTTTTTAATATCATTGATAAATTTTGTTTGCGAAACCTAATTTAGGGCGTATTCGTCTTTTTTTTTTGTGTGAATAAAATAAATCTGGAGAAAAGCAAATTATGTTTTAAATTGCAATGATCAATTCCGCCCCAGTCTAATTTTTTCAGATAATAATATCAGAATGCTTACATTTTTTGAAAAATATTTATAACGTGGGATGAATATCATCGGCTGGCATTAGATATTATGCTATTATCAAGGTATGAAATTGTTCATACAGTTCTTTGCATTTTTTAATCAAAGTCTAAATCAAAAAACTATTTTTTATGGAGAAATATTTAACATAGATCTTGTTGCATGATATTACGAGTAGTAAAAATATGTAGTGAATTTTACAATTTACTATCATATTTTTGAATGAATAATTTTAGAGTGATCAATTTAACCCCATTTTACGGTACAATTGATCCATGCATAATAAAGTACCACTGAGTACTACGAGAAATTATAAGAAACTTATGTAACACAGTAATTACAGAAATGTAATCGAAATGTATCAAACAAAGAGACAGATTAAATTTTTTATTACGTATAATAATTATTGGCAAAAATGGAGAATATAAAAATAGACAAATCTTGACTTGCAGACTAATATTATACAGTTGATTTATTTATCTGCTTAGTATCTAGTGGTATTCAGTTGAACATCATAAAGCCCTGTCCATAATATAAGCGATTTATGGTAACAAAACAAAATAATGAAACTAATAAAAGAATCTTTCGTAACAAATTCATTGTAAACACGTTAACTTGTTTTAGCATAGGCATATTGCTCAAGTATTCTTGAACATGACATCTAATTCTTTATCTATTACACTGCAATCCATGCTAGCAAGCTGATAATATTTATTACAATATAGAACGAGGTTTTTTATTATTTATGTAGGCAAATTCCTGTATTACTAACAAATATTGACACATTAGGATAAACCTTTTTCGATCGCTTGACCTCAATGATAACAGAAACCAATGGACTCTATTTGAATCGAGAAGTATGTCATTTTGTGACACCAGCGTATAAAAACGATATTTTATGGTAAATACACAACGCCTTTTGGGAGTATAAATAAACTACTTACATAGAACAAGAATTCCGAAGGATATTTTATAAAATTTCTATAGCACTCACACAAAAATTAATTATTTTGAAATATTATGTTTATATTTATACAAATGGGTATCAAAATACCAGATAAGAGAAGAAATAGCTGGATTCGTAATTAAACTAAAAGTAAAAAATGTTTTAACTAAAATACAAAACTGAGATGGCCAGGTGACATAAAATAATAAATACCCAGAATTAATGTTCTAGATTGGTTAGATAGACAGATAACTTCAGCCATTTTAACTACAGTTGAGTCCATGGTTCTTTACCTGTGCGTCATTTACACCTGGCGGGATAAAACACCGTAGGAAACATTTTTATTTATTGACGTACGGTTTCCAACCATTTCTAAACATTTTATCAAACATAATGTTTAAGGATAATGTGTTTAGGAACTTTGTAAGCGGTTATATTATATTTTACCTCTCAAGCCCAACAGTTAGAAAGTTTCTGTAATATTGATCTAAACTCAGTGTATTATAATTCAAACGTGTAGTTTCAAGTGACCATCATGCCTAGACGTAAGTTGGATATTGATGAACTAATTTGCAAATGTGCATAAATACTTTACCATGGAAAGAGACAATGGTGGACATTTAAAGTCATTATTGTGTATAAATCAAGGCGTTTATGACTCACTCAGAATAAGTGAAAGTAATCTAAAAACTGTAATGAAGACTGTCAGAGATTCTCAAGATCTTACTGTGACTGAGTATAACGAAGACAAGAAAACAACTCGTAAATATTCTAGGAGAATTGACTTACCTGATGGAGAAAAATTTGAAATTCGCAATATTTTGTATCGAATGCGTGAAAACAATCAACATTTAGATACTTTACTGGCCAAAATAAGAGAAAGACAAGTTTCTGAAATTAAGAGGACTAGCTTTTGGAAAGTGTTGAGAGATTTAGGATTTAAATTTAAAAAAGAAAATAATAGGTAACTTTTTCGCGAAAGAAGTAGTGTGGTTCACAAAAGAAATAAATTTTTGAGAGAATATATTAGACTCAAATCTGAAAATGCAACATTAGCATACTTAGATGAGATATGGATATTTGCAAAAGGTGGAATTAAAAGAATTTGGCAAGACGACAGCATAAAATCCATAAAACACACAGATAGCGAAGGCAAAAGACACATCATTCTTTATGCAGGAGGGAAAGAAGGCTTTACAGAACACGCAGATTTGATTTTGTCTTCAAAATCAAAATATGCCGATTACCACGAAAACATGAATGCAGATATGTTTGTTAAATGGCTTGAAGAGAAACTGTTACCTAGTCTGAGTCAACCATCAGTTATAGTTTTAAAAAATGGACCTTACCATTCGGAGATTTTGGAGAAACAACCAAAACAGTCGTGGAACGGACCGAGCATAAAAAATTGGTTAGTTAAAAATATCAATTTTCCGAAATACGCCTTTAAATCAGAGTTACTGGAAATTTCGAAACGTAATGAAAAACCAACAGCTTATATAGTTGACTAAATTGTATCAAGTTATGGACATCAAGTACTACGGTTACCGCCGTATCACTGCCAGTTTAATCCCATCGAACACATAGAACATTAGGAAAATGTGGAAAGAAGCTCTTAGAACTGCAACTCCAGAAATATGGGTCAAAACTGTAAATAAATGTGAAAAATTAATAGAAGAGTGGTGGATCCGGGAAAATAAAATTAGTGAAATTAATCCGGCGATTACAGATTTACATAATGATAGCGGTAGTGAATTTAGTGACGATGATGATGATTTATAAATTTATAGTCCTTTTCCATCATATTGATAGCACATTATGTATGCAAATCCTCAACAGGTCAAAAAACCATAGGCGTCACCCTATACTTGTTTTGAAATAAATAAAAAAAAAATTAATATTTTAAGATGCCGCCAACAATTCATTATCTTTTAAAAAATCTTTAAAATAAGTGTCCACTAATCTCACTATACCTTTTTTGTGCGTAAAAAACGTCGGTATATATGCCACACGATTATTGTTAATTATACACGAGTGATTAACGAGAGAATTCAATGTTTCACGAAATAAATTATTGTAAACAGTAATTTAAAGGTGATTATTGTTTTCTATACAAGTTATCGCCTGACACAAAAAAAATACCTTCTTTGAACGATTACCTGGAATTACTGATAAGACTTCACTACTGATAGTTTAAGTAGTTTTTATGCCACATTACAGCTTATGCCAATAATATAAATTAGAAATTGTTTGCATCTTCCATTTAGTTTGTAGATGTACATTGTTCATGTCTTACCTACCTACGTTTTTGGTGTCGATATTTTGTTATTTGCATTTAAAAATGACGTAGACAACAGGTTTTATCCCGGTTAAGTGTAGTTTTAAAGGTGCCTTCAGTCTAAGAGAGAAAAATATAATATTAAATGTACACGATGCACTTGTACATCAACGCCCTTTAAGTAATGTTCGTGAAATCGTTAACATGTGTTCAAATATGACAGGGGTTGGAGAAGCAACAATTTATAGATTCCTAAAAGAAAGAAAAGGAGGAACTGTTTCATATCCCAAGAAGAGTGGAGGGAGTAACCACTTGGAAATTGAAGAAATACATAAAAACATGATAAGACGCAGCGTCCACTCATTTTTTTTAACAAAGAATTTCCAACATTGGATAAAATCCAAACATTAATTAGAGAAAATAAAGAGTTACCAACCATAAGCAACAAGAAATTATGGGGACTATCGAGAGAGATGGGATTTCGTTGACAAAAGAATAGAAGAAAATCCGTTTTAATTGAAAAAGATTACATTGTATGTTGGAGACGAGATTATCTAAGAACTATTAAAAAGTACCGAGAAGAAGGAAAAACAATTTTTTATTTGGACGAGACTTGGCTAAATGAAGGTCATACTGTACCATATCTATGGGTTGATACAAATGTGAAAAGTTCCCATCAGGCATTCATCGAAGGTGTATCTAATGGAATAAACAATATTCCCGTGGAAAAGGACGCAGACTCATAATAACCCATATTGAAAACGAATACGGTTTTGTTAATGGTGGATTATTAAGTTTTGCCTCAAAATCAACCAAAGATTACCACGAGGAAATGACTGCTGACGTTTTTGAAGAATATTTTGAGTAAATGTTGGATTTAATTCCAAAAAATTCTGTCATAGTCACGGATAATGCTAGTTACCATTCATGACTAGCAGAAAAATTGACAACAACGGCGTGGCAAAAAGGAGAGATAATCGAATGGTTGGATAAACACGCAATTGAGTACAAGGAGAATTCGACAAAAAAGGAATTATTACCTATTGTAAGGCAACATAAAGCAGCTTATAAAAAATATATAATTGATGAAATAGCATTAAACCGTGACGTAATTATTTTACGTTTACCCCCATACCAGTGTGATCTGAATCCGATAGAAAATATATGCTCTCAAGTAAAGGGTGAAGTCGGACGCAACAACAAAACTTTTAAATTAGAAAGACTTACAACAATTATAAGAACATTCCTTATCAAAAGTAACTCCAGAAAATTGGAAAAATGCTGTTAGTCATGCTCACAAGGAAGAAAATAAAATGTGAAATTTGGATAATGACTGATGCAATGCTGGAACCAGTAATAATTAACATTGGAGTTGACGATTCCTTAGATTCTGAAGAAAGCAGTGAATCTGAAATGGAATTTGATTAAAATAATATTCATTTTTTTTACAAATCGGCCCCTGTTACGGCCACAAATTATTTTTTATATAACCAATAAAATAAACATCTTACATTTCTTGCAAATTCATTAGTACCTGTTAATCTCCATCACTCCGACACTGGCAACTTTATTTAGGGATACATAATGTTCTATAAATATGATGGAAATGGACTATAAATAATTCGTAAGTACACTATTATAATGTTATTTACAAAATAATTGTACAGCAGATTAACCAGTATATTTATACATTCATTATTATTATATTATTTAAAATTCCATTTGAATTTTTGCTCCTCATTTTATACAAATTAACTCTAACCGATAATACAGGCAAAAATATTCTAAACAAAGTAAGCAATTAAAAAGATTATGGTAGTAATTAAAGAACTCCAGTGCAGTTTACCGTGCCTTTAACTACAACGAAATGTTTTCTGCGAATTCCATAAATTCATTTTTGTCAAATCGTCGGCTGAGCGAACGAGCACACACAAAACACTTCTGGTTAGAGAGCCGCTAGTCACGACTGGGGACTCTCTGACCAGAACACACGAAATTTTTAGGGACTCCAGTCCCGACGTTAAGATAAATAAAAAGAAACAGTAAAGTAAATAGGGAGAAAAGCCGACATTTAGGCTACCCCTACAGTAAGGTGGCATAACCACAACTATTAAAAACGGAAGGTACTTCATTACCCAAAGTACCTTAGTAAATTCTAAGATCATAAGCCTCCTCACGTTATTAACACGCTGAGGAGGGGTGGAGGAAAAGCCCGGGGGTCAGATAGGTACCACTTCGACTAGCGAGGTGTGACCGGTTTGATCTTCGAACATGTGGATCCCTATCTTATATTGGTATACACATGTTCCTAGGGGTAGGGTTGATCACCTCGTGTGTTAATGTGTGTGTGCGAATTCCATTAATCGTTTAGAGGTGTAAGTTGGTTAAATGTACAGTTTTGTTTTGGTACCGTTTCCGGCAAATTAAAATGAAAAATAAATTCCGTTAATGTCATTTTAACGTGTTTACTCTAAAATACACAAAAACCTTACCTTTTACATTCGACGACTTTCTAAAGACAGGTAAGCTCTTCAGATACTTGTTCTTTTTATCTGTTTGTTGTCTTTTCTTTTCTTCGAATTTCGAGAACCCCGGCACTTGCGATCTGGACTGATCGGTTGTTTTCTTCTGTCGCTCGATATCCATATGATTTCGGTAGCATGCTGAACAGTATCCTATAAGAATTCACATATATTAATCAAATGATAACAGGGACAGACGGAGGCGTGAATTTTTTTTGTAAAGTACATATATCTGAAAATGAGTCAATGTCTGATAATAGTGGATATTTATAACAATTAAGAATACTAATTTATCTGGTTATAAATCATATATGATTTAATTGTGTATTATCCGTTGGCGTTTAAACCTATAAGCCTAATAGGACGATAAAAACGTTTTAAAAAAACTCAATTTGTATTTCGAAATGGCATTCGTGAAGCATCGTTCGAACTTATGTTGTCCTGGGAATCCCTTGATATGTACCAGGGATTGTTATTTATAATGTTCTTTATGTTTTTTTTTACTGAAAGTCTTTCATAAAGTTCGTCATGACTGTCATATAAAACTCTTACAGGAAGAAAATCCATACTTAACAGACACTAACCTCTTCTATACCACTTCTTCTTCTTCTTCCAGTTCCATGACCGTTATTGATCGTTGGATATCATGTTGGCTACCATATTCGCTATCGTGACTTTATTGACAGCAGCTCTAAATAACGATGTAGTTGATTTTCCATACCATTGCCTTAGATTTTTCAGCCATGATGTTCTTCTTCTACCAGGACCACGATTACCTTGGATCTTTCCCTGAATGATCAGATGTAAAAGATCATATTTTTCAGGGTGTCTCATAATGTGACCGAAGTATTCCAGCTTGCGTTTCTTTATTATATTGACCAGTTGTGTTGTTTGGTTCAGCCGTCTAAGAACCTCCTCATTTCTAACTCTGTCGACCCAGCTTCTTTTCAGTAGTCGTCTGTATACCCACATCTCAAAGGCTGTCAAGCGTTTAAGGATAGCCTCAGTTAGAGACCACGCTTCCACTCCATACAGCAGGACAGGAAAGATGTAGCAAGATGTAGTCATTCGAACTCTAAGGTCAATGCTAAGATCGTGACTGCAAAGTACGTTTCTCATTTTTACAAAGGCAGCTCGGGCTTGTTCTATTCGGCTTTTAATTTCTGCGGTTGGATCCCAGCTCTCATTGATATTACTGCCGAGATACACGAGTTTTTCTACTCTGTCCAGTGTGGCATCTCCGACTTTTATACCGTCATCCTGTATATAATTTTGTTTGCTAACTGTCATATATTTAGTTTTCTTAACGTTGAGTTTTAATCCATACTGATCACAAGTCTGTTTTATTTTGTTCATTAGATTTTAAAGGTCTTCTCCGCAATTAGCAAGCACTAAGGTATCGTCGGCATATCTAATATTGTTGATGGTTACTCCATTCACAATAATACCTTCGGTGGTCTCCATTAAGGCTTCCTTAAATATTTCCTCCGAATATAAGTTAAAAAGTAAAGGCGACAATATACAGCCTTGTCTCACTCCTCTTTTTATATTTATTTCATCCGACAGTTCTTGTACAACCTTTATTCTTGCCACTTGATGCCAGTATAGATTTGTAATTATTCGTAGATCTTTATCGTCCAATCCAGCTGTTTCCAATATTTCTAGCATTTTGTTATGTCGGACTTTGTCAAAAGCCTTTTCAAAATCGATTGCACAAATGTACACATTTTGATTTATATCTCTGCATCTCTATACTAGCACCTGTATACTAAACAAGGCTTCTCTTGTACCCAAGCCACTCCTAAACCCAAATTGAGTATTGCTAATTCTGTCCTCTAACAGCGTGTAAATTCTGCTGTGTATTACTCGCAGGAAGATCTTCAACACGTGACTCATTAGACTTATTGTCCGATAATTACCGCATGTCTTTGGACGATTTTCTTAGGTATTGTGACAAATGTCGACTTTAACCAATCAGTTGGTAATATCCCAGTGTCATAAATTCTGTTAAAGAGATTACACAGAGCTTTAATTCCATTTTTTCCCAAAAACTTTAGTATTTCAGCACTTACTTCATCGGGGCCAAGTGCTTTTCCATTTTTTAGAGTTTGTATTGAACGTGTAACCTCACTTTCTGTTATAGATGGACTTGATATAGCAATCGGTATATAGTGTTCTACTCTCTCATCTTCAAATAAGTCAGAAATGTAGTTTTCCCATTCTTTTAACTGTTCATTGATGTCTAATATTCTGTGTCTGTTTCTGTTTTCTAAACTTTGGGATACTTGTTCCCGTTTGTTTCCAGCGACCTCTTTTAATTTCTTGTGCAGATGAAAGGTATCGTGTTTCTTTTCATATTGTTCAATTTCATTACCACTAAAGATATATAATATATAAAGACAAGTATATTAATTTTTTGTACTTTTTTCCAATCTTTATTAGTTCATTCTTGCAATAAAATATTGTAAAACCTCAAAATTATTTTTATAAACGGCCAAAGCCTATTTAATAAAATATTATGCTGTGAAAACAGCACAAAAATTAAAATGTCTTAAAAACTTTAAACACGGATCTGAATTTAAAATTGTTCGCCAATATGAAAATGAAGAACACGATGAAAATTTGAAAAATCAGGAAATCTATGTGGGTAGGCAAAAGAAAATAAATAATGTTTATTTTGTTTAAACTTGTTTATACCAAGTTGAGAAGCGAATGATTTTTAAGAATTCTCACTCTCGCTGAGGCATGTACTAAGAATCAACAAAAACTTTGCTAATTTTGTAAGGTGAGAAATTGAAAAAATGAGTTTTGAATTTCATAATACTAATGAGCGTAGAATTTTAAAACAGAAACTTTTTATTTGCAGTATAATTCACTTTTTGTATGAAGCCATGGATGAATTCCACATCCACGATAAACTGATAAGATTGGTTAAGGCTATAATGCGTAAAGTTGTTTGCAAAGTCGAAATACAGGGCGAACAATCACAGGCATTTGAAACGCATGTTGGGCTGCGACAGGGAGCCCAAATAGACAACAGAGGAAACACTTTTAATAAATCATCCCAAATTTTGACATATGAAGATGATATTGATCTAGTTGCCCGCACAACACGCAAGCTAGAAGAAATCTATACCACCTTGTCAAACGCCTCAAAAAATATGGGCCTGCAAGTAAATGAAGATAAAACTAAGATAATGGCATCAACACCCAACAATAGAGCCAGAAACATCGGCCACCAATTCACGGTTGATAATTCTACCTTTGAAGTGGTGGACAAATTCACATACTTAGGTCCCTGATCACCAAGGAGAACGTAATGACGGAAGAAATCAAGCGAAGAATAATCCTAGCAAACAAATGCTATTTTGGACTGAGTAGACATATGAGAAGCAGAAACTTAAGCCAAAAAACAAAAATAACCATATACAAAACCCTTATACAACCAGTGTTGACATATGGGTCGGAGACATGGACCATTTCCAAAGCAGATGAAAATCTCCTGCTTATATTTGAACGAAGGATCCTGAGAAGAATATTCGGTGGCATCTGTGAAAATGGTTTTTGGAGAAGAGGGTACAACTACGAGATATATCACAGATATAAACATATATTTGGTGGTAAAGACGTAGTATCCTTTATAAAAATAGGAAGACTAAGATGGGCAGGACATCTGGCAAGATCACAGCAGAACAACCCTCCTAGAAGAATCCTTATGTCGCAACCTGTGGGAAGTAGAAGTAGGGGTAGGCCAAAACTCAGATGGAGGGATGGTGTGGATGAGGATGGTAGACAAATAGGCGCAGCAAACTGGTAACAGTTCTCAATGGATAGAACTGACTGGCGTAATAGACTTGGGAAGGTCGAGGCTCTTTTATAGGGCTGTAGTACCAATGATGATGATAATTCACTTTTACAAACCTTGACGACATCTGTATGACACAAATTTCACAAATTCGTAATCGAAAATTTCGTTCCTACTCTGCTCTTCTAACTTTTCACGTAAGGCGTCTTCAACCTGCTTGACCTTCCTAATGAGCGTACGGACAGGTACATGTAAACTCTGCAGTTTTATGTACACCATCGTTTAGTACTGTAGAAGCGTAGATATAAAAGTGAGGATATTGGGACGAGAATGGTAAAAACAGTTGGAAAAATAAAAAGATTCGCATGGATGTGTGGTGAAATTTATATAGCTAGACTGGGATGCCCAAACAGTTAGACCGAAAAGAGATTCACTACTTATGTAGTTCTCTACAAAACAATCGCTGACTTGTTCTGGGTCCAAAAATGACAAGCCAAATAAGTGTTGCAGCCACTTGGAATCTCCCCTCTTTTAAGTGATTACCAAACCTAGTTTTTGGATTTTGCGAAACCAACTTTGAGTCAAGGGAAATAAACACCCAATTTGCTTCGCGAAATCGAAATTTGTGAATTGAAATTTCAAAATCAGCCACAAGTCGTAATGGACTTAAAACGACACCAACTTCTTTGGAGCAAAGAATTAATTGAGTAAAGACCGTGACTTAGGTTTTTTTTACGTTTGTCGGTAAGAATACAGAATATAGAGACATGCAATGTCCATTTAATACACTATGGGTGGTAAATAATTGCAAGAAAAATTTTGGTGCATATTGAAATGTACCTTACACGCAATATGAATCTGCTTTCGCAAAGTTACGTAAATTCTCAAGAATGCCAAAAATAATAATCTTTTTTTGCGAATCGTTATGCAACACAAAACATTTATCGCGGTCAGTATTTAGCTTCATCTGTCGGGTTGCTTGATGCGCTTCCCCATTGTCGTCAGTACAGGTGGCACAACAGGCAAAAGATCGTTGCTCATATTCCTCCGAAGGCAAGAGATGCCGTTGTTGACAGGTGTTCTTTAAAAGAAGAAGTTGCAATCTTTTGGTAAATGATTTTTGATGACATCTCCGATAAGTCCGCTTGAGCTTTCATCTTGCAGGAGTTGCTGATGACTTAACGGCTTAGTTTTCGAAGATCGCTTACGTGATTGTGTTCCAAGCCGCAGTGCAAGTTAATGTTTATGGCATTCCCCATATTGTTGAATAGCCTAATTTTGACGAAATGCCCCTGAAGATGCTCTAGGAGCGAAAGTACTTGGGCAAGATTTAATCAAAACTGTGCTGTGTGAAATTAAAATTCATTTATTCCAGCATTCAACCTTATATCACAAAGTTTTTTTTATTTGAGGTCCTCTAGGCAAATAAGGAAAGTAAACAAGCGCTGTCGGATCATTCTTCAACAAGATAATTCGAACTGAGACACATCTCGTTCAACAACCGAGTCTTGACCACTCAAACAGGCGAATTATTGGGTTAGCCATCGCACAGTCCTGATTTGACACCAAAAGACTTTGTGTTAAAAGGAAAAAGACAGATTTAATTTCACGTACCTATAGTGCGTCTGTATATCCGCTTATACGTATTTCACCCTAAAAGGGATCCTCAGAACGGCTATTCACAGATGCTCTGAACGTGAAAATAAATATTTCCTGTCTTGAGAAGCAACTTTAACATAGCTTCGTATGGACGCAAACAGCGACATCTGATAACAAATCCGTAAACTAATTTTTCGAAACCAAATTCAGATTTATGTGTTAATTTTGTTCCCAAATGTCATAAATAACTTGAATGAATAACGATTTTCGTCTGTAGTCATTGATGAAAACATATCTTCAGGTGTTTCAAGCAGGATGAATTAGTTCGAACGCATGCAAAGATATTTATCTGGATTATAAAAAAGGTCATTTTCAAAAAGAATCAAATTATTTTAAATAAAAAGTAGCCGCTGTTATTCTTATTTCCAAAATACTAATACTGTACATAATATCTAATAAATGAAATATATCTATCATGTTTTTGTTGAATTTTTACAGTTTTGATAGTTTTTAAAAATCTAGAAGCAAGACGTAAGAAATATCATTCAACTTATTTATTTATCTGAAACAATCTGCCAGCATCGACTTTGAGATGGGACTATGATCGTCATTTAAAAAGCTATTTATTATGATTTATTCATTAATTATTTATTTTCTGATTTAATAAAATGACTCTTAGCGACTTATCTTCCCTTATCGATGTCCTGAAGTGAATGACCCAATATGAACTGTGTTTAATTTCTACAGGTACTTCCAGTTTTAAACCAAATGTTGAAAACATTTATAAAAACTGCCAAAATAATCTAAATATTCAAATGTCGTTAAACTATATAAATTAATCAGCAAAAAAGAAAATCAAAAGGACAACAGTAAATTACGTTTCAAAATCAGTGTCAGCAGAAAATGTAGACAGCTTTCAGAGAATAATACACCACTTTTACACCAAAGTATCTAGGAATTAAATCCAGCTACAAAAAAGAGTGATAACACAATAAAAAACTAAAGCGAACAGAATATCTGGATAACTGTGACTCTATTTGGAGGAAGCAGTTCTTATGAACTGGATGGCTGGACACTGGAAACACAAAAAAAAGACAAGGCGGTGATTTTCTACAGTGAAAACCAGACAGGAAAACATGAATTAGGCACTGGAGAGCAGAGTAATTGAATAGTTTTATATAAAAAAGCAAAAAATAAAGATATACACTTGGCATTTATGGACCTGAGAAAGGCGTATGACTCTGTATCAAAATCAGAACTATGGGAGGCAATGTACAAATTAGAAATACAGACGGAACTCATAGAAGCTACAAAAGCTCTGTATAAAGAAAATAAAGTGTCCATTAAAATGGGAACAAGAATCACAGGAGACTTCACCACAACAAAAGGGCTCCTGCAGGGTTGTTCCACATCTCCAACCCTATTCAAAATATACTTAGAGAAAGCTTTGACTACATGTAAAAGAAAATGCGAAGACATGGGAGTACCGGTACGGAACGTATACCTATATACGTTAAGCTTTGCAGACGATCAAGTAGTGATTGCAAAACACCAAGACGACCTCAGCTACATGATGAAGAAAATACAAGAAGAATATACCAAGGCTGGCCCAGATATTAACCTCGCGAAAACAGAGTACCTATCTAAAAGTGAAGAAGACATAGAAGATCTACAGATTGATGACAACGTAACAATCAAAGGAAAGGATAAATTCAAATACTTGTTTTAATCACGAAAAAGGCAACAACAGAGGAAGAAATTACAAAAGGATTAGGACAAACAAGAACAGCAATCCGACAACTTAACTCAGTATGGTGGGATAGACAACTAAATATGAAGACAAAAACACAGATTTATAAAACATAAGTGCGAAGTAATATGACATATGGGGCTGAAAATTGGATCATAAGCAAGAAAAACAGCAGTAAGATAGCAGCAACAGGGATAGAATGCCTGCGAAGATGCTGCAGAGTAACAAGAATGGATAGGAGAAGTAATGACGAAATAAAGCAAAGAACATCAATAGGAACAAACATTCTAACATATATAGAACAAAAAAGACTAAAGTGGTATGGACATGCAAGAAGAACTAGCGACAGCAGATGGATAATGAGAATATCCGAATGGAGCCCCATAGGAAGGAGGAAAAGAGGACGACCCCGAAAATCCTGAAGGAACGAAGTAGACGAAGCCATGAGTAAGAGAGGCCTAAACGATGGAGAATGGGACAACAGAGAGAGATGGAAACGGTTGAGTGAGGGAAGGCAGTGAATACTGTAGAATCCCTATATATATATATATATATATATATATATATATATATATATATATATATATATATATATATGTTTTATGCCCATCATTGAGAGACTTCTGTTATATTATATTGAAAGAAAATGGAATAATATTTCAAATTGCGACATCCATGAACATCTCGAAAGAAAGCTAGCATCTCCAAACAAGACTTACAGATAATCTTTGGAGATTTCAATTCAACAATTAGCAAAAAACCTAACCTATGACCGACAATAGGAAAACACAGCCTCCACAATATTTCAAATGATAATGAGTAACACAATTTGCTTGTAGAGTTTACTATGAATCGGGTCTCTAACATCAACTTTACATTGGGGAGATACCTTGGGGAGATACCTTGGGGAAACCAACAAAGTGTATCAAAAATTCTGCGCAATGTTAAGGAAAAATGTGAAGTAGAAATGAAGTTTTCCAGCATATAAACAATTATTATCAGATAGATGGAACAGTTTTTCTCTAGAAAATTTCGAGAAACATTTAATACTATATAGTTTTAACTGTAATAATAGTACAACAAAGAATTCTGATGATCTTGAATACTGATGAATCAAAGAATACATAATAATGATGTAGATAATACAAATTTCAATAAATATTTTTTCTGATTTAAAGCATAAAATAAATTAAATATCTTCAATATAAGTTTACATGTGTTTAATTTATACACAATTTGCTTGTAGAGTTTACTATGAATCGGGTCTCTAACATCAACTTTACATTGGGGAGATACCTTGGGGAGATACCTTGGGGAAACCAACAAAGTGTATCAAAAATTCTGCGCAATGTTAAGGAAAAATGTGAAGTAGAAATGAAGTTTTCCAGCATATAAACAATTATTATCAGATAGATGGAACAGTTTTTCTCTAGAAAATTTCGAGAAACATTTAATACTATATAGTTTTAACTGTAATAATAGTACAACAAAGAATTCTGATGATCTTGAATACTGATGAATCAAAGAATACATAATAATGATGTAGATAATACAAATTTCAATAAATATTTTTTCTGATTTAAAGCATAAAATAAATTAAATATCTTCAATATAAGTATTACTGTGTTTTTTATTTATATGCATTAAATGAGAAAAAAAAAAGAGAAAAAAATATTTGAAAAAAAATGGGGGTCCATATTAGCAGGATCTCCTTATTTAAAGTGTTTTAGCATTAAAATCAAAAAGTACTTATTTTTCTAATACTAGTAGTAGATAAAAAATTGAAAAATTTCTATGGAAAATAAATAAACTGCCATATTTTTTGATGCGGTATCTCGTACCCTAGGTTTAAACACTGAACTTTAAAATCAAATAAAAATCCATTATAAATAAAGGGATACTCACCGTTCCAGTCTGCATTTCCATAAAATCCGCATCCGCTCTTACATTTTAAATCAGCCTGCTTGATCCTCAAGGAAGGCTGCTTGGTCGCGTACATGATGTATTTGTACGACCTCTGCAAAGTTAACACCGGCATTTTAAAGATTATAGAATTAAGCTTACTAAAAAATTAACTACAAAATAAGAATAGTCTGTTTGCTACGAGAGGAAATTAGCTCTCCGTAGACACGATATTTTTTATATTTTCTCCATCATTCCCAAAAATTTCACAGTGGCGTGTGAAACTTCAGATTCCACGAATATTTTCCAAAGCGATATGTAGTGATCCCAGCAATTAGTTCCTCGGGGAACTTATCGTGGGGGTACGAAGCTGTGGTCGTGGGCGCACAAGTTGAGTTCTTTCATCAGCATCTGTACCACTGGAAATTGGGGATATTTAAGGTGTGGGAATGTGACAACTTCGGATCCTTGAGGTTTGTTGACCAAGTTGCTGCAATTGACAGTTGCAAAAATACTGTTACTTTCACCAGGATCAGCCATTTGTTTCAGACTTGACGGAAATTATTTTAGCCCACAGCGTGGAAACTGGTACAGAAACAATCTTGAACACTAAAGACGATATGTTGAAAGAACGAATTCTTCGAATTGATATGTATTATCAATTGTCGGCGGTCGGTTGAAAAAAATAAGTTATTACAACTCGATAAGAGTGAAACTTGTAGACTGAGTGTAGCTGAAGATAGAATTTGTTTATATAATAACAAGATTATCAATTATCATTTGTTTAGAGATATAATAACATGAGCGCACCGTGGGATAATCAATACCAGGAAAATATTAATATTCTTGTGAAATAATCAGAGGGTACTTTTTATTAAACGATAACACAGTAATATATAGTTATAAAATATATTAAAGTCGATTTAATTAATGATGTAGTTAAAAAGATTACAAATATTGAACAAAAACATAACAAACAAAGTCATCAACTAAGTCATCTGTGTTTTGCAGACGGATTTGCACAAACAGCAGATAATATAAATATTCTTTATCATCTACTTCTTTTTTATAACTAGGATACGACATATACAGGAACGACAACACAGCAAGATCGGGTGGCACAGCAATCCTAGTGAAAAAAGGCATAGAGCATATCAGAATAATAACACCGCAACTAAATACTATGTAAGTAACAACTGTAAGAGTACAAATGAGGCAAGGAGAAGTCAACATTACCTCCGCATACGTGAGACCACAAGATCTACTGATCGACGACGACCTCAACACGTTCTTAAATAACGAACCCTCAATAATAATAGGAGACATAAACGCAAGATCCCCTAATTGGAACGACAGAGCTACGAACAGAAATGGAAGACTACTAAATACATACATCGAAAATAACGAAAACATTATGGCAATGGGCCCTACAGACCCTACACACTATCCAGGAAACGGACTTCCTACACACATAGATATAGTAGTAGCAAAAAACCTAGGACTACAAACAGAACTACAAACGTTAAACGAAGGCACAACCGACCACAATCTCATCCTATTAGAACTAGGAACGTGGGAGGAAGAAAGCACAATCAGAAGAATTAAAAAGAAAACAAAATGGACAAACTTTAAGAGACTCGTGAGCACTGGAATAAACATAGTTCCAGTGATCGAAACCCCACGAGAAATAGAAGATAGAGTCCTAGAGTTGGAAAACATCATCCAACAAGCGCTCAGAAACAGCACTACAGAAGAGGAAGTAGAAATGCATTCCGGAAGATTTAAGGATATACCACAAGTAATAAAAGACTTGATAAGGGAAAAGAACAGAGCAAAGCAGACAGCAAGAAGGACAAGGAATCAGGCAGACAAAAACAGATCAAATAGACTAAACAGAGAGGTCAAAACAGCACTGCAACAACACCGTAGTGAAACCTGGGAAAATCACATAAGGGACATGGAAGAACAAGGACCACACATGCAAAATCTCTGGAGACTCCAGAGGATTTTGAGAACCGACAGAAAACCAATTCCCCCAATTACATGGGGAAAATGGAATCATCTACACCATAGAGGAAAAAGCAGAGGTAATGAGGAGTACTCTCGAGAGAGAGTGTACATTAGACCTGACATAAGAGAAAGACCTGATAATCCAAATGAAATTATCCCTCCTACAACACCAGAGGAGATAAACGACCTAATTAAAAACAGCTCGCCGAAAAAAGCACCCGGACCCGACCAAATCACAAACAGGGCACTAAAATATTTACCAGCGAGAGCTATAGTATACCTAACCAACATCATAAACGCTATGCTAAGATTCAAGAAATTTCCAAACAGATGGAAAGAGGCACATGTCATAATGCTACCAAAGCCCGAAAAAGACAGCACATTCCCGCAAAACTACAGGCCAATAAGCTTACTACCTGCAATCAGCAAGATTGTAGAGAGAATTATACTCAGCAGACTACAAGCTGAAACAGATAGACTAGAGATAATACCTGAAGCCCAATTCGGCTTCAGATCAGAACACTCCAATGAGCTACAAGTACTCAGACTAACAGAGTACATAGCAGCTGGATTCAACAACAAACAATACACAGGAGCAGCCTTCCTAGACGTAAGCAAGGCATTCGACAGAGTCTGGCATAAAGGACTAATATACAAAATGAGAGGATACGGATACAGTGGAGCAATGACAAGACTGATCTCGTCGTACTTGAGCAACCGACGTTTCAGAGTCCGGATAGGTCAAGTCCTATCCGAACTCGGGAACCCGGAGGCTGGAGTGCCACAGGGAGCGGTACTGTCACCCCTACTGTACTCAATATACACAGCAGACATACCTAGAACACCAGGTACACTATTAAGCCTCTATGCCGACGACACAGCGATAGCGGCCAAACATAGAAACATAGACATTGCGGTAAATAACCTACAAACAGCACTAGACGACATAGAAGAATGGAGTTTAAAATGGAAAATAGCAATAAACTCAGACAAGACACAGGCTGTACTTTTCAAAAAGAGGCATCAGCAACCGGAAGAACAGGTAACTGTGCAAGATAATCCCATCGAGTGGAAAAGCGAAGCAAAATACCTCGGAGTAATTATGTACAGTACAAAAGGCAAACATGGCAAGAGCTTCAATAAGAGGACTAACAGGGAGAAAAAGTAAACTTAGAATAAAAACAAAGATAAGACTAATAAACAGCATAATACTGCCCATACTGACATATGCATCCCTCGCTTGGGGACACGTATGTAACACATCAAAAAAGAAAATACAAGCGGCACACAACAACAGCCTAAGAGAAGCAGTCAACGTACCAAGATACGTTGCAGAAAGATTCCTCTTTAGAGAATTGCAACAAATCAGAGTGACTGACACGATGAAAGAAAAAGCCAGGATAAAGTTCGCAGAAATAGAGAACCACCCCAATCAGATACTAAGAGAGACGATGAGGTACGACGCTTTCCATAGATGGAAGCACAAAAGACCAAAACAACAAATAGTAGAATAAATAAAAATTACTAGAGAGAAAATAAAAATACAAAAGAGAAAATAGAACACTAGAGAGAAAATAAAAAACACTAGAGAGAAAATACTTCAAAATAACAACGCACATAGAAGACAGTTCGTAGCTCAAAACACCCAAGGACTATCACAAAGCACAGAGTGGGCCCAGTTGCCTATAGACGATAAAATCTATATTGTTATATTGTTTTATATTTATATATTTTTCAATGTCATAGTATAGACTTTACACTAATTCTGATTTTTTGTTTCAGGGCCACCTACAAAAAAAATTACAAAAAACACAAAAAAAAACCGGCCTCGGCCACCAAAAAAATCAAAAAACACTAACAAAACCGGCGTAAGCCACCAAAAAAATTAACAAAAACCCCAAAAACCCGGGCATGTAGGGCCCAACCCCTTGAGCACCAATTCGCCGAACTGAGCCTAGGCTCAGAGCGGAGACTTGAGGCCCAAGTAAGCAATTTTAGTTCGCGGATAAGCCACATTAAGATAACAGGATCATAGCGACAATGCGCTGTCCTGAGTTTTTGCAATCGGTTAGGAAACCATGTTGGGGTTCTATTACCCAGGACCTCCACATGAAGAGCATTTGGCTGATAGTTGTGCCCCTATCGCGCATCAGAGTGCAATAGGGGGGAAAGGGATGGTCTGGAGCATTGGAGCGCGGTGGAGTGACTCCTGTTTTTACTCGAGTTAACACACCTTGCTCCAATGAATTGTTACACCCGAACGTAAATCTTAGGGGTGAACATTTCTCACAGGCTGGGTTTAATCAAATTGCTTGCTTGCTTCTTTTTTATAATCTTTCTTTAGTCTCGAACCCCCCGGAGTAGAGTAGAGTAGAGTATTTATTTAACTACATAACATATACAAAATTATTGTTTGTAGTAAGTCAAAAAAATACATGGTATATCAAAAAGGAATATAAAGCGTAAATTAAATATATCACAAACAAGAACATAAATATATTAAACAGAAAAATATGTATGGCAAAGTTACGGTAAGCAGTTCAGTGGATGTTCTGCAATGAGTCATATATTCTTCTGAGCAGTAAGAACAATGTTTTAGAAGATATTTTTTTATAACGTTATCGAAACTATTACAGCTTAGCTCTTTAATACTTTTTGGAGAAATTCTGTAATACAGTATACTCCCTCGTTTCGGTTTCGTTTATAACGAGGTACATTAGATGTTCAGTGAAATTTCTATTGAACTAAAAACCTCTATAGCGAGGCAAACTTGGTTATAACGAGAGAAAATAAAATCAAAAAACGTATTTTTTATGTTTTTGGCTCGGCCGTGGCTATAAAAAAATACCCTTTTTAACTGCCGCCCGCAATAAAATTCTTCTGTTTAATCTACCGACCGATTATGTGTTGTCGGAAATTTACAGTTTATGATTCACAAGTGTCAGTGTAGGGGTTTGACCATTCGCACCTGATAAACTACGTAAAGGGGCTTGAAAACATGACAAATGTAACAAATTTTACCAGAATTTCCTTTCAGTTGTTTTTGTCGTAGATGTTTATCGTTTGTTTCGTGATTGTGTTTTCGCTTCTTGAAAGTTGTGTTGTAGATTACATAGTCACATAGATTAGACACTATGACTCCTAAAAGAAAAGCATTTACTTTAGAAAAAAAGATTAACATCCTTAAAGACGTTGAGAACAGTAAGAAGAAAGCAGAAGTTTGTTGTAAAAGAGGAATTTCAAGTTCCACTCTATCTACCATGCTCAAAAATATACACAAGATTTTCGAAGCAGGTTCGCCTTTTTCCGGTAAATCTAAAAATCTACGTGCCGCAACTAATAAAGAACTCGGTACTGCAATCGTCAAATGGTTTACCGTAAACAGGGCTACGAATGTTCCAATAAGTGGACCACTGCTTCAAGAAAAAGCAACACAGTTTTCGCAGGCGCTAGGTGGTGATTAGAATTTTAAAGCATCGAGTGGGAGGATGCGCCATTTTAAGGCCAGGCACGAAATTAGATGTGGAAAAATTTGCGGTGAAGCGAAGAGTGTTTCCAAAGAAGTCACCAACAACTGGTTGAGGTCATGGCCTACAAAATTACAGTGACGATAATGTTTTCAATGCCGACGAGCTGGGACTTTTTTTTTTTAAACTTACTCCAGATAAGACCCTCAAATTAAAAAATGAACGTTGTATAGGTGCCAAAAAAAAAGGAAGTTAGTCGGCATTGGAAAATCTCAAAAACCACGATATTTCAGAGGTGTGAATCAGCTTCCTGTCACATATAAATTTAATAAAAAATCGTGGATGACAGCAAAGATTTTTAGTGGAGAACTTTTAAAGTGGGACAGAGAGTTGGGACATCCAAAGATTCTTTTAATTGTCGACAATTGTACGGCCCATCCGAAAGTTAACGGTTTAAAAAACATTCAACTTCTTTTTTTACCCCCAAATTTCACATCAGTACTGCAACCGATGGATCAGGGCAACATAAGGTCCCTTAAAGTTCACTACAGAAAACTTTTAGTTAAGCGGAGCCTGAATAATGTGGAAAACCGTAGTGAATCTCCTGTTACTGTATTAGATGCCATTATTTCATCCGCAAAGTATGGACACTCGTAGATAAAAAAACCATAAGAAAATGTTTCGGTAATGCGGGGTGGACAGAGACTGAGGTAGAAAACGACGAAGATGAATATCCTGTAACAGAGTGGTTGATATTGCAACAGCAAGATCAAGAACTAACCCAACTGAATAATGATGACAAGTTTGCTGAATTCATTGCCATTGTGTGTGATCTTCCGACGGACAGTGAAATTATCGCGGAAGTAATAAATCCGCCGGCAGGGCGCGTTATCGTCAGTGACGAAAGTGATAAAGATGGAAAAGACAATCGCGGTGAATCTACACCAGAAGGTCTAGGCGCAGTATTATTGTTGCAGTAAGACAATTTTTATGACCATCAATTTGTTATAAAGTCCTGATTATTTTTTTAATAATAGGTAACCGCACGCCTATGACTCGCCGATTTCCTTGCCCCTAAAACGCGCAAAGGTCTACATTGAAAATATGAGTCACTTGCTATAATTGTGGTACTGTGGTATTGTACAGTATTTTTTTTTACAATGGAGGCAGTCATTTATAGTTTGACCAAAAAGTACTATGACATAATAATTAATGTGGGGCTGAGAGGAAAAGTGGTACAAGTGACATTTTGTATAAAAGTGAGATATGTGCATGAGTGGCTAGAGGATGTTGGGATTTATTAATATAAAAATGGTACAAGTACAAAACACACTACAGTACGGACATCTGTATGTGAGAAGTAAAAGCTCTCACCAATTTCTGGTAATGGTTTTCTGTATAAGTGGTCCAAGGTTACATGTCCCACTTTTGTTCTAAACCTTATGTAGTTGTTTGTGACAGCCACGTTTTAAAAGTGTGCAGGAATATTAATACAATTTGTGAAATAGCCTTAAAATAATGCAAGGTAAGTCTTCAATGCGTTTTATATTTTTTCAATTGTTATTTTATAGGGTTATTTTATTTATCTATGTCTTCAAAAAGTAGTAGTTGAAAGAAACTTATAGCATAACCTTAAAATGTTTCTTTTTTGTTTCAGTATCTGACAGTTATTCGGAATATGACGATTCAGAAGAGGACAGAAACTAAAGTCCAATAGAAGAAAGTAGTAGCGATAGTAATCATGATCTACAAAACATTGCAGATGTTCATTTAAACAAGTCATTAAAGAAAAAGGGCAAAAACGTTTGAGATATAGCGATTTAGATAAGAGGCAAGTAAGAAAACGAAAAAGAAATGCAGGTGAGGAATACGTAGGCTATAAAAACAAGTTAGTAAAAGCAAGAAGTTTGCAAAATTATATACATACTTGCAGATTTCAGTGTCAAAAAGACAGGAAATATTTAACCAATTCTGGGGTCTAGGAAATTGGAATCTGCAGAATGCACTCATTATGTCTTGTACAGAGATCGCTTTGCCCAAACGACGACGTACAGAAGCTGTTACTAATAAAGGAAAGAGCGTTACTATCAAACTAAAAAATATGAGAGTTTGCAAAATGTTTTTCTTAAAAACTTTGGATATCAGCAATGGACGTTATTCGAGAATTTTAAATGGGATATCTGACGTTGGAATCACCGCTGTTGATAAAAGAGGAAGAGCTCCATGTCCTAATAAACTATCACAGGATGTAATTGATAAGGTAAAACGACATATTGATATGTTTCCAAAATATACCAGCCATTACACCAGACATTACAATCCCCGTAGACGGTACCTTCCTTCATTTTTGACCATAAGAAAAATGTATAAGTGTTACCTAGAGCATTGTCAAGAAAATAACGAAGCTCCTGTCAAGGAATGGTTCTACAGGAGAGTGTTTAATACCGAATTTAATCTAAGTTTTCATCATCCCTTGTCCGATACTTGTAATAAGTGCGATAAGTTCGAAACATCAATAAAATCGTGCACAAGTGAGTCAGATAAAAAGAAAATAATGTGCGAGAGAGAGCTTCATCACCGAAAAGCCGAATCGGGAATACAAGCCAAAAAAGAGGCAAAAATAGTGGCTGAAACTTCAAGGAATGAAGAAGTGGTATCAGTTTGTTTCGATCTACAAAAAACTTTACCTACACCAGCACTTACAACCAACAAAGTGTTTTATATGCGAGTATTATGGACATATAATTTTGGAGTCCATAATTTGGGCAAGAAATGTGCTTCAATGTATATGTGGGATGAATCGGTAGCATCCAGAGGCTCTATGGAAGTTTCTTCATGTCTTTGGAAATTTATTGCTGGTCTTAATCAAAATACACGACATCTTATTGCATTTAGTGATTCTTGTTCGGGACAAAATAAGAATAAAAATATTGTGAAATGTTTTATGTATGTGGTTAAAGAAACTCTAGCTAGAAATAATAGACCACAAATTCCTTGAACCGGGATATACCTTCATGGAATGCGATGAAGATTTCGGAGTCATTGAAAAGTACAAAAAGCAAGTACCTTATATTTTTGTACCCAGTGAGTGGATGAATGCTGTGAGAAACAGTTCTAAGAAGTTTAAATGTGAAGAAATGAAGATGGAGCACTTCATTTCACTCGAAAACTTCAACGAGTACGTGCAGGAAAATATTAAAAAGGATGATGAGAATAATCAGATAAAATGGAGAGAAATAAAATGGATTCGGTTTGAGAAGAAAGACCCATTTACTATGAAATTCAAGTACACTCTCAATGAAGAGACTGAATTTATAACTGTTAACTGTATAAAGAAGATGCGTGGAAGACCACCTCAGAATATTAGTCTTAGCCAACTGAATAGTTCACCCATGAGTCTGAAGTATGAAAAATGGAAGAATTTACAAGACCTACTATGCTTTGTGCCACCAATTTACCATCAATTTTACAATCAGCTCAATCACACTGCGAAGAAGGGAAAACAAGGTCAGAAAAAGAAGCCAATGCAACCTGAAGAAAGAAAAGAGAAGGACAATGAAGATGACGATGAGGTAGACGACAATGATAAAATACTTTTGAGCGACTATGATGATAAGGAAGATATTTAGCTCAGTTGGTAGCACGTCTATATAATATCATTTCGTTATTATTTTTATGCATTTTTTGTTCCTGTATTTTTGTGCAATATACATTTTGTTTTCGTATCTAATGAAGCTTCTTAAATAAATGTTCAAAAAATTACGTGTATTTCTTTTATACAAGATATTATTTATTTATTTACTCATGGTAATATTTACTTGTACCATTTTTACTCTAAACAACAAAAATGGTACATGTACATTTTGTAAAAAATGTTTCAAAAAAACTAAATGTATATGATTGTAAAAACTGCACATGAAAACATTAAGAACTTACTAATAATAATATCTTGATTAGATTTTAAAATTTTGTTTGGTCTTTTTGTGCCACTACTTAAACTTTAACTCTCATTTTCTCAAAACTATCTAAATGTCACTTGTACCACTTTTCCTCTCAGCCCCTCTTATTAGCTGTGAGTAATGGAATAAGACATCCTTTTTGAAACGAAACAACAGGACGCAGTTGGATAGACTCGTTTTAGATAAGGCATACATTTAGTCATTACGTAGGACAACTGGAACTTCGTTTGCTAGAGCTCTCGGATTTAATAAGGAAAACGTTAACGAATTTTTCAACTTATTGAAAATTAAATATTCAAAACATAATTTTGAACCGCATAGAATATTTAACGTAGACGAGACGGGTCTATCAGTGGTGCAAAGTGAAATTCTGAGAGTTGCGGAGCGCAAAGCCAAAAGGCAGATTGCTGCATTAGGAGCGGCGTATATTAAAACCAGCCGAGGTCCAGCTCACGCTGGCGAAATGCGTGAACAGTTTTATAAAGCACGGTTAGAAGCGAGGTACCGCAAATTGAACTCACTCTACGACCAGCTCATGCACACGCCGGTCACACGTGGAAAGGTTTGTCATCAGCCTACAGTTTTCGTGGGTCGTGGCGTAGGAGTTCCACTCCCACTACTCCCTGTTTTTTACTTGTTTTTGTTTCAGAGATGGACATAAAGAAGCTGATTGAACTCGTTCGGATCATCCCGTGCAGCCACGGGAATTATATGAGGACGAAATTGAAAGATGAGGTATGGGAGAAAGATTCCTTAAAAACGTCTGGAACTTATTTAGATACTTAAACTCTCCATGACTTTCTTTTTTTTTTATACTGATTTTTCTTCCTTTTTTCCCCTTTTGTCATTCTTCATCTTCCGATTCAGAGTCTAATAAATTGATTAACAAATGTTTCTCCACTGAAGTCATTTTAGCAACTGGCCACTGCGACAGCCGAGGGATGGGTTCAATAGGCGCTGCGCTAGAAAAATAAATGCACGGATCGCCCGTGGCCTCGGCGTGTGTTGGGTATCGGCTGGGTTCAATATGCGCCAGGCCTTAACATCGGCTGAGCGTGGGACACTGGTAACACTATTTTTTCTATGAGCGCTGGAGATTAATATATTCCACCAATGTTGATATTTCCTACGAAAAATAGAAACAACCAACTGATGCGTAGAGCTCCAGCTGGATCAATTAATGAAGTTTATCCTAGCGGTTGGGTTCATCAGAATATAATGGGGATGGAAATCTTCACAAAAATTGTCTTTGGATTAAATAATTATGTAGTCAAAACTTTCGTTTTTCTTGTTATTTTAAACATACTTTAATATAAACAGGAAAAACTATCTTACACAAATTTTATGTTTTATGCAAAATATGTTTTGCAAATATTAATTATTGTGATAATTATTTTAATTTCTGATCATTGCTGAACAAACATATTCCGATGTCAACAACAAACAATGTATTTTCCACTGATCAAGAACCACTTCGATGACAATAAAATATATTGACATATTACAATGTTCTTAAGTAAAATTCTCAGTTTAATTCAATAACAGAAAATTTAATGGAAACACCGTTTTATGTAAAAGACGGCCGCCTTTGAGATAATAAACGATCAGAAGGTTAAAAGTACGACAAAATGGCAGGAAGATGATCACAGTGCATCTTAACTCTTGTAAAAACAACAAAAATCCTTATCACAATCTTTTTTCAATAAGTCTTATCAAGTGTAAATAAAAATTAAAACAAAAACCGACTTTACGCTCACATATTAATTTTTCATTCGAATAAATTATAGCTCAGTCTGTAAATCAAAGAATTTAGATGTACTGAATATGATGGTAAAAATGATTTAGATTATATTTAACTTTTATGAAAGAAAACATTTTTGACAAATCGTTGAGAATTTTTTTTGTAGTGACTATAAGATCAAAAATTGACAACTGTTCAAAAACTTAAACGGGTCTTGTTTCTGAAGCATATGTCATTATTGGTCTTACAATGGCTTTATAAATTCTTGACTTGATCTCAGTTTTAATGTGTCTGTTTTGCCATATAGTGTTATTAAGGCATCCTGCCAGTCTATTTGCTTTTTCTACTTGATCTCTTACTTCTTTGTCCAGATGTCCATAGCTAGACAGTGTAATTCCAAGGTATTTTATTTCCATTCATCATCATCATCAACCTCTCTCAATCCACTCCCCTGTTTGTCTCCAAAGTGTTCGATCTTGTGCTTGCTGTATCCAGTTTTTTGTTGTCTTTCGTAAGTCGTCTTGCCATCGTGTTGGTGGTCTTCCTCTGCTACGTTTATCGGCTCTTGGTCTCCATTCAACTAGTTTGCGAGTCCATCTTTCGTCCTTTATTCTGGCAACGTGTCCAGCCCATTTCCATTTTAAGTTACAGCTTTTTTCAATGACGTCTATGACTTTGGCCTTACCTCGTAGATCTTCGTTTCTAATCCTGTCTCGCAGAGTGGCTCCTATCATTGATCGCTCCATTCTTCTCTGCGCTACTCTTAGTTTTTGTGCGTTTTTCTTTGTGGGCGATAATGTTTCTGCACCATAGGTCATCACATTTTTTCTTCATATTAGTTGGGATGTCACTCTTAAAAACGTTCCTAAGAGCTCCGTATGCTGTCCATCCTTGTATTATTCTTCTGGATACTTCGGTTGTTTGATTGTCCTTTTTTCCATTACTTGTTCAATATTGATGCCACCAATTTCTATTTTACACCATGACAATGTTATTGATAAGAAAAAAAAACCCGACATCTTTTTATTTTATAATTCGACAAAGGCCGGTGTGGATGCCTTGGGTCAGAAATGTGCCAATGTGTGCAGCTCGAAGATCACAAATATGGCCAATGGCAGTGTTTTTTGCTGTTCTTAATATTGCAGTTATTACCGCCAGAGTGTTAAATCAGTAAATATAGAAAATTCTATCCCTCGGGAAAATTCCTAACAATTGGCCAAAAACTTTGACATGAAGACATGAAGAGAAGAATATACAACTCTAATGTGCCCCGACATATTCGAGCTATTGCGGCAGATATTCTTAGCACTAAATTTTTAAATGTTCCAAGCCTTCTCGAGCCAATGAGAATCGAAAAAGAAAGAGATGTCATCTCTGTTCGGCCAAGAAAGACAGAAAAACGAACTATGAAAAAGTATAATGTTGTGTTCAAGTATGCAAGAAATGCAAAGAATAACTTCAATTTGTGTTTAAACCATTTATGGTACTTCATTTTGTAAGCTTAGTCTATAAATAAAAAATTATAGTACAGTCACTGAAGGTTTACACTCCGATTTCGTTGAACCTGCATCTATTTTCATGAAAATTGGTGAGTAGTTGGAGGATACCTTAAGAACCAAAAGTGACATGGTGTCAACTTGCGCTTTTAACCTGGGGGTGGATGCCACCCCTTCTCGTGGATGGAAATTATTTTATTAAAAATAACCCCAGGAATCGATAGAGGGACCAAATCTAAACCAGATTTATCTTATAAAGCGATTAAAATAAATCAATACTTTTTGAGTTATTGAAGTTTTTGTAAAAAAGTTGTCATTACCAAAATTGAAGCTAATAAAAAAATGCATAAATGAAAAACCGTTTAATATTAACTCAAAGTGAGTTTATAGGTAATTAAATGTATTTTTTTTCTCGGAGAGTACTTAAATCTAAATATTCACGCTTAAATAACGGGAAAACAATGCACTTTATAAAATATACTTACTTATTGAACAATTTTCAAAGTACTCAGAAATACCTATAAAATGAGCTCTAGAAGAAGTTGATAGCATCAAAATTAAGCAAGTTATGATGAAAATAAGAGGACACTTTCGATTTTTTTTTTGGAAAAAGTGAAAAATATAACATACGACATTTCCACAAAAATTAAAATTTATAGTAATCCCTATAAGACTTTCTTTAGAATGCATATTTAAAAAAAAAATTTGATTTAAAAAAATAAGAATTTTCATAAATTTCATTTTTTTTTTGAAAATAACTCCATATATACTTAAAAAATGAGAGAGAACAAAATTTGAGGTTTTTTTTCAACAAAGATTTTCCTTTTTTTATATTTTTGTAGGATAAAAAATAAATGAGATAAAATCGTTTAAAAATTAAATTTCACTGCGAGAACCATGTAACCGGGGCCCTTTAACCTTTTATCTTTTTAAAAAATAAGGGATTTAAAAGATTTAATTTAATACGAATTTATAGCCTTTGAAATTACCTTTCAAATAGTTTTTGAATGAACCTGATATCATAAAAATTACCGGAGTTATTGTAAAAAAACCAATAACATTTTTTTAGAAAAATTTTTGGAGTAGAGATTTTGTATATATATATATATATATATATATATATATATATATATATATATATATATATATATATATATATATATAGGAAAAAAGATAGGTAATAAGAAGACGTGTCGATAGGTATATGCTCACGAAATATACATGTGTGGATGTGTGTATGTATCTTTTGAAGATAGAAGAAGCTACTGAAAGGAATTTGAAGATATTGATCAGTTAAAAAATATTTTCACGGGGTTGGTTGCAACAGATGAAATAAACTGTTTTAATGCTTTGGATATTGGCATTACAGCGATGAAGACGATTAATGGAATGAGTTTTAATAGTACCAAGCTGTCCAAAAAGATAAGGTTCTGTCATTATTAGGAGTCAATAGTAAATTAAAAATTGGTGAAAAAGTGATTCCTGTTGATCCCCTGCTATTATTCCAACGAATTTGCGTTATAAAGAAAAACGATAAAGAATTGGAATCCTACTTGAAATTTGAATTGGCACCTTACCCGCTTTCTTTATTTGATGATGGGATGAGAAAGTCAACCAAATTTACATTATATTCTGTATTTCAAATGCTTGATATCACCTTAAACAAAGCAAATTGTCAATACATAATTGATGGAGGCAAGCTACTCTACAGAGTAAAGCGGCCAATTAATTGTAATTATAATAAGATCTTTGAGGAATATATTTCCTATTTGAAAAGAAATTTCGGTAGTAATGTAACTGTTATTTTTGATTCTTACAATGAAGATAGTAATAAGGCTGCAGAAAGGAATCGTTGGTCACAAAAGGTTACTTGTAAAGAATTTAAGTTTACAAAAGATATGCCAGTAGCTGTTAGCCCCCTTTCAGACGAGGATACTGTATCCGAGATACGCGTATCCGAGACGCAGATATTACATAGACTCAAATGGAGCTTTTCACACGAGACGCGTGAGAGATACAGTATGCGAGATACCGAATTCAGTATCTCGGACTTTCCTGTGGCCGACGACTGAATGCGTATCCCAGATACAGAAGAAACATTACGTTAAATGAACGCTTTCAGACACGAATACTTTTGCACCACATTCCATAGACGCGCGATTTTCTGTCGAATAATTGTGAATGAGCAACGAAAGAAAGACGGTGTTTTCTGAATATAGTTAAATAATGGAGCGTACTGTATTTGATAGTGACAAATTTATTTGTTTGGTACAATCAAATCCCTGTCTATGGGATACAGCATCGCCAGATTACTGCAATAGAAATAAAAAGCAGCAGTGCTGGGTCGAAAATTCTAAGCGACAATTTTGAGGCCATGACTGCAGTACAGCAAAATGAATATGGTAAGAAATAAACATGTTTTTATTATAAATACATAGTAGAACAGTTTAATATTTTGTTTCATACGTATACAGTTTAGTTTTAAAAGTTTACTAATTGGAATTTTGATTATTTAACGAATATCAAACTACATTATTGTGAAAGGAATACTGTCATTTTTTATTTAGGGCGAGGTAAACAATTTACAAATTGGAGATAAGTACACATATTTATTTTAAATTTAAGTCATAGACTTTAACTTTAAAAAGTCATAGAAAGCCGTTCTTTTGATGAAATAATTCTACGCATAGTTGTGTCTTTTTTACTCAATTGAATTTCCAAAATTTTATGAAGTTCTTCAAACGACTTCACAGACATTCGAAAATAATTAAAAAACTTCGATGGATCTTGCAATAAATCTTGATACAGCAAACTATACGTTCCCTTGGTTTCTCTTAATTCTACAATAGGATGAACCCACAAATTACGTCGTCTTTTCAGTTTCTTTTTATTTAATATGTACCACAGCATAACACACTCTTCTACATCCATAATCCAAAAATATAACCGCACTGCACTGCTACTATTTTCATACTGACGAGCATGCCCGTGAATCCGATACAGTAGCCATCGAAAATTCTGTATCTCGCATACAGTATCTCGCATACAGTATCCTCGTCTGAATGGGGTCTTAGTCAAGACAAATTTTTGAGTAATTATACAAATAAAAGGCTTTTTATATCATATCTTATGGAGGAACTAGAAAAAAAATCCATTAAATGCAAGGAAGGAAAAGGAGAAACTGCCGAATTAATAGTAGAGACAACAATTGAGGATAAGGGCTCAAGTTTGCCAAAAACAGTTATAGTAGCAGAAGACATTGATGTTTTAGTTATTTTAACTGCCCTAGCTAAAGCTTACGAAGAGACTTATTTTTTGAAACTTGGAAAACAAAATGTTAACTCCGTGATATATTCTTCAAAAAGCTTAGAACTAAATTATCCATGCATAGGAGTATATATTCTATTCTCTCATTGTTTCTTTGGATGTGACTCGACTTCTGCGCTTTATAATAAAGGGAAGAAAAAGACCCGATCTTCTAGACAAAAGACCCGATTTGAGAGAGAAGATCGATATATTTTATAATAAAGCCGCTGATATCGATGCCATTTTAGAAGCTGGCAGGTACTGCACAATATTATTGTAGGGAAGTGCAAAAGATGTGAATATGAGTAAACTACAACGCATCGAAGACCTATCAGCTTATCTGGAACAGATGCGTAACGAGAACGAGTCCTTTATTAAGGCTACCACTAAAAATAGTGCAGTAAAGTTTTCATCTCTTGTCCCAACGGTTGCTGCATTGGATGAACACATCAAAAGAGTTTATTTACAAACCCAGATATGGCTTGGAAACAAAGAGATTCGTCCAGTCGACTGGGGATGATGCAAAATTGAAGAGTCTTTGGTTTCAACTAAAAATCCCAATCCACCTGCTCAAGAAGAATTGTTAAAAATGATTTTTTGCAACTGCAAAAAGAGGGTGCGGCGCTTCTTGTGGGTGTCGAAAAGTAGGGTTATTTTGCAATGCTGTCTGCGGATCATGCAGTGGGATAATTGCCAAAATAGCCCTCTAATTAGTGAAAAAGGAGAATTTGGTGAAGAGAACTCTTCACAAAAGAGTGAAAAATTAACAATTAAAGTACTATTACTATTTGATTAATTTATGAAACATTACTTAAATAAAAAATGAATGAACTTTTCATATATTTTAATATTAATTTTAATACGTTTTCCTCTTAACCAACGAATTAAATTTTTATAAGTCACATAAGCACTGAAAAAATTGTTCAGGAAATGTGGAAAGAATAATGTTAACAAAGTTTGGAATATATTAATAAAGTTTATCATAACCAATAAAAAAGTTTCTAAATGATTAAAGCTATTAAAGCAAATAAAAAAACATTTGCCATTATTTTTATGACAAGGGGTAGTTTTTAAGGGTGCAAAATTACGCAATAAATAAATAAATACTTTAATACTCAGTAAATGAGATTTCAATTCAGTAATATTATTCAAATAATTAAAGTTTCTTTAAATTAATTTTTTCAATGATTCTGCTTTAAGAGGGTGGTTTTTAAGGGTTGAAATTTCAGTCAATTAAAAATTATATCATAAACATTAAAGAAACTATTTGGGTAATATTAATATGCGATTTGATATTTCAGAAATATAAAAAATGATTTTTTCATGATTTACGATTTAAGGGATAGTTGCTTAAAGGGTTGAAAAATTAATTGAAATCATAATTCATGCTTATAAATGTTGCAAAATATTTATTTTATTTAATTAATCGAGATTACTGATGCCACAATGCTTCAATTAAATTTTTAACCATTTTTAACAAAAGGGGTGGATTTCACCCCTAAAATGCAAAAAGCGCAAGTTGAGCATATGTCACTTTTGAAGTTTGAAATTTTTTTGTTTTCTTTATTTAAAAAAATGGATCTTATAGACTCACTTATAATACTTATGTAATTACTGTTGACTTAAAATAGTTAAGGGTTAAATTTGACTGGGGCCGGTTTTCCATAAGGATAATTGCGGGGTTAATTTGTGGAAGTGTACAAAACAAAAGTGTCCAGTGTTTTATTCTCAGATAAAATGAACTTTCATTAAATAACGGTCAAATCCATCACTTATTTAAACTATTTTTACTTATTTTTATAGAAATGCTTAGCCATGCAGCGTGGGTAAAAGAGATATTCATTCTATAATCTCAAGACCATACTATTACTTGAATAAAACAATTCATACTCCACATCAAAGATAACTTTTAACATTTTTTTCGCATTTCTTGTAATAAATGTAAATAATTCTCGTATCACCACGTACTGAACTTGCGTCACCAGCAAAACCAATTTTCCTTTTTTGTTTAATGTTCAGTTTATTAGAATTATTGTTAATTATAGATAAAAACCAATCAAAGTTTACGATATAACCACAACAAATTTAATCTTCGAATTTATGTTAATAATAATTATTATTGAAATAATTTTAGTGTTCGCAATTTTTAATACCATATAAATTTGTTTTGTAAAGTGTTTACTTTTATATCGTGGTCTATTCGCCGACTTTGTTGCTATTTGTTCAAGGATTATATGTCACCAATACGATATTCGGGTCTATGATATAGTCACATTAATTCTGCTTGTTTCTAATGTTCTCCTCGAACATTATTATTCATTAGGTTGCGGTTCGTAAAACGCTACGTTTGGTCGCAGTTGCTATATACGGTAGAAACTTGGACACTGAAATCCCAACCCATAAAAAAATGAGTCATTCGAAATGTGGCTCTAGAGACGAACAGAAATATTCTTCTTCCATGGTCACCCACAACCTCTTCAATTCCTCCTTCAGCTGATATATGTTGCTCGGTTGACAATCTCGAACCTTAGTTTTCATCATATTCCAGGCGTTCTCAATGGGATTAAGGTCGGGCGAGTTACCTGGCCATTCCAATACGTTAATATTACGATCATTCAAGAACTTTGACATTGTCTTGGTCTTGTGAGCAGGGGCACCATCGTGCATAAAGGTCACATTCGTGAATTTCCTACAAGTTCAATAAATGTTGTTCTAGAATATTCACATAGTTGCTTGCCTTCATTGTAACCTTCTTTGGCAAATATAACCTGCCCTTTACACTTACACTTTCAGGATGATTGACGGTTTTAACTATGAACTTCTATTGTTCAGGTGTACAATGCTTTTACAAAAATATAATCTTTTTTTTTTCAATGCTAGATCTTTCTGAAGTCGGTGACGAATCGTTCTTGTTGAAACGTTCTGAAGCAAATCAGGATGTTTATTTTTGAGATCTGTGACAGTTACGGAAGGGTTCAACATTACTTCACGTCTATTGATGGTGTTAGTCCTAGATGACGTTTTTTTAGGAGCTCCAGAACCAGGTTTTCTATCTTGAACAGTCTCTGAAGGCAACGACGCAGCCGACCGTTTCAATTGTAAAATTACCTCTCTTGAAACATCCATACCACGTGTTACGGTAATTACAGAGTCCCCTTTCTCAAGTAACGTTAAAGCACGAACTTTCTAATGTTGTGTGAGTTTCTTTCGAACCATATTTTCAGTTTAATTTAGAATTTAACGATCCCAAACTTTGAGTAAATAAAAAGAAGTTTAATACTGACTACTCGCGCAAAGCCAACTGGGTATAGTACAAACATGCAGAATAAACTAAAGAAATTAAACAGTCAGTAAAGTACAGACAGCCGCCGTCGCGAGTACGTTATCTCCTCTCCCCTTAAATGCTAAAAAAACGCAGACAGAACACATGCAATTTTTCTTCGAATTTATTAGTGATTTATTTCGCAATGTAAAGATTTTTTTGCCGGCACTGTACTCTCTCTTACAAGCAATCATGCAAAGAAGAATAGATGAAAGAAAAGGCGTGTGATGAAAAAGGAAATCTTGGATGAGTAACATCAACTGAGAATAGACTAACCTCAGCGTAGAACAGATATTTCACGTTACAAAAGTAGGGAGGCGTTTAAAGAAGTGATCAGTAAACTTAGAAGAAGAAGAAGAAAACTACTGCGGAAAACAAGCAGGAATCATAACTCATAACAGACTTCCTTATTGGACATGTAACACTTAAGAGATACCTACACACAATGAGGCTATTTCATGGAGATTTGGCTGCAGAATCTGTGGCATAAAAGAGTCAACCATGTAGATGGTAGGAGGTGAACACTTTTTGAAGACTACCAAAGACATATAGTCCCCATTTCCTAGGTCAGTAAAAACTGGTACTGTTCCAGGATTCTGGAATAGGTATTATACTAAAAGACTTCCATAAAGAAAAAAACATTGCTTCCAACAATCTTGCAGGTATTTTTTACTCAACCTTTAATTCCAATATATTATTTTTTATTGTTCCCTTATTTAAGTATATTTGTTTGTCGTGCCATGATAAAGAACACATGGAAGTGTTTATTATGCAACTCACTTATATAAACCAAAATGTCTGACAGAACATTAGATAATTTCTAGGCTATTAATAGATTGTTATACTTACCCACTAGCAACTGTTGAAGTTTTTTTCTTCGGAGTGTATCGATAGATTTTCAACTGCAACAAAAAGAATATTTTATCAGTTAAAAATTAAGTAAACAATTTGATATGTAGCCCGGGAGAAAGTGTTAGAAATACTTAAGTTATTTAATTTCCCATGAATACAATGAAAAATTGTATTATATCAAATAACTTGCTCAAGAAGGTTCTGAGGGTCTAATATTGAGTCAAAAGAGTCATTTTAACTCTACATTACTACAAGGGGTATAGTTGTACCTCAGGCTGTAGTGAAAGTCCTGTAATTTTTTTACTCTTGGCAACACGCTTTCACGCGCTCGTGTAATTTCTTCTTTTAGCAAGTCAGTTATGTTGTAGTCGCTAAGTCATTAAGTGCTGTTGTTTTTGGGTTACAGCGATACCATTATATTTGTACATCGATCCGAAAATAGTACTTCGATAAGTAATTTGTTTTATTATTAGGGTTTTATTATATATTATTAGGGTTTTACCCATGTGGGGTACAGTCCCCAATCGGGCTCGTCCCCGGGTGGCAAATAGGGGAATGCCTCCCAGATATGGATGGTACCGGGGAAATGAAATACCCGGTGTGGACCAAAAACTAGCAAAACAGTAGTGTCTGATCCAGAGTGGACGGCTACGGACAGCGTCTGACCCAAAGTGGGCGGATGATACAGAACTCACCAACCCATCTGGCAAGCTAGGTGTTTTAATGATAAAAACCCTCTTCAGGAAACATGTCGAATTAGGAAACAAACGGAATAGGAGGGATTAAGAGGATTCCGAGTTACTAACTGGAACTAACGCAAAGATGACATTCTTCTACGGCCTGGATTCCGTTTTCCTTTTATTTTTTCTTGTATCATATTTTGAAGTAATGCGTATTTATGTCCTCTCATCAGGTGACCCAAATACTAGAGTTTTCTTCGTTAGATCGTTGACAAAATTTCTGGGTCTTTTCCTATCCTTCGCATTACTTCAAAGTTTGTGACTCTTTCAACCCAACTTATCTTTAGCCTTCGACGGTAGCACTACATCTCGAAACTTTCAATATTTTTTATGTTGTTCTGTTTGAGAGTCCAGGTCTCTACACCGTATAATAGCGTGTTAAATACGTAGCCCCTTCGCATTCTTAATCGTAGAGGGATGCTAATATCTCTGTTGCAGAAGAATGTCTCATCTTTATGAAGGTGGCCCTGGCAATTTCGATACGTCTTTTTATTTCATTGTTTTGGTCTCCAGTTTCATTTATTAAAGTCCCCAAGTATTTGTAACTTGATACTTTTTCAATTTGAATGCCGTTTATACTAATATATGCTGGTTGTGTCATGTTCTTACTGAAGACCATATACTTGGTTTTTTTGATATTGATACTTATGCCATAATTGTTGCAGGCAATATTTATATTTGTAAGTAATCGTTTTAATTCTTCTATTGTTCTTGCAACTAGTACCGTGTCGTCTGCGTATCGAATAATATTTACAACCTCTCCATTGATTACGATTCCTTCGTTTGCTTGCAAAAGGGTTTCCGGGCAGATGCTTTCACTATAAACATTAAATAGCAGCGGTGACAAAATGCATCCCTGTCGTACTCCTCTACGTATCTCTATTGCTTGTGATATCTCATTTTCTATTGTGATAAAATAGGTTGTTAATTATCAAAGAAATACACTGGTTGTTAATTGCCTCGAAAGCACAGAAAACGCTTTATATTAAATATATCAAATTTCTTAAAAAACTTATTTAGTTGATCGCATTTCGAAAGGGCAATGTGCACGCAATACAATAGCTTTGATTTATGATGGTGCATTTGTCCCACCAACCCCAAGGACACCTAAGAAGATTTGTCAGAGGATTTTGACAATATCGAGGGACGGAGAGATCGAGACGAGACATCGGGATGTGCACATTTTCAGTTTAACGTGGGCGGGACTCCATGGATCAATGGTAAGTGATTTCTTTGTATAGATAAACATTTAATGAGTTGCGCCAGGTATTTTTTCTTATTTTCAAGCAATGGCTAATTTTATTTACTATGTTTTACAGAAGCACCGTATTTTAATGAACTTTATAACAATTAAATAAGATACAGATACAGATAACAAAATTAGAGCATACCTAAAGACAAATCAAGCTAGATGCACAAGAAGAGCAAAGGAGGAATACCGGACCCTCAGAAGGAAAGAAAAAAGATTACATAGAAGAAAAAAAGGCAATTTGAAGAAAATGAGTTAGAAAACATAGAATGGCTAAGAAATCAAAACGAAACTCGAAAGTTCTACAGAAACGGAAACAAAATGAGTAGAGTTTCAGCCAAGCACAGGGGGCTGTAAGGATGGAGAAGGAAATATCCTAAGTCATACGGCCTCAATCTTAAACCGGTGGGTTGAATTTTTCGACGCAAAATTTACCGGCCATTATATCAAAGAAGCAGAAAATATCGTAGCAGATCGAACTGATTGGAATTTATGCAATAATAAAGCACCAAGAACTGATCAATTTTGTAGTGAGCTCTACAAGAATGGTGGCGACGTCCTGATACAGGCACTGCATAAACTTTTACTTCTTGTCTGGCAAAATGAGATCATGCCCTGTGAATGGTCTCAAGTCGTGATAAGCCCGTTCTGATAGCTCCAGTCTGATATCTACAGAGGTATAACCGTATTAACAACTGCTTACAAAAAACTAACAAATATTCTCTACGAAAGGCTACAAGTTGGCATAGTTGGAAAAAATCAGGCCGGATTTACTCCAGAAAAATCAACAATTGACCGGATTTATTCAATAAGACAGATCTTCGAGAAAACATAAGAATTTTACATTCAAACCATGCGTGAGTTTGGTATACCAGAAAAACTTTTTCGATTAACGAGAATGACGATGTCTAACTTAACCCTTTCGAGACTCCAGGTACATATGTGTACCACTATGTTTGCATACAAGCCTAAAGTGATATTTTGCCGTTAAATATTATTTAAAAATCTACCAGTCAGTTCTCCATTGCATCGTTTGAGTCACGTTCACGTGTAGCCGTGTAAAATATTTTAGTTAACCAAGAATTTGCGAGTTTTAGATGTGTTGGTTGCTACAGTCAGCATAAATACATTGTTTTTTGATACAAATTATAGTTAAATTGTATTATATCATTTTACAGACTATTTGTTTTTGTGTCTTTTTATAGTAAGTATATTTAGATTGTTATTTATTTATAGTAAAATAAACATTTGACTGTTTTTAAAATCTATGGTACTAATAAGTACCAATAGTCTTATAGTACGGTATGTAAGTGTACCATTAGTCTTATTCATGTCATTTTTAGATATGGATAAGAAAAGGCCACTTACACAGAAAGAACTTCAATATTATGCAGAATTATCATTTTCCGAGTCTGGAAGTAGTGATGACATGTATAAGCCTTCTGATGATGAATCGGAATCAGACGAGGACTGCAAAGATAATTTTCACGAAACTTCTGATGAAGAATCAGAATCAGAGTTAGAAGTTCGTGATACACAGGAAACTTTACAAGAAACTGCCACACCTAGTAGTTCTTTTGTGTTGTGGTCAACACCAAATGAAGGTTTTGCTCCGAAAAAACAAATTTCAAGTCAACGTAGTTGTACATTGGATGCTGGCATACAATCTAACTTGACGCCATACCAATATTTCAAAAAGTTGTTTCCACGTTCTTTGTATATGTATATTGCTCAATGCATTAATGAAAGGATTGAAATATGTAAGCAGTCAAGAAGAAACGCTCGTTTGAAAGAAACTGACTTAGGAGAAATTCAAATAGTTCTTGGTTGTATGCTAGTTATGTGCTACAACCGTGTACCAGAAATCAGTAATTATTGGTCAACTCATCCTTCACTGGGAAACGTTTCAATTCAAAATGCAATATCCCGTGACAGATTCAAAGTTATATCGTCAAAAATGTATTTTGCATCACCAAAGAAACCAACAGAAGCCTCAAAAACGTATTACATTGATGACGTTGTACAATGCTTGAAAGGTACCTTTCAAAAATATCGACAAGACAGCAGTTTTCAAAGTATCGACGAGTCCATGACGAAATTCAAAGGTCGATCGTCACTCAAACAGTATATGCCGCTAAAACCAGTAAAAAGAGGAATCAAAATGTGGCTTAGGTCAGACTCGTTTACTGGATATACCTACGACTTCAACATCTACACAGGTCGCGAAACTGAATATTCTACATATTGACTCTTGGGGAACGTGTAGTGAACAAACTTGTTTCCACAGCAAAAGAAAGAGATATAACCTTTTGCTTTGATCGTTTTTTTACTTCGGTTTGTCTGTTGGAAAATATAGAGTACGCAGCAATAGGGACCTGTAACCAAAATAGAAAAAACTTGCCAAAAATAAAAGATAAATTGCAAAGAGGTGAATGCGTATTTCAGTGCAGTGAAAACGGACTAATGTTTGTGAAATGGCAGGACACCAAGGAAGTCTTGATGCTGAGTAATTGCCATAATGAAAGTGTTTCATCTATCAATAAAACCATGAGAGATGGTTCGAAAGTAAATGTGTCCTGTCCAGAAATGATAGCGTGCTACAGGAAAATTATGGGTGGGGTTGATCTAGCAGACCAAATGGTAGGATTGTACGATTTAGATCGTAAATCAAACAAATGGTGGAAAAAAGTATTCCATCGCTTACTTATGATGCCAGTTGTAAACTCATGGATTATTTATAATGAAAAAAATAAGAAAAAAATTCCTCTGATTCAATTTTTGGTACCTCTGGCAGAAGAAATGATAGCTGAAGGACAAAAAATAGCTGCTATACGACGTTTATCTAAGAAGGGAAGAATATCTATGAAAAGAAAACGTTTCGAGAGTGTATCATTACATCTTCCAATTGAAGGAAGCACAAGAAGACGATGTAAAATGTGCACTGATAATAAAACTCAAACACGTACAAAAACGCTTTGCGAAGAGTGTGACATTCCTTTATGTAAAAACTGTTTCGCAGTATATCACCGTAAATAATATTTTGCATTTTTGAGTAATTGTTTTGTATTTTTGAGTAATAAAGTAATACAAATATATTATGTGGTATATAATAATATTTTTATGTGGGACTGTTGGTACACATATGTACCAATACACAAGACTAATGGTACATATGTGTACCACTACCCCCACGAACACCCTAACGTTTTCATTAACATTTTTTGTTAAAAAAGGGTATATTTGTGTATATAAAAATAAAAAACCACAAAAATATGTTTTTAAAACTCGTTAAAAAAAACCGTCTCGAAAGGGTTAAAAGACAGCGTTAGGTTACAAGGAGAAAATTCTCGATCCTTTGAGATAAAGAATGGACTCAGGCAAGGGGATGCCCTGGCTTGCCTCCTATTCAACATTACCTTGGAAAAGGCAGTCCGAGACACACGAATTAAACACGGAGTTACAATTTACAATAGATCGATACAAACGAAGACAAAACCAAGTACATGTTGGTTACTATGCATCCTATACCAAATGAGGAACGAGAAACAGCATTTAGAGGTCATATCTTTGAACGTGTTGACAGCTATGACGACAGGAACACTTATAGGAAGAAGTAGAGACCGAACGGCAAATTATGTGGTTAGATGGAGTTGAGACCGACTTAGCGATTCTTGAGATCAGAAGATGACAACACTTTGCCAGAAACACAACAGAATGGCGACTAATCTTAGAGCAGGCCAAGGTCCACACAGGATTGTCGAGCCAAAGATGATGATGAAATAAGATAAGATACTTATTTCCACTTTTTTTATAGGGATCATGTTCATAGCGATCACGTTTCTCATTATGGGAAAATTTAATAAATTGTGTGTGCAGTATATGGCTTCTAGGCCGTGTAGGTCTATTTTTGCAGTTGTATATAGTTAAATATGCACACCATTGGTCCCATCGAACCAAGTGGCCTGCTGACGAAGCATCAGTGTCAGTCCTATAGTAGTAACGCAACGTGGCAGTGAACTTAAGTAAGATGCTTGAAATATTGGATTTGGCGTTCATTTGAGTTCATATTTTACTTTGGAATATATTTACAAAATTCAACGCTACCTCCTAGACTAGTATCTACAAAACATGCTTATTAGTTTATATTTATCATTTGCAACCAAAACTATTTTAAATTAATCATAAAAGATTACATTTTTTCATTACAAATGTTCATGTAACGTTGTTTTCACTTGAAAGTTGCTGATAGTCTAACGGATTCGACCTTATTAGATCATTTTCACGCCGTTTTATCTTAACTATATCACATGTTACCAATTGCACCACAAGATGAAGCAGATCTCAGCTGTATCTCTTGTTTATACTTATGATATTTTCTTGAAGTGGACATGATTAGAATGTTTATATAAACAATTTTAAAAGACACCATCCTATGTATATCAGCCAAAAGGTTAGTAAAAACAAGGCAGCTTCTTTGTTTTCTTTTTCCGTAAATGATAATTTTATACATAAATTTAAGTATTATGTAATGCAAGATTAAACAAAAAAAGTCCTGTTTTATTGCGTATACGCACATATAAATCATAGACGTTTTCGGAATACGGAGTTAATTTTCTATACTTCGTTCATATCTTTAGTAATGTAATATTTTTATTAATCTAATTTATTGTCTTTATTTATTATAAAAGGTTCTACACTTATAACACTTACAAGTTTATTTAAAGTCTTTATTTGTACAATATAACTAATTTATTTCACACTAATAACTATATAATTTATTTACATTTATTACAATACGCGTTACAATTCGAAACTCGACGCGATATTCAAAACTAACTGACCCTTTAAATAAAATGTCCCATATATATAAATAACCGTTAGTTCTGGAGTTACGGCAAAGAATCGATGACCTTCCATCGAAGGAATTCCATCAAAAGCAGGTTTTTTATATCGTAGGGGACCCATAGATCTAGAAATTTCTGCCGGCAGGTATATTTATGATCTAGAAAAGACGAATGGGTTAGAAATAATATGTTTAAAGTTATGACTCATAATATTTATCGTAACATTGCCCCCTCTTAAAAGATGGTTCTTCCTGGAACCTTGTCGGGACTGGAACTGGAACGGTATGCTGGTATCGGCAACTGGACCCTCTTTTACAACTTCCCGTTGTATAAAAATGACAAGGGACGGTTTTCTCTCCGCTCCAGTAACTATGCGGATTGCAACAGACTAACACCTGGACTTCGGTGTCTTTAAAGATCTCCTCCACCATATTTAGGATAACCCTCCAATCTAATTGGCGGCACTCCAACTTTGGCATGGCTAACTTTTGCACGTCGGACTCTAGTACGTGGTCTCTCAATTGAAGTAAGGCTTTCCATACATCTCGGTAGGTAGGTTGGTCACGGGCAGTGTCATTTGTTACCAGGTAGAAAAGGTAATGCAACTCGACCGAACTTCCTTCGAAAGACGGATGCCAACCCTGGTGCGTCTTTGATACTGGCCGGGATGATAAGGGCCAGCGAGTAGTCATCGGAAAGCGCGAGTAGATCTTGCTTTTCTTCAGTGATAACACCATGTCTTGCTTTACCGGTACCTCCATAGGCCCCCATGAATTCCTCAAACGTGAGGTCAGACACATCTTGGACTTGGTTTACTTCCACTTCTTCATCTACGTCGTGGTCACCTTCGAAAGACGCCAACCGGTTATGGTGCACTATCATCGGCTTTCCCTTCGGAATCTTGCTTATTCGGTAGATGACATCGTTGATCTTCTCCATAATGAGGTATGGACCATCCCAAAACTGCTGCAATTTGGGAGAACAACCTTTTCGCTTTTTGGGATTATAGAGCCAGACTTTGCCGTTCTTCTTAAAGCAACCCTTTTCGGCTTGTGTATCGTACCGTTTCTTCATTTGGTCGCTAGCGATCTGAAGGTGGGAACGGACCAACTCATTTACATCGTCGATTCTTCTTCGTAATTCGATCACATAATCTTCAACTGCTACATCTTCTCCTGGTCGACACCCAAACTCTAAATCACAAGGTAGTCGCATCTTGCGTCCGAATATGACTCTGGCTGGTGTCTGGCCTGTTGATTCGTTAATAGCAGATCTGTAGGCCATTGTGAAGAACGAAATATATTGGTCCGAGTGTCGGTGATAATCGGACACCATCTTTGTCAAACACTTGCCAACTGTCCTATTCATTCATTTTACCATACCATCCGATTGCGGATGATACGCGGTAGTTCTTGTTTGCTTCATGTCTAGTGTATCAGATATTCCTTGAAATAGATCGCTTTCGAAGTTCCTTCCTTGTTCACTATAAAGGCACTTCAAATCGGCTGATATATTCTTGGATCAACTTATCTGCAACGGTGGCGGCCTTCTGGTCTGGAAGCGCGTAAATCTCGACCCACTTAGTGAAGTAATCCATTACTACCAACATGTGCTTGCCTCCATTTTCACTTTCTGGAAATGGCCCGGCGATGTCCAAAGCTATTCTTTCAAACGGGCTTCCAACATTATATTGTCTCATAGGAGCTCTCCTTTTTCGGTGAGGCCCGTTACTCGTAGTACAAATAGTACATTTCTTACACCAGTCCTTTACGTCGCCGGAACTGTTCATCCAATAAAATCGTTCCCGAATTCGCTGAATGGTTTTCTTTACACCGAAATGCCCTCCTGATGGACTGTCGTGTAACTGACGAAGTACTTCGGCTATTCTGCTTTTTGGGATCACCAACTGTCTTCTCTTCTCTGAACCGTCATCATTTTCCAGTACTCGTTTGAGCAAGCTATCTTCCATGATAAATGAGGCCTACTGTGCCCAATACGTCTAAACTACTGAGCATAGGTTTGATATTTCTTGCCAAGGTGGTCGACGGTTTTCCTCTTTCCATTTTCGAATTATTTGTATAACTGGATCTCTCCCTTGTTCTTCCCTTATCTTAGTAGGCGTCCAGTCGTCGTTGACATGACGACTGGACGCCTTGAGCACTTAGCATGCTGCTTCCTTGGATTTCGTTTTGTTGCAGTGGGAACACTCTGCTGCGCATGGCCTTCTGGAAAGAGAATCAGCGTTTCTGTGGCTAACTCCGGCCCGGTGCTCAATCTTGAAATAGTATTCTTGGAGTCGTTCGATCCATCTGGCTATCTGACCCTCTTGATTCTTAAACTGCATCAACCACTTAAGGGCGGCATGGTCGGTTCGGATTAAAAACTTTTTAGTAAATTTTTTATCGATTTTAATTCTTAAAAAAAAAACGATTTAAAGTCTTTTTATGTTCTAAAATCTTTCAGTTTACCAATTATTTATAAAAATTAATTTGAAACTTATATAAGCAAAATACTGAATTTTGGGTTTTTCCCATTGTTTACAAAAAAACAATGCATATCTTTTTATGTATTTTCATAAGAAAGATCCCTTCTCTCATTTAAATCTCTTAGACAACCGCTAAACATTTTTTCAGCGTTTTTTTGTTATGTAGCCTGGGCTAAAATATTATTTGATATTACAAGATATGATATTACAAGATATTATTACTTGAGAAAGGCAATCAGCCGAAACAACTGTAGTGTTAAGATTTTATAATAAATGTTTTGGAAGTTTTGAAAACAAAATTTTCAGTGTTTTATTGTTACATAAAAGGAATTTCCATCAAGTAACGGTCGGTTGAATCCCTCAATTATTTAAAATATTATTTCCTTAAGTATCTGATCATCTATCAATAACTGCGGAAAACCTCTAAATAACCCAAAATATACTTCCTTTTTAGTCAATAAATGCAATATAATAAATCATACAATAAAGTAAAAATATACATTTATACGAAACACGACAATCTGAGAATAAAAGAATCGAACAAATACGGTATACAATCATCGCCAGCTAACTTGGCGAGAGAGTACGCACAACGTCACAGAGAAATAAATTATGTTTACGCCCTATGATTCATCCTATTGGTTTACTATTTCTGATAAGTATATTCAGTAGCGTAGCGGTATAGGTCAAATAATTATTACACAATTAAAAAAGTAATATTTTTCGCAAGCTTTAATATATTATTAGAAAGATGAAATTGTAATTTTGTTTTATTCAATTTAAATAGTAAGCCATTGTTTATACAACAGTTTATAATATTTATTTAACTTAGTAAACAAATTATAAAATATTGACTGAATTTAATTCACAAATCTACTTTGATATTGGGTTTCAAATTAAATGGAGGATATTGTATAAATAAATGCAACACAGTAATTATTTAATTTTAATATTTTGGTTTTATTATAACACTAAAACAAGTACCCGTGTTGAAAAGTGGTATCTATTTGAAAATTAATTGATTGTTAATAATTTTCTTCATCTTCATCTTCGGAAGAAGAAAACTCTGTACTGGAAGAGTCACTGTCAAGATTTATAATAATTGGAGCTATTTGCGTGGCGTTATCAGCAACTATCTCGCTGTCCATATACTCATCTTCCTTCTTAATGACATGGTAACATCGTTTTCTCCACTCATTTGCATCAATATTAGTGAATTCTTCCTCGGCGAGTTTTTGTACGTCAGTTAGCTTAAATGTAACGTTTTTCTGCCTTATATTATTTTTGACTGTCGCCCATATTAGTTCGATAGGGTTTAGGTCAGGATGGTAAGGAGGTAAACGTAAAGGAATATGGCCATGCGCACGTAGAATTTCGTCGAATTTGTATTTTACATGATGAGGTTTATGATATTTAATTATTTCATACAGTTCAGGTTTTAAAGCACTAGGTGTAAATGAAATATTTTTCTGCATTAACCATTCTATCATTTGATTTTTGTTTGAGTTTGATGTAGGCGCCCGCTCCAACTGAATGCTGTGATAAGGTGCGTTATCAAAAACTAATACCGACTTAGCAGGTAAATTAGGTAATAAATGTTCTTGTAACCACTTTCCATAGTTGTCTGAATTCATTTCAGAGTGGTAATCCCCTGATTTTGAACCTGATTTAAAGATTAATAACCCATTTTTTATGAATCCCATATCCCCACCGGCATGCACTATTATTAGTCGTTGACCTTTGGAAATATTTGAAAATAACCCCTTGGTTGATTCGTCAGTCCAGTTCTTTGAAGAAGTATGACCGCTGTGTAAGTAGGTCTCGTCAACATACACGATTGGCCTATTTTGACTCCGAAAATATTTGATTTGCCTCAGATATTTTATTCTCAAAGCTCTTATTGCACTTTTTTCTACAAGCACTTTTCGGTTGTTTTCGGTTTTCCTCCAACGAAATTGCATTTTGCGTAGAAGTCGCCTTAAAGATGTTTGTGAAATTGTGATATCCAAATCGTTGTGAATTTTTTGTTTTAATTTTTTTACCGTAACCCGACATTTTTCTGTTTTATAAAAATCGTAAATTATTCTGCGAATGTCGCTTATTTGGTATTCCGGCAAATCTATGATTGATCTACTGACTCGTTTTTTGCCTGGACTGGAAAAATGGACTCTGCCGGTATTTTTCAAAGAACATTTTGCCTCGCTTGTTATTCTTTCGATTGTTCTGATGGAAATGCCTGTAAAAGAATTAGTAACTATAGTGATTTATTTTATCTAGGATGTAGGTGTATAAAAATGTCTATATTTACTGCCATATCGAAAGACAGTACACAATATATTACACTAGTCCTAACTAATTTAACGCCCGCTTTCATAATCAGTCATTAGGAGAAAGTCATGAATTTAATGGGTTTTAAATACCAAATTTTAAATACTGAGAAATATTTGACCTGTTTTGCTATTTAACTGTATTATACAAATACTTATGTCATTAGCAAGTAATATTTTTTTGAATTTGACGTAATCTATTAATGTCTTTTTAATCGTAAACAAATTATACAGGTCGAGGTAATGGATTTCGGGAACAGCTATGACCTTGAACATTTCACATAAACTTGTGTACTAAATAGGCGTAATGCATAGCTCTTGTCAAAATCCAATACATTAATAATATAATTACATATCTTCGATTCTAAAATATTGTAAAAGACTTTAAAGAGTCTGAGTAAGAAAAGAGATATTTAGTTATATTCTTTGTGGCATTTTCAAGGTCATAGCTGTTCCCAAAATCCATTAACTCTTGGTAATATTTCAAAATTATTATTTACATTTTACATGTTTTTACACTAAATAAGTAAATATTATAATGTCTCGAATGTCTTTTAGTAAAATCTACGTGAAATAACAACTTCGACTATAGTGAGGGAAATACCTGTGGGATTATGACATACTCTTCCAAACGTAGGCAAACAATTATTTTGTTGAGGAAATTACACCCGTGGAGGATAATATTTGCTCTCGTATATTCGACAAACTGTTATGCAATAATCTGGAATGCCGACACAAAATCAACCAAATCCTCCACTATGTTTTGTTTTTAAACCAGGAGGAGTAAACTAAAAAAATTCACAGCCAAGAAAGTCGCTAGAAAATTCTGCAAATATATTATATCTTCTTTTTGGGTTGATCATGACGGCCTTCGACGGTAATCCATAAATATTATAGCATTATAAAATTATTAAAGGTAAAAAAAAATTAAAGGTAAATTTGAATTACTCCTCCTGGTTTAAAAACAAGCCATAGGTTTGTCAACAAATCATAGGTTTGTTTGTTTGTCATAGGTTTTTTTTCATAGGTAAAAGAGGGCATTGAAAATACTGTACGAAAAGGGAAACCCGAAATTTTGCAAATATACATGTATCATATTGTAGCTTGCTGTGAGGTGTGTAATCAGCAAAAAACCTAAGAAACTATCCACGTGATTAATTTTTCTGTATTTTATGTGTAATAGAATTGTGCTGAACTCTGGATCATTTTTTGTAAAATAACGAATAATTTAAATTTTTTGTAAGTGTGGTAAGCTGTCAACATTATTATGTATGTCAAATATTCACCTATTTTTGATCTATTTTAATTTAATACAAGGTAGACATAAACAAACAAAATATTTCCACCAGTGGGAAGAAAATGCCTTATAAATAGAAATAGAACTATTGTGTTTTAAAAATAATATATAATTAAAATGAAATAAAAATATAGAGTTATTTTTGGTCCAAATAGACCACCGTAGTGCGGTTTTGTTATTATTTAGAAGTCGTCTAATTAAAATTAATTTATTGTAAGTACAAACTTACCTGTTGCTTTAGCTGTATTTTCTTTCACAGTTTTTAGGGTCTCTGCTTCGAGTTTAATATTTTTGAAATAATTAAACACATTAAATATAATCTCCCGAGATTGTCCACTGATAACAGAATTATTCTTTCTACTATTTTTCAACGCCATCGTTAGAAATTGTCACAAATACACTTAACTATCCGAAATAATAAGAAGTCTGAAAAATAATAGCTGCAAATCACTTAAGTGTTAAGCACCTGATAACTGGGAGGATACTAAAGACCACCACCTAAGCCACTAAGCAATTTTGGGTTTGTGCGCACCGCCAAGTTAACTGGCGATGACAGTACATGGTATAGCTTTTACGTCGGGAAACAAAAATGCCGTTAAAAATGTGCCCGAGGCATTCTTTGAGCATTCTACGCTAAACAAAACGACGGGAAACATTCAGGAAATGCCAGTTATCAATCAAAATAGCTTAATATAGATTATTTGTCTTCATATACCAATATCCTTGCATTTTTGACAATCAATTTGATTTTTTTCAACATATTAACTCGACCGTAACTCCAATCGCAATAATTCCAATCCTAAGTGATCATTTTTGAACGCTCAATGGTTTAATGGTGATATACTTGAGGCCATTATTTGCAAAACTCGCTAATTATTTTTTTTTAGTTTATTTCAATTTTAAATAGGAATCGAATGATATAATCAGAATTTCCCAAAACTCGTTCTTTAGCATACAAATGCTGTCGAGAAAATTACAGCTATTTGCAGAACTCGCTCTTTGCTTTATGCTTTGAATGTTTACTTGCAAAACTCGCTGTTTGCTGTACCACCAATGAAATTTGCCGGTTGGTTCACGTGACGAACACGCTACTACAACAGCTGTGTTAAAGAAACAAATTTTCAGTAGTTTGTAATTATTTAAGCGATGAAACAGTTGTATTTTGGCGAATTAGTTGTAATTTTTTTTTTATTTTTATTGAGTTAGTAAGTGAAAATGGTTGTTTTGTTAAACCTAGTCCACAGGGAAAAGGACGCAAAAAAGTTCTTTAGTCAGAAACACATAAAAGGAATGTGGATCAACTTGTTAGGCAAGAGCTTCATACTAAAATTTATTATTTCTGCGACAATCGTTTGATTTTTTTATGCAGTTTCACTTGTTTTTATAACGTGTGGTTATAACGGACGATCCGGATTGCCGTATTATTGTACTACACTCACGATGAAGCAAGTGATAGATTTTCATGCCTACCTTTATCGGTCAAAAGATAAAAGTAAAAAGGACCTTCTGATATTAGCTTGTTATAAGGGACAGAAACCAAAAAGAGAGAAATCTAATCATGCTGCAATGTCGATAAAATACCATGTACGTTTGAGTGAGGGTAAAATGAGTAGAGTATGTGCCAAGCCGTTTCTAGGAATCACAAATTTAAGCAAGAACCGCATACAAAGAATTGTAAGAAATTTTGTTATCACAAAAAATGATGAAAAAAGAAACTGCATCAAAAAATTTATAGAATCCATAACATGTACAGAGTTTCATTACTGTACAAGTAAGACAAGCGTGAGGGTCTACTTGCCATGTGACTTAAATATTTAAGAAACTTTTCGACCATTATCTTCGAAGAGTGTCTCAGCCTATGCATGTGAAGCTTAGTTATTTTCGAAAGTATGTGAATGTTAACTAAAACATCGCTTTTGGAACTCCACTGACTGACTGTTGCTTCACTTGCTTGAGAACAAAGGAGCAGTTGAAAGTAGCAACTTCTCTAGCTGTTCGGCATAAGTTAGCCACTGAGCATCGTGTTCATATCGTAAAAGCAAAGGCTTTTTTCAAACTCCTTAAAAATCAGAAACCCAACACAACTTACTTTTCGTTCGACTGCCAAAAAAACTTAGCACTGCCTAGACTACCTGATCAAGCAGCATATTTCAGCCAGCAAATAAACTATAATAATTTTACAGTTGTTGCTGGAACTTTTACCGATAAACTAAACCAACAAATGTGTTGTCTTACAAGTCGACAGAAATTTACTCTCGAAAAGATTCTAATACAATAGCGTCAGCTTTGCAACATGCTATAAAAAATTCGAATATGATACCAATGTTGGCTTATTGGCTTCTAGAAGAATCGCCGAATCATATTAAACAAATTGAATTAATTTTTCCGATCGCCGGTCATTTTTTTATTCAGACCAATACCCTTAATCAACACTCCAGGGAAAGTTCTCGAGCTTATTCTCAAAGAGAGGCTCAATGACTTTCTTGAAACTCATTACATCATCCCCAGATTTCAGTATGGATTCCAAGCAAACAAATCAACACAAAATGCATTAATAGATTTCACCTCAAAAGTTACACAATCACTAAACGACAACTCCATCGCCATCGCCACTTTTCTGGATGTACAAAAGGCCTTCGATCAAGTCTGGCATGACGGACTTGTTCAGAGACTAATTGACATCAGGCTATCCCTACATTTCATAAAAATCATACATTCTTACCTTGTGAATCGAACTGTTAGGGTGAGAATAAGCGATCAATTATCAACCCCAATCACTCCACGTGCTGGAGTTCCCTAAGGATCAGTACTAGCACCCCTTTTGTATATTATATACAAACAGTAATATTTTCAACCAAAATATACCAAACACCCAATTGTATTTCTATGCAGATGATACTGCCCTCCTCAGAAGAGAGAACGGCTATTTTCCAGAGAGAACCTTCAGAAGAGCACAAACTCTTTTACACGGTATCGAAGAATGGTACAATAAGTGGAGAGTTACTCTAAACGCTGCACAAACGCAAACAATTGTGTTTCGCAGCCCTAAAACATCGGCTCAAATCATTCGCAACGGCGATGACCAAATCCCCCTGTATCTGATGGGACAAATGCTCACTACCAGCCCGACAGCTTCCTATTTGGGCGTCATATTTAGTAGGACACTCAGCTGTGAACCTGATCTAAAGGCAACTTTAGATAGGGTCAGAAATCGAGCCACAAGAAATAGTACCACTTATAGGGACTATTGGAAAAACACACACAAAACCTCTCATTCATACTTATAAAACCTTCATTCAACCCGTTATAGAGTATAAGTCTAACTTATATTGCCTTCTTAAAGACTATCAAAAGAAAAGAATAATCACTGCGGAGCGCAGAATTCTGCGTAGTGCCTGCACAAAACTTTGGTATTTCCCATCCCGTGAAATCCATGAAAGAGCAAATGTCACTCCAATTTTCGAGAGAATAAAATCTCACAATAAATACTTCACTCACAGAACTATAAACGGCCCCCCATCTAATACCCAAGATACCTTAAAAAGTCTATGCTCTTTTCGTGGTCACGTAAGAACCTTCACGTCCCGTCGATTCTAATGCAGGCATGCATTGACGAATTTCCGGGGGAATACGCTGACATCCTCGAAGCTACTCCAATAGCTTACAGAGCCCACCTCTAACCTCCAATCCTTTTCCTGACCCCAGACAGGAAGAGATTGGTTTTTTGCGGTTTCCCAATCTGACTACTTAACGATACCTGTCCGTCCCTGAGAAAATAGCCGCAACTATTTTCTCACCTGAACCGGCAACAGCTGGAACCGTCTATCGAACTCCGACGAGGCTTGGCCGTTAGCGAAAGCGACCAATAACAGGACTATAGTGCAATACACTAGTTCTGAAGTTGGTCGCAATCGCAAAGACGGCTTGCAGGAACAGTGGTCACTAGAGAACACGGTTTTAGCCCTTGCCGATTCAGACTCACACACATTCAACACTCAAAGACATTCACACAAATCACACTCACACTAATCCAATGGTGAAAGGGGTCCTCTTTCTGCTACCGAAGCATCTTCATCACCGGGACCCCCGGCCGACTGCAGCCCCCGTTACTTAACACGGGGTTTGTCGTCGGACGGGATAAACCTAGGTGATTCGACGGAGCCAAGTAACATCGAAATGGGTTGCGTTTCGCCAAAAACGTCCATCACCGTTGGGTTAAACACACACACAAATAATCGCATCGGGCAAAATGCGACAAGTCGACTCTCGAAAGCTGAGGGCCTCTATTTGCGAGCACGCTCGGCCTCAAATTTCAGTGCAATACACTGATTTTGGGACCGAGTACAAGCTCGAAAATGATGCGGAACAATAGTAACTAGAGACCCGACTCTGCCGAATCTAGCTCAAAAAAACACACACACTCTCTCTGGAAAGAACATCACTATCCAGACAAGCCTTTCACCTCTGATTCGAATAGTGAATCCATCTCAACAGCCTCCAAAATATATCACAAAAGAAGAAGAAGATCGCTAAAGCCCCAGTGGATTTTTGGAATGTTATTGCTTTCTCAACACATTCAACTCAAGCCTGAAGAGGATCAAATGATCCTAAACGGGTACAAATCGTTCATTCCTTTTTGAAATAAATATATCCTAGCCCTATCCCGCACAAATGAACATTGACTGACTGATGACACTTTAAGTTTAATCAAAGCAGTGCAAAGCAGTTTATTTTTACAAAAAATGTAACAATGTTCTAGTTCAAGGTGAACTCAATTACCTAAATGACGTTGGAAAAGCTAAAAGCGTTTGTAAGAAAAATTTTTCTCTTTCTTCAATTGCTCCTAAGAAATTACCACTGGAAAAAGAATTAAGAGGTATAAAGGGACTATTAATAGTCTTCTTTCCAAACACTATGTAGAAAATTGGAGAAGCCTTCCGGAACTAAATTTTTACAAAGAACACTTGAAGACAGATTCTACCTCGCCAGAAGAAACCGTTGATGGTTTGGAAAATTGCCAAAATGCAGAAAATGACTGTTTTTTTTTCATTGAGCATGACTGATTGAGACTGCTTTTGATTTTTTTTTGTTTAAACATTTTCTTTATATGACTAAAAATCTGAAAGTTTTATTTTCATGAATAAATCCCTTTTTTATTGAACTAAATCATCATGATCATCATTGGTGCTACAGCCCTATAAAAGAGCCTCGACCTTCCCAAGTCTATTACGCCAGTCAGTTCTATCCATTGCCAACTGTTGCCAGTTTGCTGCGCCTATTTGTCTACCATCCTCATCTACACCATCCCTCCATCTCAGTTTTGGTCTACCCCTATTTCTACTTCCCACAGGTTGTGACATAAGGATTCTTCTAGGAGGGTTGTTCTGCTGTGATCTTGCCAGATATCCTGCCCATCTTAGTCTTCCTATTTTTATAAAGGATACTACGTCTTTACCACCAAATATATGTTTATATCTGTGATATATCTCGTAGTTGTACCTCCTTCTCCAAACACCATTTTCACAGATGCCACCAAATATTCTTCTCAGGATCCTTCGTTCAAATATAAGCAGGAGATTTTCATCTGCCTTGGAAATGGTCCATGTCTTCGACCCATATGTCAACACTGGTTGTATAAGGGTTTTGTATATGGTTATTTTTGTTTTTTGGCTTAAGTTTCTGCTTTTCATATGTCTACTCAGTCCAAAATAGCATTTGTTTGCTAGGATTATTCTTCGCTTGATTTCTTCCGTCATGACGTTCTCCTTGGTGATCAGGGAGCCTAAGTATGTGAATTTGTCCACCACTTCAAAGGTAGAATTATCAACCGTGAATTGGTGGCCGATGTTTCTGGCTCTATTGTTGGGTGTTGATGCCATTATCTTAGTTTTATTTTCATTTACTTGCAGGCCCATATTTTTTGAGGCGTTTGACAAGGTGGTATACATTTCTTCTAGCTTGCGTGTTGTGCGGGCAACTAGATCAACATCATCTGCATATGCCAAAATTTGGGATGATTTATTAAAAATGTTTCCTCTGCTGTCTATTTGGGCATCCCTGACCGCCTTTTCCAAAGCTATGTTGAAAAGGAGACACGCCAGCGCATCTCCCTGTCGCAGCCCAACATGCGTTTCAAATGCCTGTGATTGTTCGCCCTGTATTTCGACTTTGCAAACAACTTTACGCATTGTAGCCTTAACCAATCTTTTCAGTTTATCGGGGATGTGGAGTTCATCCATGGCTTCATACAATTTATTTCTTAGGACACTATCATAGGCCGATTTAAAATCTACGAAAAGATGGTATGTGTCGATACTTTTACAAGATACAGATACAAAAGCGTTTGTAAGAAAAAATTTTCTCTTTCTTCACTTGCTCCTAAGAAATTACCACTGGGAAAAGAATTAAGAGGTATAAAGGGACTATTAATAGTCTTCTTTCCAAACACTATGTAGAAAATTGGAGAAGCCTTCCGGAACTAAATTTTTACAAAGAACACTTGAAGACAGATTCTACCTCGCCAGAAGAAACCGTTGATGGTTTGGAAAATTGCCAAAATGCAGAAAATGACTGTTTTTTTTTTCATTGAGCATGACTGATTGAGACTGCTTTTGATTTTTTTTTTGTTTAAACATTTTCTTTATATGACTAAAAATCTGAAAGTTTTATTTTCATGAATAAATCCCTTTTTTATTGAAGTACATACGGTTTGTTATTATTTTATATATTTATTTGCAAAACTGGTTGTTTGCAATAAACATTTTTTTTTTAAATTTGTAAATATTTTAGGTTAGAAACTTCTAATTTTTATTGCTAAAAACTCTAAAGCAACATTAATAAAATTCTTTACGTTGTGAGCTAAACACTAATCGGCCGTTAATCGTTTTTTTTTTTCGATTTCCCAAAAAATGGCTTTTGAGCAAAGAGCAAATTTTGCAAATCATGGCCTCATTTATGAATTACGATATTATTCAACGACTTGATGTTAAGCTGAATTAGAACTTGCTATTGTTAGGCCCTGAACTTTTTCTTTAATTAAAAAATAGAATGGCACACATGACTGTAGTTAAAATGGTCAATGTTATTTTCAAATGGACATGATAATGTGACAGACTACTAGTCTTTTATCAAATATTTACTTAAACTAAAAGGTTAACAAAACTGACAATTTTAACCGAACAAATAATTACATTATCCTTACAAGTAAATAAATTGGAATCATTCTAGTAAACACAGTCCATTTTTAAGCGGTTTAAACTTATTTTTCAGATAAAAATTAACAATTAAAATATAGGAAAACATTTTGTTTAATTTTAGTGATTTCGATGAGACAATAATAAAAACGATAATAAATGAATCATTCATTTTTTATTCCTATACGGGGTTAGGTTCCCTAATTTCAGTTCTTAAGTTTCTAACTTGGGTTATACCAATATCAATCCCCTTTACCGACATGTTCCGCCTAAGTGTCCCCCAAGATCTTTGTTCTTTGTCACCTACTCATTCCAGAATTTCGTAAATCATTAATTCTTCGTAAATCATTAATTTGAACATGTCCGAATCATCTCATTTTGGCACTATTTTTTTCTGTTTTTGCCCTACCAAATTTCACCTACAAACTGCTTACCAACAGTCTATCAAACTACCAGCTTGTTAAACAAGCGGGATTTCGTAAGGGTTACACAAACCATTTCGCGTCGTCAGTTTTTTGCCCCCCCCCCCCCCCCAGAATCGAATCCTTAGGACTTCTTCCTTCTTCTTCTTCTGGTTCCTATCCGTTTAGGATGTTGGAAATCATATTGGCAATCATGACCTTGCTTGCTGCGGCTCGAAATAGCTCCGTTAAGGTTTTCTTAAACCATGTTCTTAAATTCCTAGGACATCTCCATCCTTAGGACAGACTGATAAATCAGTGTGAGACTTTCGATTTCTCGCTATACTCATCTGGGGTACATCCGTGGGAGGTATTTGTCTTAGCCTTAAAACACCACGCTTGCAAGGCGGGTTGGACAGTTTTTAATTCAGCTGCTCATTGTGAGTACCTAAGCTGTTTGAAGCATCCACAAGAGTAGCCTATTTAATCGTAAAGCTAAACCGAAGCTACAAAATAAAGATTATTCAAGTATATGCTCCAACAACGGACCATCCGGATGAGAGATTGAAGGATTCTACGATAATATCTCAACGGCACTGAAAGAAATACCAACACACTACATGATTATATGCGGTGACTTTAACGCAAAGATCGGTCTAAAGCAGGATGAACAGGAAACAGCACTAGGTAAATTTGGATCCAAAGGCAGCAACGAGCGTGGACAAACACTACTAGAATTTCTATTACAACATCTATACCAGATGAATAGTTTCTTCTCTAAAAAAGACCACAGAAGATGGAAAAGCCCATATGGCAAGATCAGAAACGAGATAGACTACATAATCAGTGACAAAAACATATATTCAACGATGTCACAGTCCTTAATACCTTTACCACAGACAGCGATCATCGAATGGTAAGAGCCAAACTAAGAGGAATGAATACTTAATGAATAAGAAGATAATATCAATAAAATCCTACAACAAAATGAATGCATAAATAATGTAAATACCCTAAACGAAAATATCATAGAAGCTATTCGAGAAGCTCAAGTAAAATGCTGCCCTCAAAAAAGCAGAACGAACAAATAACCATTGAAACAAAGCAACAAGATACACAGAACAATAGAAGAGAATAAAACTCTGTAAGTCCTGAGAAGACGGCTAAACAATGGAAAATGTGAAACTAACAAACTAAAGAATAAAGAAGGAGTCCCCATATCAAACAGAGAAGAACTACTACACACAGTTAAAGACTTCTATCAAGAACTATACACAAGTCAAAGAGAAAACTAAACGAACTTGAAAGCGGCCGCATCAAGCAAAATCATCAACCAGGGTTCCGAGCTCATGCCAGAGATCACATTAAACGAAATCCAAGACACAATGAAAAATATGAAAAACAACAAAACACCAGGAGAAGATGGAGTCGTAATAGAAGCTATAAAAATAAGCTTCTCAACCAAATAAAAGTTTTGTTTAACCTTTGTCTAACAGACTGTTGCATACCGGAAACATGGAACAATGCAGTAACAACTACAAAGGAATACCACTAATTAATAGCATATATAAAATCTCCCCAAATATACTTTTTAGTAAATTATTCCTTGTGTTGAAAACATATTGGGAGAATATCAAGCCAGTTTTATGGCAAATGTATCAACAATTCACACTGAGGCAGCTTCTAGAGAAAGGATGAGCATTTAAAAGACCCATAAATAGTCTCTTTAAAGATTTCTGAAAGACGATGTGAGAGACTGATGATTTCTCTATGTGAGAGCATATCATATATATGAAATTCAATAGCATAGATCTCAATACTAAAGAAACTCATTCAATTGACCAAAATGTGTATGAAGGGTGAGGTGGACAATAGACTATCTAGCAGCAATTAAATAAACAACAGACTGAAGCAAGTGGATTCTTTATCACTTCTACTTATTAGAACAGGCTGTAATATCAGATGAAATAAAAACCAAACACTAACGACTCAAGGTAGTTTATATCCCAAACTTTTGTAAGTTTACACAGACGCTATCAATCAATTGTTATGCCAAAATGAGCAAAAAACATAACCAATCAATGGCTAAAATTCAAAAACGAAATAAGACACAAGTAAATTGATAGGGAAAAAACAATAAAAAGAAATAAAAACTGGTATAATCAAGGCTGCGAAAAAGACTTGAGAGAGTACTAAAAAATTTAACCAGAATGACATTAGTCAATAGCCTGTCACAACAAAACAGAGACGAATCAGATATTGAAAAAAAAAGAGAAAAATTCACAGCAACTAAAAATAAACCTAGGATCAAAACAAGAGGACTACAGTACCAAAAAGAAGAATTGTGACAATATTGAAAATCAACATAGAAAGGTTATCAGAATTTAAAATCTCATTCAAATATCAAATTGCATTAATTTAAATAAATAATCAGGTTTCTGGTTGTGTTTTGCCAATATCTAGCCTTTATAAATTAACTTTATTAATTTCTATAATGAATATGTATCTCTTAAGATTAATAAAAAAATGATAATGTTTTCATTGCTGAATCTTTTCTATTTTGTAATTTATATACATACAATGAGTACATACGCATTAATTTTGGAAATAAGTAAATATACATATATAATAAATGATGTAACTAACACAAAAAGAAGTAATCACACCACACCACATGTTTGTCTTGCATGAAGATTTAAAGTGAGGCAGTTCGATTTGAAGAAAATGTTGCCTCCTCAGAAAAAAATTGTCTCACAAAAAAGGGCTCGTTCTAATTCTTGTTGGATTAGAGTGCAAAATTAAAATTGTCTATCATAAACCCTTTCTTCCAATACATGAACGTATTGTGGTTTGTATTTGCTTTCTTTTTAAAGAATTTGATAACATATGGATGCATTTTGGGTTTAGTACTTGCTTTATAATTTTTCCCTAAAATTAATAATACAAACGTTTTCCAAACGATGTTACCTTACTGGGACCTTTTGTATAAAAGTATATTACAGTCAGATAGTAGAAATTTAAACTAGTATTTCTTCATTACTACAATGAGGAGATCAGTTCTCAAGAATCCCTCTAACTTAATTAATGTAAAATTCTCTGATCACTATACACAACACAAAAGCAATAAAAAATCCAGGTCAGCAATAAATAAAACATAAATTATGAATATGAGTAATATAACTTGACATTAAAGACAAAAAATAAATAGTAACAAGAGAAGAGACTGTTTTCTTCTTTCATTAACTTTTGTTAGCACAAGAGACATTTAATTTGTATAGGGGAAAACCACATATTTGCAAAGTATAAATACAAATAAATGTTCCAATGGCAGTAGTAGTTCCTTCTTACTTTCTGTCGTTTATTTCGATTTAAAAAAAAGGTATTAACGAGCTAACCTGTATTTTCAACTCCAATAATAATTATTGTTATCTCTTTATATGCATATTATCATTATTGGTAAAATTACAGATATATCAGCATACTTTGTATTCTTGGTTATTGACCCAGCTAATAGATAACAGCTGACAGTTATCACTTAAATACGAAAGGATTATTTAAACAAAATTATTATACATACCACTATATTTCTTCCTTTATTTTAAAATATATTACACTTATTTTTAAAATCAATATATATTAACCTATAACATAACCCAACCTACTGTCATTATTGTATTGACAATCGTGTCATTACAAAAACGTCGAATGACTGTCATATTTAGCTTTCAACTAATCGAGTGATTTTAATATGGAACTTCTATTTTCAATTATTTTCTTTTAATGTATTCTTGGTAATAAAACGAAGGTTAATAATAATAATAAATACTACCGTATATTTTAAATAGATAATTAAGGCACTGACATAAAAGTGAATTGATGATTCTGTATTTAAAACGATGGTACGATTGGATCGAATAGGAGTTAAATCGATTCTTTAGGTTACCTTGACATCTCGAACGTATATTGTGATTCCTGTGTAATATGTGTTGCATATATGTTAGGTATAGCTGCAGTAACTTTTTAATAAAGTATAATTTTTGTTTGGTTTAAATACTCAACATATTTTTAATAACGAATACCGGTATTTCTTAATAACTTAATTTTCAAGATCATGAGTTATATAGTTTACATATATTATAACAAGTAGATATACCTAATTAAATCATACTTTTTAACATAAAATACTGATGTTTAATAATCGATTTTAATATATAAGTAATTCCAATTATATTTTTTATAATACCTATTCTAGTAAATATGGTTCACTCATATTCGCGGATTCCAAAACAAGTTATTTGTTTATTCTCACATCCGCATATTGCATATATTTGCTTAAGTGTGGCATACTTTTTCATCCTATGTTTTTAAGAGAGTTTTATTTTCATTCTTCATTAATAATTTCATTTCGCTATTTCCCTAATATAACTTTCTCACTTCATTGTTCTTCTAAAACATGTCTGCTATTTAATAAAGAATATTTTTCTCAATAAAGGCGAAAATTGATAAAACATGAGCAAAATAATAGACAGATATTTGAAAATTTATGAAAAATTTTCTTTCTTCGAACTCATTCATTATTAAGACTCTAACAATGTTACTATAAGATAGTACATAAAGTCACTTTTTCTTTAACAATTTGCACTTTCTTTTCTATTATTTCGTTTTATTATTATTTTTGGACCTTACTCCCAATAAAGGCACCGCAAAGTATTATAGTAAGAAATATTCTTGAAAACGAACACAAAAGTTACGGAATGATTGTCGGAATAAAACTGTTTAACCGAGGTCTGGAAATATCGAAGGTTGTACGGAAACTCTGCTTCTTTTATATACCTTTAAATCGAAAATGTCAAGCGTTCAGTCGCACAACAGGATCTATTTGTAAAGAAATGGTAAGTACACGTTTTGTACATTGTGTTAGTAACTAAACTTTTTTAGTTATACGTATATTTGTATATAATGTATATATTCTATATTTGATTGGTGGAAAGTAATTACGGGGAACACAAAAAGGCTAATTCAAACATAAATAGAAATTTTAAAGAAAGGATATAGTAGAATTTTTTGTGCAAACTTCAGGTGTTCACTTCGATACTTTAGAAACATTTGTGTCGCCCAGTTCCATAATCAGTTAAATCCAAAATTTAAAAAAATGTACGTTATGATTTCAATGAATTCTTTGTTAGTCTCCTTACATGTATGTATCTTCAAACTGTTCCAAACTCAGTTACATTGCGTTGAAAATACCGGCTGAAAAGTTCGGACTGTTCCAAAAGCAGTTAAATGTATTCGGTGGTCGGTTTCAAAACCAGTTAAATCTGTCACGGTGTCAAAACAAGTTAAAAGAAATACTAAACCCACATGACCATGAGTTCGGTGCCACAGCCACTCTTAGTTACAAATCGACCACCGAAGCAGGTAGTTAAACATTTTTTGTGAGAAATAGAAGCGCTTGTATTGTAGTATTGAGACAAACCTAAAAGCATAACACTATTTTTTTTTTCAAAACATTAAAATAAACCATAACAGGTGCTTTTACTGGACGATACAGTTCTTAATATCATGGAGGGGCCAGCGGAAAATCCTGAAATCGTTGATAATGTTGAAGTAATAGCAGAGGCAACTGGTTCTTTGGCTAAAAAACGAAAAAGCAATCCTTCCACTTGGAAAAAAAAACCATTGCAAAAGTATCTAGGTAAGTTAATTGTAATTAATATAATAAAAATTTATACAGTGTTTCGTCAATATGCCAACAACCTTCATTATTTTACAGTGACGTAGAAGTTATTGGGATAAAAACCCAAAATTTACTCTGTATCTGCGCCTCTGGAAATGATCAATTTAGAAAAAAATGCTTGTTTTATCAAGTAGTACTAGTATACAAACTTTCATCATATCTACAGTAGGTACTAAAATTTTAAGAGATATCGGCAAACAATACAAAAAAAGTATCTCAACAACGACACATTTTGAATGGTATGTTAACATAACCATTTTTAATGTTTTTTAGAGGTATACTTTTATCCCCTGAAATTTATTGGCACATTTACGAGACACCTTTTATAATCCGTTATTATTCGTCTTTACTTATACCTTTAGATTCAGGCTAATCTTTCCTAAACTCTCATAACGTCAACTACAGCGAAAGCGATTAGGTAACTGAAAGTGTAACAAATTTGTTTTTTTAGGCACCGTCCAAAGGGATTTCCTCAAATGCCAAACTGCAAACATCCAAGCAAAAGCAAGTATCGATGCTCAGAGCTTTCCTTGCAAGACGTAACAAAAATCCATCGCAGATATTACAAAGATGCGGACCTACAATCGAAGACACAATTTATTCTGCAACATGTTATGGTTTTTTCTGCAAAAAGAACCCGGATTCCAGAACGTACCTCAAAAAGAATGGTAAGCACTAGTTTCTACTTACCTAAGCAAAGACACAAAAAAACAGAAAATATTAAAGTGTGTCGAGCGGCATTACTTGCAATACTCCAAGAAAGTCGAAACCGGGTGCAGTTACTTTGCCAAAAATTTCTTCAGACAGGTGTACTCCCATCTGAAACTCGTGGAGGAGCCCGCCACGTTGAAAAGTTTAACACAAAGAAAGAAAGCATCAAAACTTTTATTAAATCTTTTGTACCAGTGCAGAAACACTACTGTAGAGCAAAGAACAAACACAGACAATATCTTCCGAGTGAACTGAGCATTAAAAAAATGTGGTATATGTACAGTGAGCAACATCCAACTCTCAAATTAACATGCAAGTATGATTTCTTCAGAAACGTGTTTGCCACCAATTTTAATATCGGGTTTGATGCCCCATACACTGATAAGTGTTCTACATGTATACGACTTGAATGCGAGACAGCAACCGAAAAGGATGGTGACAAACGAGCAGCTTTAAAATTGGAGTTGAAAGTCCATAAAGTTCGTGCTGAGAAATTTTATATGTTCTTACGAGAGAACAATGATAACGAGCTTGTGTTCAGCTATGACTGCCAAAAAAACTTGGTGTTGCCTAAAATACCTGATCAGGCTGCGTACTATAAGCGTCAGTTGTATCTTTATAACTTTGTTATATGTGAGGGGCACTCCAAAGCCACACGAAATTGCCACAACACATTCTCCTATCTTTGGACAGAAAACCAGTATCAAAAGGGATCCAATTAAATAGCATCTGCTTTGTACCATAGATTACAGAACTCGAACTTTGAAAATGTCACCACAGTCAAACTCTTTTCTGATGGTTGTGGGGGACAAAATAAAAACACCATTGTTGTTGGTATGCTTATCAGTTGGCTTATTAAGGATGCTCCTCGTAACGTGAATAAGGTGGTACTATACTTTCCTGTAGTCGGACATTCGTTCATCCCGCCAGACCGAGTCTTTGGAATTTTAGAACGACAGTTTCAAAATTTCAGTGTTATCAACAATCCAGACGAATACACTGATATCATTAAAAATACCTGTACTGTGATAAAGCTGGGTGCAGACTGCTCTGTCAGTAACTGGAAAAGTGTCACAGAAGCTGTGGTAAAACCTCCAGGACAGTGGCATTTCCAATTTCAAAAAGCTAAAAAATTCATTTTCACACGATCTACAAGAAATCCAAACACAGCTTTGATCCAAGGAGAGGCCAACTACAACTTTGAAACGGGTGAGCCCAAGTCAGTTTTAAAAAGAGGAAAAGTTTTCGGAAATCAAGCTGTTCCGGAAATACCAGAAGGTGTGGCAGTTAAAGACGCGAAAATTAAAGATATAAAGTGTTTATTGGATCTCCATTATGGAACAGACTGGAAAAACAACCAGAAGTTAAAGTTTTTTGAAGAAATGTTGCAACAACCAATCGATCCTGTAGATGACGAAGAAGATGATTTTGAACTGAATGCTGAGGACGAATCTATTGATTAAAAAAATAGACACCAAATACTATTAAAAAAATGTACGAATAAAACTTTTCAGTAAAAATTGCTTCATTATTGTAACAATCTAACTAAAGCAAAAATTTTGCCCTCACAACAATATAATACTATGACATAATAGTTTCAAAAGTAGTTAAATCCTATTACTGTTCCAAAATCAGCTATAATAAATTTTTAATATTTTACAGTGCCTACATTTTTTCTTTAATTTTATACAATTTTTATTAGGAAAAAGCTTTATTTTTTAATTTTTTTTTGATAACAACTTTATCACGTTCCCTACGACGGTAGGTACGCAACTAGTTATTGGCCTATTCCCACAAATTTTTTCAAGTGGATTTAACTGATTTTGGAAATGGGTGACTCATTTGGTCCCTCAGGCTTTATCTACGTTAAATGACGTTAAGCCACTATGAATGTTCTATTACCTAGTTGAACTTCTCGTACTGTTAGGAAATGACGTTGTAGTTAATCGACCGTTGCTACTGAGCTGTAATTATATTAAGCAAAATAAAATGATCATCAACAGCAGCTTTTGTATTATAGATCCTCACTCGCTTCCTAAGTCTACCTATCTACCTATCTACCTATATACCTATCGATTTAATATATTCTTAACACTAGTAGGTACAAATATTATATAGAATTAGTATGAAATAAGTACAATAAAGCAGTTGGACTAGATGAGAACCCTGGGGAAGTGTGGACAGCTGTGGGAAAGAGTAGGGAACAAGTTGGCTAACAAGTTTATTTAATATAATTATGGAAGTGGGGGCAATGCCTAATGAACGAAAAAGAATTATAGTATTAACTGTTTACGAAAAACAAGACAGATGCAGTGCACAAACTACACATAAAACGACTTCGTCACTCCATGAAAATATAGTATAGAGTAATTGATTGAGGAAGCGCCGTCTCTGGAAACCTATCGCCGGAAAAAAACCATTACTACGAAATCCGCAAACAAGCCTCGGAATGGACGGATATTACGGCAACGATATTGACAACAGAACATAGATTTCTCTTTTGGGACTTCTAGCGTCAGAATTTTGAATAGACCCGGACCGTTGAGTGCCCTGGTCAGTGAGTTAAAAAGGTACAATATTGTTTTGGCAGCAATACAAGAAACAGGATGTTTAGTGAAAGGTATCCGTGACACAAAAACACACCATCTTGTCAAGTAGTTTAGATACAGGAAATAAAGAATTTGGGATGGGGAGATAAAGACTCCCTTCTTCAATTTATTTATAATAAACGTTTACTGTTCAACAAGTAAACAAGATGAGGACACCAAAATAACTTTTTCCCAATTACTAGAGCAAACATACTATGACCTAACACCAAAAAACGACATCAAAATTGTCATAGGTGACTCAAAAGTAAATGTAGGATTGAAAAGGAATACATCTTATTGACTTTGCTACTAGTAAAAACATGATCATCAGTTCTAGCACATTTCCCCACAAAAACATACATAAAGGCACCTGGATATCCCCTGGAGGACACTTTGCAAACCAAATATACCACATCGTCATAGAAAAGCTGTATGATAGGGGAAATAAACCCTTAAGTTATTTTAATCCTACATCAATCACACTATGAGCATATTCCTTCGAAGATTTTTCTGAGCACCTTTCTTTCCCAGATCTCTACTTTCTTTTCTTCCTGCTGGTTCATAATCCACTGTTCTTAATACATTTTTTGCTTTCAGTAATAAATTTAGTGACCCTATCGCCCTGCTTTTCTTCATTAATCTTTTGTTTATCTCTTTTTCCAGTGTTCGTTATGATTACTCCTAAGTATTTAAATTCTGACACTTTTTCAAAACTATAGACAGTCTCTGCGCTCCTTTTATTTTGATATATGTATTTGTTATTATTTGGTATGTCTCCTCTCATGAATTTGTCTGTTGTTTCATCTAGAAGTAAGCCTTCTTTGTTTCTGCAGTACTGCGGAGTATTCTTTGTAGTTTCTCTGGATTTCTTAACCTCTTGGTAAAAACTCTTTACCTTTTTGTTTATGTAGACTTCTTCTATGTTTTCAATTGCTTTTTTAGCCGTTCTCTTTTCTTTTTTCTGCAAATTATTTTCACTTCCTTTCTTCTTGCCACATAGTTTTCGATCGCATTTTGGGTATTTTCTTTATCTCTTTGTAGTTTTGCACGGTTTCTTCTTGCCAAAGCATTCCTACATTCTTCATCGAACCAGTCTTGCCTTTTATATGTTCTCTTTATTTATATGCTCTCTTCCTATACACTTTTCCGCTGCTTTCGACATGGCTGTCTATATGGTCTGCCACTCTTCTTCTATATCCTGTTTGACTGAATTCTCTAGCTTTTTATTTATTTCTTCCTCTAGTCTGTTTACAACCTGCTTCTCTTGAAGACGCTCTAATTGGTAATTTAATCTATCTCTTACAGGTTTTGGAATTATTGGTAGTTCTTGTTTTAGTTTTGCTATTATTAGTGTATGGTCACTGTTGGTACCTATGTGCAGCAATATTATAAACGGCAAAATAACCAGTAAGCTAATGAAATGAAAGAAACTTGAAAAACATATTTTGAAAAACTGCTGTCTCTCACAATGATGATTTAGAACACACATAGCGCGAACTATTAGAAGAAGAAGCAGAAAGAGAAGAGAATGAGATAATATAATAGAGGAGGTTAAAAGGGCAATCAAACTGCATAATACTAACAAGGCCTCTGGATGTGATTTAATCCTTATCTTAAAGTGATATAGTTTTTTTTTTAAAGTTTATAATTTCTTGTATTATTATGAACAAATGCTGACAGAAGATCGAACAGAATTCCAAGATATTGGCTACCAAAAATATGATATTTCCTACCGCGAAGAAACTGAAATAACACCAGAAGAAATTAAAAAACACGCCAACGCTATGAAAAATGGAAAGGCTCCAGGACCGCGGGGAGTACCCATTGAACTGATTAAATATGGCCCTGACAAACTATTTCAGCTATTGGCTTATACTTTTAATTCATTCTTGAGAGGAGAAGAGTTACCCCCAGAATGGAAAACTGCATATATCAGCAATCTATACAAAAATAAAGGCGACAGAAAAGATTGTAAGAACTACCGAGGGCTTAGTGTAACTAACTCAATCTGTAGAGTCTACGGCCGAATTAAATCTAATTAAAAGCCGAATTGAAGATTGCTGGGAAGACGCTGAAGATCAGAGTGGCTTTCGTACTGGTCGTTCTTGTATAGACAATGTGTTCTGCCTAAAACAAACAATAGAAAAGCGTTTGGAACATAATATGGAGACACACATGGTATTTATTGATCTTCAAAAAGCGTATGACAGTGTCCCATTAGCCAAGCTATGGCAGGTGCTAGAAGACAAGAATATTCCACCGATTTACATTAATGCTGTAAGGGAGTTGTACGATGATATGACGAGTGTAATAAAGATTGGACAAAAAGTGACAAAAAAGATAAAAGTGACCAAAGGACTTCGCCAAGGCTGCTGCATTGCACCTACACTCTTTAAGATTTATTTGGAGGGGGTTTTGGATATTTGGAAAAGAAAATGTGAACCTGTGGGTGTTAAAATTGGAGACCATACACTGTACAGCTTGCATTTTGCTGATGACCAAGTAATACTTACAGAAGATCAAGATGATATCCACTACATGTTACGAAAAATAGATGAAGAATAAACTAAGTGGGGCTTATCAATTAATCCATCAAAAACAGAGTACGTAGTAGTGGGAGGTGAAGGAAAGCACTTAAAACTAGGAAGCAAACAAATTCAAAATACTGATAGCTATAAATATCTCGGTGTAAACATTACAAACAATGGTCGGAATACAAAAGAAATAGCTACTAGAATTGGTCAAGGAAATTCAGCAATACGTCAACTGAATAGTATACTTTGAAATAACCACATCACCCGAAACACAAAAATTAGGATATACAAAAGTATCATAGAAAGCATTGCTACATATGGTTCAGAGCTTTGGGTAATAAATAAAAATGACGCATCCAAAATAAAAGCAATGGAAATGAATTATTGGAGAAGATGTTGCCAACTCACTAGAAGAGATAGAGTAAGGAATACTGAAATCAGAGAGCGTATGGGCATAGACATTGACGTCCTGGAAACTATAGAATGCAAAAGGCTGAAATGGTATGGCCATGTAGAAAGAATGGATGATCAACGATGGCCAAAGAGAATGTTACAGTGGATCCCCACTAACACCGCAGGAAAAAGGGAAGACCAAGAATATATATAATAAGAATATGTCGACTAAAGATGATCAACCGACGATAACCATCCAAGGAACAAAAGTGGAACATGTAGAAGAATACATATATCTGAGTCAGAATATCAAGGTAAACAAAGAAAACCAAACTACCGAAATAAGCAGACGAGTAAGAATGGGATGGGCCGCATTTGGAAAACTCTCATACATACTGAAAGACAAAAAGATACCCCAAAACCTTCGAACCAAAGTGTTCGATTCTTGTATCCTTCCCGTTCTCACTTACGGAGCTCAAACCTGGACATTCACAAAAAAGAACATGGACAAGATTAGAAAAACTCAGCGACCCATGGAACGACAGATGCTTGGTATCTCACTAATAGATCGGCAAACGAACGAAGCAATCCGGAACAAAACAAAAATAAAGGACGCCGCGAAACAAGCAGCTAAATTAAAATGGAAATGGGCTGGACACAACGAACGTCTCGAAGATGGTAAATGGAACAAAGAAGTCGGAAACTGGCGACCGTACGATGCGAAGAGACCAAGAGGAAGACCTCAAATGCGCTGGAGTGACGATATCAAAAGAGTCGCAGGACCAATGTGGAAACGCCTAGCACACAACAGGGATGAGTGGCGAGAAATGGGAGAGGTCTTTATTCGACAATTTGGATAGAAAAAGGGCTATAAAAAAAAAAGAATATCGTGCAGACAAGAAGTAAAAGGTGCAATGGAAGATAGGGGTCTACAAGTAGATAACTGGAACGATCGCAAGCGTTGGAAGCTAGGTTGCGAGAAACGGCGGCAGCTGTAATAAACTCGTTATATATATATATATATATATATATATATATATATATATATATATATATATATATATATATATATAATATATATATATATATATAGAATTTCTTGTCTGATATTCACAAACCCGACCTTCAGAGATGGTCTCCATAAAAGTGTTTTACTGTCTACCATAAATTAATAATTAGCATAAAATGCTAAACACTTGGATAATAAATTCGCCGTCTTCTTATAATATGCAGTAAATCTCTAATATAAATGAACATAAATAACTAATCGTATATTCTATACGATTAGATATTTTGTCAAAATGATAACTGTACGAGAGATACTCATTCTCGTAAATATTCCATTTGCACAAATAGATGAAAATTTTGATATTAACTTGTAATGAATGCTTGCTTCTATATGAACTCCAATTTCAGAAAGTTTATGACACATATTAACGCAATAAAAGCAGCAGAAAGCAGTTTTAATAAATGAGCGCATAGAACTCGGCAATTTTAAAGCTAGACATTAAATTCTTTATTAACATATGTATACTGGTTTAGGAATTCTGGGTTTAAATAATTTTATTTAATGTTATAAATTATATAAAAACTACAATTTCCATCACAGTACTCAAAACATGTTGTAGGTATATTACGCTGTGCCTTTTAAACACCTTAGAATTCTTCTTTTTTATGTAACGTTTGTTTTTAAGCGCTGGCTTTCATTAGGTACGTTAACAATCTGAATGACGTGAACGATTATTGAATGTGAATGATTAACCGTGGTAAGCGATATTTTCCTTATTATATAACCAAAGTATTGAACCTTTCTCCTTTTAATGGTGTTGATCAGTACTCGGTGTTTGTGAATGGATTTTAGTATACGTTTGTTGTATATATGTGCTGTCCATGAGATTTTCATCATACAATGGTAGTCCACTTCCTAAAAAAGCCAACGCTAGAAAATGTGAATAACATAGAATAATTAGTTTGATGAGCCATGTACTTAAGGTACTCCTTACTATCATTCACTCGTGATATACACCAAATTAGAAGAACACCTGAGTGAAGTTCAATTTGGATTCAGAGCAGGACTCGTAACGAGGGAAGCACTTTTTAGTTTGCAAGTTCTAATACAGAGAGCCAGGGATGTCAACTGTGATGTGTATGCATGTTTTATTGATTTCGAGAATGCATTTGATAAAGTCCCACACGGGAATCTAATCAATATCCTAAAAACATCAGGACTCGATGGTAAGGATATAAGACTGATCTCAAACTTATATCTCCAACAAATAGCAACAGTGCGATTAGAAAATGAACTGTCCGAAATCTTCATAGTCGAAAAAGGATTGGATTGCTGTAAATGGCCAACTTATAAACAATATTAGATATGCAGACGATACAGTGTTGCTGGCAGATAGTGCGCATGGGCTGCAAAGGATGATGGATAACGTTGTAGAAGTATGTAACAAATACGGCCTAAATCTAAATTGCAAGAAGACAAAAATAATCACCATTAGTAAGAAAACCAACATAAACGCCTAAATTACAAAAGGCCATAAACCGTTAGAAAAAGTGGAAAAAATATGCTATTTGGGCTGCAATATTAAGGATGCTTGGGATCACAGCTACGAAATCACAGCTACGTATTGAAAAAGCCAGAAGCTCTTTCAACAGCCTTACGAAGATTCTCTGCAACATACCTTTGAGTATCAATATACGCATAAGAATTCTTAGATGTTAGGTCTTTACTGTCCTTCCGAAGATGCCATAAAACGATTAGAGGCATTTGAAATGTGGTGCTACCGACGTATCTTGAGGGTCTCATATATACACCACACAAGTAACATAACTATTATCCAGAGGCTAAGAAAAGACAAAGACATAGAAATAGCTCATGGTTATTTCTCTTGCACACTGCAAGATTTCAAATATCTCTGCCTGCGGCATTCCAAAGCTTTTACTAATATTATCCATTATCCATTAAGGTAAATATTATAACACAAGAAGATTTTTTGAGTACCGCAAAATTAGAAAAACAAATCATCAACAGCAAAAAAAGTAAAACCAATGAGACAATAAGTTGGTTACAAACCAAAGAAATTAAATTGTGTAAATATAAGCCTTATAACATATTTTTTAAAACGACTTATCAAGACAATGACGATTATACAGAAGTAAGCATTTAAAAGAAGGAACAGGAAGAGAACCTTCAACTGGGTTACAGTTTGCCACGTATTTGGAACCATTGTGGCCTAAAGGAAAGCCAGTTTCGGAAGAAAAACCTAAAGATATACAAAGTTATCTTCACTTAATACCCTTAAGTTACCACGATTTCTATACAAATCTTATAGCAGATAGTAATATAATCGAGGATATAGACGGATTTAACGGAAATCCAGATTTCGAACCAGATGCGGATTGTTACCTAATCTTATATTTAACAACAAAGAACCACGTGATTTGTTTCTTACTTATGAGTTAATTTTTTAGTTGTTAATTTAAATATAGCCTTAATATCCATGTTATAATAAAAGTGTTTACATTTGAGTCGTTTTTTATTATTTTTATATCCAAATAATTTCCTCAAATAAATAAAACATTTTTCTTGATTTTCTCAAAACTAAGTTAATGTCAGTTGGTTCGTTGTTGCATAACCGGGTCCAGTTGTCCATTATCATTTTTGCTAATCTAATCAGTTTTGCTGGTATATTCTTGTTTTTAATTTTGAGTAAGAGTTGGTGTCTACTTACAGAGTCCAAGGCTTGTTGGAAGTCTATAAATAGTAGGTGTAAATTTGTCATGTTCGTAGCATTTTTAAATCAGCTATGTTAGTAGGCAAATGGCATCTATAATCGATGTTCCTTTTCTGAAGCTTTGTTGGGTTTAAAGATCTGTAGGTAGGGTAGAGTGGGCCACAATGAGACACGGGCCACTATGAGACAGTTAAAGTATTTAAATTTAGGAGGGGCTTGACAGGTGCTGCACTCTATGAGCAATTCTATAAATTTCAGCTTTATCCATAACTCCACATTGCAAATGGCTGATATCAGTCTGCTACAGATTGTTTGACTTTGTAGTTTTTCGACACCAGAAGTTTTTTTTATCACTTTATTTCATCACAAAATATTAACCAGGTAAGCAGATATTCTGTTACTTTTTATAACTAACCTGTGACACCTATTTATATAGCTCAATTTCGTGATATTTACAGTTTTAGTTTTAATGTATAAATCGGTTATAATAACCAAAGAGTAAAATACTGTGCATTGGGCCACAATGAGACAGAATTTTTGTATCATTGTGGCCCATCACGCAGTTGCTTTTTAAATACAGTAAATAACTCATTTTATTATCAGAAATGAGCTACGTTCAATAAAATAATTGAAAATTTAATTCACTAATATTTTTTTAAATAAATAACAAAATTTTATTTTTTTACTATTTATTTATTTTAGTCTACTTATTTTTGTATTTATTTTTTCAGGTTGCAGAATGTCGAGAGTAAGAAAGCGGAAATCCGACAAGGGGCAGTTTTCTACTGAAAGCATGAAGCAGGCAGTGGATGCAGTTCAAGTTGGAGTTCGGGGTACACGTCTGTCTTTGCGTCAAGCTGCAGAAGAATTTGGTCTAAAATTTCAAGCTTTGCAAAGGTATGTTACTAAACAGAAAGCCAATCCTGATCAAGATATTCGTATGGCTCCTAACTACAGCTGCAGAAAAATTTTTAATAATGAAGAAGAACTATCTTTATTGGACTATATCACTATTTTTTCCAAGATGTGCTATGGCAAATCAACAAAAGATTTTCGTGAGCTTTGAGATGGCTCAAGCCAATAATATACCAGTCCCTAAGAGCTGGACTACAAATAAAAAAGCAGGCATTGACTGGATGCAGTGTTTTTTAAAGCGCCATCCACAGTTGCGGATACGTCAACCAGAAGCATGTAGTTTGTCAAGGGGTACATCTTTCAACAAACATAACGTTGGTATTTTCTTCCACAACTTAAAGTCTGTGTAGGACCGTTCAGACTGTTTTTCTGATGGAATGCGCAACTACAATTTAGATGAGACTGCAACAACAACTGTTCATAAACCAAAGAAAGTACTGGCATCTAAGGGTAGTAAACAGGTAAGCAAATATACCAGTGGGGAAAGAGGAGTGCTCGTTACGACATGTTGCATAGTAAGCGCTTCTGGAAATAGTTTACCTCCGGCAATGATTTTCCCAAGAAAAAATTTCAGAAAGCACATGATCAGTGGTGCTCCTCCAGGGACTCTTGGATTGGCCACTAACAATGGCTGGATGAACGGAGAGGCGTTTGTTAAAGTTATGGAACACTTTAAACACAGTGGGTCCATAAAGGAGAACCCTACGTGTCTTATATTTGACAAACATGAAAGTCATTTGACTGTTCCAACATTAAACCTTGCCAAAGAAAATGGAGTGACTATTGCTACATTTCCTCCTCACTGCAGTATTAAACTGCAACCACTTGATGTGGTTGTTTATCAGCCATTTAAGGCACATTACAACGCTGCTGTTGATTCATGGCTTTTACACCACCCAGGCACACCATTATCAATTTACCAGGTTGCACAGTGTGTTGGAGTTGCTCATGAAAAGACGCTTACACCGGCTAATATCAAATCTGGTTTTAAAAAATGTGGAATTTTTCCATAATATGACAGTGACATTTTCACCAAAGATGCCTTCCTTATGAGTTACGTAAGTGACAGAAATCTTAAAAACAACCCAGTTCCATCAACCCAGGAGAACCATCAACGTCTACAGGTCCTGTTGTTAGCTGCACACATTTGTCTGGTGCTATTCAAGAGGAAGCTGATGAACCGCAAATCAACACTCAATCTATTCCAAGCCCCATAAGCTGCCAATCAACTCGATAATTTGTCAGTCCCCACATTTTGAAAGGTTTTCCAAAGGGAGGCGAAAGAAAAGGTGCGAGGAAGGCAAGTTGCAAGCTTTCAAGTAGTATCGTCACTGACACCCCTGAAAAGGCTAAAATAGAGAAGAGACTCGAAAAACGCAGTTTTTATAAAAATCGTGGGACAAAGAGACATGTCAAAGCTCTATTCTCGAAGTGCAAAAAAAGGCAGTCAGACATAGAATACCACGTTTCAAGTGAGAGCAGCAAGGAATTTGAAATTTGTGATTTTTGTGAAAGCAATAGTGAGGAGTTTTCAGACACTGACAATGGCCAGCAAGAAAAAGTTGATCCTTCAAAATTTAAACCTCTTGATGAAGACATAAATGTTGAAGATTTTGTCCTTGTTAATTTTGAGACTAAAGACTTGAGAGATGTTTATTACATAGCAAAGTAATCTCAACAAAGGACAAGTTTAAAAAATTTAGGCTATTTTTATTTTCCTACCATCTCAGATATCTCAATGGTGAGATTTTCTGACATCAAAATGATTTTGCCAAAGCCTTCACCTTTGGGTGACACAGTCAGGCTTAGTTTATTCCACAAATTCTCTGTGTCTTAGATTTAATCACAGTAAAGTAGAATATTTTTCTTAGAAAGCTTACTACTACGTTATCTTCACCGTTGTATTTTCTGTTAGATACGCATCTATGCAGATAACTTTGTTTTTTTTTTGTAGATGTATAATAAATTGCTTATAAAACGTTGTGTTTGTGTTTTTGTTACCATGTCTCAGTGTGGCCCATAAGGTGTCTAGTTGTGGCCCATGCTTGGGCCACAATGAGACACTTGCAATGATTTTTAAAAAGCTTTATGAAACTGATTTAAATCAATCACAGGGAATCAATTGTAATATAAAACGTACAGAAAACGTCAACGTTTCTAGAATACTATATTTGAAGAGAATCTGTCCACTTACAAAAAATTAAAAAATTAAAAATTGAATTTCGTCCCATAGTAGCCCACCCTCCCTTATACAAATATTTTCTCATTCGAAAAATACATATTTTTGAAGAGCAGTGTAACTAAAACGTAAAATTCCACAAGAAAATACTCCAAAACAACATTTTCTTTGTCCTATTCATCATTTGAAACACAAGGAATATGTTCCGAACGTCTCGACATCCAATTAAAATAATTAATTCCGCTCGTAAATTATTAATGCAATCACATCGAGCTCGAAGTGCACCGGCACTGACTAAAAAGGAAACCGCGAGATACAATACCATCATATTTCCAGATAAACATTCCGAGTTTATCAAACCTTGTTGTATCGTTATTATGACTAACACATCACAAAAAAGTTGACGTCATTTAGTGACACACACCAGTTGATACAAACTCGCCTATCGCTATTCATTTGTTTAATAAGTAAAACAAACCAAAGCAGGTACCGGCGTCTTACCTGGTTGGGTCCACATAGTTTCATTAACATACGAGTAGAAGTCTGTTGGTGTTTGTTTCCTACGAGTTTTTTAACCGGTAAAATGATCAGCAATATTCGAAATGTAACTAACGACTTTCTAGATAATGAAAGGAATATTTTTGGTGAAGTGGGCTGTGTGCAAAATGAAAGTGAAGGTAAGGACGTTTTCTTGTTATTAATATATTTTTTTAAAGATACCTAAACCATATTATTCTTTATACTTAATAAGTTGCTATGTTAACAGTTTAATAATAAAAAACAGCATTTTCGGTAATAACAATAAAAATAGTCCCCTACTCGATTAATGTACTTTTACTGATAAGATTAAAGTTATATTTATGTATCTTATTCCAGTGCAGTGTCAATTAGATTTTTTAAATAAGGTGGTATGTCACAATGTTTTATATACTTTTTAGGTACAGTTATCAGGGCCGCATTTAGGTCAATTGACGCCCTAGAAAATTCTCTAGTAGCCGCCCTTCAAACATATTCTATTTTTGCAAAAAAAAATTGCAAGTAGAATTTTTTATTTAAATAAAAGAATGCATTAAAAATGAATTTAAACTACGATGCTTATATAATATATTAGAAAAAATTGTAATTCGATCACATCAGAGATTTCTTCCTTGATTTTTCTTTGGCAAAATCATCTATAACGTCATCATAATTTATTGCCTTTGTTACGTTACTTTCTATGGATAAAATCGACAAATTTTTAAGACGTTCTTGCGTCATAATTAATCGGAAATTATTTTTAAGTCTTGACATTTTTAAAAAGGACCTTTCAGCGGACACCCTGGCAACTGAGATGCACAAATAAATGCGCGAAGCAATGTCAAAATTAGGGAAAATATCTTTCAATCCACTCTTCTTCAAATATTTAGATATGTCAATTGGTGATTTTATTGTCCAACTGACCCTTTAAGTGAATGCATTCATGAATGAATGATGTATCTAGGTCGTCTTTATAAATTTGTATCAGATTTTCAGCTTCTTTAATAATTTCTTCATTATTTAATTTTGGTAAATCGGTTATAACTAAATCTCGGATTTATTCGCTCCGTGCGTGACCATGGTAGGGGTACCTTGAAACGATGCCAGCGTGCGTAGCGGCGAAATATGACAAAATTGGACACTTTTTTTACGCATAAATTTTATCAAAAATGTGTGCAAATACATGTTGCGTATTTAGTTGTGCTAATAATAGCAAAAATAGTAAGTGTAGTTTTTATAGGTTCCCAAAGATTACATATAAATTAGAGAAAAGAAAAAGATGGATCCGTGCTATTAATATGAAAAAGGAAATATCACGTAACCTCATTTTTATGCAATTGAAATATTTAAATTATTTACCTTAAATGATATTTTATAAGGCTTCAAGCTAACTGCAGAGTGCCTGTTGACTTTAGCTTTTATATCATAACTTTTACTATTACTGTTTTTAATTCTATGCTCTTTCACGTGAAAAACTTGATTTGCCAGTACTAGATTTTTAACTTTTCTTTTCTGTTTGGGCTTAAAAAGATATATTATGATGAATTTTGAGAAACCCAGTTCTTATTACTACATTTATTTGGTACATAAACTGAAATAATATAATTAAAAAGTTAGTTATTAATAATTGTCAATTTCGCCTGTATATAACAATGTCAAACATATGTCATTAATGTCATATGTTTAACCTGAATTTTTTTTTATTTAGAAAATCGCATAACCTGAAAATTGGTAGGTCCAAAACTGTCAGATGAAGGCAGTAGGTGTCGCGTCAGTCACGCACGGAGCGAATAGGCAACAAAAATTGAAGAAAAAGGCGCCTATATAGGCAAAGATTTTTATTAAAAAAGGCAGGAATATTAACATTTAGGCAAAATATAGGCAATAAAGGAATATAACTTATTATTTATTGTACAAAGTGAATTAACGTAATATTAACTTAAGGCAGGTATATTTACACATCATAATCATTAGTAGAACATTAGTATAAATAAACTAGTAACTAAATAACTGTAAATTAATAATTAAACATTCTAACCACTTAAAATTTTATCATTAATAGAAACAACTAAATGTTTTTCAATATTTTCGGTCTTAAAACTATGTCTTCGATCACTTAAAATTAATTTGTACATTGAAAACGAACGTTCGACATCGACAGATGTAATTGGAGCATATTTCAGACCGGATAATAAATCTGGCATAATTTGAAATTCCTCGGAAAATGTCCCATTCAAAATTTTTGCAACATTAGATAAAAACGAAAAACCTTCATTCTTGTCGAAAACATATTTCATTATTTTTTTTTAAATTAATTGACCGTTACTTCCAGGTGCCGATTTAATTTTCTTCTTTAAATTATCTATTAATTTTACTGACTCACATAAATTTATCTCTTGTTTTTCTAATAAGGTAATTGTGGTAACTATTAATTTATAATTGTCATTGATATAAGCGAGTTCATGTTTCAATTTGGGATTTTTTAATATTTTTTTTTTGCTTCTCGAATGGCTTCGGAAATATCATCATCAAATCTGACATAACTAATTCTATTTCATTGCAGTGTTCAAAGTAAAAGAGAAACTGCTTCGAGCTAGGTTCCCCACCTTGTAATTACTGGTTTAGGTGGCAAAGGGACACCGGGAAATCTTTCTTTATATATTTGCACCCTCAACGGAGCCTTTACAAAAACTTTTTTCATAAAATTTATAAAATTATTTACCAACGAAAACAGATTTCTTCTTTCTTATTTCTTCAGCAATTCTATTTACCCCGTGGGCTACACAAGTGCAATGAATTAAATTAGGATAAAAATCTTTTATCTTAAATTAACAGCAGCTTTTAACATATATGCCGCAGCATCTGAAAGCATTAAAACTATTTTATTCACTGGTATAGCGTTGGGTAAATAGAGGTTTGTTAAACTATCTTGTATAAATCGACTTATTGTTAAATTGTTTGTTTTTTTCGAATTCTTTAATGGCAACTAAATAAGGTTTTCTCGCAAAGTTTTCGTTCAAAATTCCAATCATTAAATTAGCTATATAACTGCCGCATACATCTGCATCTGTCGTTTCATCCACGATAATATACAAAAAATTGCCCTCTAACTCCCGCTTAATTTTTGAAATACATTCCACATAACATTTTTCCACAGTATGTTTTCTTAATGTACTCTCGTCCGGTAAGGATTTATTAAGATATTTTTCGAAAAAGCATTTAAAACTAGGGTTATTAACTTTATACAGAGGAATGTTGGATGCAATCATCATCTGGCATAAATCAAATTTAAATGCGTCTTCCTCCTTTTTTTTTTAACTGCTTAAACTATCCCGCAGAGATATTTGGGCTAACTTAGAGGAATTTAATTTTTCCAAATTACGTTTATGAAGTTAGGTTCCACAATGATGGTCAATAAAGTACTTTTTTCTACTTGAAATCTGAGAATTAAAAAAAAATAATTAGAATTCTAACACCACTTTAGAATTTAGTGATGTTGTGGGACGAGAAAAAAAGAGAAAAAATAAAACTTACCGATTTGCCGCATGGTTTACAAAATGCTCCATCTCCTTCTAGAGAAAGTTCCGAATAAGGTGTGATCCATAGACTTAATTTAGATGTCATCTTTTCACACAAATGTCTTCTAAAACGTTTTAAAACGTGTTCTTTGCTTTTCGGTATACACAACAAAACTAAACTACGTAATAGCAATTTGTGACTAAACTCTGATCCAGTAACCGACTGTACAACTGATAATAAACTAATAAAGCTTAGGGATTTCCAAATAGTTAACCGTCAAGTCTCGATCAGGTACATTTTCCTAGAAATCTGTTATATAAACAAACCATTGATATTTTATTATTGGACCAAAATTTTATTATAGAATGGTTTAGTAATAGAATAATATCATGAGTAGTACCATGAAATTTTAAAAAAGCACAAATAGGCGGAATTTACGAAAAAAGGCAAAAAGTGCAAAAAACAATTATAATAGGCAAAATAGGCAAAAAAGGCATTTTGCCTATAATCCGAGCTTTAGTTATAACACGTTGATAAATAAGACGATAAGATTCCAGACGTCTATTCAGGTCTCTTATCAGAGTATCGATTATAATATAGAATGTGTGGATTTTCATCGTCAAATTGAATTTTTCTTTTTCTCTTTCTTATCTCTTTGTTTTATTTCATATTTTTTAAACGACAGAACCCAGATCCATTGCAGGAGTCTGGACATACTTATTGTTCACTCTTTCTAAAATATGTTGCTAAATGACAGCTCATAAAGCCATTTCAAAAGTGTTCATTTTTTGAAAGATACAAAGTGCTTTTCAAGATGTTTCACAGCTTCTGTTTGACATTCGTCGTCAGAGATAATAAAAAGCGCATTTTTTATTTCGCTGAAGCCAGTGTATAGTGCTTTAGTTGCGTCCGCCCTTTCGGACCACCTAGTTCTACTAAGAGGTTTCACAACAGGTGATTTTAAGTTGTCAGTTCAAAAATTTTTCATCTATATGTGGAAGCCAAGAAAAATGTCTATAATTCTTGTAAAAAAAAATGAAAAAGGAAGTGGCGCTTATACAGGATTCTGCTGCCAAAGATCCTACCAAATTGACAGAATGTCCTGAGCAAGGTACGTAGAGATAGTGCAAAACACCCCTGACCACGGCGCAGTAGACGAAATTTGGTTTACAATAGAACCTTTCTGCCTTTACGTGAATTTTAACTCCATCTTCGCACAGCTCCATGGTCAGGAGTGTTTGCACTATCTTTACTCAGCAAATTTATTGTGATTTTTTATTCTGGCCTGCAGCCCTGAATATTTGCCAGACATATTGAATGCGTTATCATCTGACTGGCCGCGACAGTCACTTAAATCAATGGTATATTCCTCTAAAGTCGAAATAACTGTCGATTCTTTAGTTTCTGCCTAATGTGCAAAATGCATTTTCATTGTACAAATGTTTAATGACTACCTTTGTGGTGCTACCGGCGGCCCAATACTCCCTAAACTTACGATTTATTTTTTAGAAATGAATGCCCGCTTCTATTCCATTGATGGATGTACTTAAATGTTATTCGATTTTAATTTTTATATACAAATATTTTTTTGTGCAGTATTTTTGCCCTAGGCAACTGCCTATATTACCTAATGATAACCAAAACAAATCTTCAACTTACGATTATGTACGTGAACTGTAAACTTGCTATTTTAATGATATCTAGTTAAATTTCCAAAGAAAGCAGTAAATTTTTCATAATTTTACTCTAATGAATCCATGTCATAACTCACTTGGTATCCTGCCTAAAATTTGGCATTGTCCAATAATTTTTAACTTAGTTACAAAATAACTACGTTAAATTATCAACTATCCAAAAAGCTTTAGTTTAAGCAAACGTTCATTATCCATACTGCCGTAATTTTTAAATTAACCGTACCTAAAGATAAAATTACAACTAAAATATGCAAGCTAGGGATTTTGCTGATATTACCGTAACAAGTTGTCATTTTGGTAGTGAGAAATTAGTTCGTCTGTCACTTAACAGATGGGAAAATTAGTTCACGTGTCATTTAGTAGAAGGCAGCAGTGATGTAGTAAATGCGACAGATGCGCGGTTGCCGAATTTAAGAAAAATCTGTAAAACATTGAAAATGAGTTTTGTGATAATGCCAATTATGGATTATTCCTTAGACAAGGAAAGACAGTTCTCTTTCCTTTTCTAAGGATTATGCAGTAACCATGAAAATACAAACCACGTGGTTTTGTTTAGCGAAGTCCCCCTCCCCTCAGTAAACATTTTGGCATCGTTTGATTTTTAATCATAATTGTATAACGTCGGTGTCTTAACAATACAATTATACCATTATAAATTCAAATCGTGGTTCTTCTTCTTCTACTTCTTCTTGGCTTTTATTCTACTGAATAATTAGCCAGTACATTTTTGTTTTGTTAATTTTGGGCAACTGTCGTGAATCTGAGAATATATCTCATGCCCTATTATCATTTATCAGTGAATATAGACATTTTATCTACATATCTAAATTTTATTTATGTTTTCTATTTTCTTATAGTTGTTTTAAATGTTAATATTGACTAGGTTATTATGAAGGTTATAATTTTATATGGTTGATCTGTAGGAATCTGAGAAGAATTTTGATAATTTTAGAGTTAATATCGCATAGAAGCGTTGGTATGTTAATTGGGGTTTTAATATTAATTTTGATCAGCTCCTGATAGACATCATAATCTTTTATTTTGTTTATTGGGCATTCCCAAAATATGTGTTCTAGTGTATCCATTTGCCCACATTCACAGTATGGGTTATCGCGAATGTTGATTTTATATAAATGTACTCCTGTCAGACAATGACCAGCCCTCATTCTAATAATGGTAGTAATATGCCTCCTATCTATGTATGGGATTGTGTCAAACCATGGTTTATTAGGAAAAAAATTTTGTATGTTGTTATACCACTTTCCTTTATATTGAAAAGAATTTAACCAATTATTTTGATGCATAGAACATATTTTATTTTTTAATAATGGCATGATATCCAAGTTACTTAATCGAATTTTAGCAGGAATATTTAATTCAGCCCCAATCTTTGCCAGTTTGTCAGCTATTTCATTTCCCTTGATATAATTATGTCCAGGAATCCAACATAATCTAATATCTTTCTCATATTTATTTAAATAGTATAGTTTCTTTTTAACTTGCAAGACTCTGTAATCCTTTGTTGCAGTTATCATATTGTTATTAATGTTGTCTATAGCGCTCTTTGAGTCCCTAAATATTATAGCTTTATCAAAATTTTTTTCCTCGCAAATCATTAGACCCTTTTGAATAGCTATTATTTCTGCTGTACAGATATTAATAAGTGAAGGAATTTTTTCAGAAAAGGAATAATTTATACTAGGTATGTGTATTCCTATGCCCGTTTTGGCTTCCTCAAGGTTTTGATTTTTTTGTTTTTTTGAAGCATCTGTAAATATTTGTATGTAATTATTGTACTACGAATTTACAAAATTATAATATTCCCAAAGGTTATGGGAACTTTTTTTTTCAAATCGTGGTTGAAAGTTTTAAGGCCCAAAATGTCTCGAAATGTTTACTGCGGTTTGCATAATTACTGGGGCATAATGGTTTTTACATAATACATAGATTACATAAGCTTTAGCATGTCACGTGGGGCTTATCTAAAACAATTTCAGTTTTATTCACTTTCTGCCAAATTTAATTATTATAGATAAAACATTTAAATATTTCCGTAATTGAAAAAAAATTATGGAAATTTACTTGAGTAATAATTATAAATGAGATGAAAATCTGAAATTTTCAGAAAAAAAACTTACCCCTATTGACATTCGATATGAAAAAAAATTGTTGTTGCACTGACGCTGTTTTTCAACTGACTTACATATTTTAGAATTCTTAGAAATACTGTTCTTATAAATAAATAGTAACTTAATCTTCATTCGCTTCACACAAACTCTCTACTAAGACCTACTTTCGTCAATGTTTGAAACAGTTTTTTAAAAGGTACCGTATCGTATGCCTTCTTTAAATCTACAAACAATAGGTGGGCAGATAGAGTCCTTGCCTTCCGTTTTTCGATTACCTGCTCCAGAACGAATATACCATCACTGCACGAAATCCATTTTGTTTTTCAATGTCTTCGTATTCTGATTCTATTCTTTCTTTTATTATTCGACCGTACAACCTCCCCACTAAGCTGATAACAGTTATTCCCCTATAATTAGAGCATTTGCGTTTATCCCTTTTCTTGAGTATTTAGCTGATGTATCCAACATTCCAATCATCGGGGATATTTTGTCCTTTTAAGCATTTGTTAAATAGTTGAACCAACATCTCATGTAATATTTTTGGTCCATAGTTTACGAGCTCAATTAGGATGTCTCCAGGTCCAGCTGCTTTACCGTTTTTCGATCTTTTGAGAGCATCGCTTAACTCTCCGGTTGTTATCTCAATTTATTTGTGTATGTTCGGATATTTCTTCCATTTCGATCTCTTGGAATTTACATCTGTCTTCTGTCAATAAGACCTGATAAACTGTTTCAGATCTAAAGGTAAAAGAAATAATAAGTTAGACTTACTCACAATCAATTTAATTTAACTAATCGGACGACCGGTTTCGCTTTCTATAATATGCAAAGCATCTTCAGGTCACGATACAAAGTTAAAATGCTGAAAATAATAATCCCATATTAGGGTGTTGTCTAATAAAGATAAAACATAGGTAGGTGATATAAATTATATAAATTACAGCAATTATGCCAATATTACATGTCTGTGGTTTTATAAATGAATAAAATGTTTAAGCAGACAAGGTAAGACCCACAAATTGGTAACATAGTCTATTAAACTGTAATGAATTAATAAATAAACCAATAAATAAACATTACTTACATGCCGGTACTCTATTAATTGATGGTTGAAAGAACATGGTTCAAACTATCTTGGATTGTTGATTGAAGAACTCAGGTCAACTATTGTAATTGTTTAACAGTAAACGGGGAAGTTCTTGAGGAGACATATTTTATCCAATGAAGTAGAGATAGGTGAAATGTATTGTTTGTTTGATGAAAGTAATGTTCTATACCATTAAGTTCTGTTGAAGTTTTGAAATGGACTCACACAAGCAACACATTCATGATTTGTTTCAGATCTATTAACTGTAAGCTATATTTTTTCTTTCCCTCCCTCCGGAGAGACTTTATCACCTTCCACGCTTCTTCAACTCTTGTTCCACCCATATAGCTATCCACCTCTACACATCTTCGATCCCACATCTCATTTTTACTTTTCACTACTTCCCTTTTTACATATCGATTTAATTTTTTATATATCCTCCTTTCTCGTTGACATCCATTTTTGATAAGCAGTTTTCTTCTTGTTTACTAACGTTCGCATATTCTCCGACCACCGTTCTTGATTTTTTGTTCCACGTTTGTCTTTATACCCCAAAGCTTCACTTACATTTTTGAGCAGGTAAAGAATTAAGAATTGTCATCTGAATGCTATCTAAATACAATAAGTAATAAAATATTTCCAAATAAATGAACGTTTTGTATCTATTAGTGAGAAGAGAGAATTACCGTTAGGTGTATTATCAAAAAGCCTTTTTTGTTGAAGGACCATGGTTATCAAGGTGTGTCGAGCTGATACAAACTTTATTGACCGTTGATTTCGCGCGCGTAACTGACAGTCAAAATCGCCGATAGCTTCAAGCGTTGTTTCTGAGAATAACGGGTCATTCTAGACAAAAAATGATAATAAACATTTTTTTCAAAATTACCTTAGCTACATTTTTTATTTAAAACATTTTTTCTATGGCGTACAAATTCTTGTTAAATAGATTTTTTCCGTTTTCTCCCCTCTACGAGAAGAGTTTTGGGGACACACCAAGAGGTAAAAGTGGTAAACTTTTTGCATCTTTTTTGTCATCCTAAAATTGATATTCTCAAAAAAATTCAGCTTATTCGTATGAACAAACTGAATTTAAACTAGAATTAATACAATACACAATGTCCTGAACAAAATAAAACTTTCTACATAACACTAAATATGAATAATGTGATGGTTTGATTTTGAAATAGTTTGTAGATGCATTTTGCAGTTTCTTCATTTTAAGTTCTTCAGTTATGAAACTGAACTATTCTAAAACTAGCTTTATTTTTTAATAATATAATTTTATTTATGTAAACACGTATAAAACATTTAAAGAATATATAAAAACTTTAAACAATTAGAGTTGCCATAAAATATTTTTTTACGGTTACTATCTACAGTTACACTTTCTGTGCGAATCGCACCAACCTCCAGGTCTCTTCTTTGCATAACAACGAGCAGCACATGCAGCGTCATTAAGCTGGACTCCCTCAATTGGTATTTTTCCTATGACAGCGCAGGTGACAAATCGTTTTTCTCTAGTTTGACCTTAAATAAAATAAAGTAAAATATTATTATTTTAATTTATAATTTATAATTTCTTTCATCGAACACACGACATTAATCAAATTTATTATATTGCTTTGCTAAAAAACTAGCCTAAAACACTAAAATTTTACAAGTAGGTACTAATAAATCAAAGGATAAGTTTAGCAGGACAACAGGGTTTTCGTAGTGGAAGATCGATTACAGATTGCAAATTGCTGAGAAATCAGTAGAGTATCATTTATGTATTCCATTTATATCAGCATTTATGTGTCTGATTGGCCTAAAGAAAGCGTTTGACAGAGTAAGACTCAAAGAGGTTATCCATCTTCTGTGTAATAGAGAAGTTTCCCTAAATATAGAAACTATCGAGAACATCTACCAAAACCACAAAATGGAAGTCAGAATTTTTCTTCCTTACGTGCCATCTCCGCGACGAAGGTTGGCAATCATCACTGCTATTCTAACTTGTGACACTACAGCCCGAAAGAGTTAAGTTGAGCTGCATCCCAACCATTTTCTGAGGTTTCTCAGCCAGGACATTCTTCTTCTACATATGCTGCGCTTTTCTTGAATCTTTCCATGCATTATTAGTTTAAGGAATTCATATCTGTCACCACGTGTTATATCACCTAGATATTGTAGTTTTCTTATTTTGATGAAATCCAGTATCTCTCTGCTGTTCTCTATTCTTTTTACTTCTTCTTCATTACTTACTTCAGTACTTCTTCATTGGTTATTCTGTTTGTCCAGGAGATTCTCAGCATTTTTTTATATGTCCTCATTTCAAATGCTTCCAATGTATTGAGACATTGTTTATTAAAGTCCATATCTCCACACCATACAAAAGAACAGAAAATACATAACACTTTAGTACTCGTTTTCTAAGATTTAGGCTGAGGTCTCTACAACATAATATTTGTTCTAACTCTAATTTCTTTGGTATAATCGTTTGTTTCATTAATGTTTGCCCCTAAACAGTTATAATTCTGAACTCGTTCTATCGTCTTATTATTTACGTGTAGATTGATGTATTTAATATTTTTCTTTGATATAACCATGAATTTTATTTTTTTTTATGTTTAGTGACAGACCAAATTCGTCACTCGCTGCAACAACCTTATCTAAAACTCTTTGTAAATTTGTAATATTTTCTGCTATGAGTATTGTATCATTAGCATATATAATTTCACGTATGGGTAGGCCATTTATTTTTATGCCTGCTACTTCATCTTCTAAAGATTTTTTGAATATTTCCTCTGAGTATGCATTAAACAATGATGGCGACAAGACACAGATCTGTCTAACACTTCTTTTGATTTTTATTTTATCAATTTTATAATTATTTATTCTTATGACAGCTTCTTGTTCATAATACAGATTATTTATTATTCTTATATCTCGTGTGTTGATGTTCTTTGTTCTCAGTAGTTTTATTAACGGATTATGTTTCACTGTATCGAATGTCTTGTTATAATCTAGGAAGCAGACATAGATGTCCTGGTTTACATCTAAACATCTCTGTATTAGCACATTTACTGCATATAATGATTCTCTGGTTCCTTGAGCATTTCTAATTCCGAACTGAGTTTGTCCAATGTCTTATCTCTCAATCTTTAGGAATACTTTTAGTAGTATTCCTAAAGTATCCGTGAATACTTTTAGTATGTGGCACATTAGACTGATGATACGGTGATCGCAACATTGTTTGGCGTTTTTCTTTTTCGGTATAGTCACAAAATATGTTGATAGAAGCCATTCTTTCGGTAATATATCTGTTCTGTATATGATATTAAATAATTCGACAATAACATGTATATTGCAGTCGGCGATAAGTTGCAATATTTCTGTCGCTATCTCGTCTGGTCCTACTGCTTACCCAGTTTTTATTTCTTTATAATTGTGTGTTTTACTTCACTTTCTGTTATTTCTGGTCCAGTCTCTTCAGCGAAATATTCGTTATCTATTTTGTCTCGTTTGTCGTTAAACAGCTGTTCTATATAGTTTGCCCATACCATCAATTTGTTTTCTATATCCATTATTGTGTCTCCCTTTTCATCAGCTCGTATATTTTGTTTGTATTCTGGTCTTCTAGTTAATTATTTTATTTTTTTGTGTAAATTAAAGCTGTCATGTTTATTTTGTAGCATTTTTCTTTTCAAATTTCTTTTCTTTTTTTATTTTTTTAGCAAATTCAAACAAAAATATAACTCCCAGACCATATTTTACCACCTTTAGTCCAAACAAATTATTACATGCATTTAATATATTTTTTACCACCAAAAATGAGATGTTTTAACCAAAATAATGCTTCAAATATAATGTGCGGAATAATTTTGAATTACGTTCCGCTAATGAACTTGCTTTTTTGTCCTTAAAAGTAGAAAAAAGTTTCAATTATATTGCTTAATATTTCGTCTAAATATAATCGTCAAACAATTTTAATTGTACTAATGCCCAAGTATCAATTTTCAAGTTTTAAACTGATTGATTTACGATGAGTAATCCGGTTGTAAAAATACCGGCATGTGCCTTATCTAAAGGACTGGACTTGCAAATTTTTAATTTATTTGTATCTTTGTAACTTAGCTTGTTTATAGATAGATCTGCATTGTGCATTGCTTTAATAATTTTGAGATGTGTTGAAATTTTGTTGTGAGTAGTTTTAAATAATTGTAGTATTTTTTTGTTGTTTGTTTTTTTGAAACTGTCTATTTGTATACAGTGATGAGTGCCTTAAGAATCGGCAAAATAACGCAAAAGATAGAAAACATAACACGTTGTGAAATAAAAAGAGATGAAAGTAGTAGAGGTGGGAAATTATCGATAGAAACCTCTAATTTACATTAAATTACATTAGGACTATCCATAGTTTCCCACCTTTAGACGTTAGCTTATGAGCTAGTTGACTTCAGTCATAATATTACAAGTATGACGTCGAATATTTACATTTTTTAAATTTCGTAAGTAAACAGTTTAATTAGTAGTAATTTGTAGTCTCAAATCATAGTTTATTATTGATCAATACTTTAATTTTGGATAAAAAAATACTCCTACTTAAACTATTTTTACTTACATTACGTGATACGTATTACTATGACTGAAGTCAACAAGCTCATAAGCTAACGTCTAAAGGTGGGAAATTTTCGATAATTCTAATGTAATGTAAAGTAAATTATAGGTTAATATCGATAATTTCTCACCTCTACTACTTTCATCTCTTTTTATTTCACAACGTATTATGTTTTCTATCTTTTGCGTTATTTTGCCGGTTCTTAAGGCACTCATCCCTGTATAAAGAAAATGTTTAGACCACGGGAAAAATCACCTACAGTTTTTCGTGCATGGGAGCAAGAGAACCCAAGTAGTAGTAGTAGAGAAAGTGTAGTAGTCAACAATCTTTTAAGTGTAAGTGATAAAAAAACAATGACACTGAGACTGTAACTGTAGAAAAGTGTTTAAGACTTCCAAAGAAAAGGATTGTTTTGAATGAACAATCTAAGAGAATTTGTATGAACGTTTACAAAAATCTTCAAAATGATCCTGAAAATAGTTGTAAAGGCATTATTTTAAGAAAAACGGCCTTTCTAACAGGAATTCCGTATTCTACCATGCGCGACAAAAGTGGTGTTAAAAAGAGAAAAACAAGATCGGATGCTGGAAAACCTAACCAAATTAATATCGTGTCTGCTAAATATGTAAGGAATTTGGTTTACGAGGAATACAAAAAAATGTAATACCAACAATTAATATTATATACACCAAGCTTGTTGTGATGGGAAGAAGCTGCCCTAAAACCACATTACGTAGACAGCTGAAAAAACTTGGGTGGCTATTATGGAAAGTAAGAGGATAGTACACTGGCGTTTAGATTTAGGCAGTGTGATAGTTATGGACAATGCTAGCTACCACTCAAGGCTTCTCAAAAAAATTCCTATCAGTTCGTCTTCAAAACAGAAACTAAAAGATTTCCTCTCAGATAATGATTTGTATTTTGAAGACAACTATAATAAGAAACAGTTACTTGAAGTACTTCGTACTAAAACTTATAAGAAACAATATATACTGGACACTATTGCAATACATCATGGCCATACTGTTTTAAGGTTACCAATCTATTTTTGCATATTCAATGCTATCGAACTTATTTGGGGACAAGTAAAAAAACGGATTCGGAGAAAAAATAGTTTTCCAAAATTTGACACGAAAGTAGTCGATTTAATTCGATATGAACTATCAGAGATTACAAGTGCCGACTGGAAAAAAGCAGTAAGCCATGTAGTGAAAGTAGAAAATGAGTACAGAAGACTAGGACAATTATTTTCAAACAGTGGACAACTTATTATTAATCTGCTGGATAGTGACGATGATGAGAGTTCGCCTGCAGGAGAAAGATTTTAGAGAAGGTACGCTAATATGATGATTATTTCAGTTAAAACAACTCAATTTTTCATTATAAATTGCTAACTTTGTCTAAAACAATATTTTCTTAAATGTAAAATACTTTTCCACAGTTTCGTTTACGTACGTCATCGTTAAACGCTAATAGGGCTTTTCAACGCTTCTCATATGTTTCAGGCACTTGTGATATGTCGTATAAGTTTAATATATCTACGTCATACGTTATTGGTATATAGTATATACCAATAACTATACGTACCAAAGACGTATGACGTAGATATATTAAAATTGTATGACATATAACAAGTGCCTGAAACAAATAAGAAGCGTTAAAAAGCCCTATAGAAGATGCCGTTGTATCACCTAGTATTTTTTCCGACAGGGTGGTAGAGTGATCATTTTTTTTACATTTCACTTTTAACCATTTAAAAATCAAAGACATATAACGTTTTGATTGTTTTTCCAAAATCAGATTTTCTGCTCTTTGACTATAATATACACATTACACATTGTTATTTTATGATTTAATGCTTGTATCAAAAAATTTGTGTCGATGAAACAACCAATATCGCGAAACGTCCCTGGACATCGGTTGCTCGAATTTCATAACATACAAATATTACCTGTTTGAATTTGCCGACGGACGAAATATCGGTGGACTTGACTCTTGACTTTACCTAAGGTGAAGTAAGTGGGTAATGAAAGAAATACAAAAAATATCACCAAATGAACGGTACGCCGAAAATAGTCCACTAGCCGCCCTAGAAAGCGTTGGTTATAGAATTTCGAGAATTACTTAAGTATCACGGAAGTTTATGGAATTATGGAAAGGGAATGGAATGCAATTGAACAGACCAAAATCCACTGAAAGTGGTAGCGCTAGAGGAAAAAAAAAAAAGAAGTCAATGACTATCATGTAATACCTACAAAAAAGTAACAATGCATGGTTTCGTCAAAAGCGTCTATATAGAAAAATGACTTTTATGTTTTTGCCCACTTTAAAAATATGTCATGTAAATATTGTGCTTCTACACGTTTAAAACGCTCTAAATCTTTTCAAAGCCGCAGTTTGCAAAATACAGATTGCCATGATGGTCACCAACATCCGAAACGAATACTATTAAAATCGTGTAGTACATTGCCATGTAAACGAAACCTTAGGATAAGCCTCTATAGCTGTGTACTCAAGGCAACAAAGAAGTTTTTGATGCAGAAAACTTTTTTAAAACAATTTCCGACTCTAAGATGCCCTCTGTTGATTTCAGGCAACATTTGGTTATGCATTTTAATACACTTAGTGCCATCTATGAACCTATGACGAAATCTATATGGAAATTTTTAACAGTATGTCAAATGCACATGGCTGCCTTATTAGTTTGTATTTTCGATCGTGATTTATTGTTATAAATAGTGTACAATTTATATAAAAATACATAGAGGCATTATATCAGCATTTAGATATTGATTGCCGTTGAAATTTGTTTATTTTATTGTGTTGTTTCAGTACTGTGATAAAAAACAGGTATGTTGCTTTGAATCCACACTGGACCATATATTTTAAATTATTTTTTAAGGATGGATACAAAAAAGTTCTACGGGAAAAGCAGTAAATATCCGTTATTGTTTGTAAAATTTCCCAACAAATTCGAGGAATCCGAAGACTCTGACTTTGAAGAGAGTGATAATCCATAGGTACTCACATATAAATCGATCCAGGATCAAATGAAATGGAAAATGAAGACGATTTGTACGAAGCAAATTTAGACCAGAAAAGACCGATATAACAGAAAAACACACTGAACAAAATGTGTTCAAAAGGTCAAAAATTATCGAAAAAAACATTCAGTGGAAGAGTGGTCCCCGAACAGTATTTCCAATTCCAGAATGGAAAGGTAATTTACCGACATGCAAATTATTAGAACCGGAATCCCCTCTACATTATTTTAAAAAGATGATATCAGTGAATATGACACTAGCAGAATTAAACCAATTTATTGGATCTATTTTACTGATGTCAATATATGGCTTGCCAAGGACAAGATCATTTTGGCAGAAGGAAACACGTGTTGCTCAAATAGTTGACACTATATCTAGGAATCGCTGGGAAGAAATAAAAACTACAATTCATTTCAATAATAACGAAAATATGGTCAACAATAATGATAAGTTATACAAAATTAGACCATTCATCAACGGTCTAGTTCAAAAAATTTTCAGAGTATTTCAATGAGTGAAAAATTGTGTATTGATGAACAAATGATACCATTCAAAGGGGCACATTCTTTAAAACAATATATGAAGAATAAACCCAAAAAATGGGGATACAAGGCATTTGTTTTGTGTGATAGCAATGGTATTGTTTCTAACTGGGAATATACAGCAGCTGTTAAACATCCTCTTCCTTTACCTAATGTAGGCACCAGCGGTAATGTAGTAATAAGATTGTGTGAGATAGTCGAACCAAACAAATACTATAAAACTGGTTCAATAGCATTCAGTTGCAGATTGAAATGGAAAAATGTGGACTGCAATGTTTGGGAACTGTTCGTCCAAACAGTTTGCCTAATTGCCATTTTTCTGATGACAAGAATATGAAGAAACCGGGCAGAGGTACTGTAGAAGAAAAGCACGCTACAGTAGATGGCATAAGACTAACAGCGTTAAAGTGGTACGATAATAAACCGGTTCATTTGCTTAGTACATTTGTTGGTTCTGAGCCTACTTCGTTAGTCAAGAGGTGGGATAAGAAACAAAAATCAAGAATTGATATATGCTGTCCAAATGCAGTGCAATTTTATAATAAATTTATGGGAGGTGTCGATCTTATGGATTCACTAATTGCTCTTTACCGAACAGACATAAGATCTAAAAAGTGGTATCTAAAAATTTTTTCACCTTCTGGATTTAGCTGTTGTTAACAGCTGGTTGTTGTATCGACGTGATTGCGATTACTTTGAAATTGAAAAGAAAAACCAGTTGCCTTTGTTACAGTTTAAGTCCCACTTATGTAGTTTACTGTTATCAAGAACTGACCAGATCAAAAACAAAGGACGTCCCAGGCTCAGTGAAATTGAGAACGTTATTGTAAAAAAACAGAAAAGAGGACCTACTGATATTGTAACACCAAAGGAAGTTAGGCTTGACCAAACCTCCCACTGGCCAGTATTATCTGAAAAAAAGGGAAGATGCAAAAAACCAGGATGCTGTAATACTCCTAAAGTAATGTGCGATAAATGTAAAGTTGCTTTATGTTTTACAACTACAAATAATTGTTTTACAACTACAAATAGGATATACCAGGAACCAGATATCGTAAAACACATAAAGATAGGACGTCTGAGGTGGGTAGGCCATGTTATGCGGATGGAGCAAACCGACCCAGCTAGAAAAACGCTCCTTGATAGACCTATTGGTCAAAGAAGAAGAGGAAGACCCAGAACAAGATTCCTAGATAACATCGATGAAGACATGAGAAATATGGAAATACGTGCTTGGCGGAGGAAGGCGATGGATAGGGACGACTGGAGAAAAATTCTTGGGGAGGCTAGGACCCACACAGGGTTGTAAAGCCAAAATGATGATGATGATGATAATTGTTTTTCTGATTGGCATAATAAATAAGTAAATAACTTAATTCGTTAGTTTTTGCTGCCCACAGTTGCCTGAGGGCAACACTCCCAAAATTATCTTCAAACAAAATTTAAAAAATCTAAAAAAAATTAGTGGTTGTTGTAAATGCATATTTGAGCATATATACAAATTAAAACATTTTCTCTTAAGTTTACAAAAAAGTCAGGCAATACAGGGTTAACTAATTATAGAAAATCTTAGATAGCATAAAAAAGTAGAAAAATAAGACTTACTATCGTTCTCAGCGTCTTCCTCGATATTGTCATTCTCCGGTGCTTCCACTCTTGATGATATTTCTTCTCTCACAACTCCTTCTCTAGACAGTTCATCTATTTTTGTTTCAATTTCATCTTCGACTGGTGCCGACAAATTGCCAGCAATTAAAATACAAAGCACTGCTCCAATAATTAAACACTTCATGTTTGGTATGTACTGTAATATGAATACTGTTTAAAATCCATAACGGTTTACTTCTTTTTATACACTTCTCAATGAATTTCCCATAGTTCGATGAAATCAAAATATATTCTGTTTTTTCCTAACCAAGAGCACTATAAAATGGGAATATTTCACCTACTTGGAATTACGTATGTTTCGTAACTTTTAATAAACGATTTATAAATTATGCAAAGGGTATTATGCTTTATTTATATTGTACGTAAACAATATTCATATTAGTCACTCTTGGAATAATTGGAATGAATTAAATTATTTGCCATATTTATTTTATTATTTATTTATTAATTTCAACATTACTATAAAATTCTAAAGATAAAATAAATATATATAGTTATTAAAGTACAAAACTATTTTACTTTATAGTTTTTGTTTGCATTTATTTAATATTTTCTTGCAATTTCATTATCTTTTTGCCTGTTTCTTGCAATCGTCTTTATTTATGGGCAAATCCCCATTACTTTTAACTTTATAGATGCCTCGACTTATTATCCTTAGTTTTGTTAATTAAAAAAATTAAAAATTAAATTAATAGTTTGTAAGAGAAGCAGAAACTTAAGCCAAAAAAAAATCGGTTGCCTGTAAAGTCGGTTTTACGGGCGAAGATTTTACGTGACAACGTCTTTTTCTCGGTAGAATATTTATTGATATGAATATTATTAAATTGCACAATAGGAACAAGGAATTGCCGCTATAAACTCAGTTTCTCAACTTTTGTGTCAATTTAACAATTAATCAATCAATCATAGTTTACGATAATGAAATATTAGTGTACAATTATTTACCTTTATTGTTGTAGTTGTTGTAAATGACGAATCTACTCACGAATTGAAGACAAATCTCACGATCTCACGATTAAGGTCTTACATCTTACGATTTTTAAATTTTTTTTAAATTTCAAGTGTTTCTAATAAAATGCATGGGAGGAAATCAGCTTTTTTTAGATTGTCACCTTGAAATATCCATAAATTGACTGTATTTTTGTATAAAAGTGGGGCTACTCCAATTAACTCAATTAATATACACAAAATAATATAAACAAAGCTTAAAAGGTTCTTTATGCTTTGAAAGTGGTTTATAAACAACTGAATTGTAATGTATATTTTACCGCCTTTAATAAATATGAAGTATAGACTAAATTTTGTGTAAAGAACAAACATTCAACAGACCTAATAGTAAAAACATATTGATTTAAGTGTGAATTTGAGATAATGTGCTGACAAAATGTTAAATCCTAAGAAAACAAAATTATGTTTTTATGTATATTCATTATACTTAATACTCTTGGTCTTAATACATGTCTTTAGACACAGTTAATAATTTTCATTGAAGTTTAAACTATAAAGAATGTTTACAATCATTGCTCAATATTAAATGGATAAATCCATAGCAATATTATAAAAGAATATAGGTCCCTAGGTAATTTCCTAAAATTATATCTGATACTGGTGGTTCCCCCTAAAATAGGACACTGTAAGCACTCCACATTTTCACTACAGACACAGCTGACGATACTTTCAACGATTTTCAACTTTAGCGATTCAACGCGCCTAATTCTCTAGTGCCGCGCGCAGCGGACCGATCATGTTTGAGTGGGAGAGAGACGCAAGGCATTCGCCGGTCCGGCGGGCCTCTCTCTCGTTCGGTGACTCACTGTAACAGACGTGAGCGGGCGTTACACTTTTTCTTAAATGACTCCGAGCCACAACCTAATTTAAGACGTTGTCACGTCAAAAAACAAAAATAACCATATACAAAACCTTTATACAACCAGTGTTGACATATGGGTCGGAGACATGGACCATTTCCAAGGCAAATGAAAACCTCCTGCTTATATTTGAACGAAGGATCCTGAGAAGAATATTCGGTGGCATCTGTGAAAATGGTGTTTGGAGAAGGAGGTACAACTACGAGATATACCACAGATATAAACATATATTTGGTGGTAAAGACGTACTCTCTCTTATAAAAATAGGAAGACTAAGATGGACAGGACATCTGGCAAGATCACAGCAAAATAACCCTCCTAGAAGAATTATTATGTTACAATTTGTGGGAAGTAGAAGTAGGGGTAGGCCAAAACTCAGATGGAGGGATGGTGTAGATAAGGATGATAGAAAAATAGGCTAAAGCAAACTGGCAACAGTTGGCGATGGATAGAACTGACTGGCGTAATAGACTTGGGAAGGTCGAGGCTTTTTATACTGCTCTAGCACCAATGATGATGATGATGAAGACGAAGAATTGTTATTTTCAATAAAAAAACGCGGAATTTACTGCGTGCATTTTAATGAATAAGTTACATTTACCTACATAACTTTTTTAGCATTCAGCGGATCGTTTTGAAATGTTTACCGAAGTTGCTTTTTATATAGATGAGAGTAACCTATCAGTATACTCTTACATTCTTGAAGTTTTTCTTTGTTTTTTTCTCTGATCCATAAAGTTCAAGTATTTCATCGGTCATCCACGATTTCCATTTCTCTTTATCTTTCTTCCGGTGTTGTTCTTTTATTTCTCTCACTGTTTCTTGTATGATGATCAAACTTTCCTCTATCATCATCATCAGCCGTTTTGAGTCCACTGCTGGACATAGGTCTCCCGTAAATAATTCCAATGCATTCTATCTTGAGCACCCTGAATCCAGTTGTGCTGAATGCGCTTGATGCCATCTGACCACCTTATTGGAGGACGTCCTCGATAACGATAAGCATCGTGTCTAGGTCTCCATTCCAGAATTTTCTTCGTCGACCTTCCATCTTTTAATCTGGCAACATGCCCCGCCCAGTTCCATTTCAATGTTGTAATCCTTTGAACTGCGTCAGTAACACCAGTTTTTCTCCTAATTATTGTATTTGATACTCTGTCTCTGAGTGATATATTCAGCATTGACCTCTCCATCGCTCTCTGTGCCAATTGTATTTTATTGATTACTTTTCTGGTAAGGGTCAATGTTTCTGCTCCATACGTTAAAACTGGGAGTACACATTAATCAAAGACCTTCCTTTTCAAGCACATGGGAATATCTGACTTAAAGACTTCTCTCCGTTTTCCGTAAGCCGTCCATGCCAGTCCTATTCTCCTGTTTAGCTCCGTTGTTTGATTATCTCTTCCTAATTTAATCTCGTGGCCCAGATATTTATAGCTATACACCTGTTCAATTTGCATGCCGTTAGTTGAGATGTTTTTCGCTAGTACTAGGTTGGTCATATATTGTGTTTTGGAGAAATTAATTTTAAGTCCAACTTGTGTACACGAGCTTGAAGGTCTTGATAAAGCTGGCAGGCATGATCTACCCGGTCTGCAATAAGGATTATTTCGTCTGCAAATCTCAAGTTTTTTAGAAATTCTTCATTTAAGTTGACTCTAATATTCTCCCAATTATTGTTTCTCATGGCACTCTGCAACAAAGCGGTGAATAGTTTAGGAGAGATGGTATCTCCTTGCCTAATACCCCTCTCGAAGGGAAATGTATTTGTGTTACCATAATACATTCTAACTGCCGCTGTTGCGCTAGTATATATATTCCGAAGAAGAGTTGTGTACCTATGATCAATACTGCACTCTAAAAGCTCTTAACATGGAGCTATTCTGGACTGAGTCAAACGCTTTCTTAAAGTCTACAAATATTAATATCAATGGCTTGTTGTATTCTCTAACTTTCTCTATTAAGGATTATATTACTTGTAGGTGATTATTCGTTACAAAGCCACTCCTAAATCCGGCCTGCTCTAATGGTTGGTGAAAATCCAGCTTAGGTTCCAGTCTGTTAGTAATTATTCTCATAAAAAGCTTACATAAAGGAGATAACAAGCTGATAGGTCTGTACTCTCCAATTTTGGTTACATCTCCTTTTGCCAAAGAGGCAGGCATTATAAAAGGTTTTTAAAGCTTTTATGACGCATTCGCCTCCTAATTTTAGCGGTGATTTGCTGTTCTTCATACTTTTCAACGCTGATTCGATTTCCTCTTGGGTTATATCTGGAAGTTCCTCTGATTTTTAATTTTGTATGGCTGGTATTTCCACCTCTGGAATGTGAGCATCTCGACGATATAATGTTCTATAGTACTCTTCGATAACTTTTATAATTTCTTGTTTCATATACAGCATGTCCTTGTCTATTTTTTATGTTCCTCTCTTCAACTTTCGTTTTAGAACTTTAAGGCTTTTATTTTGTTCATGGTATTAGTTGTTTCTTTAGTGTTAAAATCCCTTATGTCTTTCCTAACAGCTTTTGAAATGGTTTTATTTAAATTTCTCAGCTCTGCGATGTTCACTGTGTGCTTATCTTTCATTTCGCTTCTTTTTTGCATTAGGTTCCTTGTGCCTTCTGTAAGTTTTTCATTTTTCCTTGTTTGCTTAACTTGACAGTTCTTCTGTGCCTTCCTTAGAGCGCCTACCAACCTTTCGTTAAGTTGTTCAATATCAATTTTATCTTGCACGTCATTCTGAAGGTTTCTATCTATTTCTTCCTGGTATGCCCTTGTGTTAGTAATCGCAGTGACCTCAACATTTTTAGTCCTTGTTACCATATTTCTTCGTTCCTTCTTTACGTTCAAGACTACCTTCGCTCTAACCATTCTATGGTCATTTCCGGTTGAAACTTAATTTAATACAGTTACGTCTTAAACAGCGTCTTTTTTGTTAGTAAAGATAATGTCAATTTCGTTCTTATTCAAGCCATGTGGTGATTGCGAAGTCCACTTTCCTTGGGGGCTTTTTTTAAAATGGGTGTTTATGACATATAGTCTGTGTTGCAGAAGAAATTCTATAAGAGTTTGACCCCTTTCGTTTCTGTCGCCATATCCGTGAGGTCCAAGTACAAACTCCAAGCGCAGTGTTAACGTCATCATAGAACCATTCAACTTCTTCGTCTGTGTGGGCACTGGTAGGTGCGTATATCTGGATGATCTTTGATCGAATTTTTTTGTTTATTTTGTAAATAAGATAAGTAAATCTATCACTTATGCTTTTAATTGTAAGTATATTCTTCGTGTGTTTTTTATTTATCATAAATCCAACGCCACCATTAGAAGATTTCTCCTCTATAGTGAAATAGATTTTCCGACGAAAGTATCATTTGTTCTTCGCCTTTTCGCCGTACTTCAGAGAATTAAAGTATATCCCATTTTATATGCTTTGACTCGTTTTCAAGTTCCTCAAGTTTTTCGTCCTCCATCAATGTTCTGGTGTTATATGTTGCTACAAACCATATTCTTTGCCGTTGTCGTTTATCTAGGTAGCCTGGTCCACTCCGGAGATTCTTAGCACCATCTCTTCCTCTACCTCCGTGACTGCTACCATAGCCTAGTTTCAAGGGACTGCCGTAGACTGAGGGCCTTGCGTCTTCATCGTTTCTCATTTTACGGGAGTTCATGGCCGTTTCTCCACCATGCTGGCCTGTGCGGGTTGGTAGACGGATGTTAGGATGGGTTAGGAAATTTTGGGGTCTTTGACAAGGATGAACGGTTGGGACGTGATGCCCTCTCGGTTAAAGGGAGTGAGAGTGAACCACGGCTCACGTAGGCAGCGCAGGGTCGCGAACCTGTAGTAGACCTAACTTTACCGGGATCGTAAAGTGTATCTACCCATTACCCATATATATTTCCTCTATAGTTTCTGCAATTCTGCAGGAAATCTCTTGCAAAAGTCCTATTCCCCCTAAATTTCAACGTAATGTCGTTCTTTCTACTGCACTACGACAATGACGCTTTTTTGCATTTGAGAAGTGTATTCGTCCTTTCTGCTGAAAATATTATTACCTTATTATTAAGTGAAGAGGACTTGCTCTATATAGATTACGACCTTGAAGTTTGACAGGGCCTTATTTTCTAAGCAATAAGTTTTAATTTTTGTAGTATGGATCAAAACCACACCATTCATCATTACAAGCGGATACAAAACTCTTAAGTGTTTTCTTGATTTATAGACAGACCACATTTTTCTGTAGAGGTCAGGGTTCTTTTCCTTTTAGAAAACAGTTTTTATTCAATACTCCAGCATGTTTACTCACATTAGCACTCTTTAATTAATGACATATTGGAGATAATTACGTTGCTAATCTGTTTTAGGTGTAACAATTCAGAGTATTGAGTCCAAGACAGTTGAAACTGTTAATACAGATGTTATCGAAAGAGAAGAATCAATGTTATCAAACGATTTTTTGGAAACATCAGAAATAAATATAACCATAGATGAAAGAACTGATTGCTCAGGAGAAACACCAAAGAGGTAAGTCTAATATGGATTATCATCAGTAGTTTTTTTGTTGCAGCCCAATTTTAACGTTTCACAATAACAATAATATTAAGACAATAATATTATAAGCTGATTATAAAATAGTAAACAAATCGGGTTAGAAGTAAATACAAAAAAGAAAGAAAGAAAACCAAATGAATACTCATTAGGAAAAACAAAAATATAGATATTTGGGTAACTTCATTTTTTATTGCAGATTTGGATTCCTCATAAAAAATAATAAATTTTAATTAGAAACATTTTTTCGAAACGTTGATAGAGGCTGCTATAATCGAAAAAACCATAGGAAAATTATGAAAACGATTTAATATCTCGAAAAATACACATCTTCATGAAAAACTAACCCCTTGGAATGGGCGGGGGTCACTTTGAAATTTTAATGGAAAACCACACTTCTTTATTGCAGATTCAGATTATACGTGAAAAAGAAAAAGTTATATCTAAATTGTATCTTTGATTTGCTATAGATGACACTGTCAAATCAAACCCTAAAAAAATCAAACCCTAGAAATTAAAAGAAGGACACAATTATCATAGGCTGCTTTTGAGAAGTTGAGCTTCATTTTAAAAGACAGAAAAATCCCAATACACTTAAAACGAAAAACCTATGACACTTGTATACTACCAGTTGCAACTTATGGATTGGAAACTATGGCAATAACAAGAAAAATGGCAGAACAATTAAGAGTAACTCAACGGGCCATGGAGAGGGCCATGTTAAATATAAGTCTCAGAGACAAAATTCCTAACACCGAAATACGTTGAAGAACTAAAGTAAATGACATCATGGAAAAAATAGCGACATTGAGATGGCAATGGGTAGCACATGTAGCAAGACAAGACACTAACAGATGGTCTCATAAAGTGACATTCTGGAGACCTCGAGAAACAAAAAGAAGCGTGGGAAGACCCAAAAAGAGATAGATAGACGATATAACAGCTGTAGCTGGAAAGCAATGGATGAGAATTGCAAAAGATAGGGAAGCGTGGAAAGAATTGGAGGAGGCCTATGTCCAACAATGGATGAATGAAGGCTGAAGAAGAAGAAGAAGAAGACACTGTAATCGCAGAAAAACATATATAATACAAATCAAAAGTTGGCAAACCAAATATTATAAGTAGACCTTTGTCTACCTGGGCTCGCTGCTGACCAAAGGCAACAATGCCAGCGAAGAAATTAAAATAAGAATATTGCTTGCCAATAAGTGCTATTATGGCTTAAGGACAAACAACAGATGGCCCCAAAACTACCCAAAAAAAATTAAAGTTACCATAAAACACCAATAAGGCCAGTGTTAACATACGGGTCAGAAACGTAGTCACTTACACAGAACGACCAAGAGTTGCTTAAACGTTTCGAAAGAAAAATTCTAAGGAAAATATATGGAGGAGTCCAAGAACAGGGTTTGTGGCGTAGGCGCTACAACTTTGTATTATACATAAGTTTTGGGGAACCTGACGTTGTAAAATGTATTAAATTAGCACGCCTTCGATGGATAGGACATGTAATTAGGCGAGATGAACATGCAACGATCAGAAAAATTTTCGACCGAAGAGGACCAGTGGGAAGACGAGCCAGAGGAAGACCAAAACTTAGGTATCAAGATAACATAGAGGATGATCTAAAATCCATCGGAATTAAAGCATGGAGAAGACTTGGCGGAGACAGGGGCGAATGGAAGATTTTTCTGAAAAAGGCTTTGGCTCATAACGAGCTGTAATGCCACTGATGATGATGAAAGTAATTATTATGGTACCGAATACAGTTTTTTACAATTTTTTTCCAGAATCCAAATCTGCAATAAAAAAATGGTAATTTCTATGTAAGATTTCAAAGTTTTTTGAGGAATTTCGAGAAAATAAGATTTTTTAAAAACATTAAACACGTTTTCTTTGATTTTTCATTAAGCAGTGTATTTCTCGAGATATAAGACCGTTTTCATAATTCTCCTAGTGTATCAGAATAAATAGTGTTTTTCCTATTATTGTGGCATCTACCAACAGTTCGAAAAAATGTCCTGAATAAAGGTTACTTATGTTTACATAAGGATCTAGAAATATTCAATAAACATGGGGGTTCCTATTCAAGATTTTAAAGTTTTTCTCCACCCCCACCCCTAGGAGTGGTGTGGAGAACTCAGATACTACATGCAGAACAATTTCTCCATGCGGAAGAAGATCTAGAAGCATTCACAAACGGTGATCAGCAATGTTTGACAATTCTGATATGGCACATGAAGAAGAAAATAAAATGTTGCCCTTTGGCATCCCTTCTTTGAAGTGCTTGCATCTTGGACATATTTTTGTCGGGAAAACCTGAAAAGTTCTGTTAGTCAAATACGTGTCACATACGTTGACTAATCACAACAACAAACGAGAATTTTTAGTAAGGCCATCTGTTGGTCGCAGTGACGCAATAACTCGGTAAGGCCATCTGTTGGCCGATTGTAAAAACATAAGAGACTAGCCTCGTATCGAAACTGTTACATATCCATAATAGATAACCGACAAAATAACACGACTGATGGAAGACAGATGAAAAAAGAAGACTGAATACGTATAAGAATCAAACACAATCAATAAATAAATCAGAATGATCACTTAAATAGCAAAATCAAAGTGCTACATTAACACTTGCATAAAACAGAAGTATTACAGAAAAATTTTTTGGTTTACAAACAAGGAAATATGAACGAACAAGCAAAACTCGACAGACAATTTTTCTATTGAAGTTATTAAAGATCAAAGAGGAGCAGATATTTAAATGGAAATTATAATTATCTAGATTAACTAACTAGTGAGAAAATATCTAACTAGTTATAAAATACAAAGCAACGGGACCAGATGAAATTTTCTTCTGAATATATTCAACAAAAAAAGGCAGAAAAATTTGAATTTCTTATTTTTCTTAACTGACTCGTTTTTTCTGATTTGCAATGACGATTCAGTATATGAGTTGTTGATTGCATATGGTTTTTAAAACCGATTTTAATAATACAATGTCTGCATTATTGTATTGCACCATTTAAATGAATTTCCATATCATCCAGGAAGTACGCAACTAACATATGTTCAAAGTATGCTCTCCCATGTATGAATTTTCCACTAAAAAGAACTCTATATTTTTATTGTTAAAACGGATATGCTGCTTGGCACCTCACTGTTCATTATTCACACATTTGAAATAATCCCTCAGCAAAAAAATGTTATTAACGCAACTGGAAACAGAAACAGGACATTAGAATGCATTCTGTCAGGTTTAATGTAATTAACAGTAATTTTTCGAATTTATTCTTTTAAAATTGTCACATCGAATATGTTTAGTGTATTGTTAGTGACAAAATACCGATACATCACAAATATTTGAGGGCATTATTTGCGAAACTTGCTCTTTGCTCAAAAGTCATTTTTGGAAAATCGAAAAAAACGATTAACGGCCGAGTAGTGTTTAGCTCACAACGTAAAGAATTTTATTAATGTTGTTTAGAGTTTTTAGCAATAGAAATTATAAGTTTCTAGCTTAAAATATTCACAGATTTTCAGAAAAAAAAATGTTTATTCATCAACGGTTTCTTCTGGTGAGGTAGAATCTGTCTTCAAGTGTTCTTTGTAAAAATTTAGTTCAAAAGGCTTCTTTAATTTTGTCCGTAGTTCTGGAAAGAAGACTATTAATTGCCCCTTTATCACCCTTTAATTATTTTCCCAGTGGTAATTTCTTAGGAGCCATTGAAGAAAGGCTTTTAGCTTTTCCAACGTCATTTCGTTAATTGGGTCCAGGACTAGAACATCTTAATAACTCGTCTAGTTTGTGTCCTCCTCTTAAATCGTCATAGCCACTAATTTCCACGTTAACGCGCATTTTTTTAATGTCTTTTTCTATAAGGCCGAAAATACGATCAGGCGGAATAAAAAAATGGCCGACGATCGAAAAAATTAACTAAATTTGTTTAATATGATTCGGCGATTCTTCTAGAAGCCAATAAGCCAACATTGTCATCATATTCGAATATTTGTTTTGTCCTCCGCAACCATCACCGAACAAACGTACTGCTTCTATGTTGACATCAACATGAAAATTCTTTAGAGCATGTTGCAAAGTTGAAGTTATTGTATTAGAATCCTTTCGAGAGTCAATTTCTGTCCACATGTAAGAGAAAATATTTGTTGGTCTTAGTTTATCGGTAGAAGTTTTTTTTTTATTTACAAATTCGCATCAACTCGAAGGTTATTAGCGAGAATCAGATTTACAATATTAAATATATTATATATTAACAAAATTAATAGCTTTTAAGTAGTTTAACATATTTGTGAATGAACAATTTGCACCAAGTGCTTTCTCTAAGTTTATTGAGATACCATAATTGATTCTTGCTGTGGAGAAAACTGGATAGTCTACAACAACATGTTTCACCGAGAGTTTAACGGTACACTGCTCACCTTTTGGTTCGGATTCTTTAGTAATTAAGAACTTGTGCGTGGCACTGGTATGACCTAATCTAAGACGAGTTATTGTCACTTGATTCCCTTCTTTTTGTGGGGAAACATCTCCATGGTTTAATGTCCGGTTTAATATTCCGAAGATTGGACACTGAAAATTCTCACCGGTTTTGCCACTCACTTAGGATCCGCGATTTGATAACACTTAAAACATCACTAGCTATCACGTATTTCACAATAATAGAGTCAGCTGAATTGACGGCTTCACGCGCACACTTATCTGCTTCTTCATTACCTCTAATACCATTATGTGATGGGATCCAAATAAAGATTACCTCCTTATTACAATTTTCTATCTCTATTAGATTTTGTTTTATTTTTTCAAGAATATGATTCTCTGGGTATATTCTTCCTGTAGATTGAAGTGAGTTTAGTGAATCAGTCAAAATTATATATTTCTGATTTGGTGAGGATATAATATATGTGAGTGCCTCGTATATGGCATATAATTCTGCATTAAGAGTACTAAAGTGTATTGGCAACTTATATTTTTGACACATATTAGAGGATATAACTGCTGCTTCCACGCCATCTGTTGATTTTGAAGCATCTGTATAAATTTGAGAGAAATTTGTATACTTTGATAATAAGTTTTGCAGATTTTGATGTATTATACTATGGTTAGTAGTGTGCTTGTCCAATGATATTAGGGTAGTTATTATTTTAGGTACTCCCAAAGTCCATGGTGCAGCAGGTTCAAAACTAACGGGAAAGCACGGAGGTAAGGTGGTGTTCAGAGATGAGAGATCCATTTTGATTCGGTGGTAAAAAGGTTTATGTAGACGTGGTTTATTGGAGAAACATGTTGATAATCGGTTAAGGTGATCATATTTGAAGGTGTGGTTGTTAGGATTTGCATTTGATTTAATTGCATAGGTTAACTTTAAGTACATTCTTCTGTGATATAGTGATGGTTCAGCTGCTTCACAATACAGGCTTTCTATTGGTGTGGTTCTGTAAGCTCCCAAGACAATGCGGAGTGCAGTATTGTGTATTAAATCTAAAATTTTAAGGGAAGACTCAGTAGCCGATGAATATGCTATCGCGCCATAGTCTAATTTAGATCTGATTAGAGTTCTGTAGAGACAGAGCATAGTTTGTCTATCTGCCCCCCAGTCTTTTTTAGATAGTGATTTAAGGATATATTTAAGGTATATTAAGGATAAGTCTTGCTTGGCATTCGATTGCCAATTTTTTAATGTTCCTTCCAATTTAGATGTTGGTCGAATGTCATTCCTAGAAATTTTACATTATTTTTTCGAACTAGAGGCTTGTTAAATAGTGAGAGTGGAGAGTGATTAGGGTAGCTTTTCTTTGTGAATAATATAAATTGTGTTTTTTCTGTAGAAAATTGAAATCCACAATTTTGCGACCATTCCTCTAGTTGATGTAAAAACGTTTGTAGCATACTCGTAATGTTTTCCATATTTTGGCTTCTCGCATAGATAACAAGGTCATCTGCGTATAAGAGACCTTTCAGTGGTGAATTCATATTGGCTAGGACATCATTTATTGCTACTAAAAAAAGTGTAGGGCTTAAAACTGATCCTTGAAGAATACCATTCTCTAGTTTTGTTTTTGGTGATAGCATACCAGTAGTTTTAAGGTGGAATGATCGATTGGTTAAGAAATTATTATTGAAAGCTAGGCAGTGTCCTTTGATATTTAAATTATGTAGTTTTTTAACTTTTAGGTGTTTCCATGTGGTATCATATTGTCACCTCGGGGGAACAACAAATTCCTCGTCGAAAATGGTACATTAGGTTGTGGTCTTCCGATGGCTTGTCTTGAGAAAGACAAGATATTTTCTTACATGACAAAGGATTGTCGAAATAAAAACACCAAGTTAAAGTTGAAAATAACTCTCAGCCACAGAGTATGGAAAATAGAACAGGAGCAGAGCCCCGAGAGCACTAAGCTCTCGGAGAGCCCGTGAGGGACTGACTTGGCTGACCTGAAAATCGCCAATATTTATATGTGCTGTTCGAGCGATAAATAGGGATTTCCAGGTCAAGAGCCAATGGGAAAATTCGAGGCGGGGCAATGCGCATCGAAATGCGTACTAGTCCACAGACTATGGCATTCGATGACAATATGCTCCCTTGATGTCAAAAAATATTGCAAGGCATTTTTGATTGGCAGCAAAAGCTTCAAGTACGTCATTTTCTAATGCTAAAATATTGTCCATTGTTGACCGATTTCTACGAAAACCACTTTGATTTGGAATTATTAGGTTTCGATTCTCAAGTGTCCATAAAAGCCTTTTATTTACAATTTTTTCCATTAATTTACCCATAGCACCTGTCAAAGATATTGGTCTATATGAATTTGGATTAATTTTTGGATTGTTTGGTTTTAAAATTGGTATAATAATAGATTCTGACCATTTTGATGGAAATTTCCATTTCAATACACTTTTCTGTAGCCCTATACAACGTTAAAACGCGGAAAAGTGAAACTGCCTAAAAAATCAAACGATTTTCGCCAGAAGTCTAAATCATAAATTTTAATATGAAGCATTTACCTTTTTTTAAGCTTATCTAAGTTTATCCACATTCCTTTTATATGTTTCTGACTAAAGGACTTGTTTGCGTACTTTTCCTTGTGGACTAGGTTTAACAAAACAACCATTGAAAATTCGGTTCTTCAACATAGCTGTTGTAGTAGCGGGTTCGTAAATAACTGTAATTTTCTCGACAGCATTTGTATGCTAAAGAATCAGTTTTGGGAAATTCTGATTATATCACTCGATTCCTATTTAAAATTGAAATAAACTTATCAAAAAAATAATTTTCGAAACTTTTGTCAATTAGCGAGTTTTGCAGATAGTGGCCTCATTTACAGTAAACAAAAGTTACGAATAATTTTTGGTGGTTAAAATTGGTCTTTTTATCGGTTCTTCTAAATTAAAGGAAATAAAATTGTATATTTGATAGTATTTGTTAGTAACATTTTTTTCACTGATTTTACACTTCTCTTCTCATGGTGATTGACTTTAACGTTGCTGTCATCATGTCAACAACATAGTGGAACTTTTGTCTATCAGAAGGCTTTCGAAATAGATCTTTCACACTCGTTGGTATGTAGATCCTCTGACGATATGACCAAAGTATGCTGTTTGTCGTTTTTTAATTGTGTTTGACAACTTTCTTCCTCTGTTCATTTAACTTAGTACCTTCATGTGTTTATCTATTGTAGTACCTTCTCTTTGGTAATTTGTCGTCCACACTAACTTAAAATTTCGCTAAAATGATTCCTATCTATATCAAATATAACATCTATAATATTTTCGGTAAAAGTAAATAGAGATATTTCTATTGCATAATATGGTTTTTCAAGAAATAAAGGTCTTAAGATTTTCTGACTTAACTTACCACTCAAAACCACTAAATTTCATTAAAAATACTAAATTTTTATCTCCTTTGTATGAATTTGGATAAGATCCAAATATTAAACACATAGTAGAGGAATATTCTCGATAATCATACAAAGACAGACTATCTGCAAGATTTTCTACTTGCGACTTAGACTTAATACATGATATAGCCCAACAAATTGTATGGTTATGAAAATTAATTTGTTCATATTTACGTAAATATTTTGAAAGATATTCTAAATATACTTTGCACAGTGTCGGTGAGCTGGATAACCTTTCCGCAACTTCCGTAACATATTTTTATTATATAATATACATATTTTTATTTTATGTTACAACAAACCCAATAGAATACAAACGAGTCAAAAAAAATCATTAGAAAAAAGTGCAGAAAAGCTAAAGAAAACTCGATGTCAACCAAATGCCTAGCAACAACTTCAGGAAAGATACATCTTTAATGTCTATAAAAAAGTGAAAGAAATAACACGTAGACACAGAAAGAGACAAGAAACAATATTAAGAAATAATAATAACGAGATAAAGAAACAGAAGACAAACTGGAGAGATGAAAAGAATTCATTCAGACACTTTTTAACGATGATAGACCTTGTTCTCCACCATCCATGGATGATCAAATAAATGAAAAAGTTCCAAAAAAGTTCCTTAAGATAAGCTTATCTGCAATAATTTGTTGGGAACTATTCATTGTCGACGTTAGACATGCTTGTTGATCCTGCAAGGGCGAAAAGCTATTTGTTTATTCCTTAATAACTCAAAAAAAAAATGCTTCCATTTTTGCAATATTTCATTGTCAAAATAGATTCAAACTTTCTATTTATGTGCAATTGTTAGAGAAATATGCACCATGTAAAAAGTTATGAGGACTAAAAGTTAGGCCAAATCTTCGATTTCTTGATTTAAAATTTTTAATAACTTTATTTTTAGCCATATTTTACGATGGGACTTAAATAAAATATACAAATGTAAAAATTTATTTATAAAAAAAATTGTTTATAAAAATTGGTAGAGATAGTGCAAGCACTCCTGACCACGGCGCAGTAGACGAAATTTGGTTTAGTCCCCACTTCCATGCGAAACGCATTGTACTATGCACTGTATAATTCCACTTACAATAGAACCTATCTGCCTTTAGGTGAATTTGACTCCGCCTTCGCGCAGCTCCATGGTCAGGAGTGTTTGAACTATCTCTACCACTTGTTGAGATGAGGGGACCTACATAATCGTATTTAGTGAAAAAATTTACATAAGATAAAATAGTTTTCAACTCATTATCATCATCCAGTCCTGATTTATCACGTCCACTGGACATAGGTCTCCCTTAAACTCCTTAATTCTCTACGATTTTGTGCTTTTTGTTACCAATTTTTGGTGATACGCCTGATGTGGTCAGCCCAACGCGTAGGTGGTCTTCTTCTACTACGTTTGTCTGCTCAGCAGTTTTCAACTATCCACTCTTAAATGCATACGGGAAAGTACCCTGCTTCCGAACTTCAACAGTTTTTACGAAATAAAACAAAAGATGATTTAACCTTTCTCCAAAAATCGTTCTTTGGGAATAGCTGTAAAAAGTTTTGAAGACAACATGTCACCCTGTCCGATGTTTCATTCGATATTGGATTTATATGTGGAATAATGTAATTTTATAGTCTTTTTTGTACTTATATGCCATAGATCAGATTTGAATAGCGATAGGAGCATTTGGCATTAATACTATTCAATTCAATGGTGTCAGAAGTCTTGTGAAAATTGATGAAAGCTGGAATTAAAGATCTGTTGTACATGGCAAAATTTCTGTTAGAAAATCCTGAGCTAAACTCAGCTTATTTTTTTTGATTCATAGAAGATTAGTCGATGATACAGTGGTTATTATATAGTTTTTATTGAAAACTACTTACAAAAGAAGAAAAACAAGCCAAAGACCAAGACGAGGAAGTCAATCGTCTGAGGTGGCCAAACGAAAAAAAAAAGAGGAGATGGAATTCCCACCACTATGTATGGTGGAGGAAGTAGAGGGCCAATATTATCCCGTCCTTGACGATCTTAGAGACCTGCCTCTGCAATGTTAAATCAGAAAAAGCCACAACATCTATCGCGGAATGACGCTGTTCGGCAGACGAAGGCTGGATATCACCAACAAAGGAACAAGGAACGAGATAGAGGAAAGCCTCCAATGTGAATTCACAATAGAAATATGCAACATATTATCAGGTGAAAGGAGAACAACAGAAAATTAATAGCCACACAATCATTGTTAACAAAAAATCTACGAGTCTACCATGATTTTGAAGATGCAAATCACCTAGAATAAGACGAAACAGTTAGAGCCATCCATCTATTACTGGCCAACGCTAACCAAAGACATTCGAAGTTACTTCATATCCTGTATCACATATACCACAATAAAGGCAGCCGCAAAACAATCATCAGCACTCATCATTCTCAGCAAGAATTCCGTTGAAGTTTAACCACCAAAGGAAAGACAGGACGAGATCTGCAACCGCTGAGGAAAACCGATGACAATCATCACATACACGCTATCCTCTCAACAGCATCGTTAAACACGTATCATCTTTGAATTACCTAATCTTTAAACAGCAGTAGTTTACTTAAGACTTAGAATCCGAATGCTACGCTGCTATATCTTTCTTTACTGCTGCGAGAGCTGAATCCTCAACCACTTGAACAAACACTGAAGTTCTGAATAGAATGTGTAAGAACAAAAAGCTGATAGCAATAATCAAAGAGCGTAAGCGTAAGAGTGTACAACGGCTACCTAATGATTGAGAATAGATATGAATTACTTCAGTTGATCAGAGAGGCAAAAAATCAAGAAACCAATAAGGAGAAGACAGATTTTCTGACTAAAAAATCTACTTTGATGGTTTACGAGAAGATGGCTCAATAAAAATAAATAGTCCAGTTTGATTTCCAATACTATACATCCTTTAGCTTAGGTATTTTAAGGGTATAAACCGTGGTAATGACTCTCATACAACTCAGTGCATAATTTTTCTACTGTCTTTAACCTCAGGTGATAATGTTTACGATACATTCAATTAACTGGATGACATTTGAAAACTTTACTAATATTTTATTATTATTTACAGATATACTACAAAATGTTATTTAACACCAAAGACTGTTCCCTATTGGTACAACGAAAATCTACTTCTTTTCTTAAATTCCACAAAAAGGATATATGAAGAGAGAATATATTGCAAGGTTAGTATATTATCTATCTATTACTCGTAAATATAATTAGAATGTGACACACTGTAATTTATATTTTTTTACACTCGTTTAAACTTTTAAATTTATTTAAAGGGTGATGAAATTTTTACAGTGACAGCCTGTGTTTTATTTTACTCAGTAGGTGCATTTTAATATATTCTTTATATTTATGCTTTTATTTTAATTAAGTAATTAAATATTTTTCCTATTTAATTATTTTGTTATTACTTTTCCCATCGAATTGTGCGGCTTGGGCTGTTACACCATATACATTCACTGCCTCTACCCATCTTGGAATTTTACATTTGGTTATTTCCAAAAGCTACTATTTTCTCGTTACTTTTATATGATTGGATAAGTTGAGCACTTGAGTTTTTCAATTATTTCTATGCATCATTAAAAAAAAACAATGCTTTTTTTATTTACAAAAAAACCCGCTTTAAGCTAATAAGGTTATTAGGTGGACGGTAACATTTAATCACACTTTCCTCAGTAAAAAACGAAAGAAGGTTATCTATAGTGTTTTTTGAGTTTAAAAAAATGTCTTTAAGATTGTTTGGTAAAAGGTATTTAATTCTGTGACGATTGAACTTTTCGCAGTTTTCCACTAGCACATGTTTTACCGTAACGGGTGAACCGCACTCATCACAAATTAGACGTTCTTCTTCCTTAAACATATCTCTCTCTCTCTCCAATGGCGCTACAGCCCAAATCGAACCTTGGCCTCCTCCAAACTACGCCTCCAACCTTGTCGGTCCCGCGCCGATCTTCTCCAGGTTCTCACGTCTAGCAAATTTTGCGCGTCCGCTGCCACTTCATCCTCCCATCTTTTCCGTGGCCTTCCTTTTGGTCTTGCGCCCTGCATTTTACTATCAAGGGCTCTTTTCGGCAATTTTTCTGTCTCTATTCTTACTACATGACCAGCCCAGCGAAGTATCTGAAGTTTAACGAGTTCTAAGATCGGTGTCTCTTCGAACAGTTGGTAGAGTTTATGGTTATCCTGGATCTCCATATTCCGTTTTCGTTAATAGATCCAAATATCTTTCTACGGACTTTTCCTTAAACATAGTTTCATGAGAAAACTGGGTATGTCCAAGTCGTAAAAGGGAAATAATTATTTGCTTTTGTCTGGATACCTCAGGTGGTTGCCATGGTCCAATCTTACTTTTATCTCCTGAAGTTTTGATGGTGTGGATTTCCATTTATTGTTCCAGTGCTCGAATAGGTGCTTTATGAAATAGCTTTTTAGATCCATACTTACAGATTGGGGTGATATGGTAATACTGAATTTCTGCCAGTATGCAAACTATTTTTAATCAATACGTTTGGTTATACCAGTGATTCGGTTATCAATGAATTACCATATGCTACCCTATGCTATACCGATTAATGCATATGTGAAGAAAAATTGGGGTAAAAAATCCAGTAACGTCTGCGACAGGAATATATTAGTAAATAATATAAACTCTTATAATCCCCGCGTTAGTCATTACCGTCGAAAAATGCTCCTTTCACTAGATATTTGCAGTCAAGTTTAACAATTGCTTCAATGTTTAATGACTTCAGATTAAAGCACCCAGGTATATGTAAATTTGAAACAGAAAAATGATGAAGACAATGAAAATATCTTTACGCATGCCTCAAATGGATTCATTTTAAAGCTTACTCTAAAACTTTTATAGCCTGAGCTATATTTTGATTTTGAATACAGACATATGCGTATTCTACAGTAGCGCTTAAATTTTTGTCAGCTAACCCTGAACCTTTGCAATGATAGATTAGTTGGGAATACATTGTACACAAAATCAGATGACAGGTACATTTTGAATAATTTGTTGTAGAAAAGGTAAGCATCAAGTAGAAGTTATCTTTCCATCGTTTAACCATCGATAATCCTGTTTCATTTATTTTTATCCCAAATAATTGTGACTCAAGACTTGTAATATCCAGGGCACTTAAAACACTAGAATATACAGACACGGTATCTTTGTATGATCTTCCAATATCTCGTGGCTTTCCAGATTCATGCTCTGACTGTTTAGAATACAAAAACTTTGTAGAAGCAAGCATCACATGCATGGATAATTCGGTTGTATCTTCTACCAAATAAACTCAATGGGAAACACACAAAAAGAAAGCAGATGATGCTAATGGATATAACAAAATTGATGCAGAATTATCAGAAACTAATAAAACCAAGTATTTTTATTTTGATTAGTGAAAAGTATTATTGTAACCAATTATGCCAGGAAACAAAGATGTCTTTTTACAAGTCGTTTGGTTATTTTTAACGAAGTCTTCGCTTCTTTAAAAAAGAAATGAAGTTTCAACATTTCAGTGGTTTGGCATGAAGCATTTGGTGGCAGTGATGCTTCTAATATCATGGATGCAATATATGCTTTAATTAAAGAAGAGCGTGATACGAACAATTTTGTTTCTTGGGCAGATAATTGCAGAGTCCAAAATAAAAACTGGTATTTGTTTACTGCACTAGCGATTATGATAAATAATAATACCCATACCTCTCATGTAAACAACATCACATTCAAATATCTTACCAAAAGTCACACACACATGACTGCTGATGGTGTTCATGGGAACGTTGAGCAACACATTAAAAAAGCATCAGATGTATTTGACTTTCAAGATTTATTGTCTGTTATAAGACAATCACCAAAAAATTTAAATGTACTTAAAGTACAAACGTCATTCAAATGGCAAAAAAAGAAAAGGCAACCCCGAAAGGGAGATAAAAATGATCCTTTGAAAACATTTTTAATAAATCTCATACTAAAAGCTAATTTTTCACGAGGCTCTAGCTCCCTTAAATTCGAAGCCAACTTCGAAGATGAAAACTATCAGGAGCTTGAATTCATGTAAGGTAGGTTAGTGGTGTCAAATTTTCTGCAGAATACCAATGTACGAGGTATACGTAAAAGCAGAAAAGATGAAATAATACAGAAACTTATTCCTTTGATGCCTGAGAACAGAAGATCGTTTTGGCTTTATCGGTATCCAAGGCAGTAGTGGACGATCTCCTCCATAACCGTGGATTGCAGCAATTACAAGACAATGACCATTAAAATGTTTTTAAACCAATTTTTTGTATATTTGTTAAATAAATGTGAATGAAGTATAATTTGTATTACTAAATGTCTTTACAAATTGGGATATTTTATTTTATAATTTTAAGTTTCCCAAATAAAAACACTGTATGGGTTCAAAACCTAGTCAGGAAATAAAACACAGACATAAAAATATTTTGATATAAGATTGAATGGTCGAATAAATAAATTTTAATAAAATAAAAGGCAGATAACGAGCACAGTTTTTATTAAATCTTGCCCAAGTACTTTCTCTCCTAGAGCAGCTTCAGGGGCATTTCGTCAAAACCAGGCTATCCAACAACTTATGGAGAATGTCATAAACATTCTTCTTCTTCTTAGGGTGCCTTTCCGTTCCGAACGTTGGCGATCATTCTGGCTATGATGACTTTGTTGGTTGCTATACTGAATAGCTGTGTTGAGGTCTTTCTATACCATGCTCTCAGGTTAGCAAGCCAGGGTTATCTTTTTCGTCCTGGGGCCCTTTTTCCTTCAATTTTACCTTGCAAAATGCATTGAAGTAGCTCGTATCTGTCTTGATTTCTCATTATATGTCCCAAGTACTGCAGCTTACGGCCTTTCACAATGTTGACCAAATCCGCGGTTGTGTTCATCCTCCGCAGTACTTCTTCATTGGTGACTTTCTCTGTCCATGGTATCTTCAGGATCCTTCTGTATAACCATAACTCAAAAGCCTGAAGTTTTGATAGAGTTTCCGCCTTCAATGTCCACGTTTCTACTCCGTACAGAAGCACTGAGTACACGTAATATTTAAGGAGCCTTATTTTTGTTTCTAGGGTGAGGTCATGGCTCTTGAACGCAGAGCTCATAGTCAAGAATGCACTTTTTGCCTTTCCGATGCGACATTTAATCTCTTGGGTATTGTCCCACTACTCTTTGATTATAGTTCCCAAGTACCTAGTTGTACTGTGAGACACGTTCAATTCTCATTTGGTTCACATACAGATTTGCTCCAGTTATGTTTTCCTTGCTGATGATCATTAGCTTGGTTTTGCTGGTGTTTATATCCAGTCCATATGTTCTACTTGTTTCCGTTAATTTGTTCATTAAGTTTTGCAGCCTTTTTATGGTATTGAAAAACACTATTGTATCATCTGCATACCGCAGGTTATTGAGCTTGACTTTATTTATTGAGATGCCTTTATCAATATATTTTAGAGCCTCTTCAAAAATGTGCTCCGAGTACAGATTGAATATCAGGGGTGAAATTATGCACCCCTGTCTTACTCCTTTTAAGATTTTGAGCTGATCTGTATATTCTCCATCTATTCGGAGTACCGGTGATTGATTCCAATACAGGTTAGCTATTATTTTTAGGTCTTTTTCGTCAATCCTTGTCCTCTTCAGCACTTCCTTCATTTGTTTATGCCTGACTATCGAAAGCCTTCTGGTAGTCAATCAGGCATGCAAAAACATTACAGCTGACATCTCTACATTTCTGAAACAATACCTGCGCGCTAAATAAAGCTTCCCTCGTACCAACGGCGTTCACAAATCCAAACTGATTGGGTGCAATTTGTTCCTCGCATTTCCGGTAGATTATTTTGTGAATGACTTTTAGAAAAATTAAAAGGACACAAGGACAAACAGTTTAAAAATTATTAAAAATCGACGAAGCTACATATTGGTTGGCTTCAGGAAGATGGGCAAGATTTAATAAAAATTGTCCTCGATATCTGCCTTTTATTTGATTAAAATTAAAGTAAAAATATTTACTAAAATAAAACTTATGTTATATTAATGTGTGGTCAATTATATTTCAAGCAAAGTAGAAATTTGAAAAGTTGAGTCCTTCATGTTTCCTGCTCTGGTGAACAATTTTTGAATTGGCACTTATAGTGTTTTTACTTGTATTCACTTCCTTAACAATTTTTGGAAAATTTCACAATACCTACAAAAGCGTTTCAATCACGCGTACTAATTGATAATCTATATTTCAGGAAAAGTTCTTCCCACTGAAATGGTCAGAAAGAATGTGGACAGAAGTAATGCATAAAGAACGGCCCACGCATTTTGTTTCATCCGTGGATATTCCCGTACCAGATATTTTTATACCTTTAGGACAAGTTGCTGCATGAGCTGTATAGATACCAAAGATTATTATGTATAATGAACTTCCTTACATTCCTTAGTATAAAACAGTTACCAGTATATAAATAGCCATATGAAATCTGATGTAATAGTTTTTTGCCATTTATTATAATTAATGTATGTTACGGGATTAAAAAATAAAACACAATAAAATATTTTTAAAAGTTTTTTTCTATCTTTGAAAATGTAGTTAATTTTCTCACCATATGTATTTAGTATTTATTTAGTATTTCTCACCATTTACCTGCGTAGAGCAAGCGGTAGGATGCTTGACTCGCAAGCCGGTGGTCCGGGGTTCGAATCCCACCGCCGGCAAGAACATCTAGACATTTTAAAAATGTCTATAGGCCCCAGGTCGACTCAGCCTGAATAAAAATGAGTACCTTGGGTAAAACCAGGGGTAATAATAGACGGTTGAAGCGTAGCACTGGCCATGTTACCTTCCTTGTATACCGTAGGCCCTAGATATAGCAGACTACCCTGCTATACTCCCAAAGCCGCGACAGCGGTATAAAACGGGAGACTATTATTATTATTATTATTATTATTATGTATTTAGTTCCGTTTTAGTGCAGAGTATAACTAATTTATTTCTTTGTTTTCTGATTGTAGATTGTAGGTTAGGAAAGACTGGCAAATCTTTTATGTATCGTCTACGTCTATGTTGGTTCCATCAAATCTAGGCTCCTTATAAAGTCTTTTATTCATTTAGAAGCTATGTTTATATTTGTTATTTTGTCAGGTTCTAAAAAGACATTTTCTGAATACTTTTTGCCGTTGGTGGAGGAGAACCGCTCGCACGTGCAGATTATTTGGTAGCACTCTTCACTTTGCCTATTTTTACAGAGATAATATATGAGCGAGCAGTGTCCAGTGAGAATATCTCTAATTTTAGAATCCTCGGTTTATACTGTCATGAAATGATATGTGTCAATCCTATATTCACTTGTTTTTTCGAGGATCTGTCGTAGAACAAATTCTGGTCTATTGTTGACTTCTGCCTGCAGAAGCCACATTGGTATTTGCTATTTTTTTCAGCGCGTGATCTAAGCCTTTCATAAAATACGTTGGACAATATTTTGTATGCTGAGTTCAATAGCGTGATTTCACGGTAGTTTCCACATTCCAACTGGTTTCCTTTCTTACAAAATGGTACATTAATAACGCTATTCCATTCCGCTGGTTATGCAACGATATCCTTTGTTATCAGCTCATGTATTATTTTTAGTAATGCTTCTTTTTTTACATTTAGTAGCTCTGATGCTATTTGATCCGATCCCGGTGATTTATTATTCCTTAGTATATCTACTGCAAGAACAAGAACAAGAACGGGGTTGATTTGATCCTGACGAGCATATTTGATGATACTCGTAAATCAAAAATTTAAATGTGCAGAGGAGTGATAACTCGGTTGTTACAATGTGCAGTACCCATTTTAATGCTCTACCACTCAAAAATATAGACCGATAGAACAGAAAAGACAAAAAATAAATCAACGTTAGCCAACTTCACTTCATTTCGTTATACAACAAATATGTGGCTGGCGTCGCATCGATTTACAGGATCCCATTATTGCAAATTATCGTTTCGGAATTGTGGATAAAAATGGGGTGGCCCATATTTTTAATTACTATGTGACAGTGCATTAGTGAATGCATGGAAATTGCATAATATTGTTAATAATACAAAAATCTAACAGTAGAGTTCAAATGTCATGTATCTTTGAAACTATTGAAAAGCAAACACATCGCTAAAACTCAAACGTCACAAGCTCTTTTATGTCAATAAAAATGCTTTTAATAAATTAAATGTCGTTTTACTTCATTATTTTTCCCAATGGTGCCATAACACATCATCAAAATTTTCAGTAAAAAAATTTTTTTTTTCACAGAAAGAAAATTGTAGCCTTTTTTAATAACGTAATAATAATAAGGAAGGTATGGAGCGGGTAGGAACTCCTCTGGATAGTCCTATCTGGGAAAATAAATCAATCCCTGCCCTTCGCAGATTCCAGGTGTTTCCTCACCCGGGAAACTAGTACCTGCTTAGGGTCCCTTGTCCAGGGTCACAGATGAAGTCCACAACGGCAGCCACGGCGGAGAAGAATTCCTTCGGTACGGTGTGGATGGCGGAAGTGGCAATCCCTTGATTTTAGGGATTATATAGAATCACTACATGTGATGAAGGGCAGCAGCGATCATCAATACCAGCTCAAGGCGTAGGGGAAATAATCCTGGATCGGCTTGAAACTGGGCTATCACAAGCATGACTGGAGCAGTTTAAATGATTGTGATACTGCGATGGGAAGGCAACGGGAAACTACCCCATTATAATTCCCTAGTTCAATCATAATGGCACCATCAGACGATAAGAAAAGGTATACTGATCATGGTCATCGGACACCAAGATCCGGCAGGAGAACACAAGCACACAGGGCTTCCCAGGCCGTTATTCAGCGAAATCCCTGTGATAAAGGAAAAGAAATCAGAATAAAATCAGGTATCAGAATAGGCACATGGAATGTGAGAAGTCTCTACGAGACAGGTAAGATACAAAACACCATACGTGAGATGATAAGGCTCAATATACCAGTTCTTGTGTAAGCGAAATGCGGTGGCCAGGGACTGGTAAATGTAACATAGACGATCACGATGTATTTTATTCCGGAGAAGAAGGCACTAACCACCGGAATTGCGTCGCATTCATTGTACATAAAGAAATCTCTTCCTGTATTAAGTCTGTAAGTTACATTTCGGACAGAGTCATCGTGATGCAATTAAACTCAAAACCAGTAGATATAAATCTGGTCCAAGTTTATGCGCCCACAGCCAGCAGTAGTGAAGATGACATAGAGAATTTTTATGATGGTATAAAGAAGGTAATGAGTCAGCTGAAAAACAAAGACATTACTATAATAATGGGCGATTTCAATGTCAAAGTAGGAAAAGGTAGACAAGGAAACATTATAGGGAATTTTGGACTTGGACAACGTAATGACAGAGGAGACCGTTTTGTAGAATTCTGCGTAGAGAACAATCTTTGTGTGACAAATACATTCTTCAAACGACCAAAGCGTCGTTTATATACTTGGAAGTCACCAGCAGATACTAAAGAAAAGATCATAAGAAATCAGATCGATTATATAACAATTAACGAGAGATACCAAAATTCAATTAAAAATAAATAAAACACTACCTGAAGCCGATGTCCCCTCAGATCATAACTTATTAATCAGTGACATAAAACTCAAACTTAAATAAAACGCCAACAACCGACTAACCGAATAAACACTGACTGTATTCAAAATAATAGTCATGAAATTACACAAGAGATAAAAAAAAGTTCGAAAAATCGAAAGAAACACATGACGTCGAAGACCACTGGAATCATGTCAAAAGCATTATGCAAGAAACCACTAAAAAGTATAAAACTATTAATAATCGCAAACAACAATGGATGACTGATGAAATATTGGGACTAATGGAAAGCAGGCGAAAACAGAAAAATAAAAACACTGAAGAATACAATAAAATTCATAAAGAAATTAGAACGAAAATCCGGGATGCAAAGGAAAAATGGTACAGCAACAAATGTCTTAAAATAGAAGAACTGCAGAAAAAGAATCACACGTTTAATATGTACAAAAAGGTGAAAGAAATAACTGGAATATATAGATCAACTGCAAGTAGTTGACTTGATAAACAAGGAAATATTATAGTCAATGAACAAGACAGATTAGAGAGGTGGAAAGAATGTATTAAGGAGATGTTTGATGACGATAGAACAGAAATTCAAATCAAAAACATATCGACTGGTCCAAACATAACACTTCATGAAATGGAAAGAGCTATCAAGCTATAAAGAATAGGAAAGCAACCGGTCCTGATGAAATTCCAAACGAAATAATCAAACTGCTCGACGATAAGGACAAACATTCTCTTCTAAGCCTCTTTAATAAAATATACGAAACAGGACATATACCAACAGACTGGCTACTGTCAACATTTGTAATGATACCGAAAAAATAAATGTCAAACAGTGTGGCGATCATCGCACTATCAGTCTGATGAGTCACGTACTGAAAATTTTCCTAAAAATACTGCACTCGAGAATTTACAACAAAATAGAAGTTCAACTAGGTGAAACATAATTTGGTTGCAGAAACAACCTCGGAACCAGAGAAGCACTCTTCAGTTTGCAGGTCATGGTTAAAAGATATAGAGATATAGAACAATCAGTATATATGTGTTTTATGGACTTCGAAAAGGCCTTTGACCGAGTAAACCATGACAAACTTATAGGTGTCTTGCAACACTTGGGAAATCATGACCGAAATTCTAATTAATAGAGATATTACGTTAAACCTTAAAATCAGATTAATACGCTTCTACATATTCTCCACATTGCTGTATGGTATGGAGAGTTGGACCCTTACAAAGACATTAATAAAAAAAATTAGAGGCCTTTGAGATGTGGATTTATCGACGAGTATTGCGGATGAGTTGGGTTGATCGAATAAGAAATGAAATAGTTTTACATCGAATGAAAAAGAGCACAGAAATAACAAAAACGATAAAAATTCGAAAGTTACAATATTTCGGTAATGTAATGAGACATCCAGAGAGATATAACTTTCTACACCTCATAATACAGGATAAGATCGCCGAAAGGAGAGGCCCAGGCCGACGAAGAACATTCTGGCTCCGAAATCTCCGAGAATGGTATGAAGAGACCACCGCTAATTTATTTAGAACCGCCGTAAACAAAGCTATTATTGCCAATATGATCGCCAACGTTCAATAATAGGACAGGGTACTGAAAGAAGAAGAAGAATAATAAAAAATTAAACTTAAAATGTTACGACAACTTAATCCCTTAAGATTACATGGATTATTCTATCACTGTCAAAATTAGAAGGGATTTAAAAAAGAGGATAGTAAATAAGTCAAGAAATGTCAGCGGCTTATTCTATGGAATTCTCATAGCGGAACTTTAGTGACGACACAATAATCCACTGAATTATTCAATGTTTTGCATTCAATTCAATGTATTTTAAGTAATTTACAAAATTTTGTCTTTCACTTGGAAAGTGTTAACTCCTACAAAGTTCTAAAAAACAACCTTAATATCCCATATTAAGTATATATATATATATATATATATATATATATATATATATATATATATATATATATATATATATATATATATATATATGTATATATATATATATATATATATATATATATATCGCTCATTGACAACGTTTATCAGTAAGTTTCTTATCAGCATGAAGAAATGAGTTTCTTCAAATTAATATCGAACCTAAAGCTTTATAGTAAAGAATATTATTTCTTTGGCCAGATCCATGAAAGTGGACTGTATGATAATATTGTAGGTATAGGAACATAATCGATAACTGAATAGATAAATTGATTACCGAGTAGTTACAGGAACCGGAAAACGATGAGTGCCAGATTAAAATATTTAGACCTTCTAAGGCTATAGCGGGATAAGATGGTTAAAAGTGCCGCCGCACCGATCAGCACCGCGACTTGTGTTTTTAGTAAAGCATATAGAAACATGACTTCATACAAATTTTTAGCTTCCCAGAGCCCATAGAACTTCTTAAATCTAAAAAAGAAGCTTTTTTCGACTTTATTTTTTTTTTTTGACGCAATTTTGCTTTAAAAAATCTGAAAAAAATCATGAAGATTTATCTTTAGAATACAAAATAGCCTGATTTTTTTAAAATTTTTGTATTAAAAATTGAGCTCAGGAAAAATTATTGAAATTATCAATAATTTTTTAGGTTATGTTAATAATTTTTGGCTAACTTTTAAATAGTATTTTTTTCTTTTAAATGGCAAAGACAGAATTTTTAATTTCTGAGCGAAAACCATCGAAAAATTAAAAAAAAACCGCCTTTTTATTCATTTATTTGCACATAACCTCAAAACTCAGTTGGTAGGTCAACATTTTTTCTTTCACATTATTAAAATTCATTGTAAAAGTCCTCATTTAACTCTTTCATAAAGATAAAATTCGAAAATACCACGTTTTTTTTTATCCTTTTCGCACTTTTTTCTACCTCGAAATCAGATAGTTAGATGTATGGTTTTCCATCTATTTTCTTGCTATGAATCATCATTGTAAAAATAATTATTTTTAACTTACAAATTCTGAAAATTATTTACAAAATTAATTACAAATTGCAAAAAAATGGTGATTTTCTAATATTTTCTCACTTTATTGGCTCATAACCTTAAAATCTAGTAGCTAAATGATCGAATTTACGCGTATTTTTGATCGCCCCTTCAATTTTATTATACCACTTGTCTTTTTTTTTTAAATAGTCAAAACTCGAAAAAAAAAATGATAGAGCACGCCTATGGGAGATATCATCCCTTTGTCCTAAAATCCGTTGCGCGTTAATATCGAAAATCTCGAGTCATATTGAAATTCTCGAAGTAGTTGGTCAAATCAAAGTTTAGAGTTGAATATTATAATTGCCATATATCCTATAGGCGCGCGTATCTTACTCTATGGACTAACACAGTCAAAGCGATACGAGGCGATGGCGAGACGAAGGCGATACGAAGGCGACACTAAGACGAAAGCAGTGGCGACAATAGCAATGTCTGCTACGCGCATGATCCGTAACCATGACAACGACAATGGGAGTATGCGCGTTGCAGACATTGTTTTTGTCGTCGCTGCTTTCGCCTTGGTGTTGGTGTCGCCTTCGTACTGTCTTAGTCTTATTATCAAATAATCCTCTTCTTCTAAAATTCGTTGCAATATTATCGAGAATCTCGAAAACTATCAATCACACGGAGAAGTATCGAAAGAATCGAGTATATTAAAGTTATCACATAGGCGGGCGTATGCGTCCGCTATCAGTTACTATATTCTAGAACTGTCGCAGAAGAGTGTCGCATTTACTAGTGTAAATTGTATTTGTATGAAGTCATGTTGCTATATGCTTTATTGAAAGTACAAGTCGCGGTGCGGGGGCACTTTTGACCATCTTATCCCGCTATAGCCTTTAGAAGAAAAAACATAAAATAATTTTTTTTTTCATTAATCAAAGGATCTGAGCAAAGCTAATTGTAAAAATATCCATGACGGAGTTCCTTTTTTATAAAATAAAACCTGTTTGTCATTTCGGTCATCTCCTAGTCACTTTACAGTTTTTGCTTCAATTAAATCAGCAACTTTACTAATTAACTATTTTCAAAGTACGTTCAAAGTATACTTCTTGGATATGTATCTTTTCAGATTTTTAAACTTCTTCACCCCTTTTTTATTTAATTATTGTGTTTGTTAAATCTCTCCTGAATTCAAAAAAAGCAATATTTTACAAAACTTTCCCACAAAGCTGAAGCATATATATTTAAAACTTCTAAATGCATTCAATTATACTAGCCCTTGTATTGATCGGCATGCTTGCTCATATTTTCTTTCTGATTGGCGATTAATTTATTTAATTTAATAAATTATTTTAGAAACCAAGAAGCTTTCTAAGGGCTGTTTATATTCTGATTCGCAGTCACTAATGTTATTTTTCAAATATCCTCTAATTGACATTGAAATAAATTTTTGTCTGAAACGATTGATGCAAGCAATCAACCAAATAATGCCAAAATTTCTTGTTTATTTAACGGATTCGCGATTTTTATGCAGGGTTAATATTTTAGGGTAAAAACGCAACTTCCATTCCACCTTTAAAACAAAGAATTTCCATTATATTAATCTGTCAATATTATTAAATTGTATAAAATCTTTTTTTTTCGGTTCAAGCCCTACTCAAGTTATTAATATACTGCATATCCGTCCTCAACTTATTGTGTTATGTAAATTTGTGACCGTTCTGCTCGACTTTTATCTTTATCTTAAAACTGGTATTTCCAATATGGATAGTACAGGGTAGAGAAAAAAGGTTTTGTCTGATCGTATCATAATTTTAGCATTTTTGGAAAACATCAATGTTTCCTTACATAAAGTGGTTCTAGGCAACGAAAAATATATCGGTTTGGACAGTTTTTTTCTTTATTTATTGCAATTTCCAATCGGATTAATAAATACTTGGTTAAATTAGTAAATAGGATTTAAGACGAATAGCTTGTCTTTATTAATGGTTTACTGTAACTCTCTTAGTTTTCTGGGATAGTATTTTAAGCCATTATGTTGCTGGTGGGTTTTAAATTTAATAAATATTTTTCACAAACCGCGACAAAAATAATGATTAAATAGTAAACTTTTATACTTAGCTCAAAAATATATTACAACTCAACTTAGAGACAAAACGGTAATCACGAGGAGATTCTAACGCCAAAATGGGCGAAAGTAAACGTAGATCCATAGTAGGACCATACGTTGCTTTTTAAAATGACAGAGGTAATTGACTTGAAAAATTCTACTAAAAACATGAGCTAGTCGTAATACCGTTTATAAATTACCCAAAAAATGCCTCCATACATGTAAGTCATCAGCAAATAAGGATAGCGACATAGTAAGAAATTAAATTGACTATAGTTTAACAAAACATAGATACTGAAGCGCAATACAGGCAATAAAAATCATATGTTAATGTATTTTCTGATCACAATTGAGACAGTCGCTAAAATAAAGGCCTATAGGCCTATGGGCCCTTTTCCAGAGATTACAGAATTGAACTCTTTATGCTTTCTCTGTCAGTCTACCAGTTGTTTCTACGATATTACGGTTTTTTACGTTGGTGAAACATTTTTTTCAGTGAAGGGTTTGGCATAGCTAAGAAGCATTTGTGCCTCTAAATCAAGTCTGTTTTGGTAAATTTCTGACAATGTGATTGAGGTTATGTTATACTTTAAAATGTAAGTTTAAGTGCATTTTAAAACAATACCTAATCGTTAAGCTATTTAAGATAACGCGGTATCAAAAAAGAAAATTGTTCAGAAAGACCATTGGAAAGAAAACGTGGCAAAATCTAAAAGACAGAGTGGGCAGGAGTATGTGTCAAAATTTAAGGGAAAAACTGTACATAGTAAGGTATTTTCGGTTGTCCGCAGTGTTGTGTAGAAAAACGTTTTGCAAAAATATCTTTGCAAGATCAAAAGCGTTTATTTGACTGTTTTTATGATAATGGTTAAAAAAAAGAACAAAACACTCTTCTAGCAGATTGTATGGCATTAGGGGAGCCTCCAAAAAGGTATAGAAAGATAGAAAATGCCAGAATTAGCAGACAGTATCACTGGAAATACAAGCTTAAAACTTCTGGTTGTGATGGGCCCGCGTGCCGTTTCTTTTTTGTTGAGTTATATCAAGTAGGAATGAAGCGTTTTAAAATATTACAGAAAAAAATTGTTCTCCACTAATGGAAAACACGGAAAGCAAAGAAAAATTTCAGATGATGTGTATTCTATGCCTTTAGAACATTTATAATCTATTCCACATAAACCAAGTCATTACACACCTGAAAAAACAAATACATTGTACCTATTCGACAACCCAGACCTAACCTATGAGAATAATCTTACCATGAAATACAAGACCTATTTCAAGTTTTTCAGAGAAACTAATTTTACGTTCAAAAAACCGAAGACTGACATGTGATTGCTGTCGTGAGTGTGAAGTTAGGTACACGAGAAGAGAACCGGAAATATGAATGCCATGTTGATTATAATCTCCATAAAAAGAGACTCGAGGCCTATTCCAAGTTAAAAAAATTATTACTTGAGGAATTTGAAATCCACAAGGAATCTACGTTCCTGTATTTGGCTGTATACCATATATTAAAAAATTAATTAAAATCCTTTTTAAAAGGTATATATATATATATATATATATATATATATATATATATATATATATATATATATATATATATATATATATATATATATATATATATATATATGGTATTAAGAAGCCTAAACAAAATTAAAATAAAAATACAATCAGTCCCATTAAAAATAACTGATACGGAAAGCGAATCAAAAAGGATTTTTTGTTTACGGGCTGTAAATTCAAGTAAATGATTCATTGTAAAATTCAAGTAAAATTACTTGCTTTTTCTATTATAAACTAATTTGATGAAGAGGAAGACATAGTAAAATGTATTAATCCATAAAGACTGAGATAGTATAAATATTACATATTACCAGATCATTTAATTTTTAACTATCAACAAAAATGTAATATAATATGATGTACCAATTTAATGGTAATATGATATTCACAGATATAGCGGCAATAATTTCTTTGTCGATAAAATTGTTTAGAATATTATATTCCAACTGACACAGCAGAGCAGTAAAGTATTATACATAAAGATGGTGTTAAAGATATCTTTGCTTACTTGGTCTACTAGTATTATAAGTTATAGCGTAGGTATTTGATAAAATTACTGTTTACACAACTTGGCAACTCAGCCAATTGATATAATGATAGAAAACTGCAATTTATGTTAGGGTTTGAAAATATTACAGAGTCATCATGTAGAAATCTACGATTAAGTTAAAAAAATTACCACAGTAGTATGCCGCAGTAGAGCCATCTCTAGGATCAGAAACAAATTAATCGAGGGTGAAGATCAACCTTAATAATAACAAGAACCTGCTACTTGGTATAACTTTTGAAATAAAATATTCCGTATTACAAATGTTGTCTTTATAAGGATTATACTTCAAAATTTCGTCAAGAGTTACTCCTACATATTTTGTAGATGTCACAGGATTTGGAACTAGTTTTACACTATTTTAGATTATTTATCCAAAGAGAAAGGGAATTTACCCTAATAACTGCTATAATTATGTTTTTTTTTTCGAAAGATCTGTATATCTTCTCTGAACTAAAAAAATATTTCGTATTGCGATGATTTATTTATATTCAATTAACTTTTACGTTTAACTGTAGTTGTATATCTACAAAATGTAAATATTTTTTTGATGGGTTAAGTATAGTCGAAATTTGAACTGTAATCCGGATGAAACGCACTTACAATATTTCTACCACTCAAACACAAATTGAAATTTACTCTGAAAACGGAATGCATTTATATTTTTAAATCAAGTCGATCTGGGGAAGAACCCTTCGGGCTCTTCCAGAAAAAATGTGACTTCACTCCGGGAAAACTCAATGACGACAGTTACATTATAAATTCAGCTCAATTTAGGAAACTAATTTGCCGTTCGTGTATGTTGTCGGTAGGGCAAGAAGTACAGGAAATTCATTATCCCTTTGCCCCCATCTAATCCGAAATTAATCAGTCTAGTTTGAAACGAAAAATTAAAAATAAGGTTTGATGTTACCTGATATCAGAATTCTGATTTTTGAAAATTATCAATTAAAAAGATATTAAAAATGTAACCGTGCTAAAGTAACGGCAGGAATCCAATACAAGTTCCTGAAATATAGTAAATAGCACAGGTACCAAGAGTAGTGCAAATAAAAAACAGTTTTTATTCAATAATAAAATATCCTATCATTTCCTACTTTTGCATTATTCCACCTCCAAAGATTAATTACGTGTCTTCTCTTCAAGACTATTATTTTCAATTCATCTTCCTATTTGATATGAACAACCCACATGCAACCATTACATCAATGTAGCCTGTTGTCTGGGCCCTGTTGTTATCTTACTTTTATATAAATTTATCAAATTTCCGCCACGCCTGTTCTAACACCAGTTACTTCACATAAATCTTTTACAATCTTCACATATTCATCGGGGACTCCTTTATTATTGAGCGTCCACCACAAAATTCTATCTTAAGAGTCTTTATTTATTCGTCTTTTAATTACTCTCTTCCTTATTTTTATGTTGTTACTAAGTAGATTTGCATTGCTTAACATGTTCTACAAGGCATCCTGCAAGGAAAAATATTTCGCAATCGAGGTTAAGAAAGAAGAAGAATATCCTGGTTAAAAAACTTCAGTTCACTACTTTACATCAAGAAATTTACTATCAACGTCTTTGTCACTGAATATATCTCTAAGTACAGAAAAACCCTTCTATAACTTATCAAAACAGCTAAAAAATGTACTATCAAAATCATCTCGGAAGCTCTAAAAATGTTGCAAAAGAAATTTGGTCCATAATAAACGATCTTCAAAATAAAACTCAGCTCAAACAGCTCAAACATTTTCTTTTCCAAACTCTGAAATTCCAAATGAATACTTTGTTAATGTGAGTAAAAATATAACATCAGCTATTTTGCCTCAACAAGATCCTATTTCTCCAATTCATTCTTTATAAGACCCGTTAACAAATCTGAACTCATCCAAGTAGTATCAATAGCAAAAATTTCTGTAGTACTGATGGACTATCCATAAAATTTTTCTCCCAAAAATTTTCTCTCTTTTTGAATCTCCCAAAAAATATGTTGGAAGTCGTTATCTTACTAATAATTGATTCCTTTAAAAAAGGTATATTTCCAGAGTGCCTAAAGACAGCCATTGTTATTCCTCTTTATAAGAGTGGTAAAAAATCGAATGTTTGCAACTATAGACCTATTGCTATAATACCGGTTCTATCCAAAATTATTAAGAGACTTAAAAAAGCCCGACTTATATCCTTTCTCATTGAAAACAACTTTTTATCACAAAGTCAGTTCGGCACTACAGTTTTCTGTGCTGCATGAGGTGTATCAAGCACTAAACAATAATCTTTAAACTGCCATTGTTTTTTGTGACTATGCCAAAGCTTCTGATTTTGTAAATCACGACATTTTGATAAAAAAACTAAATTTCTACAGAACTCAAGGTATTTCTTTGAATTGGTTCAGTATTGGTCCTCTACTTTTCCTTATCTTTATAAATGACACCACTAACTTAAAAATTGATGGAATCTTTTTTTTTTGCTGATGATACCAGTATCACCTGGAGGAATTCTAATATTACAACTCTTGCAACTATAACTATAATTAATTAATATAAAAACCTGGTTCGACTCTAACTTAAAAATTGATGGAATCTTTTTTTTTTGCTGATGATACCAGTATCACCTGGAGGAATTCTAATATTACAACTCTTGCAACTATAACTATAATTAATTAATATAAAAACCTGGTTCGACTCTAACTTAAAAATTGATGGAATCTTTTTTTTTGCTGATGATACCAGTATCACCTGGAGGAATTCTAATATTACAACTCTTGCAACTATAACTATAATAAATTACTTAATATAAAAACCTGGTTCGACTCTAATTTACTCTCTTTTAACGTGCGTAAGACAGTTGCATTATCCTATAAAAGAGCTCTTCAATCCTTCCTTCGTAATAACAGTTAGATCAGTATGGTTTGTTCTGAAAAATATTTTGGTATTTTTATAGACAGTAACCTTAAATGGTTGCTTCATATAGATTTGTTAAGTAAGAAACTAGACTTATCCTGCTATGCAATAAGATCTGTTGCGAAGAAAACCAATTTAGCATCTTCCAAAATAACATATTTTTCTTTGTTCGAGTCTCATCTTCAATATAAATTTGCTTTTTGAGTTTCAATTACAGCTGCCCAATCTGATATTAATTTTAATATACAAAAAAGAGCAACGCAGTATCTTTTCTTCATCAATACAATAACACATTGCAGAAGTTACTTCAAAAATCAGGGAATTTTAACTATTCTCTCTTTACGTGAAATCAAATCTTAACTGTCTTTTCCTTTTTATTTCGATATACTCTGTACGAGTACTAGAAACCAATTCGCTAAGAATTTTGCTTAGTTGAGGAAATATGTTCTGGAATGCAATTTTTAGATTCCCCATGTCTCTCATAACATCTTTATCAACGTCTGTTTTGCCTTGCAATTCTTAGAAGGCAAGATTAAAGCGGAATTCTTGAATTTGGTTTCGAAAATTAGTCTACGATTTTATTATCAGATGTCGCTACATTGCGTCTATACGAAGCCATGTTAGAGTTGCTTCCTAAGACAGAAAATATTTATTTCACGTTCAGAGCGATTGCGAAAGCCGTTCTGATGAGGCCTATTAGACCGAAATACGTATAAGCGGATGCGCAAGCGTCCTGTACGTGAAATCAAATCTTAACTATCTTTTCCTTTTTATTTCGATATAGTCTATACGAGTACTAGAAACCAATTCGCTAAGAATTTTGCTTAGTTGAGGAGATATGTTGTGGAATGCAATTTTTAGATTCCCCATGTCTCTCATAACATCTTTATCAACGTCTGTTTTGCCTTGCAATTCTTAGAAGGCGCAGATTAAAGCAAAATTCTGAATTTGGTTTCGAAAATCAGTCTACGATTTTATTATCAGATGTCGCTACATTGCGTCTATACGAAGCCATGTTAGAGTTGCTTCCTAAGACAGAAAAGATTTATTTCACGTTTAGAGCGATTGCGAAAGCCGTTCTGATGAGGCCTATTAGGCCGAAATACGTATAAGCGGATGCTCAAGCGCCCTGTACGTGAAACCAAATCTTAACTGTCTTTTCCTTTTTATTCTCTCTTTATATATTTAGAAACTGTTTGCCTAATTCGTAAACCCCTACATGTTTTTCCAGCAAGACCTAATCATGACTACTCTACCAGAAATTCAACCTTAAATGTTTATTTACCGATCCCGTCCACTGAATTAGTAAAGAAATCTATATTATATTCGGCAAAAAAATTATAAAACTATCTCTCTTTGCAACTTAAATCTGCAACTTCTTTCCTTAAGTTATGTAAAATGACAAAAGCCTATCTATCTTAAAGACCACATTATTTAGTAGAGGAGTTTCTTAACGAATAACTAAGACATTGCAGTACTTTTATGAACAAAACACCCAAAGTATTTTTATATATATTATATAGGGGTATCACATGCAGCAACTTAAACTTATTAGTTTGTAAGGTTTTCTTATGTAAATTGCAATTTATTTAAATTTTGGAATTGATTGTGTAGTTTATTATCTTTTATTTTGTGATAATGACGATTTATGTAATGTCAGTCAATTTTAAGTAATTTTTATAGTTATTTTTCTGATTTTTGTAAGCTTTTCAACACCTTTATAAGGTTCAACACATCATTTGTGCATATTTATCACGCTACTGCAGAAGGGGTGTCATAATTATCGCCAAGTCTCTTTGTGTTATGCAGTAAATATCTACCAAAAAATAGTTAAATAGAAATGCTGATAGACAGTAGGTATACATGCCATTGACAATAATGTAATTATATGAAAGTCTTCTGGGATTTGGCGTAAAAGTTCACGATTGAGTGATATTAAAAAACAAGCTATTTTAGTCACTAATCGTCAGTATTCGCGTTCTCAAACGACCGTGCTGCCAACTGCTATCAAAATAGATAACTAATAATATAAGGATAAATGTTAAAAATTTGAATAAATTAGAGTTTAAAATTGGTATAAATTTCATAAAATTTTAAAAATAATGAGCTTGCTTGCCCTATAACTAGGGGTCTTTTAAAATGCCCTATCAAATGTATAATGTCAACAAACGATATGCCTCTTAGACAAGGAAAGAGAGAAAAAAGAAACTCTCTTTCCTTGTCTAAGATATCCCTATTTCCCCCGCCATCTTCCAAAACAAGTGCTGCCACCTATACACGAATTGTATTTTAGGTGTAATTTTGTCAAATTAGTCACAAACTGACAATACTGTCAAATCAAAATCAATAATATATTTGTTATATTATCGCTTACAGATTTGGATTTAATCATCAATTCCATAATGTTCGTGGTAAGTTCTTTAGTGTTAAAAATATAGCGACAGGATACTAATATTTAATTTATATTTAAGTTAGAGACAATCAAGACCAAACCAATGGATCATCGTCCAAAAGTTACTTTATATTCCAAGAAAACGTACTCTCCAGGGATAAAAGTAAGTAAATGAATTGGGTTTTCTAAATTTTAAATGTTTAGGTATTTTTACAATAATTTTTTGTGTAATTTTTGCCGTGTTTTGACCAATGATAATCAAAAAATTAGGCACTTTAATTGAGGAGCAACCAAGCAAAAAGCAATAAATCCAGTTTTAGACATTTTTTAAGTAAATTACTTGGTTTAGTTCGATCTACATTGTGAACTATTCAATTCAGGAAATTTGCTTTAAATCTTGCTATATGCTAAATCTTTAATTATTGCTATATGAATAATTCAAAACCAAACAAAAATGCAATAAATCCCATTTTAAGATCAAGCAAACTGACATAAATCTATCATATTTAACCAAACTGCAATAAAAGCTTGAAAAAATATTTCTGTACAAGTTTTGTTCAGTTTGCCAAAAGATGGCAATCACAGTTTTGTTCATTTTGTTATGCATAAGAATGAATTTTGCTTACTTTGGTACTTTAGAGGGAGTTGTTTGTTTGTACAGTTGCATCAGACACTGCATGTTAATTTACTAAAATGGAAGACGTTATATTATCAAGTATTTGTGTAAAAGATGGTAACAAGGGAAGTCGAAAGAGAATGGCTAAAGTGTCTAAATGATCGGTAAAAAAAGTAAACCGTAAAAACACGTTAACATTTATTATTTCTAACGGTTTTAAATTGCGATTAAAATTATTTGTAGGTATGAAGATAAAGATCCGCTAAAAAAGAAGTTTGATAGTCCATGTAATCATTCAGGTAACAGTCATAAATGCACTGATATTAAATTATCTGATATAAGACAATTAAGGCAACGTTTTTACGCTTCGTCTGATAAATCAGAGCAAGATACAAAACTATATGATAACTGTTGGTCCCTTATAAAGAAAACGGGGTATTAAGTGAAACCCCCACTCTCGCTTATTTAATACTCTTTATCATGTAACACTCATAAAAGCCAACAAGATTTTCTCCAACATCTTGTCAACAGCTTTAGGAATCAGTGAGCGAAGAGTAAATACAGTTTGTAAAAAGAAACGTAATACAGTTGAACTAAAAGAATAAACAGGGTGAGATAAGGTTTCTCATAAAGCAGTAAACATAAAATAAAAATTATTGAATTTATTGGAAACCCAAAAGGCTGCGAAAATCCCTATAACAGATCAAAACCAAAGAGGATTTATTTATCTCCCAACCTAAATATATCTAAATTACATAAACTATGTAACTCATATTGTACAGATAATAACCATATCTCCAGTTTGACGATGGTTGCCAATATTTTTAAAACAGAATTCAATATCGGATGTTCTTTCCCTGCACCTGATTGCTGTTCTCTGTGTACTCGATTAAAGCACAAACTCAAAATAGCAAAGGATGGCAAGAAAAAAGCGACTTAATGTTAGAGTACAGAATTCATAATAAAAGAGGAAAGGCTTTTTATAAATTAGCAAGAGAAGTGTCACCGAATTCAATCACCTTTTGCTTTGATATCCAGCAAGTACAGCCCCTTCCACGATAACCTATTAATGATGCTTTATTTTATGCTCAACAAGTGAGTCTTTATGTTTTATGCTGTGTCGACATGCACGCTAAAAGTCCCGTGTTCTACACATGGACAGAAGATATGGCTGGACAAGTATCGATGAAAGTATCACCTGCTTTACTTTGTTATCTGGATTCTTTAAATCTTGAAAATAACCAAAAATTTTCTTTTATTTTGTGACAGATGTTGAGGGCAAAATACAAACGCCTATGTTATCCATGTCCTCTACTACTGACTGAAGAAAAAATCACCTGAAAACCTAACTGAAATTCATCTTACATTCCCTGTTCACAGGGAAGGTCACAGTTTCTTACCAACTGACTGAGTATTTGGGCGCATTAAAAAAGCCTTAAAAAAATGTGCTTCTTTAAAGGCAAAAAGAGAATATGAAGAAATTTCCCATTTTTTTGGAGCTGTTACAGGTTTTTATCTGATTGGATTCTGTATGATGTTAAACAATTGCAATCATATTTAAAAAAAATTGATGGAATATCAGATGTTAAAAGAATTATATTTAAGAAAAATTATCCTTTACCAATACCCATTACGTGCTTTAAGCACTTTAGGTTCTAGAGTAACTCTGAAGTTCCTAAAACGTTGCTTAAGAAAGGTAAAAAATACTCACAGTTGACACTAGAAACCGCGAGATTAGGAAGACCAGTAAACGAAAAAAATCGTTCAAACATTTACTGATACAAAAATTCGAAAATACGTGGAATGAAGAAGAAGACCTTGAATGGTATAAGGACGTTGTAGATGACACCGCTAATGAAGGTGATGAAATGGAAAAGGAATGTGATTGTCTAGAAGGATGATACAGGCCTACATCATTGAGAAGCTTTGTTTTATAAATAAATAACATTGTTTCGTATACCGATGTTTTATTTTCGAGATTTGGGTATTTATTTGTTTAGCAAAATGCCATAAATCCAACCAAAGGTTAAGTAAAATGAAATAAATCCATTCATGTGGAGCAAAATAATATAAATCCACACAATGTTTAAGCAAAATGAGATAAATCCAACAAAATTAAAGCTTTATAAATTGGAAACTCCAAAATTGAACACAAAACTCCTCTTTCTGTCAAAAATAATGTTATTAAGTTCAATAAAATAGTCAATAAAATATTTACTTTTAAGTAGGTTTAATTTAATGAGTTTTTGTCGATAGCTCAAAATCATATATATTTTGGATTTAATACGTTTTGCTCAATTGCTTCTCAATTTAACGTTATCTTTTCTTGTTCTTCTTATGGTGCCCTATCCAATTAGTGGATATTGGTGACAATTCTGGCATACTCCTCTCGTTCTTGTGTAAGTCTAAAGGGTGCATGGGCATCGAGGTTTGTCCAATACCTTATATTTTTAAGCCATGAGTATTTCTTTCTTCCGATGCTTCGTTTTCCTTCTATCTTCCCTTCCATAATAAGCTTTAAGAACTGTTACTTAGAATTTCGAAATATATGACCCAGATAAGCAATTTTTCTTCTTTTTATTATTGGCAGCAATTCTCGTTCTCTGCCCATTCGATTTAATACTTCGACATTTGTTGTGTGATCTGTCGAGGGAATTTTAAGTAGTCTTCTCAATACCCACATTTCAAAGGCCTCCAATCGGTTCATCACATTGGCCTTTATGGTCCAGGTTTCTACACCATATAGCAGTATGGAGTAAATGTAACATTTTACAAAGCGATATCGAAGCGTTAAGTTAAGGCTGCTGTTGCTTAGCAAGATTATCTTTTCTAGTTTTTAAATATTTATAAAAATCATGTAATGCTTTAAATGGATTTTTCTTTTTTAATAATACAGATATAAAAAACTGTTTTACGAATAGAATAGAAGAGAATAGAAATATGCTTTATTGTCACTGAAAATTGTACAATTTTATGGACAAAGCTTGCAAAAAGTCAGAAAAATAATAATAATTTAAAATTTACTGAAATTACATAAATCGTCAATATCACGAAATAAAAAAAAAATAAAATAAAACAAACCATTGCAAAATCTAAATAAACTACAAATTGCGTAATAAAACCTTACGAGCTGGTTTACAAATAAGTTTAAGCTGCTGTATGTAATACCCAAATATATATAAAAATATTTTAGGTATTGCAAATTGTGTAATTAAAAAGTGCAAAGTGTTGTAAATTAAGGTATTGCAATTTCTTAGTTATTCGTTAAAAAATAACGAAAATGTTAAGAAAGAATGAAGCTATCTCGAAATAATAATAAGATGTAGCGTTTTCTTCTAATAAATTACAGAGAATGTTGCAAAGTAAGATGAGGAAACACAACTTTAGTCTTACACCTCGTATATAAATCATCAAAATCCATTAACGGTTCAAAAAGACATCTTAAATTTCATGCTATGTTTGAGGTTGTGCGTTAATTTTGGAGAGTAAAACTCTCTTTTAGTGTACTTTATTATTTATATTTGTAGGTAACGGATTGGTATAATATACACAACGCTCAGCCTGTAGATAGAAATCCTTATTGTCCAGCAAAATATAACCTATTTACTTCACATTATACAAACTTGGGAAACGATTATAGCACTGAGTGGGTAACTACGACAAGAGACATGTTAGATCAAGTGTTTACTAGACGAAGAGAATTGGAAGTAAATCCAAACAAACAGCTCGTCAATGTTTACACTTCAATAGAGTAAATATTTATTTTTTTTTAGTTATATCATGTTATATAATAATATTGTATTACGTAACAATTTTAGTATTTTTGCCAAGATGATGTTGTTTCTTTTAGTGACAGATTTCGAAATATAATTTGAAATATATTTTGAATAGGAATTATTTATTTGAGAAACCACATAGGTCATAATTTTGCCAAAATCGTTTTTTCACTAAAATGGACTTTTAAACTGTAAATATGCATTTTTGTATCTGTGCGCAATAGTGCCAATAATCTTCAATCAAGTTCAATCTTGCGTTGTGAATGCACGTAGGTAAATAAATGTGTAGTGAATACGAATACAGTAGTAATGGAATAATAAACCGAGCTAGAGTCAAAGAAAACGAATACATCAAAATCCACAAGGAAACTAAGTTCCTGTAGCTGGCTGTATACCACGTATCACAAAAATTTTTTTAAAATCCTTTATAAAATGTATATAAATTAAAAAACCCAATCGGGCTATGTCATGAAGACAAAACGTTTTCGGAATCCATATTCCATCATCACTGTCTAGGTGTACATGTTTTGAGCCACTAAATATATGGGTAAAAACCCGTTAATAGTTACAATTGGTTACAATTTAGTCTACATTATAGTCTTATATATTAGGATGTTAAAGTTACCAGTCGATTTGATAACATGGCAACGTACGACTCCACATGAAGTTGCTGGTACTGAAACAAAGTGTCTACGAGGACTTGATGATGATGATGATGATGAATCTCTTATGAAGACTTTTGAAGTTTCGTCCAATTCCTGTCTGACTCCTTTGTACTACGTTCTGCATAACACTAGTTACGTAAGGAGTACAGTTAACCCTTCAATAATATCATCGATAATAGTATTGGACATAAACTAGTACCATACAAATTGAGATGAACAAAACATTGTAATAAATTTAGCTAAGCTGAGTTGAAGAACAGGACAATAAATTTAATAGCAATCAGAAACTAGCAAAAAGAAAAAATCTATATGAACGATGACGTGAACAAAAAAAATTAATTATGTATAGGAAGGCAAGGAAAAAGATCCAAGGGGACAATAAAAAAAATCGGCTTCATTAAAATTACTACAGAAAAGCAATGTGGACATGAAACTAAAAACTGTTTAAATAAACCAAAAACCTGACAGAATTATCAGACTAACAAGATATACCAGAATAAATGACAGACCAGCTAAGAAAAGGAAAAGAATACAGTGATAAAAAAATTGAAAAATTAAAAAGAATAAACTAAAAAGAATACCACTTGTAATGTAGGACCGATCTTATAGTATTACCATAGTTCGGCTTTGGAAGGGAAAGAAAATCGAAGGTAAAGAAAGTATAGAGGACAAAAGAAGAATGAAAAAAGAATAATATAGAGCATGGACTAAATCATCTCGAGAGACAAAAGACAAAAGAAAAGTGAGATGCAAAAGACAGAAAAAAAAAGAAATAAAACTACGACAGCTTTCTTCCTGAGAGTTGAGTATGAAAGATTGAGAACTAGAAAAAACAGAAGCTTTAATAGAACTGTAGCATTTTAAGTCCCCTCGTATATGTGATATATTGAGGTCCCCTCATATATGTTCGAGAGATCTAAGAATGTTTTTGATGTAATTTTGTTCCTATTGGAACCCAAATGTTTTCAATTCTTTCCTGGCGTCGAAAAGTGATATAAATCATTTTAGAGTTGTTTATTATTTTAAAGATGTGTATTTTCTCAGCATTTTCTTTTAATGTTTTATTCGAAGTCGCCTTATAATTTTGGTACGTCGTAGACGTTCTTCTGCGTTTTAATTCCTGTCAAGTGTTTGTTTATTTTCAACCTATATGAACGAATTTTTAAATTCGTCATTAATGTTTGGGTCGCTGTAGGTGCAAGTGTAGATCAAATTCTTAATTGGTTCGCTGTGTGGATCACAAGTATGGATCCGCAAATTCACCGTCGAATTTGTGTTTTCTTGTTTTTGGCCCCTTTGTGTAGAAGTATGTAGCAGTAAAGCCTTAAGTAGTTAGTGTATCCTAATAGGGGGATTTGTGCAGTACACTGATGAAATTTTGAAGCAGTATAAAGGATGTCCCACCAGTTTTGTTGTCATTTTCCTGTTTGATCCAACTCCATCTACGTCAGATCTTCGTTCCAGAATATGGAAATGGTTTCCTGTTGTTCCAGTAAGTTCCTGTTTGATTTTCAGAAGTTTGACTGCAAAATTATTAGTGAAAAATCAACGTAACATTTAATGTTTTAAATTTTAAAGTAAAGACAGACATTTTTTTGCTAAAGTAATAATTGCTTTCATTGTTTAAAAGGATAATTTTTTTTATTTGTAAAAATTTTTATATTTACCACAGTTTATACGTCAGTATCATTAGTAAGTTTTTGTAGCATCTCCTGAATTTGTAAATCAGTAGAACGCATGTAGGTTTTTTGTATTTTGCGACTATTGTGGTAATATTTTGTATTTTTTTTGAGCATTCTTGTGTTCTCTATGTTTTGTAACTGTTTGTGGTAAGACACAATAAATGTTAAATTTTGTTTCTTAACATTTGTTTATTTTGTAACTAACCCTTTTTGAGTTTTATTTGAAAAAGATATGTTTTTTATGTTTAATAATTATATCTCCAGTTACAACTAGCTGTTGTGATGGTTATAATTAGGCACCTCAAAGTGGCGCTCTATATAAATTACTAGAGGTGTTTCCTGTTTTTTTATGGTTTGTTTGTCCCAAGAGATTTGTATAAGTACCCCTTTATTTCATTTTTTTGTAGTTGCCCCAATCCAACCCCCTTATCCACGACACCAGCTCTCCTACCAAAACCTGAGTGCCGTTTGCATATGTTTCGATTATTTTGCTTGCCCTTCTCCGCCCCCAGTAGTTGCTTCCCCCAATTTTCTACCCCTAATAGTAATACCCCTATGGTAGGCAAAATCTATCGTTACAAAACCAGATAGAAATCCTGGACTAAAAGAGATATGTAATGATGCAAAACAATTATATTATTCTTGTTACGATTATTTACGAATGAAAGTTAAACTTTCTAGGTAATTCTTCTTTAAGATTATTAATAATTTGTAATATTTCAGCATTCCAGAGCAAAAGCCAAAACCATTAAAATATGAGGACTGTTACGTGTCTACAATGCACAGTAGTTATACTACTCCATATCAGTATCCAATTAAGAGGGTAAGGCTTTGTAAGTTAAGTATAACAGTTTTTAAATTTATTTTGGCCGTGAACCAAGAAAATAACTTTACAAATTAATAGCGTAAAAATTTTTTTATACTCGGTATTACATATTACATAATAAATATTACAAATTAGGATGCCTTTATATCCTGGTATACTGCGGACTTTGTGGATATCGTTTTCTCCCTTTTGTATTAATGAATAGGTTGGTGATAGGATGAGTTGCCCTTTGGTCCTTAGTTAAATAAGCTCATAATAAATTGTATTTAAATTAACTTTAGTATTATATTGGTTTGTTTATAGTAAATAGCGTTAACTTAATTTAATATATAAACAAAAACCTAAACCGACCTACACTAACGTTTTGAAACGATAATCTACTTTAAATTTTAAAGTTTTACTTTTGGTGGGGATAATATTTCACTAATTAAAAGCTTCGTATTTGGCAGAAAGAATAATTTAAAAAAAAATAAATGTCTATGGTGAGAAGTAAAAGTTTGGAGAAGAAGAAACAAACAGAAAACTTAGAAACAACAACCATGGAAACAGAAAGACCGAAAATATTTAAAAAGATTTTACAAGAAATGCAAAGGCAATCGCAAAAAATCGATGAAAATCAACACGAAATAAGACAAGCAATAGAACTAAACAACAAGAAATAAAAAACTGAAGTATGTTGAAAATTTCGAAACATATAAGGAAAATATCAGAAACCATCTTAATAATGAAGCGAGCCTTTGGTTTGACAGTAAAGAAAATGAATTTACTAGTTAAGAAATCTTTGAAAAAAGATTTTTAAATTATTTCTGGGATAAAATTCAGTAACTTGAAATCAACAAAGAACTGCAGAACGGGAGATACAATGAAAGGATGGGAATGTCAGAAAAAACCTATGCATTACAGGTCTACAACAACGACAAACATTGTTAATACAATTATTCATCGGAACAATTAGTAGAATTAATTACCAGACATTTTGAGAAAACGTTAGAAGATCATATCACTTTGCAAAATTACAAAGACATTGATAGTCTTTGTCAATTTTTACAAATAAGAGAATCGCGTGTACGAGACATAAGTACTAGAAGACCACAAGCAAAGCAGGACTACAAAGATAGGGGCCAAAATTATTGTCAAGAACGGCCAAAAAGAGAATGTATCCTGAGGAGAGAATACGAAAATAGAGAAAATAAGAGAGAGAATTTATATCCAGGAACTAACAAGAGAACATAGACAGATACAGAGAAAATTTTAATAGAAATACATACATAAACTCTAAAGAAAATAACACTAACAGGAAAACAGATGAATAAGGATATCGGGACAACAGATACAACTCAGAAATGCCAGGACAAATGAGAAGAGAGGTCAATAAGTAGAAAAATATGAGGAAGAGAGATAATGCGATGACAGAAGTAATATAGAAAGACAACAGGAGGGTTTTCACGAAGGCGTACACTAGAAACAGAGAGACAAACCGGAATCTTTTGTCGGCCAAAGGAATTTATAAAACTGGCAGGACATAAGAGAAAAGAAAATGGATAAAATTTAAAATTTGTGAATAAATTTATAAATGAAACACCTATAAAAATTTTGCTAGACTCTGGCTCCGAAATCTCACTGGTAAATAGAAAATTGATATAATAAGTTAATTTGACAAATTTAATTTACAAAATACCTATGGTGAATCTATTGGGCGCATATAAACGAACATTGGCAATAATAAATTAAGATAATATGAAATTATAACAATATATATATATATATATATATATATATATATATATATATATATATATATATATATATATATATATATATATATATATATATATATATATATATATATATATATATATATATATATATATATATATATATAAACTGAATATATCAAGAAATATGAAAAAATTTATTCGACAGCCTTTTAAAAATAAAGTTATTGATAGCATAGGTTAAGTTTTTCGCAAAGGTCGTGTTTTAAAAAAGAAATAAAACCGACTGACATCAAAATCCATCGAATATAAATAAAACAATCGAAATGGATAAATAAATTACCATTTTTATACGGCATTTTTCTTTGAGCTGATCCGTTTTTGTAAACAACCAGAAATTGTACCTCAACCAATATAATAAGAAAACATTATTCTTAAAAAGTCGAATTGCACTGAAGATAATAATCTAAAATCCTTCCTCTCTGAGTAAATATCAAAGGATATTTTTTGTAACAATAAAACACTGAAAACTTTGTTTTCAAAACTTCCACAAAATTTATCATCATCAAACCCATCATTGCGAGCACTGCCGACGTCCATTTTGTGGTGAACATTGCGCCCTTTGTTGTCAGCAGTCTAGTTCTAAAATGTGGAATTTATGATTTTTTTACGATTTTTAGTTTTTAGAAACATCTCTTTGTTTAAAATAATTTGTAACATTAAGATAAATAAAATACTTTTTCAGTGATCAATTTTTTTTTCTCAGCGGAGTAAATTTTACGATGGTTAGTGTAAATAGAGGTAAAAATAAGGCTAGTATTCTAGGGTTAAACAAAAACGTAATAAAAGGGAATGGGTATTGTTATTGAATGCTATTCAGAAAAAATAAGCTGTTTTTATTTCTTAGAATCACTGGTTTTTTAGCTGACTTTGGCTGATCCTCCTTTTCTACAAAACAGAAAATTCTCTCATTCTCCCAAATGCAAGTTTCTTGACGATACGTTTCTTAAAGAAACCAAAGATCTTCAGCTCCACAAAATCAATCGACACGTGTCATATAATTGTAACACTAATATGTACACAGATGGAAGTTCTGGATACGTCAGAGAAAATAAATGCTATGACTTAAATTTCTATGAAGATGATAAAACTTGCTAAAATGTAAACCAAATGTTTTATAATAAATAACTCTTTATAAATAAAGTTTTCCCAATAAAAACAGGCATATTATTTTTATTTACTTGTGTGGATCCTACCTTATCAAAAATAAATATGACGAAAATGATGAATCAAAGAAGAGAACGAAGATGAAATTTTTCTAATAATTAGTAGATAAGATGAACGAATATTAAATTAACTGCTATTAACAAAAAAAGTTAAAAAGGGAATTGATAACAACAATTGGTTAAAGAATGGCAATGGATCTTAGATGCAGCTACTTGGAGTTTTACAGGATTAGATTCAAAAGAACAATATATAAACGACGAATCAGTACATCTAATATTTTAAATTAAAACCTCCTTTGAAATTTTAAAATTTAGTAATTATTAAGGGTAAATTTTAAGAGTAAACTAAATACTTACTATGTCGGGATAGTATTATGAGGTTTTCTTCCTGGTCTTTTCCTTATGATTTACTATGGAATCACTACCAAACGAAGGTTACTGTCTTCATTGCATGTGGTTGTCCACAGACGAACCACATGCTACGATTTTTCTGACGGGTATTCTAAAGTTGATTTTATGTAATCGAATAAACTATCATAAAATAACGTCGTTCCAAAAACGCAACTCAGCAATATTGGGAATATCATTTTAAAGTCGTCGACTTTAAAATGTATAATATATGACTCAACTGTCAATATGAATAAGAAAAATAAAATTAAATTATTAGAAAACATTTTTACCAAGCAACAAAAAACAAACTCTGAAGTGGAAATCAAAACGTCAAAAATAAACTTACTTAAATTGTGGCTTATTTCCGAAAAAAATAGTAATTGAAATTAATAGGCTCTTATTTTTGTGAATTAGTTTTAAATCAAATAGGCATCTAACGATAAGGAATTGAGGCGGTAGCTGGAAGAAGGGCCTATCTGCTAAAAGTGTATTTTAAGAACAAGCATTTAAAGATTTACCATCCATTCCTAAGGTGAACCAAGATTTGCATTGTTTAAATGTTTAAGTTTTAAGAATTTTCGATCCATTGATAAAATAATAGAGATTACCTTTATAAAATATGTCTTTTTTTTCAAATGAAGAGTATTAAAACAAGTTTACATACGCCCTTCTTCTGGAGAACACATTTGACAGATTAAAACGTGAAAGTTTTATTTTGTTTATACTGCATAATATTTATTATAATTTTATGCTAAATTTCCTCGTCATCTAAGTCATCAGCACTACTCTCATTGTTCTTTTCAGCCGGTGTGCTTTCTTGAAATAAAAGATTGTAGAAGTTTCTACTTTCTTCTCTTAAGTACTGAAACAAGTCTCTCACGTCTTTAATTTTAGACTGATTAATAGAAACCCGAGGTAAAGGTGTAAGAGCAAGGTCAAGTGGCAACGTTTTTGCATATTTAAAAGGGGTATACATTTCAAAGTAGCTTTTAGAAGCAGACAGTGTCCCACAAGGTTTATTCTTCAGCACGCGATACTGTTGTCCTTTAAACTCATAATCCCAGTCAAGTATTATACAGGAGTCATGTTTTAGGCAGAAAAGAGAAGGAGTTTGTCTGCGCTGTACGATTTTTTCTAGGTAGACTTTGGGTTTCTAGATATCTTAAACTCTTTTTAAGGCCTGCCTTATAACACCAAAATTTCTGTCGCACTTATTAAAGAAGTGTCGACTAACAGGATAAATATGTATCACTTCGACTCTGTATAGTTTTAATATCCAAGAACAAAACCGTAACAAAGTCTGATTTTTATTTCGGCCTCCAGCTGCATCTGATAGAAGGACAATGTGCTTGGAATTAGGATAATCTGTTAATTTATTGTGAATACAGTCAAAGATAAATAAAGCAACGCTACTTGCTTTCCTTTTACATTGAGATTCCATGAAGGAATATACATATTATGATGATCCAACACGATGCACGTGTATATTGAATACGTACATCCATAAAAGTCTTTTATATAGAACGGTTTTGTTATGTTGAGCTTTGGCAACAGTAGATTTTGTGCGTAATCAAATTCCTCAAAAAAATTAATTAAAATCCTTTGTAAAAGGTATATATATATATATATATATATATATATATATATATATAATTTAGCTCTCCAGGCCTAGAAGGCCCATGGCTTGGGTTACTATTCTTTTCCATTCTTTTCTGTTTGTTGCTTTATTTTTCCAGTTTGGTATTTTAAGTTTTTCTATGTCTTTTTCAACATCCTTCTTCCACCTGGTTTTCGGTCTGCCTTTCTTCCTTTTCCCTCCTATTTCTCCCATTAGCATTCTTTTTGGCATTCTCGTGTTTTCCATCCTTTGGATGTGTCCCAACCATCTCAGTCTTTGTGACTTTATGATCCCTACGATATTCGGCTCTCCATACATCTCCTCTAATTCCATATTTGGTCTTTTTATCCATATACCATTCCATAATTTACCTCCAAATATTTTCCTTAGGACTTTTCTTTCCCAGACTTGCAGCAAGACTTGCTCGGATTTGTTCATTGTCCATGTTTCACTGGCATATAATACAATAGGTCTTATTACTGTCTTATATATTCTTATCTTAGCCCTTCTAGATATGTTTTTGCTTCTTAATAAATTGTTTAGTGCAAAAATACAACGGTTACCGGCCATAATTCTCGCTTGGATTTCTTCCTTCATATTTGGTCTTCTCGTGAATGTCGCTCCTAAATACTGGAATATTTCTACTTCTTCGAATTTATATGTTTTTTCATCTGTTATTACTGTCAGATATTGTTCTTGTAGGTAATCTCTTTCTGTCCATTCCATATATTTGGTCTTTTCTTCATTTATGTACATCCCTTTCTTTCTCGCTTTCATTTCTAATCTTTTTATTATTTCTTTTAATTCTTGCTTACTTCTGGCTATCAGTACAATGTCGTCAGCGAATGCTAAGCATTGGTGTTTTCTTTGATATATAAGTCCTGACCTGTTGATTCCAGCTTCTCTGATGGTAACTTCGAGGACGATACTGAACAACAGCAATGACAGTGGGTCTCCTTGTCGCACCCCCTCACTAACCTCAAACTTATCTGTTTCTTCGCCATTTATTTTAACCCTATTCTCTGTTTTTCGGAGTGTCATTTTTACCATTCTTATCAGTTTTTCACTAATTCCCATTTCACGTAGTGCTTTGTATATTTCTTTGCTCTTTATCCTATCGAACGCTTGTTTAAAGTCGATGAATAGGGCCATTGTATCTTTCCCATATTCGTAGCTTTCTGCTTGTATTTCGCGCAGTAGGAAAATTTGATCCACTCTTAATACCATAGTGAAAAGTAATCACATTTTTATCTCGAAAAAGAAAATATAACGATCACATCACAGCTACAGATGGAAATTAATTACATTTACTTTTAAGTAAAGTGCATACTCAATTTTTAATTGTAATTAATTTGTTCCCAGCTCTGATATCTAATAAAAAGTCTATATTGTACCAAAGTGTCGTTATATTATACGCGTTGACAGTACACGCAAAAATTTTAACAAAGCATACTATTTGCCTTTAGGTACTGAACGTAAGAGAGTATGCAAAATATTCTTCATGAATACCCTAGATATTTCCGAGAAAACCATCAGAACTGTTGTGAAAAAGAACAACAACTGCACCAGATTAATCCATCTCTACGACGACGTCAGGGATCATATTAACTCCATTCCGAGAATCGAGAGCCATTATTGTAGATCTCGTTCTAAACGCGAATATATAGAAGGCGGTCTTTATTATTTAAAGAGAAAATTCTTTCAAGATCAGAAAAAGAAAAAGAAAAAGAAAAAGAAAAAGAAAAAGAAAAAGAAAAAGAAAAAGAAAAAGAGAAAGAGAAAGAAAAAGAAAAAGAAAAAGAAAAAGAAAAAGAAAAAGAAAAAGAAAAAGAAAAAGAAAAAGAAAAAGAAAAAGAAAAAGAAAAAGAAAAAGAAAAAGAAAAAGAAAAAGAAAAAGAAAAAGAAAAAGAAAAAGAAAAAGAAAAAGAAAAAGAAAAAGAAAAAGAAAAAGAAAAAGAAAAAGAAAAAGAAAAAGAAAAAGAAAAAGAAAAAGAAAAAGATAAACAAAAAGTTACTTAGATATTTATAGTTGAAGTATATGACTTGCAGGCTGTAATGCCTTGTCCACAGGGCGAGGTTTCTAGTGTTTATTATATTTCGAAAGTAAATGTACTTAATTTTATAATTACGGTACGTGCCTCCACACCCCTTTCGGAGTACGGTACGTGCGACAGTCAAATGCACACAAGTAAGAGAGGGTGGTTTTAGTTGGTAGGCAGGATAATAAATAGACTTACAATAGAGGTAGCATAAAAAAATTTCAAAACACAACCCTCAGAAAAATTGTGAGTACGCCACTGGTTATGCAAGGAGCACTATTGTTTATAAATACTAAAATAATTAACTAAAAACTCCTAAATAGTTTTGTAAAACTAAATAGGTTTTTTATAGATACATTACTTATAGAGTGTAAATTTTATAATATCATTATCATACTTTCAAAATAAAAGTTGCAGTATCTACTATTGTGTAACTCAGCATGACCGGTTCAAAATTCAAACCGATAACATTTATATTAAGTTTTGTTATAATCTGCCAAAGTGTTGTACAAAGTAATTGATATGGCAACCCTGTTAGTATGACGTTTCGTTTGAAGCGTTTCGAAGCCGAACGTAATGCTATCTATCGATGATAAATACTACCATTGTTTCAGATGGAGCCATCTCCCTACATTACAATTTGAAGGCGGCAGTTCAAGACATAATTCTTGTTTAACGAGATTTTTCATATATTTAGGAAAAAATATTTAACGTTTTATTGCAAATATTTTGCACTTTTACAGTTTTATATATGTTGTTATTAAAAAAATTTTCGGTTTCTTACCGGTAACTTTATTATAAGCCGAAACATATTATTTTTTCCTATTGGGACAAAACTGTAAATTCAAAATTTTTCAAAAAATTCATAAGTATTTCTTATAATTATATCTTGATGCTGTAAAAAAATTAACAAAATCCTATTTTTGGTTCTCCCGCTTTATACTTGGAAAAAAGCAGTTTTTTTTGAGTTTTTTCAAAAACGAAAACATGAAGTTTGCTTAAAAGTTGTCAAAATACTTCTAGTCATCACATACACCTTCTCAAATTTTTTCAAATTTTTTGAATTTGGAGTTTGTCTTTTGGGGGTGCAGATCAACCTTAAAATGCAGTCATTTCTTGAAAAAATTTGAAAGATAACAGTGCAGTTAAACTGTCTTAAGTTACGAGTTATTATAGGGACGGCGTTATGCATCAATAGACCAAGCACCAAAAATTGATTTTGAGATATTTGACTTCAAAGTTTTCACTCTATTAAAATTCAGTATATGTTATATTAGGGGATAAAGGGGTAGAATGCGAAAACATGGAGTTGAATCCAGTTTACTCCAATTAGCCTCTTGTACTCAAATCCGACTCTCACCTTCATGCTGGTATCCCTGTAAACCGAGCAACCCAACTGGAGATCCGATATCCAACCCGGGTGGAAAGTTGGGTCGGGAATTGACGAGAGCTGGTGAAATGGGCCTCCGAAAAGGGGGTTTGGAAAAACCTTGTGTTATGAAAGCTACAAAGAAAGAAACCGGACTGTCTAACCTACGACGAACTTGCAAACGAAATAAGGATAACGATTTAAAAATTTCCACCTGAAACGTAAGAAGCCTTTATCAGTCTGGAGCCACTGCTCTGCTCATATAAGAAATGAATAATGCCAAAGCAGATAGCATTGCTTTACAGGAAATGAGGTGGATTAGCTCAGGTATTCTGGAAAAAAATAACTGCAATATTTACTACAGTGGACATCCTACCCGACACGAATTTGGTGCCGGATTTATTGTAAGCAGCAAGGTCAAACAGTGTAATCGATTTCAAAGCTATTGATCATAGGATATGTCGAATAAGACTTAAAAGGAAGTTCGCTAATATTAGCATTATTAGCATACATGCTTCAACGGAAGAAAAAGAGGATAATGAAAAAGACATGTTCCATGAGGCACTAGACCGAGAGTACGATAAGTTCCCGAAAAATGACATCAAAATAATAGCAGGAGACTTTAAAGCCAAAGTCGGAAGAGAGAATATATTTTCTCTCACCATCGGAAAGGAGAGCCTACTCGTAGAATCTAATGATATTGGTCTCAGAATCATAAACTTTTCGATGTCTAAGAACATGGTAATAGCTGGGACAAGATTTCCTCATAAAAATATACATAAGGGAACTTGGAAATCTCCTGATAATGAATCGATTAACCAAATAGATCATATAATCATCGATGCAAGACTTATTAGATGTTAGGTCTTTTACAAGAGCAAACACAGATAGTGATCATTATCTAGTTAAAGCACGATTTAAAGAGAGACAATCCAATTTAAAAAAGGAGATGGGAAGAAGGAGAGAAAAAATCGACATTAATAAACTAAAAGATCCCAACATTGCAAATGTATACAGACAGCAAATAGAAGATTAAATAAGGACAAAAAACTTAGAAAAAGAAGAAAATATTAACCAACTATGTGCAAATATACGAGATATTGTGTACAGAAATCCGTTGAAATATTGGGCAAAACCAAGTCAGAAAAAAGAAATCATTGGTTTGAACATGAGTGCGAAATGGCCACAAATAGAAAGAACGCAGCATAACAAAAAACCATTGATGCAGGCTGTACACGGAGAAAAAAAGAAGAATATAGACGTCTTAGAAGAGAGGAAGAACGTATCCATCGACGTAAGAAGAAGGAATACGAACAGAACACTCTCAGTGAGATACAAAGTTTGTTCGATAAAAATGAAACGAGGAAATAATACAAATCCTTAAATACTATCCGTCGAGAATTTAAACCACGATTAAAAATTTGTAAAGACACTAACGGTGAAATTCTACATTATAAAAACTCAGTTCTTAACAGATGGGCACAACATTTCAGCGAACATCTAAATATAAACGATATTGAAGAAGAGTACAACATAGAAAATGAACAAAATATACAACGTTAAATACACAGTGAAGACCCACCAGAGAAGAAATGTCAAATGCGATCCTAAAACTTAAAGACAATAAAGCCCCAGGAATCGATGAAATCCGTTTGGAAATGTATAAAAAAGGTGGTGATCAACTTTTTGCAGCAATCCATAAACTAATAGTACTTATATAGCAGAATGAATGGGTACAAGAAGAGTGGCTGAAGGGAATAATATGAGTGTAAGAACTATAGAGGCATTACTCTGTTAGCATCTGCGTATAAGATCTTCGGCAATGTATTATTTGAAAGACTTAAACATTTTACAAAGGATATTGTTGGTCAATATCAATGTGGGTTTACTGCTGGAAAGTCAACTACACATCAAATTCAAGTACATAGGCAGATTCTAGAAAAGTCACTCGAATATAATATAGAAACAAACCATCTTTTCATTGACAGTCTAAAAGCCTATAACAGTGTAAAAAGAACTGCATTATATAATATAATGATAGACTTTGGGATCCCACCTAAGTTAGTTAAGTTGACCCAACTAACAATGCAAAACGTAAGCTCATGCGTTAGAATTGAAAGAGAAAACTCTGCGTTCTTTGACATTAATAATGGTCTAAGACAGGGGGATGTCTTGGCGTGTCTTCTCTTTAATATTGCCTTGGAAAAGGCAATCAGACAATTAAATATTAGAATGAATGGAACTATTTTTAATAGATCGACGCAAATTCTCGCATTTGCTGACGATATAGTTATAGTAGGCAGAAGTATGAGAGACATGGTGCAGTGTTTTACAAGGCTTGCGGACGCAGCAAGTGAATTAGGACTTGTGGTAAACGAGGAAAAACCCAAATATATGTTGGTTTCTAAAAACCCTCGAAATATCCAACAGAGAATTCAAATTAACAACCATACCTTTGAGCAAGTCAAAACGCAACAAACACGACAAGCCACGAAATAAAAAGACGCATAGCAATAGCAAACAGAACTGTTCACGGCCTCCAGAAACATTTAAAAAATAAAAATATAAAACATGCTGTAAAGCTTAATATATACAAGACCTTAATAAGACCGGTTTTGATATATGGGGCTAAAACGTGGATCTTTTTTCAAAATGATAAAAGACTTCTTGGTATTTTTGAGAGAAAAATTCTTAGAAAGATTTTTGGGGCCGTAAATGAAAATGGGCTATGGCGTCGAAGATAGAACTTGGAACTATATCAGTTATACACCGATCCAGATATTGTGAAATTCGTTAAAGTGCAAAGACTTAGATGGGCTGGACACATTGCTAGGATGTCAGATCACGAATACATGAAGAGAGTAACATTTTCAAAACCAGAGGGCACAAGAAGCAGAGGACGACCACGAATGAGATGGATTGATGATGTGGAAGAAGACCTACAGATTCTAGGGGTTAGAAGACGGAGGGAAGTTGCCAGGAATCGACAGGAGTGACGACTTCTTTGTGAGCAGGCCAAGATCCACAACGGATTGTCGAGCCACTTACGATGATGATGATATGTTACAATAGTCGTAATTTTTTGTTTTCGAAGACAGTTTTTTATGTTTTCTCCAAGTGTGAAATAGTAACTTGCTAATGTTAAAGAAAAATGAAAAAAAAAAAGGCTTTTGCTCGACTTACGATTTTCGCCACATTGTGTAATTGTGTTATACATCAATAGACCAAGGAGGTCGTTTGGTATAGTGATGCGTAACTCAAATATCACTTTTGAGAATGATTAGTAGGCCACAAGCTATTTTTTCTTTTTGGGTATAACAATAAAAGTCGTTGTTTTGAATATTTTATATTACTTAAGAGATTAATCAAAAATATACAAAAAAATTAAACTCAGTGTTAACAGTAGGTACAATTTTCTGAATATTATGAATATAGTAAATAAACATTACTCAAATGGGGGCTTACTGTAAACATAAGCAAAACAGAATATTTAAAAATTGGAGGAAATACCACAGATCTGAGGCTTGAAAACGCAGTCATAAAAGGCTGCAACCAGTATAAATATCTAGGAAGCATCATATCAGCAGATGGCAGAGTTAAGATAGATGTACAAAACCGAATAACCCAAGGGAAAAAATGCATCCGAATACTGAATTCATTACTGTGGTCTAATAAAATAAAGATGCATACCAAACTTCGCGTATACAGAGCAATTGTAGAACCAATTACCACATATGGTGCCGAATGTTGGACGATGACAAAGAATGAACGAGATAAAGTAGAAGTTGTGGAAATGGATTATCTTAGAAGGTCATGTCGAGTATCGAGAATGGAAAGAATCAGGAATGAGGAAATACGAAACCGTACAGGAATTAGAGATACTCTTTCAGATAGAATACAAGGAAGGCAATTACAATGGTATGGTCACGTGATGAGAATGGAGGAGGAGCGGTGGCCAAAGAAAGCCTTAATGTATGTTCCGCTAGAAAGAAGGAAAAGGGGAATACCACCAAATTCCTGGAGAAGAGAAATTACAAAAACAATGCAATCTAGAGGCTTAGAAGAGGGAGATTGGAGAGATAGGAAAAGATGGAGGCTGAAATGCGGGAAGCGGCAATCGCCGTAGGACCCCCGTTATATGATGATGATGAACATTACTCATCTCGGATGCCAAAGTCTAAGTTTCCATCTAAGGTAAGCTTAGTGGCTAAGTTAAGAAAGTGGCTTACCTGTGGACCAAAGAGGAATCAAGTGGTTACTTAGGGATTGCATTGCAACGGGCCGTCCTTTTTGAAGTTTCTTGCGAAGATCTACTTCAACTTCACTAGTGTTAAAATCAGTTTTCATAAAAGTACTCAGTAGTTTATCCTTTCTTATTTCAATTTCTCTTGTTTTAAGCCAGCTTACCTGTACTGTCTCTATGTCTGATTTACGGTTTGTAATCATAGTTTCCAACTTCTTTGTTCCAACGAATTCTTCTTTTTTTATTCTGTGAACTACTAGTGGGTTCTTTTTACGGGATTTCTTCATCACGTTTAAGTAATTATCAACGGTATATAAAAATTGTTAAAATCTTAGGGCATTTTCAATAACTTCAAAATCACTATCATTGGGTAAAACACTATGACCAGAAAAGAGATCGTTTTCAGAATCAAAACTATTTTGATGTTACGGTTTTAGCCGCCATAAGAGTCTGACCACAAAATTACATGTTTTGCAGAAGTAACATTTTCTTCAATGTGTTTCTTAAGACAACTGCCTACTTTCTGGGCTCCCCGACCAGCTTCACCTTCGATCCAAACATAACAATTACCTTCTGGTTGATCGTTGCTCATCTTCATGTCTAGCTTTCTTCTAGATTGTGCATTTTCAGCTTCTTCTAAGTGCACATTTTTTTCTTCCTTTAACTTGTTTAATTTTTCGGTATCTGTGCAATTTTTAATTTCTAATTCAATCACATCTACTACACGTATCTTTTTTCAACTTTTTTCTTTGAAGATTAAATCGTGTTAAAAATATTTTTTTGTAAAATGAAAATTTAACAGGATCATTGTCTGCTTCTTCAATATATAATTCATACATTTTATTAAATGATGTTTCTTCTATTAGGTATTCTCTTTCTGTGTTAGCTCTTCTGTAATGTGACTTGTACTTAGGGAATTTCGTTATGTGCTCAATCACTTTTTGTACACGGTTATCGTTAATTTTATTATGACTTCCACTTTGACCATGACACTCTCGACACCCATTGGACGTTTCATAGCTTTCAATGCTGCATTGACTTTGCAACTTGATATTCTCAAGGTCTGTAAACAGAAAGGTGTACACATTGTCACAGCAGATATTGTGTATATCCTTGTAGTATTTCTTTTGTTACTGGTTTTTGTTCTTTTACGCTTTATTGGGATGTTTGAACAAATTATAGCTCTCTTATTTTTATAGAAAAATTTAAGCAATAACTGACACTACTTCTTAAGCTGAACGCCTTGACAAGTTATTTTCAATAACATTTATGTACTTATGTTGATATATACTGATGCAAAACTAATACAGAAAATTAGTCGCTTGGTCTAGTTATGCAAAATTCAAAATCCAGAATAAGAAGAAAGGCACTTGGTCTTTTTATATATATCTGGTTCACCGTTACTAACAGACTGCTGGGATTTATTCTGTAGGTAGTTTATGCTATTTCCCACCAGAAAGCGCCATAATCCACAATTTGAGAAAATGGCGCTTGCTCTAGTGATGCATAACGCCGTCCATAGAATGTAGAGAAAAGTTTCCAGCAGTATTTTAAACAAAGTTTTCTTTTCAAAGAAGTAGACAATAAAAGTAAAAGTAGAAGAAGAACTGACTGATTGAAGCTCGCAATCGGGATAAGATAAGAAGATTTACTCAGTCCTCTATTGTTCGATCTGATTATGGATAAAATAATAAAAAAAGATTAGTATTCGTAAAAGTACACCTAGCACCCAGTATATGAGTATTAATAATTATTATCGGTTATTTATTTATAGTATTAGTGAATTTATCTTCGCTTTTATATAAACAAAGCAAATTTAAGTACAAACCCCCTAGTTTTAAAATAATGCTCCTTTTAAACTACTCTCCAAATCTGCCACAGCAAGTAAGTATAAACGAAATAGTACACAAATGCCATTTTATCAGCAAGTTTCTTGGCTTCCATTCATTATACTATTTGTATACATCTGGTTCCCCATATAAACTGCTGAATTTTCTTGTGACTAGTGCGGTTACTTGGAAAGCTCTACAGTTGAAATCAGTTTAAACTAGTTCGGACAGGGAGTTCGCTTATTAAGGAAAATTAGATAAGTTTTGAAATGGAGAGTGTCAGAATTAATAGGACCGGAGCCTTTTAGTTGAATTACAGATTGAAAATTTAAATTTAATCAAACTGGAAGACTGGATGGGTTTAAAAGTAAACGAAAAGCGTTAGATCGAAAAAAGCTATTTGTAGAAACATAGTCATATTTATTTTTTTTAAATACGTTGACAAATCTTATTTTTTCTTCAATTATATATATACAGACAACGCAAAAGTCTAGGGATATTTTTATAAATAGACGTATTTTGTTCATCTATAATCAACTTAAAAAAGGTAACACAAGATGTGTAGTTTACATTGTTGTTTAATATGTCAAAAGCCATAAATTGCAAAAAAGAAACAGAAAATTGGAGCAAAAGAAATATATTTCAAATCACCCATGTTTCACATACCACCATAAAATGTCAAAAATACGAAATATAAACTTAAAATACAGTATGGCTACCATGTTGGCTTATCACAGCTCTACATCTACTGTTCATGCTCCTTATCACATTGTTAATGTCTGCTTGAGGTAGTTGTGTCCATTGTTCTCTCAGAAGCTCTTATAATTGAAATTCATTGTAGATATTGCCCATATGTGAAGAAATTATTCGTTGGAGCATGTCCCATACATGCTCAATGGGATTCAAGTCCGGTGATTGCGCTGGCCACGGCAATACATCAATACCCTCGTTATCCAACCAGTTTGTTACAATATGCGCAACATGTGGTCGAGCGTTATCACGCATAACGTAAAAATTTTCTCCAACAGCAGCAGCAAATGGGCTCACAACAGGTTCAAAAATAGTGTCCAAATATTGCTGACTTGTGAGAAAGCCACGTGGGAAAATGAGGTCAGTTCTTCCGTCAATCATGAGTCCGCCCTTTACCATTAATGTACCACCTCTGTATGCATACACTTCTTGAAGATGTCGTAATCAACACATCGACAAATCAATTTAATATTAATATATTCAATAGTAACTACGAACTTACGGTCTGGTTGCTAAGGAATTTGACATGACTTCACAGCCTCCTTGATTTTTGGCAATATACTGTATACAGTCGTTACCACTTTATTTTATTGTATTGTTACGTAAAAATATGAGTCATATTAAAAACCTATAAACATCTTGTTTATTCACTTATGTTTTAGATTTTACGAGACCCTTCCATTAGCTGGCAGAAATTTATCAGAAACCGGTCGGACTATGACCCGGATTTACCTTCTAGTATAAATCAGAGGGATTCTCCTGAATTCTAGGCCAGTTGTATTTTTATATATAATAACGGAGCTTTCATTGAAGGAGTTAGTTAATATCTGAAGACCCGCGCCCGCGATTTTAATTGTTACGTTCACCTATATAAATTATGTATTATTCGTTAAATAAATTGATATAAATTATCGTGCTTTTTAATAAATTAAAATAAGAATAATATAATAAGTTAATAAAGACATTATAAATTAAATAAAGACATAGCAGTTAAATAAATTCACAACAGTATTATTAATCTACGGTCCATTACAAAGCCATTATCATTTGAATAGACTTAGTTATTTTTAATAGATAAACAATCTACATTCTGTATCGAACAACAATGGGCCACTTCATTCGAGCATTTATTGTAATTATGTTATTTGTTTGCCTTTAGTATAAAATAACTTCTTTAACAATTTTCATTGTACAACAAATTTTAAATTAAATGTTATGAAATACAAGCACTGGTTTCCTTTACACTCTGTATACTGAAGTTCAAATGTGATGAGTTTGGTACGGTTGCACTCAGAAAAATATGAGCTTTTAATTTTTTAGATAAAAATATGCCCTTTCTCTTTAAAAAAATTATCGATGATCTCTCATCTGCTAAGATAGTGGGGATAAAAGGTAGTTTTTTCAAACAGGTTAAAAAACAAAAATAAAAATCAATCTGTCAGAGCTTTAACTCTAAAATTAATTAAGTCATAAGAAAATAAACCGTTTTCACACTTTATGAACACACTTTATATTGATTTCTTGATTTCTCCAATAAAATATGATAAAAAACTAACAATTTTTTTTAAGTATATAGTTTTAAAATGCGTCGTATAACTACAGATGTACAAATTGGTTTTTCTAATTCCATGACAACAGGTGCATTGTTTATTGACATAAAAAGTGCATATGACAATATTGACTTAAATATACTCTGTGATAAACTTGTGTTTCTTGGCATTCCAAAATCGATAGCACATTTACTATCAAATCTATACAAAGCCAGAAGTGTATCGATAAGAGTAGGACACAATATTATTGGACCCAAGATCACATCAAAAGGTATTCCACAGGGAGCTGTTTTAAGTCCACTTCTTTTTAATTTGTACACATACGATTTGCACAATTTATGGTCTCCCAATATTGTTTGCTTACAATATGCTGATGATATTGTCATCTACTCATATAAGAAAACATACAGTGAAAGCACTACTGAACTCAAACATATTATGTACAACTTGTATAATTGGACTTGGTTAAATGGATTCAATATTTCGTACCAAAAATGTGCCGTAGTATGTTTTTCAAGAAAACACCCTATTAAACATTACGCTGTAACCTTACATGGCAATGATATTCCAATTGTTTCGGAATTTAGATATCTTGGTGTCGTACTTGACAGAAAATTGCTTTGGACTCAAATTGGTCGCTGCGAAAAAGGTATTAATTTTCTTAAAATGGTGTGTAAGAGATCGTGGGGTGCAGATCAAACCATTGCATTGAATTTTTATCGAGCCTATATAAGATCTATAATAGATTACTGTTGTGTGGTATATGGGTCAGGTAGCATAACCAATTTACGTAAACTTGATAGAATCCAATTTAAAGCTCTAAGGATTGTGTTAGGATTGATGAAAAGCACTCCAAGTGAAGACACCCTAGCTCTAGCATCTGAAAACCCACTCTCATTGCGCAGAGAATATCTGGCAAGCAAATATTTGCTAAACCAACATTATCGTGGCACTTATAATGCAAAAATAATTAATGAATTAAATAAAGTTGATTTAACATCTACATATTTCATTAAAAAAAACTCTCCACCACTTGCAAGAGCAATTATAACTTGCAACGAACTGAAGTTAATAAATTCCCCTTGTAATCTTATCTGGGAATCGTTGGATATACCACATCTAGCACGTGTTCTAGCTACAAATATTATTATCCCTAAATACCAAAATGAATTTTGCTACACTACTCTTAAAGAAATCTTAAGTGGCTATTCAGATCATATTGTGATCTATACAGACAGGTCAAAATCACTAACATGTACAACCAGTGCTTACTTTGTACCAAAAATGAAGATTAAAAAATCATTTATTTTAAATAATCAATCCAGCATTTTTTCTGCTGAAGCATGTGCTATATACAAAGCTCTTGAATTGTGCTGTGAAAACCAGTGGAACAAAATTGTCGTATGCAGTAATTCACTGTCAGTATTACACTCCTTGCAAAACTTTAAATTCACAATAAATAGCAATATATTCATATTATAAATTTTTCAACAGTTACTAAAACTATCAGATCCATATGGTACTAAATTTCTATGGGTTAAGGGACACTCAGATATTGTTGGCAATACTATTGCTGATTCTATAGCTAAAAATCCATTACAGCACCCACATATGGTGATAGAAGAATTTAACATGTGTGACCTACTTGCCTATATCAAACAACATATTAAATTTAAATGGGACAGACAATGGATTCAGTTTGGTGAAAGCAGGGGTACAAATTACAACCAACAGTAGATGTAAAACAATTTTACAAAGATGTCACACTAAGCAGAAACACAGTGTCAACTGTCTTAAGATTAAAAGTAAATCATGGATGTTTTCCGAAACATCTACACAAAATAGGAGTTCTCCCAACAGACCGATGTGAGTGTGGAACTAGTATAGCTGATTTAAATCACATATTCTTCAACTGCCCACTACATCGTAATACAAGTACGTGGCTGCTAAAAGAATTGATAAAAGAGGGTTTAAGTACACCATTAAACGTAAATCTTCTATTAAGTGAAGACAATATAAAAATTTTAAAATAATTATGATATTTCTTGTAAAAATTATATTAAAGGTATGAGTGTAAAATTGATCGTATGCGTGAATATTTCCTTTGTATGTTTACCATATATGTTGCCCACCTACCTAAACGTGGTTTATGTCTTGTTTGTTACAATAAAGCCACTCTGATGAATCCCTGAGCGTGAAAAGTATCCTCCTTGTACAATCCTGTATGAATGAATACTAATATCTATATGTAATTACGTGGCTAAAGGTTTCAAGCCAAAGGCATTAAAAAAAATAAAAAAAAAATGTTTTAAAATGCAATGAGCTAAGATGACTTTGTTTTATTTCAGCAAATTTGTGTTTAATTTTGACTTTTGTTAGAAAAGTTTACGCTATAAAGTACGGCAGTAAATACAACACTTCGCTCCCCAGTCAAATTTACTACCTATGCTGATGACCTTGTAATTTATTGTCATGGTGTTGCGACCACTACTACTTGCAAACTTCTCCAAACATCAGTGGACTTATTACAAAATAGATTGACTTCCCTCGGCCTGTCCCACTCATCTACAAAATCACAACTCATCAAATTCACCAGAAAAATACTCTCCACTGCCCCTAAAATCTTAGTGAAAAACCACCCTCTCCCAGTCGTCGATCACCGCAAAATTCTAGGACCAATATTCGACTCCCGACTTTCTTGGAAACAACATATTCAGGAAACTAGAGCAGAGTACCTAAAACGTTTAAATATTATCAAAACACTTTCCTACTACCAATGGGGCGCTAGCGAATGTACACTATTAAAAGTTTATAGGTCTCTTATTCGCTCTAAAGTCGATTACGGTAGCTTTATATATATGTCAGCATCCAAAACATCCTTACAAACCCTTAATTCAGTACATAATATTGCTATCCGCCTCTGTTTAGGAGCTTTCCTTTCTTATGCTACCTCTTCTTCAGCTAACCTTTCTTATCCAGTACACAGACTACTGACATTACCCAACTATAAAAGTACTCACCCTCCTGCTCCACACATACATCCTATCCCCCTCTTACTTTCAATTTTAATACCACATATAAATTTATCCCTAACTAACCCTCTCCCGATCCCGCAGAATTCTCCTGGGACTAAAACTTTACCGAAATTTAATGAGTCACTTACAAAGTTTAGTAAGGCTGAAAACAACCAGGATTTGATTAGGAAATCCCTACTAGAAATTCTTAATTTTAAGAAATTCGATCGAGTCCTCTACACTGATGCATCAAAGAGCAAAACAGGGGTTGGTTGTGCGGTTACCACTACGGAAACAGTCGTTAGATCATGTCAAATACCTGCCACATGCAGCGTTCACACTGGTGAACTGTATGCTATTTACCAAGCCTTCAAACTCTGCACAGCACCCAATCAACATATTGCTATCTGTACAGACTCCCTCGCCTTCATCCAGTCCATCAATAAAATCTATTCACTAATCACCCTCTTGTAGAAAAAATCCATGACACCATCATATGGATTCCCCCCCACATCGGGATTACGGATAACGACAACGCCGATCGCTTTGCCAAAGAAGCTGCTATATCCAATTTTACACTACGTAATATACAAATCGTCAGTGACCTAAAAACTAGTATAAAGAAACTTGTATAAAATTACTGACAGAATCATTGGAACCAATCCACTACACTTCTATACCAAATATATCAGATGATTAAGCGGTTGGTTATCCCTGGTATACCTAGAAATGAGATGTTTGTCGCTAGAAGATTGCTTATAGGTCACACCAGACCTACACATAGTAACCTAATGGATTCTTCACCTTAGCCAACCTGTCACTATTGCCAATCTCCACTGCCCTCATTATAATAAACGTCGTCAAGAACTGGGCATAAAGGGCAACATCACAGATATATTATCGAACCAGAGCCAAGTCATCACAGCTGTCTAGTTCCTGAAGCTAGAAAACTTACTAAATAATATTTAACTATAGTATATAATATGTATTTGTATCTTATATATAATTGTATCTACGGTGCCTCGTGCTAATGGCCGAAGCTGTCACAAGCACGTTAAATTAAATAAGAAAAAAAAATACAACTGAAATAAATTATTTTTTAGCACGTAATTTTTCTACAAATAGTTTGTTTCCTTTATAAGGTCAATTACTACTCTGACAATAAACGCATAAACATTTATCTTATCAATAAAAAAACTTAAAAACTCAAGTTCCTATTTAATTTTTTTGGAATTTCTTAAAAATTTACCAATTACCGTTTATAAAATGATAACAAAATCCCGAAAAGATTTTGATTGTAAAAATGGGACAAAGGAAATGATAATTCGTGTATTATTTACTTTTATAACAGTTCCGTAGCTTTAAACGTAAATGTAAACAAATTGAAAAAAAAAAAATTACAAGAAAAAGCAAACATTTTAATGGCACTGAAAAACTATAAAAATATAATAAAATTACTACGTAAAAAATTTCTCCTTGGGTGGATTTTCTGTTGTGTAAAATATTCGACAAAATTCGGATATTAGGTCACAACCAAATCTTTTGTCGATACTTTTTACTGGGATTTTTGACGTGTGTGGTATGTGCGGTGTCCAGCAAATCTACATTTCAAATAGGAATAGGAAATATACGGACTTGTTTCCTGATGTACAGCTATTCTACAAGGTGGCCCTGCGATGAAGAATAACTTTGAGCATTTTTAAAATACTGAAGACCTCGGATAAAATAAAATATACGAGCCCCTTCCCATATCAGTTGGCCCAACGTTAGATTGATAAGAAAATGTTTTGGGAGACGTTCTTCAGACATTCTCTGTACATAACCACAAAGATGAATTCTTTCTGCTTCATTTTCATGTTTTCTTTGTTCAAAATCTATTTGATCGTATAGTTGTATTAGATTCAAATAATCAGATTCATATAAATTTCGAAAGCGATAAATACTATAATTATTACAAATTTCTAAAGTAAGACTCCACGGTAAAGGTGATATTTCAACAAAGTCAGTTATGTCCAAGATATTTTCACAAATAGTTTTTTATAGATTGTGTGCGTAGTGTTGGTACCATCTTGCTGTTTTTCTGCAACAACAAATAAATGTTATTCAACAAGATAATGTCCTCACGGAAGCGTATTAAATGATTTTGGTATTAAGTACCGCTTATCGTCATAAGGACTTAGACTTTGGATTGCTCGATGCTAAATACTGAGTGTTGGTACGACCGAATACATCTTTGGCTCGCGGTTTGAATTTTGAATTCTTTAAGACATGTTTCATATTCTTCGTACGTAATTTTATTTCGAACGACGTTAGATTTCACTTCTTTTGCCTTTTTCGTTATTCCCAAATTTACTAAGTCACATTCAATTCTCTTTGTTTAGTTGTTTTCCTTCTTCTTCTTTTGGCATCATAACCCTGGATGGGTCTTTGCCTGTCTGGCTATGTCCTTCCATTCAGATCTCTCTTGTACCCTTCTTCTCCATTGTCTTATGTTCATTGATTTCAGGTCGTCTTCCACGTCATCCAACCATCTCGTTCTGGGCCTTCCTTTTTTTCGCCTTCCTATGGGCTTCCATTGTAACATTTTCTTTGTTGTTTTTGCATCGTTTTGTCTCTGCACATGTCCCAGTCTTTGACTTTTAACAAATCTTACAATGTCATAACCTTCATTTAACTCATTAACCTCGTCGTTTCTCCTGATTCTCCATGTGCAATCTTTCTCTTGTACCGGGCCATATACTTTCCTCAGTATTTTTCTCTCGAATGTCCTGAGTTGGGCTTCATCTTTTTTCGTCATTACCCAAGTTTCACATCCATAGGTTACTACGGGTTTAATCAGTGTTCTGTAGATAGTCATTTTGGTTCTTTTGTCTAATAATTTCGATGTCATCAATCTTTTATTAGCATAGTATGTACGATTCCCGCTGGAAATACGTGCATTAATTTCGCTACTTACGGAGTTATTCTGATTGATTTCTGTGCCGAGATATGTAAAGGCATTCACTCGTTCGATAGTATAGTTGTCTATTGTGATATTATTTTCATTGTCAGTTATTCTTTTGACTGTCATATACTTCGTTTTTGCTTCGTTTATTTTGAGACCTCTTTTTCTTGCTTCAGGATCAATTTGTTTGAACACTTCCATTAGTCGTGGCTTATTCCTACTAATGATAGCTACATCGTCTGCATATGCAGTAATTTGTACTGATTTGGTGTTTATATGGCCGGTTATATTGGTTTTTCTGATGACTGCCTCAAGAACTAGGTTGAATAGCATGGTTGATAGGGCATCTCCCTGTCTTACTCTCATGTTGATGTTAAACAAGGGAGTCAGTTCTCCATCTACTCTGACTGCGGCTTTTGAACCCTGCAATGTCATTTTTATGAGGCTGATGTATTTCTTAGGTATACCTAGATTACAAAGGTCTTCCAGCATTTTGTCTCTTTTCACACTATCAAATGCTTGTTTAAAGTCTATATACATATTATATAGGTCTATGTCGTATTCATAAGCTTTTTCTTGTATCGTTCTTAGTATGAATATGTTATCTGTAGTGGCTCTATTTGGTCTGAATCCATTTTGATAATCACCAATTATATTTTCGGAGTATTCTAATAATCTATTGTAGATTATACCAGAAAGAATTTTGTATATTACATTTAGCAATGTAATTGGCCTATAATTCTGGCATTCCCTCTTATCTCCTTTTTTATATATTGGCTGTATGAGGCCAACTGTCCATTCCTCTGGCATTTGCTCCTTCGTCCATATTAATGTTATTAGGTAATGGATTCTTTCCCAGAGTTCGGATCCTCCATGCTTTAATAATTCTGCTGAAATTCCGTCCGTTCCTGGTGCTTTATTATTTTTTAGTTTTTTTATTATCTGAACTACTTCTTCATAACTTGGATTTTCGATGTGCAGCTCCGCCGTATAATATATTGTCTCGTTCTGATCATTTTCGTTGTCTGCATTTAGATTTTCTTCGAAATATTGTTTCCATCTCATTATAATTTTTTGCTTCTCTGTTAGTAGTTCTCCGTCCTTGTCTTTGCATATCGTTAGTTTTGGTCTAAATGACTGTGTGCTTTCTTTTATGCATTTATAGAATTTTCTGCTTTCGCGTCTGTTGTTATGCTTTACGATTTCTTGTACTTGTTTTTTCATAGCCTCTCTTTTCTTTCTTCTGCATATTCTAGTCGCTTGTATTCTTTTTTCGTTATAAATCTCAGTTGTTTTTCTTCTAGACTTTCCTTTTCTCTCTCTTCGTCAGCCAAATTTTGGCAAAATTAACTTAGTTGCAGTAACATTCAATTATTAACCCTTAACTGGTGATGTGCCACAGTTGTCACTTTAATTTTTTTTCTTGATCACCCAGGCCTACTCCATCGGTATTTTTTCATCCATATATATATATATATAGGAATTGAACAAATAACTGGTTAGGATATCACTTAGATACATTATTTTAATTCTATATTTTGCAGGCTTTTATGGCATGTAGATCTTGAATTTACATCTCCCTCTAAATCCAATAAGCATTTCATCGATGCATCCAGTGGTACTAATAGAGTATAGCTCCTGACAGTTCTTTATAAACATACAATAGTAAATTAAACAAATTTTGTTTTTTTGTTGAGTAAACAATATCAGAAATAGCAGCACATGGATCAGTCTTCTTTCTTTCATCGCGTGTAAAAGGATTGTCAAATCTCAGAGCGCTTAAAATGGCCAAGAATCTTTTCTTCGACATTACCGAACAGAAGATATCTCGGCTAGTTTCGTCTGTAGCAAATAATGAGTCGACATCTTCGTGATTCGATTTAAAAATTGATGAATATAACAACAATCCTAAGAAAGCTCTAAACTCAACTGTGTCTACATCAGCTAATTCTGACCTTATATCATTTGCATACTTGCTCCTTAGAGTAGATAATTTCTGATTGGTCCACTCTAGTATTATAGTAACTATATTTTCAGATAATAATCTTTCAAATATGTACTTACGATTACTTTCGGGTAAACGAATTGCAGTGGGAATCTTGAGTATGTTATGTACAGCAGTCCGTACATTTTTTGCTGGAGGAACGTTTGACCACTTGAATCTATTTTTACCATAAAAATATTTTTATTGTTATTACCTCCATCCTCGCTTTCAGGTGTAGTACTTGTTTCTTCAGAAAGTAACAAAACTTCACTGCTGTCGTTATCGCATTCTTGCTCACTATCTGTTTCGTGCTCACTAGGTATAAAAGTTTCATCCAATATGCTATCGTCAGAATTATCAAGGTCACTGTCACAATCGTTATACCATTTTAATGCAATATTATTAAAATCTGCATCACTAACTTTTATTTTCTTGCATGAACTGGCCATTTTTATATTGCACAATTTATTGAAATAGTTACGTGAATTGTGATGTGCCGTCAATTTGACGTATTGTGATTTTTTACACGTGGTAATTCAAAATAAAATATATCGCTCGAAAACGCAAAAAATTTCTGCTATGTACTTTCGATGACTGAACTGAAAGGTACTGAGAGTGTCGACTGTACAAATTTAGAAAGTGGAGATCCCGAATCAACGCGCAGTTACGATACGTCATTTTGACGGCACGTCACCAGTTAAAGGTTAAACTACGTATTGTTTAAACTGCTTGTGTTCTTTTTCCCCACGCCAGTGGGTGGTCCTTCAAGTTGGAAGTAATTACGTTACTTACTACGCTCTAAATGATTTTAGATCGCCATCCTAATTTGTTGAACAAATGTCCGTTTAATTCTACTACAAGAACTTATATTTCAAAATAATACCTACTTTCCCATATTCCCGATTATAATATATTCACCGTGTATAACTCAAAACAAGACAGAAATTAAATTTGGAGGGTTTGTTCTGAAAGTTTTATTCAATTCAAATCCAACAAATTTGAATAAAGAATAAATTAAAGTGATCGTCCTACTATTATAAACGGCTCAATTTGAAAGAAGTTTAGCGGATCGGAAAATGAACTTAGTGAAAGCAACAATTTCGTCAACTTAGGGAAGACAATTTTAAGTATAATTAATTAGTAATAAACTTATTATAAACTTATTTCGGTGATTGAGGAGTTTTTGTTTAGGACAATATATGCAGCGTTTGTTATTTTGGAGTATTTTGATATTGTTGCAAAAAAAATAAAATTAAAAAAAAAGAAACATTTTTAGTTTCATCAAATGCTCATATTATGCAAAGGTATCAAATTATTATAACAGATGCATAAAATAAGTAAATATGATCTGATTTATTGGTACTAGAGATTATGGAAGAGCTTCAACACGATGGGCAGACCAAATGAAGACTCTGGTGGGAAAATCCCTACACGAAGACGCAGGTAAGAAAAAGAAGCAAGAAGGCGAACAAAGAATTGTGGAAGCAAAAAATCAATAAAAACTGAGACTAAGTGGAAAAAAGTACATTAATAGAAGTGGCAAAGAGGTACAAGAAAAAAGACCTAAAAAGTTGACTGCAATAGATGTCGGTTTAAATGTCAAGAAAAAATAACGGAAGCCCAAAGAGAAAAATTGTGTATGGAATTGTGTATATGTCATATACCATAGTTACCAACCACATTATTAATTTAATTTAAAAAAACTCATTCTGGAAGTTTGGAATTTTTTGATATAAACAATTTTAATCTATTTCTGTTGTTTCCATTTTAATATAATAAAACTAAAATGAAAAGTTTTTAAACATACCATTATAGATGGCTCATCTACGCCGACAATAAGTTTTTTCAAAGTTTTTTAAAAATTTGTATATTTATTGCATATTTGGATTAATATTCTATTACCAAATACTCAGCCAAAGTTTGTTTTGTAATTTTGATTTTAAAACTTTTAAAATTTTGTTATATATAAATTATTTCAAAAGTTACAATACTAAGAAATAGAAGAAGAACTGTCACTCTTTAACCTACATTAGCTTGTCAAATTTACCTCTTAAAATACTAGTAGATAACAAAAAACTCAAATTTTACCAGTTCCTCTCCTAAAAAGTGATGTAGTGCCAATACGCCCCCCTTTTTAAAAGTTTTATGTCTGTTTTGTCCTTTTAATTATGTTCTGTTTGTCCTTAATTGTTTTTATTTTTATAATTTTATAATATGACATCACAATTTTCTGCCAAAACAGAAATTAATTGCATTTTATCAAAAAATTTGATAATTACAAGTCAAAAAAATTGCACACCCACAAAATAGTACATCTAATTTCATTCGTTGTCATTTAATTGTCCTCATACATGTAAAAAAATTTCAATAAATTAACACACATTTCTAAAATATATCTCTTGAATAAATATAAATAATTTTAATAATTTAAATAATATAAAACAACACTTTCATTTAACAAACAATCACATATACCTTACTTCTATTTCATTTGTTAACATCTTTTCCCTCAAGAAACTTCCTTGTAGACAGTTACAACATTAGCCGAAGATCACCCATCATCGGCAATTACAGGATAGTTTGAACTATGTATCACGAATCATTATCTAAAGGTTCTTATACCGGAGTGTAAGTAGTATTTTGTTTGTTTTTAATTTATTACAATTCAATTACATATTCAATTTGTAGCGTTTGACCTGAAGATGATTTGCAAAGTGTAAGAAACGAAACCGGTCGTTTTGGTAGTAAAATTAAATTGATTGTCTTCTTCTTCTTAACATGCCATACACCAAAGTGCGTAGGCGACTATCTCATTACTAGAATTCTGTTCTTGGCGGCGTGACACAGCTCGCCTGTATTGTGTATTCCTGTCCATTCTTTAATATTCCTTAACCAGGATAATTGTTTGCGGCCGGCTCCTCTCCTACCTTCGATCTTCCCTTGTAGGATTAACTGTGATATTTCATATTTTGCTCCTCTCAATATGTGCCCAAGGTAACCAATCTTGCGTTTTTTAATTAATTCAAAGAGTTCTCTTTCCACGCCGGCTCTCTTAAGGACGTCATCGTTTCGAACTCTATCCACCCAAGGTATGCGCATCATTCTTCTCAATGACCACATTTCAAATGCTTCAAGTTTGTTGATAGATGTTTTTTTCAAAGTCCACGTTTCCATGCCATAAAGCAAGATGGACCATATGTAGCACTTGACCATTCTGTAGCGTATTTCGAAATTTAGGTTTTGATTACATAGGAGCGGTCTGAATTTCACAAAAGCTTGTCTTGCCATTTGTATTCAGGTTTTTATCTCTTGTTGTGGATCCGATTGGTCATTGATTGTGGTGCCAAGGTATTTAAAAGTTTTCACGCGTTTTATGCGATCGTCACCTATGCATATTATCGGGTTTTCTGGAGGGTTTCTGCTAATGACCATATATTTCGTTTTCAAAATGTTGATTTTGAGGCCATATTTTTTAACCTTAAATTGATTGTGAGTAAGTCTAATTTTACTTCTTTTACCTATTCATGGAATTGAATTTATATGGCTACGAACAGAATCCAAAATAACCGTTCTTGTTTTCCCTTACCTGTAATGAAAAATGCACAATTTGTATTTCTGGTAGTGGTTTTTGATGTAGAAATACATCGGTAGCTCAACTTAAGTGGCTGAATACAAGAAGCCAAAATATCTCGCTGTCTTTGCAAGGACCCTAATGTCCAATACTCTTTAAACTGTGTCTCTCTCAGCTTTTCAGATACCCTATTTGGACATTTCAAACGGCATTTGTCGGTATACAAGTCCCATTTTTTTAGCAGCTACAGGTTTTCCTATTCTACAAGTATACCCCTGTCCAGAATTCTTTAGTTTATTCCTCTTTTCTTTCAACCAATTATCCACATTCCTTTGTTTTTTTCCCTTCTTGACTAAGAGAGTATTACCACGTGTTGGTGTTTGGGGATCTTGGTGTATATTTTACTTACATAAAATGCACTTATGTCAATGTTGCCTCACAATAAGGAGAAATCTAGATGAAAAATGACACAGAATACAGTTACGTCAATGTTTCCGCATATTCGTGAAAATATTGCGTTAATGTAGTACCGTAGGTACAAGCACAAACTCGACCTATCGAAGAACAACTATGCATTCTGTCATTATTTCTCTGACATCGGCTGATTTTTCAAATATGACATCTGCTCCCTAGTGGCTAAAAGCTGAACAACACATTTGACAGTGATCTAACGAATGGGGTAACCAAATTTGGACCCAATGACGACATTGAACTTATTTTCGATAAATTTGCAGTTACGTCAATGTTCCACCGGGACAGCAATATATCATAGTGCATTTTTTTGGCATCTTAATTTAAATACTTTATTTGAAAGAGTGGTTTTAATATTAAAGCAAGTCAGCAATTCATAAATTTTATTTAATTTTAGTATTTTATTTATAAATATATCAGAATCCTTCAATTTAATAACACACATAATTTACGTTCAGGAATATAACCATGTAAACGCTGTACGCTGTAAAGGTTATCTTAAAAAGAAATTGAACAACATTTTACACACTTTGTATACAGTGACTTTTATAAACTAGTTTCCAAACATACAAGGAAAACTTGTTCGTTTACATTGAAAAGTGTGTAAATTTCCCTACGCTTAGAAATCAGCCAATAAAGATTTTAAGTAAAAAGTCGACAGCTTAAACGAACTTTCTTGTAAAGCTTTCCTTTGATCGCTTTATTTATATTTTAAGACTGTTCTCTTAAATAAATCAATCATTTCTTTTGTGTTTAGAGTAAGAAAACTACTATAAATAGTGTAGCAGAAAGTATATTTATTATAAAACAGAGGGACAATAGAGACCGAAAAAATTATAGAACAATTTTACTTCTTTCATAAATTTATAATACTTTGATTCAAGATGATTCCAAATAGGCTAATAAAATAATTTGGCGAGCATCAATCAATAGAATAAGCTGGAGTTAGTCAGAGGTAAAGCACATATATCTACCTACATATTCTGAAAATTTTCCACACTGAATGTCTATTATAGAATACCAAATAGCTTTGTGACAACATGCACCTCTGCGTCATCGAAGAGACATTGGTTACCAGTTGAATAGAGTCCAAATAAAATAGATGAGAAGACAACAAAATATTGAGGATATGTAACGAGGTAAAATAAGAAAAATACCCATCAACTAAGATGTAAGACCAGTTGGTAACCCTAACGCAACTTAGAGCTACACCGGAAGACATCTAACTTACTGGACTAAGAAAAAAACCTGTGGCAGAACAGGTCCGTATAAACAAATGGAATTTAAAGATACTGACGATGAATTATATCGATCTACCTTACCAACAGGTTTATCGTACTCAACATCAGAGTTCGCATCGAGACAGCAAAGTGAATAGACGTATTTAATACGAGTTCCAAAGCTATCGAGTTTAAAAAAGTAAAACACATTAAGTATTTAGTTAATTAGTTTTCATTAAACAAAAACAGTGTTATAATCAAATCCATCTAAAATCAACGGTTGAATCTGCAAAAACCAGTAAGTAAACAAAGTTTGTTTACATATATTTAAGCATTTATTGTCAATCGAAAAACACCCATCATTTTTAGAAATTTTGTTGAAATATCAAAACAAGTTTTTCAGGTGAACAGGACCGTACTCAGCCACAATTTAAATTATTAATGTGGCGTTTAAATAATGGATAACAAAAATCCAGGGGACCATGTCCCTAACCCTCCTCTGAACCTTCCCATATCTAGTACTTCAACTCAATACAATTCCCAATCATACGCATCAATTACAACAAAAAATCAAACATCATCCAAATTTCCCGATAAACAGCAAGCCATCTTATTTACTTCCATTGACGACGTAAAAATTGAAGATTATCTAATAGCCTTGGGCAGCACTGTAAATCCTAAAGATATTATTTTCGCCTCACGGATTTCTCAAAATAGAATATGCATTTACTTATCCTCAAAAGAACTAGTAGATAACTTCTTAAAAAATTATGGTTCAATTAAAGTCAACAATCAAATTCTCACTGCCCGCAAATTAATCACTCCAAGTCAAAGAATTGTTTTATCCAATGTATGCCCCAGCATACCACATTCTATTTTAGAAGCAGAGCTAATAAAGCTAGGTCTAAATCTATTATCGCCTATCAACTTTCTTAAAATAACCGCGTCTCGCCCAGAATTTAGTCATATTCTCAGCTTTCGCCGACAAACGTATATTACTCCTTTTGAAAACAATGCAATATTGCCAGCTTCTTTCATAATAAATTTCGACAATACATCATACAGAATTTTCTTAGCAACCGAAAACCTTGAACGTTTTTCTTGTAAACAAGCAGGTCACTTAGCTGTAGTATGCCCACTTCTACAACATAACGAGCAAACTTCATTAGAGAATTTCGCCCAATGCACAGAAGCCGCCAACACTTTAGCGTCTAATGATGAATCTCGTCAAAACATAAGCGCATCTTCAGTTAATCAAAATGTCAATGTAAGTACCAAAGAACGAAATAAACAGAATACGGAACCAATGAAAACATCTGAAACGGTAGCCCAAGAAACTTCAACGATTTCCATTAAACGACAAATGTCAGAGTCTACACCACCGCTTGAAGACCTCCACAAACAACCTACATTTCAAAAACCCAAACCCAAGAAAATTAAACCGGAAAAATCCATTTACGATGAAATGCAACCATTACAACAAATATTTGAAGACGATAAAAACAATTTTACACTGAACTATAACCAAACTTTAAATTTCTTTGAATCAGCCCCACACAACGCAGACATATTGGATCTTCTTAAAACCTATACAGACAATGTACCAGGTTTCCTTAAGGATCTGGACACTATGTACACTCAAAGCTCAAAAAAGCTGAAAACAAAAATCACAAACATTAAAAGAAAATTACAGCATCAACTCTCCAGAACATCTGCATCAATGGACAGCGAACTCTCATCCTCTCAAGAAAACTTAAGTACTTAACATTCAGATGTATCATACAATGGAATCTCAACGGGTACAACACCCGTTGCGAAATGTTACAAAAGTTAATTGCTCAACAAACACCATCAGTTATTTGCCTTCAAGAAACTCGTTTCAAAGATTCTTACCATGCAAGGTTAAAGGGTTTTAAAGGCTTTTATAAAAACAGGACCAATAGAGATAAAGCAAGTGGTGGAGTAGCAATCTATATCAACCAAATGTACGAAGCAGAACTAATACCTTTAAATACACCCTTAGAAGCTGTTGCAATCACAATTAATAGTGATATAAAGATCTCAATATGCAACATTTATATTCCACCGAGTGAAAATTTTTTAACTGCCGTAATTGAGGAACTACTTCAACAGATCCCATCTCCCCGTATACTCTTAGGAGATTTTAATAGTCATAGTCCCTACTGGGGATCCAAATTTCGATCATTAAAAGGAAAAGTACTAGAACGATTACTTGACAGTAACAATATAAACATCTTGAATACAGGGGAACCCACAAGATTTAATATACAAACAGGAGAATGCTCAGTTATCGACCTAAGCATGTGCGATCCGGTCCTACAAACATCTTTAAATTGGGAAGTCCATCCCTACTTATACGGGAGTGATCACTTTCCTATTCTTATAACCCGTCCTTTTAAAACCACCTTAACTACTCCTCTCTCAAAATGGAAATTAGACCAGGCAAATTGAACACTTTTCTCAGACCAAATAGACCAAAAACTCCCATATCTCCCTGACCCTAGTACCTCAAATATATCTTCAACTTATCTAAAATTCTCTGAGTTAATATTAGAAGCAGGCCACAAAGCAGTCGGAAAAACCAAAACTCTAAAAACTCACACGCCAGTACCGTGGTGGAATACTAAATGTGACGAAGCCATCAAAAAATACAAGCGAGCTTTTAACAAATTCAGACGATGTCCTACTACACAAAATCAAATAAAATATAAAAAACTGAGAGCTGAATCTCGATATCAAATTAAGCAAACTAAAAAACAAAACTGGAAATCTTTCGTGGCATCCATCAACAACTCTACTCCCCTGTCTGCATTATGGAGGAAAATTCATCAACTATCTGGAAAACAGCAAAACGCCCAAATTAGTTTCTTAAAACATAATGATCAATTCATTACCTCAACACAAGAAATCACAGAAATTTTTGCAGACCTTTACGAACAAAATTCCAGCACTAACAACTACCCTCCAAATTTTCTTCAATTTAAATTTAGAAATGAAAAAAAGGAGATAATGAACACGGAGAACACGGAAGACTACATGAACTCGCCAATTTTACTTGAAGAAATGGACGATGCATTGTTTGGCATAAAAAACTCTTCTCCGGGTCCAGATGATATACCAATAATTTTTCTCCAAAAACTAAGCACAAATGCTAGAATATACCTCCTTAATGTTTTGAACCAAATGTGGATTCAGCACTACTTTTCAAAGTCTTGGTCAGAATCATATATTATCCCAATCCCTAAACCCCAAAAACCGAAAACAGATCCCCAGTCCTATAGACCAATATCCCTAACCTCGTCAACCTGTAAGCTATTTGAAAAGATTATAAACAGTCGTCTTACATGGTTTCTGGAAGATAAAAAATTGCTTATCCCGGAGCAAAACGGCTTTCGTCAAAATAGATCAACGACGGATAACCTAGTTGATCTTGAATCCGAAGTTCACGAAGCACTCATTAACAAACAACTCTGTCTAGCTATTTTCTGCGATATAACAAAAGCCTACGATTGCATATGGAGATATGGTATAGTAGAAAAGCTTCACTCCTGGGGTATTAATGGACAATTCCTAAAATTTATTCAAAATTTTCTTCAACTTAGAACATTTAAAGTACGATCAAATGGAACACTATCATCAAGTCTAATTCAGGAAAATGGAGTCCCCCAGGGATCGGTATTAAGTGTAACTTTATTTCTTGTTGCAATTAACGATATCTTGGAACAATATCAACATCCAGTAAAAGCAAGACTATACGCAGACGATCTGGTTATCCTACTAAGAGGAACAAATTTAGAATCCACCCAAAGAATCCTACAAAGCGCATTAAATAATCTCCAGAAATGGTCTGACAAAACAGGACTCAGTTTCTCTAACGAAAAAACAAAATGCATGCTCTTCTCAAAAAAGCGAAAAGAGGATAATCCAATTTTAACATTGAATGGTAAAAATCTGGTCTTTGTAAAAGAAATAAAGTTCCTCGGTCTTACATTTGACAAAACATTGAATTGGAAAAGTCACATTAAAAATCTAAAAGGTACTTGCCAGCAAAGCATTAATATTTTAAAGACACTGTCGAACATCAACTGGGGCAGCGATACGGCAACTCTTCTACGAATCTTTTCATCATTAGTTCGATCAAAAATTGACTACGGCTCAGTGATATATAACTCAGCCAAAAAATCTGTTCTTAAAGAACTAGATGTAATCCAAAATACGGGACTGCGAGTCGCTTTGGGTGCCTTTCGAACAAGCCCCATACTAAGTATATGTAGTGAATCAGGGCAAACCCCTTTAGAATTTAGAAGAGATTTTTTAAGTTTGTCGTTTGCTTGTAAAGTTCTATCCTCTCTAGCTAACCCAGTCTACCATAACGTTCACAGCAATCGTTTCAGCCACTACTTCTCATCTCATCCTCAATGTAATCCGCCTTTCTATGAACGAATTAACCGATTACTTCATAAATATAGCATACAATTCCCGCCAATATACCATCCTTCCGAAAACCCTCCTCCCCCATGGACTGTAAATAAACAACCAGTAATTACTGATCTATCAAAATTTAATAAACATGAATCCCCACCAGCCATATTAATAAACAACTTCAAAGATATTATGGATAGATTTAGCGACTACCGACAGATCTACACAGATGCATCAAAAACAACGGACGGAGTCGGCGCAGCCATTTTCTGTAATATTCATAATGCTAAATTTAAGTTGCATAACAACTGGACTATCTCGAACGCAGAACTATACGCAATCCTTGAAGCTCTAAAGTTCATTAACACAACGGACCAGAGAAATTATACAATCATTACTGACTCAATGAATGCTCTTTGTGACATCAAAAACATATACTCCAGCAATCCTATTCATAAAGACATTTACAAAGAACTTCAAAATGCTGCAAAGGAAAACAAACATGTGGTATTAATCTGGGTTCCATCTCATATTGGAATACATGGTAACGAGGTTGTGGACCGTCTAGCTCACGAAGCAGCGACAAGTGATGGTCAAGTGCAATTAAATAAAATAGTGCCAAGTGATCTTAAATTATGCTTAAAAAACATAGTTAGTTGTGCGTGGCAAAACAAATGGTCGCAGTGTTCCGAAAAACTAAGGCAAATTAAAGACAATGTTTTACAAAAACAAGCCTTTGTGTTACCGAGGAAAAAACAAGTCATCTTTTCTCGACTTCGAATTGGTCACACCCGTCATACACATCTTTACCGAATTACAAGAGACAATCCTCCATACTGCAACCAGTGTCAAACCAACAATACAGTTAAACATATTTTAACCGAATGTCAAATTTTCCAGGAAACCAGAAGTAAACTCAACCTTCCCAGCGACATAGGCGACCTTCTTAGAGACAATAATCATCTACACAATATTATAAAGTTTTTAACGGTTGTAGGCATAAAAGATATTTAAATTAATATCTAGACTGTACTTATATTACATATATCAATCTTCTTTAATGTTCTTTAATGTTAGTACGTAATTAATATTAACCTTTCTTTGTTACAATATGTATTTTCCATTGTTGTCGTCTATAACTCCAGTGGTTCGGACGACATTAAATAAATTAATAAAAAAAAAAAAAAATAGTTTTTAATGTTTATCAATGTCAAACGTACAAGAATTTTTCATATAAAAATGATTGCACGTCATTTAAGATTTACGACATCAGAACCCCACAGCGTTGCCGAAACATCAGAATAGTTAGTAAGTGAGGAATTTTCAAAATGTCAACTATTCGTCAAACTGTTATATTAACAGTAAATACACTTAGTTTTAAGACTACTGCAACACACTAAAATACATAAGAAAATATTTTAATACAAAATTATATATTCTAAATTTTAATTAATAGTGAAAACGTCCAACTAATATTTCTTGTTTAAAATAATCTATCTTATATGAAAGCTTATCAGCTTTCTACAGACTATTTAGTTATTTTGGCATAGCACAATCACAATGCACGACAATAATTAGTTTTTAAAGCTATTAATCTAAATTTAATATAACAAAATTCTTACTCTAAAAAAGCGGCAACACTTTATAGAATTTTGCCACACGTTAAACTGTCATTTAAATTTGAAGTATTCCCGTATCAGTTGCATACGATTGTCTGATCTATTTAATTAAAATTATTATCTTGTGGAATATTAGACTTAAAGAGTTAATTCATAAAATTTACATTATTAATAATAACAAATATTTTTGGTTATTAGGCTTAAAGCGTTAATTCATAAAATTTACATTATTAATAATAACAAATATTTTTGGTTATTTATTCAATATAATTCTAAAATTCCCAAAATAATGATAATTACATTTTTCTGATTATTATACCATGTTGGGAATGCTATAAAGGGTCTTAAAAATAACAAAAGACCAGGCAACGATAACGTATACGGGGAAGTATTGAAAATGCTGTGCGAAACAAATAGTCAATTTCTAGACTCACTCTTTCTCACTACACTCAGACTCTTTAACAATATTTATAACAGCGGGGAGTTTCCTGAAGACTGGCTAGAGTCAACTTTTGTTGCCATACCGAAAAAACCAAAAGCAAAGTCTTGTGATCAACATCGGATGATAAGTCTAATTAACCACATTTCGAAGGCATACACCAAGATTATTTACAACAGAATAAGCAAAAAATGCGAGGATAACATTGGAGATTCGCAGTTTGGGTTTCGGAATTCTTTTGGGACAAGAGAAGCACTTTTTAGTCTACAGGTACTCATCCAGCGCTGCAGAGATATGAACAAAGACGTGTACATATGCTTTATAGACTACGCAAAAGCATTCGATAACGTAAAGCACGAAAAGATAATTGAAGTTCTCCATAAGATCGGAGTCGACTACAGAGACATTCGAAGAATAGCGAGTCTCTATTGGGGCCAAACAGCTAAAGTGAAAGTAGGATCTACATTGACCAATAAAATTGAGATCAAGAAAGGGGTACAACAGGGCTGTATCTTGTCTCCTATTCTTTTTAATATATACTCAGAAGAAGTATTTAAGACAGCGCTCGAGGAAAGCACAGAAGGCATAAAGATAAATGGAGAAATAATTAATAACATAAGGTATGCTGATGACACTGTGATTTTAGCAAGTAGCATGGAGGAACTGAGTTGCCTAATGAGTAAGATACAAAAAAGAAGTGCACAATACGGACTCAGACTAAATATCACAAAAACGAAATGGATGTTAGTAAGCAAAACCCAACAACCACCACAGCAACTGATATTAGACAATGAAAGAATTGAACATGTGGATTCGTACATCTACTTGGGAACAACAGTTAACTCAAATTGGGATCAAGCGAAGGAAATACGTATAAGAGTAGAAAAGGCAAGAGCATCGTTCACTAGCATGAAGCAAATTTTCACCTCTAAAAGCCTCACCCTACCTCTCAAAATTCGACTTCTGAAATGTTATGTATTCCCGGTTTTGTTATATGGAATGGAGGCGTGGACAATGACCGCAACATTGATGAAAAAAGTAGAGGCCTTCGAAATGTGGGCTTACCGACGTATATTACGTATATCCTGGACTGAGCACGTGACCAACGAAGAGGTACTACGCCGGATAGGTAAAGAGAGAGAGGTAGGAATAAGTATAAAGAAAAGAAAGTTGGAATACTTGGGTCACGTTATGAGACATAAAAAATATAGAGTACTACAGCTGATCGTTCAAAGGAAAATAGACAGCAGAAGGGGTCCAGGGAGGAGAAGACACTCGTGGCTCCAAAACTTGCGGCAATGGTTCGGATTGTCATCTGCTGAACTATTCAGATCTGCCGTATACAAAGTCAGAATAGCCGTGTTGATTGCCAACGTTCGGAACGGACAAGGCACATGAAGAAGATACCATGTTGACGCCTATGAAAGATCGAGCAGTTCCGTATGGGTTTCGTATTATTAGCTGTGTTAGGAGAATTTGAACTCTAAGGTTGACGTTCGGGAAATTTTAAATATAAGTGACGTCACTCTATATAAATTGTGACGTGCAACGTTTTTACTTTGAAAAATGGTATAGCTATATGTTCCTAAATGCAATATTTTTTATCGAACGTCTCCAAAATAAGTAGTGGCATATATGAACCAATGAAAGCTTTATCACTGTAAACAATACACAAATTTCAGTTCGTCGACTAATAAATTAAGTGAGATACTTAATATCTAATGTCTAATGTATCTTGCACTGTTAAGCATAATATAATAGGGAAAACGCTTTTAACATTAAGGTTAAACTTTTTCCAATGTCAGTTTGCCAAGCGTCGGCTTTTGAGATTCTTTGATGCCAATGCCGACCATTGGCGTGGAAATTAAGAAAAGGGATCAGTTATCAAACGCATATTTCAAGAAAAATCATATAATTTTTATTAATTTTTACATAATTATATTCAGGAAATTTTCTCAATTTTTGGGCAGAAATTGTTTAAACATTTTTTTAAACAAATTCAAAATATCACCTTTTGTGCTCCAAAAAATATTTTTTAGGTTTGTGGGTGACTCTAAATAAGATCTATGTCATTTTTCTCAAAAGTTAATAGTTTTGGAGATATAGGCGATTTAAAATCCGAAAAATGCGATACCTAATATGCATTTTCGAGGCTTGAAAAATATGTAAATGAGTATTTTTGAGATTCAAGAGTATCTAAACTAAAGTCTCAACCTTGATTTTGGTGAGAAATCGGAGCAATATTTTCCGTGGCAGCAAAAGGTGATCTTTTGAATTTGAATTGTTTCCGGCAAAAATGTTCGGCACCCTTCAACCTTCGATTTGTTTAAACGGGGCATTTTTGAATAGGACTCTTCAAAGGACAGAATCAGTTTTTTTTTTTCAAATGGGAGCGGGCTCACAACATCGAATAAATAACAAATTAATTCTTTCAAATTAAAGCTTGTTAATTTTAGTGATTTATAAGAATATTAAGAATAAAAATGTGCACTATCAACATGTATGACTGTGCAAAATGTCAAATCTGTATGTATTTTAGTAGCTGATATATAGAGGTGTCTTCATCTTAAATGCGACACACTGTATAATAATGAATACTAGTGTTCAAGATGCATCGCGATAGCTGTAAAGAAATTAATTAGAAGGACTGAAAAGAATCGTCAGAGTCTTCTGAAGTCGAATCGTTCCCAGGTTGGATAACTATTGGTGCTATTGCCGGTAAAACAGGATATTCGTTTTCTATTTTTACAACATGAGCTTCGCAATTTTTCCACACATCGCTATTAATGCCACTAATTATTTCTCGAATATTCTCAATGGCCATTGCGCTTAATGTTGGTGACTGATTATATTTTCGCAATCGTTTTTTTACGGTACCCCAAACCATTTCAATTGGATTAAAAATGCAATAGTATGAGGGTAATCGCAAAAGAGTATGGCCGTGCCTGCTGCAAATGGTGTCAATAACGTATTCGTTTTTAAAATTCCGACTTTTGATCATTCTAATTAATTCTTTCTTTACTGGAATCTTTTTAGGAACAGTGATGTTTTTAAGTTGCATAAATTTTAAAATTTCGTCCTTTTTCGTGTTATTATTAGGTATTTTATTTAATATGCGGGAATGATACGACGCATTATCCATAACAATCACTGAATTCGGCGGAATATTGGGCAAGAGTTGTTCAACAAACCACTTTTCAAATAAATCGGCTGTCATATCTTCGTGATAATCGGCAGAAGACTTTGTTATATTTTTGGCCGACAATAACAATGCATTAGATACAAAACCATCTTTGCTTCCGGCATGAAGAATAATAACACGTTTTCCTCGTGAACACGGTGTATTTAACGCACACTTATTTGTGTTGTCAACCCAGCCGTCCTTAAAAACATCATGCGTATCGAACCAGGTTTCGTCTAAATAGATTATGTTTCTGTTTGAATTACGATACTGTTTTATTTTACTCAAATACTCTCGTCGAAGTTCAACAATACAGCGAGATTCCATTATTACCATTCGATTATCTAATTTCTTATATTTAAATCCACAACTTATCAAAATCTCGCGCAGTGTTTCCAGAGATGTATAATTATATTCAGGGAAATCTCTTAATTTTTCACGAATCAGTTCTAAAGTAGGCACTCTATTTTCTTTGTAAAAATTGTAAACTGTTCGCTGAATAACGTCTTTTGTAGCAGTGTCAATCCTACCCATTTTTTTATTTGGTCGCTTTCGTTTTAAGGAATGATCTGTAACTGTGCCTAATTTAATAATTGTATATATCGTCTTATACCCGATTTTTTTAATACATGAATTCTCGAAATAATTGCATTATCAGCCATCCCAATATTTTCTTTTTTCAAACACTCATACATATTTAAAACTATTCTTTGGGATTGTACGTGCAAATCTTTATTTTTTAATTCGGAGCTGTCATTAACATAATTGTCATTATTTATTGATAACACAGAAGTTGATGCATCTTAAAAAATGCCATCCTAGAAAAATATAATATTACTTACCTTATAATAAGCCTCCGCTTCTGCAAAAGGAAATATTTTAGGGTGTCACATAGCGAGACAAACAGGTGTTCATTACGATTGATGGCTTTGCGCTTCGCTGTTGCCATAATGCATGAGTTTAAAATTAGTGAATATAACTTTAATACCATATTAATATTTCTGCAATTTTTCATGTTTCCAGGTAAGGTATAAAATCAATGAAATTTGGAAAAAAATAATACAATTCTTGAAACCGTTTTTGAGAACTTGGATTCTTAAAAGTTGTCTGACTTCTTAAAAGTCGATCATTATATCTATAAAAGTATTACCGCTAAATTCACCAACATGGCAACGTCGATATGGACGGAACGTTCAAATTCTCTCCAGACTACAATGTTGCCGATATTCGAAAATTACTTAGAGTATAAGTAATATATACAAAGTTCACGGTTGCTTTAATTCATTAGTGAAGAGTCCATGGAAATATTAGTACCTAGTTAATTAATTTATAAATATATTTTTTGAGAATATGTTCATATTATTTTTTAAGAGTGTCTTTCGTTGACTAGCAATTGAATAATAGCGAATAGAGAATAGAGAATATTTTTTAAATATAGCCTTAGGAATTTTAGGAAATATGTCTGACAACCTTGATTTGAAAGGCGGTCTCTTTGATACCAGAATGAGGCATGTTTATGTTGGAAAATTATTAGTGGACGTACTATAAAACTAATTTCATCAATGCCATTTTTGGAAATGGGAATTACAAATCCAGAATAAAACTCTGTTCATATCTTCATCTAGAATTTAAATTTCTGATTCCATTGTATTAATCTATTGCAATTGTAGCGATTCTATTCTAGATTGTATATATTAAAGAAATAGATTGGAATCATACCTCTTTTCATATTGCATACAGAGTATACACAAAAAAAAACTGTAAGATCCTTTGTGTATACTTTGTATCTCTATATTTAGTCTAAGTGATCTAAGCTACCAAAAAATGTAAACCTTTATAACTTTAAAAATTTGAAAAAACGATAAAATTAACAATACCTCAATGTTGCGACCTAAAACAACTCATAAACTAACTTGGCTTTTTGTTTCAGATGATCAACAGATGATCCAAATACTCTTGAAATCTTGTACCATAATATCTAACGTTATAAAAAAATTTAAGTTAAACAATTTAAAAAAAAAATTAAAAAATGTTTAAAAGACAAAATAAATACATTTTGTTTCTTCTATTAGGTTTTATTTAGTATTATAGGATACTGATTAACTTTTTGAAATTTATTTATTTTTCTCTTAAAATTCGATGACAAAATAATCTTGTCGTATGTTACAGGAAAGATTTTAAGTGTTAATATTTACCAACTTAATAGTATCTAGATACATGTGTTTTAATATTAAAGATAATAAATAGGGAGTACCCAATCTTTTTTCTATATACTATAAAATTATTTACACTTAAAAATAAATATAAACAAAATCCCTGAAATATATCACAAATATCCAACATCCCAAATAATTTTTAAAGCTTCAAAGTTTGTGTGAAATTCCACCATTATAAAAAACAATAGAACTACTTCATCACGCACGCCATATTGTCATTAAATCGTTCCATTTTTAGACGCAATAATGGAAATGTAAGCGTAATGCAGGAGATATCTAAAAAGCATAATTATTTTTGTATTATGAGGAAACGTCTGATCTTTGTCATTTCTTTTATAAAGAAATTACGGTGTCATCATTTTTCTTGTCACGGGGTTTATACGGATAACGTCAGATTTTATCGTCCATTAATAACAAGCAGTCGTGTTAAAAAAGCAGTTTTAGGGACAATAATTCATATTATTTAATATATTGCGTATACTAGTGTGAATTAAATATCCCAAATGGTCACTATTTAGTATAGAGGGTTTTATTTAAGACAGAATGGCTCAGTTACAATAAATATTGATTTTAATATTTAATTATATAATTAAATAATAAATACCTTAATATATCTAATCTTTAAATTTAAACTGTAGGATTTTTCTTCTTTTTAAAGTTTCATCTCCTATCGGAGGTTGGATATCATAACGGCTATGGTCACTTTGTTGGCTGCTGCTCTGAAAAGTTGTAGTGAACTACAGTTAAACCGTTCTCTAAGGTTCCTCAGCCAGGAGATGCGTCTTCTTCGTATGCTGTTCATACTTTCTAACTCCTTATTTAGACGTCGTAGTACCTCAGCATTGGTAATCCTTTGAACCCACTGAATTTTTAATATTCTTCTGTAACACCACATTTCGAACGCTTCTATTTTTCTTATGTGTTGTTTCTTCAATGTCCAAGCTTCCATTCCGTATAGTAAGATAGAAAATATGTAACATCTTAGAGCTCTCAATCTGATATGCAACTGAAGGTCTCTGTTGGTAAGCATTGTCTTCATTTTCACAAATGCTTGCCTTGCAGTTTCAATTCGGACTTTGATTTCTTTGCTTTGGTCATTTTTGTCATCAACCCAGGTTCCCAGATATTTGTATGTCTCTACTTTTTCTATTTGGGTTTGCTCTATCATTAATCTTTCATTTCCATGTTGCGTTTTTGAGACAATCATAAATTTAGTTTTTCTCTTATTTATTTTTAGTCCGTATCTAATGCAATAATCGTTAATTCTATTTACCAATTCTTGTAGCGATTCCAGGGTGTCTGCCATTATAACGGTGTCATCAGCGAATCTTATGTTATTTACTATTCTTCCGTTTACAGAGATTCCATCACCCAGATCCGCTATCGCTTCCTGGAATATGGCTTCACTGTGCACGTTAAACAGTAATGGTGACAGAACACAACCCTGTCTTACTTCTCTCTTTATATCTATATTTTCGGAATTTTGTTCTTCTATCTTTATATTGGCCTTTTGATTCCAATACAGATTGATAATGATTCGTAAGTCTCGTCTGTCTATATCTTTGTTTCTCAGTACTTCTATTAGTTTTTCATGTCGGACCCTGTCGAATGCCTTCTCGAAGTCGATGAAACAGGAATAAATATCTAGGTTTATATCTAAGCATCTTTGAGAGAGGACATTAGAAGCAAACAATGCCTCGTTCCCAGTCCCTTGCCGAACCCAAACTGTTTATCATCCATATTATCTTCTAGTTTTCTGTATAATCTTCCATGAGTCACCTTTAGAAATATTTTGAGGGTATGGCTTATTAGTGATATTGTCCTATAGTCTAAACAATCTTTGGCATATACTGTTTTTGGTATTGCTACAAAGGTGGACACCAACCATTCCTGTGGGATTTTTTCAGTGTTATATACTTCATTAAATAGGTACAGAAGTACAGGTAGAGTTTCATCGTCTAGACATTTCAGTAGTTCCGCAGGTATTTCGTCTGGACCTACAGTTTTTCCGTTTTTTGCGTTTCGTATTGCTTGTTCGATTTCCTCTATTATGATCTCTGGCCCCGTTTCGCTGTCGATTTCTTTCGGTTCTTGTCGATTATCCTCAAACAGATCTGTTTCCATTTTTTTAATTTCTCTTTAATTTCTATAATGATTTTTCCATTTGCGTCTTTCAGAAGGGCATCTTTCTTTTTTCTCAGTGTATTTGTCATTTCCTTTATTTTCTTATGCATGTTAAAGTTATCATACAGTTTAGCATATGCCTCTATTTCACTGCATTGATTAGCAAGCCAGGTGGATTTGGCCTCTTTTATTTTCTTTCCTATCAATCTCTGTAGTTCCTTGTATTTTGCCTTACTCCTGCCTTTATGTTTTCTTCTTTACTCCATTAGATCTAAGATTTGTGAAGTCATTCATCTCTGTTTTTTTCTTATTTTTGTCCGCAGTAGCTTTTCTCCTGCCTTTATTAAAGTTTCCTGTACCTGTTCCATTTGTCATTAACATCTGTTGTTTTTATCACGTCTTGTTTGATTTTCTTTAAGTTATCATTTATTTTTTGTTTTAAGCTCTGACGTATAGGTTCTTCTTTTATCTTTGAGACATCAAACCGTGGTATATTTGTTTGTTTCTGGATCTTATTATTGGTCTGGAATTATGGTCTGAATTTATGTCAGCTCCGGGGTATGTTCTCAGAGACTTTATAGCGTTTTTATATCTAGAATTTTTTCGAACAATGTTGTCTTCTGAATCCACAGGTGATTTCCAAGTATAAAGTCTTCTTTTAGGTAATTTAAAATTTGTATTCATTATAACCATCTCCTCACTTTGGCAGAATTCGACAAGTCTGTCCCCTCTTTCATTTCTTTCTCCCAAGCCAAATTCCCCCACACATCCGTCTACTTTTCCTTTTCCAACCTTGGCGTTGAATTCTCCCGTCACCAACAATATATCATCATTTTTTGTGGATCTTATGATTTCGTTCAATGCCATGTAGAACCTCTCTATCTCTTTGTCGGCAGTTGGTGCATATATTTGTACAATGTTTATCTTTTTAGAGAATGTCTGCAATTGAATCATCATCAATCTCTCTGAGTAGGGAGTAAAACCAACTACTGATTTGTTTGTCGTTTTGTCTACAAGAATGGCAACTCCATATCGATGTCTTGGGTCATTGTTACCAACGTAACACATCATGCCGTTGTTTGTGGCTAGTTTTCCTGAATCGGGCCATTGAACATCGCTGATACCGAATATATTTATCTTAACGCGATCCATTTCAGCTATTAGGTTGTTCGGCTTACCTGGTTGATATACACTCTTCACGTTCCATGTGGCCAGTCTTAGGGTTCGTCCTTTTTCTATTTTCTCTAAACCAATGCTTTTCTTGGTTTCCTTCTGATTATGAGTGCTGACAACCTGAGAGGCCTCATATTCTTCAAGTGTACCTCTCCTGCCGATTTTTAATTTAGACCATACCAATAACCGCCATCTCTTTTTCAAATCGATTATTATCGAGGTTGTTCCCGTAATGAATCATAATGAGGTACACGATGGTGATATTACAAAATATTAATTTTATTTTTACGTACCTAAAATTAGTATAGTTTTGGTCTTCCAGACCCCCGCTTTCTTTAGAAAGTTTTTTGTTCCCTCCATTTTTATTAATAGAAAAATAAATAAAAGTAGAGTATGGGGCGGTTGGGCCAGACGTTCAAAGTCCAATTGTCGTCACTGGCGCCAATGTAGGTAAGCATTGGATCTACATTACCGACCAACGCGTGACTTAGCATGGTTCGGAAACTTTAGTCGTGACCGAAACCAGATAGGGGAGAGGCCAACAAACACGTATACACAAAAAACATAGATGGCGGCGTATTGCCAAAAGGACACTAAGCTTGTAACGTCTAAACGGCTCAACGTACAACAACGTGCAAGGTATCGTTGAAAAGAGGAGGGGTAACGAATACCTTTTTGTGATTTGCTGCCTCTGACAGTGATTAGTTATCTTTTAAATTGGTCTAAGTAATTAGTTTTAATAAGTCCTTTGTTTTATTCCTTATTAATAATAAAAATTATAACAACAACCCTATTTTATGTAAAAACTATCATTTATATACTCTTTATAAAATGCAGAAATCCAAAATTTAGACCTTAATCATTATTACAATTTATAAATTAACAAATGTAATCAATTATTTGTTGTTTGTTTGTTTATTTTATTATTTGTCTGTCATACTATATATATTGTAATGTCAAAATGATAAAATCTTATTAAGAGTCGTATCAGTTTTTTAGAAACCAGCTGTACATATTTATTTTACAGCAAATTAATCATATTATCAATTAGGAAAGATACGCAGATATATCCTTTTTCTTCTTTTGTCAGTGAATTAGAGTAACAAGTGAGATGCGTCCGATATAATTCCGTTCCAGATTAATTATGTTACCTCTCAATGTGATAGACATAAATTGGTCAATTAATCAATGACGTTGACTTAGTGGCTTTGCCTAGTTTGTGAGGGTTTCCAAAATTTCTGCCTTTTTTACTTTACTCAAAATTATATAGTGTTAACAATGCAAAGATATATAGGTATAAAGGATATATAGGGGAGACCGGGGAGAGTTCGGACCATTTTTAAAAATTAATTTTTATTAGAAAAGTGTATTGATATATTTACCTTTTAAAGTAGTTAACTTAAGCTTCCAAGGTTCAGGCATAACCAATCAAGAGCAGAATATATCAAATCAATAAATTAACAACAAAAATAAAAAAATATTGCAGGGGGTCATTTGTCCGAAGTCTCCCCAGAAACGGGGAGACTTCGGACTAGGAACTGGGAGACTTCGGACAGTACTGGGAGACTTCGGACAGTACAACATATGTTACTTATAAAAATGTATTTAAAAAAAATAGACATGTTTAGATATTAAAAAATTAATGCAATGAATAATCTTCTAAATCTGTATTAAAATAGATCATATTTTCATATCTTTGACGTGTATCTTTCAAGGGCTTCGGTAAAATACATTTTATGTCTTCAAATATAACAAAAGCATCTTCTTCAGTGGAGATAAACCGATTAGAAGTGGCATGTTTTTTATAAAATTTTACGTCGTATCCTTTTATCTGTTTTTCCTGAATTTCTGCAACATAGTGCCGAAATGTAGCTGGTGTTTTTCCATAAACTCTGGCAATTATAAACTGACCATTTGCAATATTTGTTTCTTCTGTATCCACTTCGTCATCTTGCTCTATGAAGTCAGAGGATTTTTCATTGCTCATTATGTCTTCAGAGGAAGAAGAAGAAGATGTTTCAACAATTTTTTTAGTGACTTTCTGTCTTTTTTTAGGATTTACTTTCCTTGTAACAGATCGTTTTAGTTTCCTGTTGGCAATTTCGTCTTTTTCTGGAGTATCCGTGGCAATGATACATTTGCCCTTAGGCCTCCCTCTATTTGATGTTTTACGTTCTGGCGCCTTGGGAAACGGTCTAACCATTTCTGGAGAAATGATGTTTGGAGAAGTTGAGTGACTCGGAGAAACTAAAACTTTGCTTGGCCCCGGTTTGGACAAGCTATCAAAATCTCTTTTTCCGAGTTCCGGTTCTGTAGTAGGCATTGGTCTATCTGTCACGTAAGAAGATAAGAACTCTTCTTCTCCGAATATATTCCTGTCAAAAGGCCAAATACCTGTACACTTGAAACCACTTTTAATATTAACTGGATTGGCAGCTCTGTCCCAAGCAGAAGAACAAATAGCAGGCAAGTCATATATAGAAAGTGTCTGACCAGGATTAGACAACATCCAGGAATTAGCACCATCATTAAAAAACTTTTTGAAAGGACCAAACACTGTTCGGTCCAAAGGTTGTAACTTATTAGAAGTATGAGGTGGTAGTGTCAAAACAGTAATTCCATTTTCTTTGCAGTAATCAAGTCCCTCCACTGAGAGATGGGACTCGTGGTTATCCATGATTAGTAAAATTTTATTAGTATCAGAGCAGAGTGTATTTTTGACAACATGTTTAAGTACTTTCAAAAAATTATCACTTGTCATCCATCCTGAAGGAGATACTAATCCTAAAGCAACTTGAGGAACCCCTTTCATCATGCGGTTTTCATCAAAACGTTGCCGTGGGAATACCCATATAGGAGGCAATGCTTTTCCATCAGCAGAAATTATGCCCACTTGTGTAACTAATTCTCCACGTTCACGTGAGGTCACCTGCCCTATTTGATGTTGACCTTTTCTTCCAATTATTTTAGGTACACGCTGAACTGTAGTAACCCCAGTCTAAAAAATAAGTGATATTAATTATCAAAATAACTAAACAAAATTGTTAATTGACTCACTTCATCTAAATTGAAAATCGCTGAAGATCCAAAAGAATGACGACGTAAAACTTCTTCTAATTTATTTTGAAACGTCTCAACAGTAACTTTGTTAAAACTCGTCATTCTAGCGAGACTAGTGGCTTCAGGTGTTCTAATAGATAGTACAGGATGACGTTTCATGAAACCTGAAAACCAGTCTGTTCCAGCTTCTTCATTTTCGCTCCATGTAGTAGGCATTTTAACATGGTTTTTCTTGGCAAATTCAAAAGCTAAACGTCTTGCAGCTTTAGGCGTTAGTCCATGAAACATGGAAGAACAATCTAATAAATATTTTTCAAGCATTTTTTCCATTATATCGGTAAACACTTGAGATTGCTTGAAATTTGGAGAGAATGTTACGTTGTCTATACCCACAGCTCTAGCTTTCTTTATGTAATCTAGAAGACTAGATTTAGGAACGCCGTAGGTTTTGGCGCTATTCCGAATGCTCAATTTGCCGTCAAGCACCTCTGATGTGGCATTTTTCATAGTGTCTGCAGAAAATTGTCGTTCTGTTACCCTTGTATATGTACGGGGCATTATGAGCTGTAAGAGAAAAATAGAATAACTACAGATCAGGGGAGACTTCGGACACACAGGGGAGAGTTCGGACACTGTGTCCGAACTCTCCCCTAATGCAAACATTGGTAATACAATGGGTTTATAAAAAAACTTACCTAAATATTGCAACAACATAAACGCAAATTAATGAAATAAGTATAGTAGATTACAGCACCAAAGTTTTATACGTGGTAAGTCTATGTATTTTAAAATATATCTTCTGGATTGCACCGATATTTTTAGAACAAAACTCGACAAAACACTTCACAATAGATAACTCTGTGACTACGACCGAAATCACAGCTGTCAATACATAACCTATAATTATGTACAAATAAGGTTGTGTTTACCAAATGACAACAGTGCATCTTCAAAAATGTGCGAAATTCAAATGTGTCCGATGTCTCCCTGTGTCCGAACTCTCCCCGGTCTCCCCTATATATATATATATATATATATATATATATATATATATATATATATATATATATATATATATATATATATATATATACATATATATGTTATTCTTCTACTCTATTTAAAAAAGGAGATCGGGAAAAGGAGAGAAAAAATTGACAATAAACTAAAAGATTCTGACATTGTAAATGGGTACAGACAGCAAATATCAGATCAAATAAGGACAAAAAACTTAGAAGAAGAAGAAGATATTAACCAACTATGACCAAATCGGTTGAAATATTGGGCAAAACCAAACCAGAAAAAAGAAATCATTGGTTTGATCATGAGTGCGAAATGGCCACAAATAGAAAGAACGCAGCATATCAAAAAACAATCGAAGCAGGTTGTACACGGAGAAAAAAGAAGAGTATAGACGTCTTAGAAGAGAGGAAAAACGTATCTATCGACGTAAAAAGGGGGAATACGAACAGAACACTCTCAATGAGATACAAAGTTTATTCGATAAAAATGAAACGAGAAAGTACTACAAATCCTTAAATAATAGCCGTCGAGAATTTAAACCATTTGTAAACTGGAGTGTAAGAACTATAGAGGCATTACTCTGTTAGCATCTGTGTATAAAATCGGCAGTGTATTATTTGAAAGACTTTACATTTTACAAATGATATTATTAACTACACATCAAATTCAAGCACGTAAGCAGGTTCTAGAAAAGTCACTAGAATCTAACATAGATACACACCATCTCTTCGTCGACTTCAAAGTAGCCTATGACAGTGTGAAAAGAACTGCATTATATAATGCAGTGATATATTTTGGGATCTCACGTCAGTTAATTAAGTTGACCATACTAACAAAGTAAAACGTAAGCTCATGCGTTGAATTGAAGGAGAAAACTCTACGTTTTTTGACATTAATAATGGTCTAAGACAGGGAGACGCGCTGGCGTGTCTCCTTTGTAATATTGCCATGTGAAAGACAATCAGGCAATTAAATATTAGAATGAATGAAACTATTTTTAATAGATCAAACGCAAATTCTCGCATTCGCTGATGATATAGTCATAGTGGGCAGAAGTATGAGAGATACGGTGCAGTGTTTGCATGCAGAGGCAGGCAAGTGAATTAAGACTTGTGGCAAACGAGGAAAAAAGCAAATATATGTTGGTTTCTAAAAACCCCGGAAATATCCAACAGAAAATTCAAATTAACCACCATACCACCATACCTTTGAGCAAGTTAAAGAATTCACATATCTTGGATCGCTAGTAAACGCAACAAACACACGACAAGCGACCAAATAAAAAGACGCATAGCAAAAGCAAACATAACTGTTCACGGTCTCCAAAAACATTTAAAAAATAAAAATATAAAACGTGCAGTAAAGCTCACTATATACAAGACCTTAATAAGACCGGTTTTAATATATGGGTCTGAAATGTGGACCTTATTTCAAAATAATGAAAGAGTTCTTGGTATTTTTGAGCGAAAAATTCTTAGAAAGATTTTTGGGGCCATAAAAAAAAAGGTGCTATGGCATCGAAGATACAACTTTGAACTACATCAGTTATACATCCAGACATTGTGAAATTCGTTAAAATGCAGAGAGTTTAAATGTCAGATCACGAATACACGAAGATATTAACATTTTTAAAACCAGAGGACACAAGAAGCAGAGGAAGACCACAAAGGAGATGGATTGATGATGTGGAAGAAGACCTACAGATTCTAAGGGTAAGAAGATGGAGGGAAGTTGTCAGGAATCGACAGGAGTGGCGACTTCTTTGCGAGCAGGCCAAGATCCACAACGGATTGTCGAGCCATTTTTGATGATGAAGTTATTCTTCATAAAAAATTCTGTTTTTGATCTCAAACCTAAGATTGAATCAAATTTTATTAATCTTGTATGAGGTATATAAAAAAATATGAATTTCGCTCAAGAGTAAAATAGCTTTATATTTCACAATATCGAAAATTGTGAATATGAAAAGTTGGTTGGAATTAAAAACTATGTTTTATTATCCAACTACATCCTTATAATAAAAAAAACATTTTTGCAATTTTTTCTCAAACTTGTCCGTTAAGATAAAAAAAAAATGAAAAGCAAATTTTCACAAAACAAAATTCATTAACATTCTAATGAACATCGAAGAGTTAATAATAGGTTAGAAAATCGTTTTAATGGAAGAGTTATATATTGGGTTTCTGAAATTTTTTGGCCTCCTTGGTCTCCAGATTTGGCGCCACTGAATTTTTTCTTGTTGCTCATTTGGAAAGAGTCATAGTGGATGAAGAAATAAAAGAAAGCAAAATAGTGCATAAAGAAAATTTATTCTTTAAAATGAAATTTTTTAATTTTAGTCATTATAAAAATGACAGCTTCAAAATTAGAGATGTTTGAAAACATAAAAACACTCCTTTGCTGACGGTAAGTTTCTTACAACATAAATCGATAACAAATTATTTTAACATCTGGGTAAATATTTCATCCAATCTAAAAACCTTCTGGAAATATTTCTATGGTTTTTTTTTTAATAATAATAGTCTCCATTTGTGTCATTAAAAGCATTGAGTATAGCAAGCAATATTTATCTAAAAAAATATCGACAATTTTTTGTGAGACTTGATTAATCTAATGATTTACTTTTTGTATCCTTATCCCATGTTCCTCATAATTCAAAAATAGCTCTGTAGTTTAGTAAATTATAGCTTGATTATCTTCGTGGGAAGGGTTTTTTTAAAAGAGTTATTGTTATAAAAGACAGAGAATTTTATTTTTCACGTTAAGAACGGCTATGAATAACTATTCTGATGAGCTTTATTAAAGCGAAATACGTATCAATAGATACATAGACGCTTTGAACGTGAAATAAAATCTTTTCTGTCTTTTTCATTTTCTTCGGATCTACTCTGTATGAGTACGAGAAACAAATTCGTTAGGATTTCTGCCTAGATGAATAGACATGTCGTGGAATGCAAATTTTAGATTCCCCATGTCTTCTTTAACATCTTTATCATCGTCTGGTCATGTCTTGCAATTTTTAGAAGGCTCCAGATTAAAGCAGAAATCTGAATTTGTTTCGAAACTATCTTACCGATTTTTCTATCAGATGTCGCTATTGCGTCCATAACGAAGTCATGTTATTGTTACTTCTAATAAGACAGAGAATTTTATTTTTCACGTTAAGAACGGCTATGAATAACTATTCTGATGAGCTTTATTAAAGCGAAATACGTATCAATAGATACATAGACGCTTTGAACGTGAAATAAAATCTTTTCTGTCTTTTTCATTTTCTTCGGATCTACTCTGTATGAGTACGAGAAACAAATTCGTTAGGATTTCTGCCTAGATGAATAGACATGTCGTGGAATGCAAATTTTAGATTCCCCATGTCTTCTTTAACATCTTTATCATCGTCTGGTCATGTCTTGCAATTTTTAGAAGGCTCCAGATTAAAGCAGAAATCTGAATTTGTTTCGAAACTATCTTACCGATTTTTCTATCAGATGTCGCTATTGCGTCCATAACGAAGTCATGTTATTGTTACTTCTAATAAGACAGAGAATTTTATTTTTCACGTTAAGAACGGCTATGAATAACTATTCTGATGAGCTTTATTAAAGCGAAATACGTATCAATAGATACATAGACGCTTTGAACGTGAAATAAAATCTTTTCTGTCTTTTTCATTTTCTTCGGATCTACTCTGTATGAGTACGAGAAACAAATTCGTTAGGATTTCTGCCTAGATGAATAGACATGTCGTGGAATGCAAATTTTAGATTCCCCATGTCTTCTTTAACATCTTTATCATCGTCTGGTCATGTCTTGCAATTTTTAGAAGGCTCCAGATTAAAGCAGAAATCTGAATTTGTTTCGAAACTATCTTACCGATTTTTCTATCAGATGTCGCTATTGCGTCCATAACGAAGTCATGTTATTGTTACTTCTAATAAGACAGAGAATTTTATTTTTCACGTTAAGAACGGCTATGAATAACTATTCTGATGAGCTTTATTAAAGCGAAATACGTATCAATAGATACATAGACGCTTTGAACGTGAAATAAAATCTTTTCTGTCTTTTTCATTTTCTTCGGATCTACTCTGTATGAGTACGAGAAACAAATTCGTTAGGATTTCTGCCTAGATGAATAGACATGTCGTGGAATGCAAATTTTAGATTCCCCATGTCTTCTTTAACATCTTTATCATCGTCTGGTCATGTCTTGCAATTTTTAGAAGGCTCCAGATTAAAGCAGAAATCTGAATTTGTTTCGAAACTATCTTACCGATTTTTCTATCAGATGTCGCTATTGCGTCCATAACGAAGTCATGTTATTGTTACTTCTAATAAGACAGAGAATTTTATTTTTCACGTTAAGAACGGCTATGAATAACTATTCTGATGAGCTTTATTAAAGCGAAATACGTATCAATAGATACATAGACGCTTTGAACGTGAAATAAAATCTTTTCTGTCTTTTTCATTTTCTTCGGATCTACTCTGTATGAGTACGAGAAACAAATTCGTTAGGATTTCTGCCTAGATGAATAGACATGTCGTGGAATGCAAATTTTAGATTCCCCATGTCTTCTTTAACATCTTTATCATCGTCTGGTCATGTCTTGCAATTTTTAGAAGGCTCCAGATTAAAGCAGAAATCTGAATTTGTTTCGAAACTATCTTACCGATTTTTCTATCAGATGTCGCTATTGCGTCCATAACGAAGTCATGTTATTGTTACTTCTAATAAGACAGAGAATTTTATTTTTCACGTTAAGAACGGCTATGAATAACTATTCTGATGAGCTTTATTAAAGGAAATACGTATCAATAGATACATAGACGCTTTGAACGTGAAATAAAATCTTTTCTGTCTTTTTCATTTTCTTCGGATCTACTCTGTATGAGTACGAGAAACAAATTCGTTAGGATTTCTGCCTAGATGAATAGACATGTCGTGGAATGCAAATTTTAGATTCCCCATGTCTTCTTTAACATCTTTATCATCGTCTGGTCATGTCTTGCAATTTTTAGAAGGCTCCAGATTAAAGCAGAAATCTGAATTTGTTTCGAAACTATCTTACCGATTTTTCTATCAGATGTCGCTATTGCGTCCATAACGAAGTCATGTTATTGTTACTTCTAATAAGACAGAGAATTTTATTTTTCACGTTAAGAACGGCTATGAATAACTATTCTGATGAGCTTTATTAAAGCGAAATACGTATCAATAGATACATAGACGCTTTGAACGTGAAATAAAATCTTTTCTGTCTTTTTCATTTTCAAGTTATTGTTTTCCTTCAAAAATTTTTTCCTTACCGAATGCAAGTTGATAAATGGATTTTATAAATAAAACAACGTCAAAAAAAAAAACAATTGCAGCGACGGTTTATAATTTTTTATTATCTAATTTTTATACAAAAAATATTGATTATTGATTTTTTAAAAGTAAAACAAACAGTGAAACTTTTATAGAAAACTGAAAGGTAATAATTTTTGATTGCTTAATTTGTATGAAAGTAGGTAGGTACATAATATTTATCAAAATGTTCTTCAATTTGTAATAGGTATATTATATAATGAGTAAATCATTTGTATCATATCTACTCTTATAATTAATTTTTTTTATACCCACCTATATTTTTATATATTGCTCGTACTACTATCTCCATTCGCTTAGCTGGGACATATTTTGACAGATTCATTGTCGGAAACCTACAACATAACAATTCCTACTTCTCAGTATTAATAGCTCAAGTATCCTATTATTGCAGACTTCTTTCTTAAAAAAAAGAAGAATTATTATAAATAGTAGAAGTGTATACTAAACCCATAAAATTTTGGGTAGTATATATTTAAAAAATATATTTTAGTTGTTATAATTTAACAAAACTATTTATTATATAGCGCAGATAAATAAATATTGATTGTCGGTAATTCGCAAAGTTCTATTTTATTTACTATTTAGTTTGTTTACTATTAATATTGGCTATAAGTACGTGTGCTTGGTTGTATAGTAATTTTCAGCCACTTTTAGTCTGTCAAAAAGTAACTAACTTCGCAAAAAAATAATTACTAAATTCACTAGACAGTTCGGACTGGGAATAGCGAACCGAGTATACTATTCTAATAAATCGCTGTCACCACTGTTACAATTGGGGGTGATCCACTGTAAATAATTGGAGAACCGATTATAATATTCGCGGGAATCCTACTGTCACCATTCTAATAAATGCTGCTGTCATTATTGTAAAAAACGCCTGCCTCAAAATCGTTGGATGCGTCTACAATTCTTAGGGGATACTTATCCCTGCGAGCGGGCAAGGCTTACTGGTCCCACTAGTCTGAGCTGACTGGTTTCGCCCTCGCGGATTTACAAGAGGGTAGGGAGATTTGGGAGAAAGGGGATTAAGGACTTCTGGGTCTCAGGTCCTGTAAAGAGTTGAGTCTATGGGCTTGCTTTAGAAACCGGAAAACTGCATAAGCGAAGAATGTGTATCTCTTCTAGTCTCTGCCTGTAACGGCCGGGAAGAACAATAAAACCAAATTTCGAGTTTACAATGTATTAAATAGACTGTATACTACAACTCAGATAACAAGATATCAGTTATGACCAATAATGATTCGATCAGGCGCAAAGGGAGACGAGAAGAGACAAAGCAAGAAATTAAAGGGTGGACAATTCGTATTATTATATATTCCTTGGGTTAGTATATAGATCTTAGTTACCTTCGCGTATTTAGGCTCTAGCTAATGAATACGCCTCCAGTCCTACAGGAATTCAAGATCAGTCTGTTGAAGTACCGCGCGCTATCACGAACTTTCGAAACTCCAGATACCGGCACTTATACGGTATACTACCCCGTCGAGTTACAATAGCGCGCTCACTGGCTGCGTATTGTCTCGATCGCCCGTGCTTCTCGCGTGGAGCACTCTCAGGTGCCTCGTTCTTACTGCCCTCGTCTGGCCCGCTTCGTTCATTTTTTATGAGCCCGTATTCTCAATTTCCGATCGTAGTACCAAGGTCGAGTTTTTTATTTTTTTTGCTGACTGAGTCCCCGTGTTATTTTCCAGCGAATGTTTTTAAACGTGATTTTTTTCTTTTAAACAACCGTGGCGACCTGATATTTGAGACTCGTGTAATACACTTATACTAGGTCGATTTTTTAATCTTTGTTTAATGTGAAATGTGTACATTAACTATGTCGAATTATTTGTTCTTTATTCAATTTGGAATATATATTAATTATTTAAATAATTATAACTCTTTTCTAGGCTAACTACCCCTTATTTTTTTCTTCTTTATTTCCTTGCTATGTTTACATTACACTATGTCACTTTTAATATTAAGTATAGGGTTTAGATATCTTTCCCTCATTACTACATGAAATATTTGAGAAACATTTTTATAAAGTAAATCCGGGATAGATAGTCACGAAGAAATAGTCACTAATGGCAACAGTGAGACATGCATTTAAAAAAATATATAAATAAAATGATACCTTAAAACTAACATTTTTATTAAGTACAAAACAAAATTTAGACTACAAATGTTAAGATCTCTAAAAATTTATTCCATACATTTTTCAAACATATCTTTCTTCATCTGTGACTCTTCTAAATTTGTGACACATCTAAATATTCTTACATTTTGCTAAGGGTTCAGGAATTAGTTCAGAAGTTCAATACGCACTTTAAATAATTTTATTTAATTCACTTAACTAGAAAATAAACTCATTAAATAACAAATATTTTATTAACAAAATTATAAATACACTTTAACACGAGATTCCAGAGAAATAGGGATGAAGAATACGAGAACTTTGCTGACAAAGTAGTTAATTCGACTTACAGAATTAAGCATTGTGACCCATAACATAGCCCCCTTTTTCTATGCTGTTCGATAGGAGAAGTACCTAAGCGGACCGGGTCGGTAGATTTTGTCCTTCATAAGCACACAGTCTCTCCAATTAAATGGCCTGCGGTTTCATTCGTGGCGTCAATTGCACCCTATAGACAAGGTCGTTTATCTTCATAGTAACCAGGTACGGTTCTTCCCAAGGTCGCTTTAACTTAGAACTTTCCTCCTGGTTGGTTGTTAAAGCCAAACTACATCACCTACCTTGAAACTAACAGGAGTAGATTTATAATCGAACCTAACCTGTATCCGGTCACTGGTGAGTTGTAGCTTGTTCCTGGCAAAATCGTGGATCCTAACCTGTCAATCCTATATTTGGGGATTATCTCTTGGTCTGCCTCTCCGTCTGGTAGATTGATATGTAGGAGATCAACAGGAATCTTCATATCTCGACCAGTCAATAAGATTGTTGGGAGTTTCGGTAGGCTAGCAGAAACAGAGGCACTAGTTTGTCCCAGTTTTTCTGATTTTCATGTACAAACAGGGACAGGTAGTTATTCATGGTCTGGTTATGTCTTTCTACCATTTCGTCAGACTGATAATGAAGCGGTGTCGTTTGGGTTTTCTTAATTCCCAGCAAAGTCATCATAGTCTTCCAAACTTCCGAGTCGAAGTTACGTATCTGGTCAGAATGAAGGAAAAGTGGAATCACATGTCGGAAATCGACATTCTTAAGCAGCGCCTCACCAACTGTGATCGCTTCTTGGTTGGGTAGTGCAACTGCTTCTGACTATTTGGAAAAATCCAGTGCTTGGTCCATAGCAACCATCATCATTATCATCATAAGTGGCTCGACAATCCGTTGTGGATCTTGGCCTGCTCACAAAGAAGTCGCCACTCCTGTCGATTCCTGGCAACTTCCCTCCATCTTCTAACCCCTAGAATCTGTAGGTCTTCTTCCACATCATCAATCCATCTCATTCGTGGTCGTCCTCTGCTTCTTGTGCCCTCTGGTTTTGAAAATGTTAATCTCCCATAGCAACCATCAGATACTGGTTTTCTGACGTTGTTACTGGAAATGGCCCCTCAATGTCAACAGCAACTCGTTGGCATGCAGTCTCTGTGATGTAATGTTAAAGTTTTTTTTGGTCCCTTCTTTGATGCAAACTCAAATCTTATACATCATTCTTCCATATCTTGCCGTTAATTAATCCAATAATATATCTTACGGACTCTGACCGGAGTCCTATTAATTCCAAATGCTCTCCGGAGCGGCTATCATGAAGTTCTGCAAGCAGCTTCTATACACATGACCTTGGAATAACACTGTTCTTGTTTCATCTGAACTATTCATTTACGAGTGATGTAGACATCTTGTAGACAGTAGTCCCAGTTTAGCCAATAACCCTTCACTGCTTGCCCATATGTGCCAATATCCTGCACCTGTGGCATAGCTCTATTGTCCAGCCACGTAGGTATTATTTTTAAATTTGGATCGTTCTTCAGAGAGAATCAGCAGTTTCTCTCTCTGCATGGTCTTCTCCAAATCGTGTTACTTCCCGCAGGTATCAAGCTATCTGGCCTTCAGATGTCTTGAAATTGAGAAGCCATTGCAAGGTGAAATGGTCGGATCTTAACAAAAATCTTCTGCCCTAGAGTAGCGATTGGTAAATAACTCCTTTCTGGTGACACAGCAGTTTCTTTCCGATTTTTCCAGAGTTTTACTAAAGTATCCTATACGTGTTAGTCACCCTCCTGCAGTTGGGAAAGCACTGCATCCATGCCATTTTGAGAAGCATCCAGATCAAGCACAAACAGACCCTGTTCTTTTGGATATGCAAGGATTGGAACCGTTGTCAATGTATGCTTGAGTGTGGTGAAGGCAAGCTGGCAGTCTGGTGCCCAGTCAAATGACAGCGTCTTCTCGGTCAGGTTTTGGAGAGGTTTGGCAATCTTTCCAAAATCTACGTTAAAGCCTCCTACGTATGAGCTCCCCTAGGAAGAATTTTTCGATAAGATAATTTATATCAAATCGACATCAAATGATTTCCAAAATTTGCAGTTTTCTTTTTGTGACGGAGGTTGGTGTACACCCTCTGTATATTATATATTTTAAATTTATACCACATTATAAAATTAAGTTATTAATATAATTATAATTAATTTTTCTTAACTTCTTTTTTAATTTATTACATATTCTAAAACTAATCTTTCCTAATTTATAAGGTTTATAGTAAAAAATCAGTACTTACAATACCTAAGCCATATAAACCACTACACATATTTGTTATACTTATATTTTCCAATAAACCAATGCATCGTTCTTTGTCGTTACCTTTCATGACTGAATTTAATATACTGCGCGGAGGTCCAGATTTATAAAACTGACATAACCATTAAATCATAACAAAATCTGATCCAACACCGTTTTATGCGCTTGGAAATTTTATGTACTTACATTGTGTACTCACTGGTTTGTCTTATACATCTTTTAAATAAAAATTACAGATTCGAACGTTGTAAGATTACTTGAAGGAAATGGGTATCTGTCGATTCAAAAGTTGTATAGTTGTTTAGGAATTTTTTATATTATTTAATTTGCTATGGACTATAATTTAAAAAAGGGTGGCTTGTTATATTTTTACTAAGTATTCACTCCGTGTGTAACCATGATAGAATTGTAGAAAAAGTAGTTTTTATAGGTTTCCAAAGATTACATATAAATTAGAGAAAAGAAGAAGATGGATTCGTGCTATAAATATGAAAAAGTTAATGTCACCTAACTTCAATTTTATGGCAATTGAAATCGGTGTATATATAGCATTTTTCATATCGTGCAAGCAAAAATGCTTGCACGTCACAATTTATATAAAGTGACGTCAGTTTATTTAAAATTTCCAGAACGTCAACCTTAGAGTTCAAATTTTCCTAACACAGCTAATAATACGAAACCCCAGGAATGTCACAGGAAAGTTGAATGAACAGCAGCTTCAGGGTAAAGAAAAAAAGTATTCTTCAAATGATTTCCGAAGTAAAGTCATTCATTGCGAAACTTGAACTATGGGAAAAAAAATCTACTGGAAGGAAATTTAAAACATTTTCCTTGTTTAAAAGAAGTAATCGAAAAAGAAGTAGTAAACGTTCAACCTAACACAGGAGAGGGGCATATAGAAATGTTGACCAGACTGAGGCATGAATTCGATACCCGATTTAGTGACTTTAGGTATGTTTTTATTTTCACCATGTTTAGTTTTTATTTCCTGTATTCTTAAGTGTACGTCTTTAATAATGGTTTTTAAAACAAGGTAGATCTTTGGTGCTTGAGATTTTTTTAGTAGCTCTTTCCTGTAGTGTGGTTGCCGACCCCTGGTATACAGAGTACAATGAAATATTGTTTTTATATATGATCAACTAGAAAAAAGCATTTTATACAGTAAAAGTCAAAAATATGGAACATATTTTGTAAATATCTACCAAATCTACAAGATGGTAGTCAGAATAGAAGAAAGATTTATAATGCCCATGAATATAAACAACAGAATACGTCAGTGAGACCCTTTAATCCCTGTGCTCTTCAATTGAACTATGAATAAAGTCACTAAAAGCGTAAACAAAGGAAAAGGAAACATGATGGGAAACACAGATATTAAAATATAATACTAATCTCGAGCTTTCATAACAGATGAATTGCCAAACTAAACCAAACGCTAGTTTTTGTACGTAGATCGATCTCATAAGACGACTTTTCGCAAAAGTTCAGCAATTCTCCAAAGGGGACTTATTTATTTTAAAGTTGTACAACAGACTAAAATATCTTTTCGTTTACGTCCTAGCGTTAAATCATAAAAAATCAGAAAAAAATGAGTGAAGTGACTATATGAAATTGATTGGATTCCCCGTCTCATGGTGACCGGCAAAATCACTAGTAGCGATATAGACCAGTCTGGTTATACAAAAATCATCGATTTCACGGCAAAATGTTTCGCAGATATCTGAAGCTTTTACGACATAGGTGGGGGTTACTAGATGACGAATAGATAAAAAGATACTCCTGTTTTTACCTTGCGTTTTTTTTTAAACAATAATTTATGGTCAGAATTTGGTTTTTTATCTATAAGTTTTTTCCCTTATAATTTAAATAAACAATATTTATACCATTTTTTATATTAAGAATATCTTCATTTTTCCGTTTTTTCAATTAAAATTGATAAATAATTTACGGAGATATTTGCAAAAAAAGTAGTTTTTTTGCACTAATTTATAAATTTAATTATTATTTTTATTAACAAAACAAAATGTTATTAATACATTTCAACATTGAGGAATTACCGTCCTTTAAATTTGTGCGAAATTTCTCCCCGATCGGTCAAATAGTTTAAAAGTTATTCAATTTGTTTATCCCTGGGACTAATTATTTAAACCATTGAACTTGCCCTATGAATGACGCTAGACACATTTAACAAATTTCATAGGATTTTTCAAGACCTATACTATCTCAGAAGTTAAATGAGTATCGAGTTTTCATCGAAATTATTTACAAAATAAACGTTTGAAAAAGGGGTATGTTTTTTACTTATAAACAATTGTAATAACTTCTATATTTTTTAAGCTACAGACTTGTACGCACAACCATTAGATAGCTGGTAAGAAACTCACATTTAACAAAAAAATAAACCTTCTATGAACCATAGGAACGAAGTTAGCGACAATTTTTTTGTTAATTATATCTCCATTGTTTATAAACATTAAGAAGTAAAATTTGCACAAATTTTGAATGAAAATCTAAACTTTATATTGAATTTTATAGCTATAGAATTCATCCAATTTTTCAAAACTTAAAACCTTTCGAAACGAAGTTACTTTCGAAAGATCGACATAGGAAAGTGGAGGGGAAACTGTTTTAGCTCCTCGCTGCAAAATTTAATATTATGGATACGGATTTATCATTCAAAAGCTTCAACAGTTCTGTAGGAATTTCATCAATTTCATCCATTTGCTTTTCCATTTTTAGCGTTTCTTATTGCGTATTCTACTTCTTCTTTCAATATGTCTGGCCCAGTTGCATTGATTATCTGAGTTACGTTGTTTCTATCGTCTTCACATAATTCATTCAGGTGTTCTGTCCATCTTTTTATTTTATTCTCTAGATCTAAAATAAGATTTCTATCTTTGTCTTAAAGTTTACCTATTTGGCATTTCTTTATGCTTCCTGTTATCTCTTTTACTTTTTTGTGCATATTGAACACATCGTACTTTTTCTCATAGGTTTCCATTTCCTTACATTGTTCTTTAATCCACTCCTCTTTGGCTTCTTTTATTCTCTTTTTTATGTGTTTATTAATTTCTTTGTATTTGTCTGGGTAATTCTTCATCTTTCTTCTTTGTTCCATCAAGTCTAGTATATCTTGTGTCATCCACTCCTTATTATTTGTTGTTGTTTTTGTAAAATGTTTCTTTCCTGCTGTTTGTATAGCAGTATTTATGTACTTTAATTTTTGGTTAACGTTGTTTGTATCGTTAATTTGTTGCTGCACTGAACGAAGGTTTTCATTTATTTCTTCTCCTGTTTCTTGTATATTTTTGTTTCTAAGTTTATTTAAATCTAGTGCCTTTCTGTGTGGTCTTCTAATCTTTTTTGGTCTCGCCTCTATCACAGTAACTACCGGGTTATGATCTGAGCCTATATCAGCTCCTGGGTACGTCTTAGTACATTTAACAGCATTATGATACCTCCTTGCTATCATAATGTAGTCTATTTGATTTCTCACTATTTTTTCTTTGGTATGTTGTGGAGATGTCCATGTATATAACCGTCGAGGAGGTAATTTGAAAATTGAATCAATCGATCTCCTCTGTTATTTCTGTTTCCAAGCCCATATTTTCCTACTTGTTCTCCTATCTTACCTTGACCCACCTTGGCATTAAGATCGCCTATTAATATGTTAATTTATGGAAAGACTGACTTAATAAGTGAAGACAAATAACCTGCAACAAAAAGGTTCAGACCTGACAGTGAAGTCAAATAAATGAACCAAATTTTAACTTTTAAACCAATGTATGTAAAGAAAATAAAAAAAGTAAAGTTCAATAAACATTGCAAAATTTAATAAGGCAAGTGATGAAAAAATCGACTTATTTTATCAAAGCAGTAAGGCAGATTAGATTAATATTGTATATCATATTTGTAAGAAAAATAGAATAAAAATCAATATTGTTAATTATAAAAATACAAACAATTATAATTAATATAAGGAATATAATAATATAATGTGTAAAAAATTACCTGAAATTTAATTTATAAAATATATAAGTATTATTACATCATTGATATAAAATGAAAAAACATATGTTGATTTTCCGGGATTTTCCGAGATTTATGGGGAGTGAAAATTATGTCATCATTATTAATACTGCGACAGACTATTCGAGCAAATTAAAAAAAAGTAAGTATTTAGGGTGAATTTCAAATGGACTCAATTTTTCCGAGTTTTCCCATATTTTCCGACCAGTGAAAACTATGTAGTTATTCATATTTCGACGAGCTACCCCAGAATAAAAAAAAGAGGCTTGCAGCTGCAAAGGAAGCCAAGATAATGTAAATTTTTCCTACGTGTTGCAATTTGAAGTTCCGATGCCGAAAAAAAAAACGGAGCTGAAACAGATATCCTCTCCACTCTCCTATGTCGATCTTTCGAAAGTACCGTCGTTTCGAAAAATTAGATAAATTTTATAGCTATAAGTTTCAATATAATGTTTAGATTTGCATTCAAAATTTGTGCAAATTTTACTTCTTAATGTTTATAAACAATTGAGATATGATTTTTTTAAAAATAGTCTCTAACTTCGTTCCTATTGGTCATAGAAGGTTTTTTATTTTTTAATGTGAGCTTTTTTACCAGCTATCCAATGGTTGTACGTACAAGTCTGTAGCTTGAAAAATGTAGAAGTTATTACAATTGTTTATAAGTGAAAAACATACCCCTTTTTCAAACGTTTATTTTGTAAATAATTTCGATGAAAACTCAATATGCATTTAACTTCTGAGATAGTGTAAGTCTTAAAGAATCCTATGAAATTTGCTGAATGTGTCTAGCATCATGCATAGGGCAAGCTCAATAGTTTAAATAATTAGCCTCAGGGATAAACAAATTAAATAACTTATAAAATATTTGACTGATCGGGGGGAAATTTCGCATAAATCTAAAAGATGGTAATTCATTGATGTTTAAATGTATTAATACCATTTTATTTTGTTAATAAATAAATTAATAAAATTTATAAATTAGTGCAAAAAAACTGCTTTTTTGCAAATATCTCTGTAAATTATTTATCAATTTTAATTAAAAAAACGGGAGAATAAAGATATTCTTGACATAAAAAATGACATAAATATTGTTTATTTAAAATATAAGGGAAAAAATTTATAGACAAAAAATCAAATTGTGACCATAAATTATTGCTTAAAAAAAACGCAAGGTAAAACTAGGAGTATCTTTTCATCTATTCATCATCTAGTATCCCCCACCTATGTCTTAAAAGCTTCAGATATCTGCGAAACATTTTTCCACCTTTTTTTTATCCAGGCTGGGCTAATATGTGATCCGAAGATTCTGCGACTTTTAATTTGAAATCAGAAGAAAAATGGAAATTGCCGATGGATAAGTAGTATGTTGAAATATAGAGGGTTATATTAAGATACTATAGAATCAAAATATAGTAGTAGTAGCTCTACACTTGACAGAGATTACAACCTTACAATCCTTAATTCTAAATTCGAACTTCTCATTTTTTCTTAGTGTAATTTAATTCCTATTGAATTTTTTGTAAGTGTATGTTTATTGTATAATTTTTCCTATAGCATATGTAGAATATTTTTAATAATATATTACGTTTGAAATATCTATTGTTTTTTTATTAAAAAGGAGCCTAGTTCTGTAAACAATTCCAGACGACATGGAAATTGAAAGAAAATATAGATTGTGTTTTGTTTATCTTATAAAACGAGAATATAAAAACTACCAAAAAAAAAATAAGTTGTTTTGATTTAAAAATAAAAGAATGGAAGATCTTAATAACCTATTGTTTTATATGCACATGTTTACAAAAGTTGTAATATAAAATACTTAAATTTAGATTTAAAAAAATTAAATCAATAACAATAACCAAAACATACCCCTTTTTCAAACGTTTATTTTGTAAATAATTTCGATGAAAACTCAATATGCATTTAACTTCTGAGATAGTGTAAGTCTTAAAGAATCCTATGAAATTTGCTGAATGTGTCTAGCATCATGCATAGGGCAAGCTCAATAGTTTAAATAATTAGCCTCAGGGATAAACAAATTAAATAACTTATAAAATATTTGACTGATCGGGGGGAAATTTCGCATAAATCTAAAAGATGGTAATTCATTGATGTTTAAATGTATTAATACCATTTTATTTTGTTAATAAATAAATTAATAAAATTTATAAATTAGTGCAAAAAAACTGCTTTTTTGCAAATATCTCTGTAAATTATTTATCAATTTTAATTAAAAAAACGGGAGAATAAAGATATTCTTGACATAAAAAATGACATAAATATTGTTTATTTAAAATATAAGGGAAAAAATTTATAGACAAAAAATCAAATTGTGACCATAAATTATTGCTTAAAAAAAACGCAAGGTAAAACTAGGAGTATCTTTTCATCTATTCATCATCTAGTATCCCCCACCTATGTCTTAAAAGCTTCAGATATCTGCGAAACATTTTTCCACCTTTTTTTTATCCAGGCTGGGCTAATATGTGATCCGAAGATTCTGCGACTTTTAATTTGAAATCAGAAGAAAAATGGAAATTGCCGATGGATAAGTAGTATGTTGAAATATAGAGGGTTATATTAAGATACTATAGAATCAAAATATAGTAGTAGTAGCTCTACACTTGACAGAGATTACAACCTTACAATCCTTAATTCTAAATTCGAACTTCTCATTTTTTCTTAGTGTAATTTAATTCCTATTTAATTTTTTGTAAGTGTATGTTTATTGTATAATTTTTCCTATAGCATATGTAGAATATTTTTAATAATATATTACGTTTGAAATATCTATTGTTTTTTTATTAAAAAGGAGCCTAGTTCTGTAAACAATTCCAGACGACATGGAAATTGAAAGAAAATATAGATTGTGTTTTGTTTATCTTATAAAACGAGAATATAAAAACTACCAAAAAAAAAATAAGTTGTTTTGATTTAAAAATAAAAGAATGGAAGATCTTAATAACCTATTGTTTTATATGCACATGTTTACAAAAGTTGTAATATAAAATACTTAAATTTAGATTTAAAAAAATTAAATCAATAACAGCATTAATTGAAAAATGTGACTGAAGCCGAATAATTAGAGTAACAATGTCATTATCCTTTTTCGTGTATTAACAAATCTCATAAATTTTGAAACACCGTTCAGTTAACACAAAATTGGCGTTTCTATACCCTCGTAAAATATGGTTTGTAGCTCTTTTGAGTTTTTGATAATTAATACAAGTTTCGGTGCTTTGTTTGGGGGACGTGCTGAAGTTTATAATTTATTATTCCCGTACAATATCGGAAATAAGGAGGTAATTTATATTCCCGCAATTTTTAAGTAAATTAATGTACATTTCAATGATCTTTTAATATTTTTAACAATATCTTTACTAATTATTTTACCAAAAAAAAGATTTAGTTATTTGAAATAAATTTTTCTATTGAGAATAATTAATCAACGCAAAAAAAGAGAAAATATCGCTAATATAATAAGCAGTTTAAACATGTTAATACGTTAATTGAGAGAAATTAGAGAGAATTAAATGAGAGAAAATCAAACAAGAAAAAAAATCACCAGAGAGAAAACAAAAACCCTAGAGAGAAAAATAAACAAATCAACAGAAGATAGTTCGTAGCTAAAAATAGTCGACAAAACATGCAAATCGCCGCACTGTGTCGGCCCCAAGGGATAAGGACCAACAAAATGACAATAGGACATTTCATTTTCTATAGACATCCTACAAAAAAAAAAACTAAACAAAAATATAAAAAACGGCTTAGGCCAACAAAAAAAAACTTCTTTTTCTTAAGATGCCATCTTCGCTACGGAGGTTGGCAATCATCATAGCTATTTTAATTTTTAATGCAGTAGCTCTAAATAGTTGTTTTGAGCTGCATCTAAACCATTCTCTCAGGTTCTTAAGTCATGAAATTTGTCTTCATCTGATGCTTCTTCTGCCATCTATCTTTTCTTGCATTATGAGTCGCAGGATGCCATACTTCTCGCCCCGCATCACATGTCCGAGATACTGTAGCTTTCTTTCTTTAATTGTAAGTTCAACTTCCTTCTCTTTACCTATTCTTCTCAGTACTTCATTGTTCGTAACTCTATCTACCCAGGAAACCCTCATAATTCCTCTATAGGTCCACATTTCAAAGGCATTAAGTCGTCTCATTGTGTCTAGATTTAACGTCCATGATTCCACTCCATAGTATAGTACACTGTATATGTAACATTTTGTTAGACGTACTTTAAGTGCTAATGTTAAGTCTTTGCCACATAGGACCTTCTTCATTTTCATAAAATTAGAACGTGCTTTTTCGATTCTGACTTTGATTTCTGCAGTGTAGTCATTATTTTCTGTTATAAGTGTTCTTTGGCAAATACACAAATGCTGATGTCAACATTTCTCTAGGGATGAGTCCCGTAGTATAGCGTTAAACAGTTCTACTATTATGTCCAGGTTTTTCTCGTTGACCAACTTTAATAGCTCGCTTGGTAATTCATCTGGACCAGCAGATTTATTAATTTTTATTGAGTTTAATGCCTGACTAACTTTTGATTTGGTTATCTCTGGGCCTACATCTCCCGTTTGGCTATCTACAGATGTACTAGCTTCTCTCTGGTCATGAAATAATTCCTCGATGTACTCTTATCATCGTCGTAGTTTTTGTTCTGGCTCCAATATAATATTTCCATTTTCGTCGAGCAATATATTCGAGGTTCTTCTACTTCCTACTCCGGCTAGTTCTTTGACTTTTTTATGTATAATAAAGTTTTCATATCTGTTTTGCAGAAAATTAACAAAACACTAATAAAAACCGACGAAAGCCAATAAAAACAATAAACAAAAACCCGGGCACGTAGGGCCCAAACACTTCGTCATGCTGTCCTGAATTTGAATCGATTAGGGAACCATGTTGGAGTTCTATTACCTAACATGGTAGAAAATTTGGCTGATAGTTGTACCCCTAGCGCGCATCAGAGTGATATAGGGGGAAAGGGATGGTCTGGAGCACTGGAGCGGTGTGGAGTAACTCCTGTGTTACTCGAGTTAATACATCTCGCTCCAATAAATTGTTACATCCAAATTAAATTGCTTACTTGCGGGGTGCTGTAATTGCTAGGCTTGGTTTAATTAAATTGCTTACTTGCTTGACCAATAGAAATGGAGTTAACTTAATTTATTAAAAAAAAAATCACGACTACTGTATTTATAACAAGTAAGAATCAAAATTGGCGCCATTCACTAGTTAGAGGCCTATATTCTATAAGTATATAATTTTTATTTTAATAAAATTGCTTTTTATGTTTCAAAACATGAGTAAAGTTGACTGCTTTTTTTTTTCGAGTAGCCGAATTGGCTGGGTTTTGGCTGGTTGCGAATTTCCGAAGTGGCTAGTATACCATTTAATTTATAATAGTTAAAAACCAATGGGTAACTTTTTGTGGTATCGCATGTGACATGTACGTAAATAAAAACTATTTTTGAAGTTATACTTCTTTAGGCGCGATTGGGAAAAATTGATGAGAGTGAATTTTTATAAAATTCACATTATGAAGTACGCGCATATTCACAGCATGAAGTTAGTTGCTACATCTAAATCTTTTAAGTTAGGTATTAATGCAAAAAAAGTGTAAAAAAAAAATATATTGGTGTTTTTGTTAATTCGATTATATTAGGACGTTGATAGATATTTACTGATGATTTGTATATTGTATATGTATATTTTTTGTGTAAAAATCGACCTGGTTCAGTAGTTTTCATCTACTGTATAATTACGTAGAAATTACATTTATCTGTTACTTTAGGACCACATTGTATATAAATACTATATTCTGAGGTAGTTTACTTTAAAAAATAATGAGTGTTTCGATCAATTGGTAAAAACATTTAAGTACAGAAATTAATAATTCGAAATTCAACACATTCTCCGATAATTTTATTTGAATGTTGGATACAGATTAGTACAACTGTGTAAATGTGTCTCTGGGGATCTGTGTTACAATATCAATATCGGATTACCAGTAGGTCGGTTTTTAAAATTTCGCATACATCTTGTCCCTCACTGTACCATAAATTACATCTTATAGGTCAATTTACCATGCTACTGATTCTTTTTCAATTCTCTACTATTAAATCCATCTTTCCACCTTATAATATGGTTAATACTGTCATAATAATTGTTTATTTTAACCTATTCACTAAAAATTGTACAATAAGAATTCACTCTATAAAATATTGCGGTCACCATAACTCCTAAATAAATTCAAATTAAACAAAAATGTCATTTAACTAGATATGTTAACAAAATTTAAATTTTTACTCTTACAGTTGTAAGTATTGAAATATTCACTTTGTTTAAATATAATAATTATTCTAATAAATTTACAGTTTTCTCCTGAAGAAGTCACAAAATCGTGACCAGATATTGAGACATAGAACAAATAGAGTTTTATTTCCTACAGACCAATTGCTGATACTATAAATCAACAATATTTATTAATAGTTATTTAACCAACAAGTGTATTAATAAGGGCGATTAACAATTGAGATATTTTAACGCGTGAGCGAAGTAGGGATGGCGGTTTTTGACAAAACACCGGTTTTCGGTTATACCGGTTTTTTTGCTTACGGTTTAACCTGGCGGTTATAACCGGCCAAAAAAACCGGTTTTTCCAAAAACCGGTTTTCGGTTTTTTTTAATAAAATAGGTTACAAAGTTACATTCACAATGCACTTTAGTTTGCGATACTACATTCGACTCGATATCAATATAATCAAAATTAGTACTATCGAAAGAACATCAATATAAATATACATAAAACACAATTTTTAATAAAACCATTTTATTCTATTATTTATTATTTTGTTATTATTATATATGGATTGATTATTATTAAATATAATGTAGCGTAAGATTATTATATACATATTACAATAATATACAATAAAAGTATAATATAAGTAGAATGAAGTAATATTTGAAGTAAAAAAGTATAGGTTAGAAGGTTACAAATAGGTTATATTATATGAAATGGATTTAGCATTATGTTGGCCAGTATTTTTCATGAAGCCTATTGAGAAAAACTCGTTCATATATATGTTGGTCGGTTAAGCGGCTTCTCTCATCTGACACAATATCATTCAATGATGACACCAGTCTCTCTAATGCCACCGAACTTCCAACCAACGACATGTATTTTTTAGCTATAAAAGCCAAGCCTGGCATACAGGTTCTGTTCTGCTCCTAGAATGAAAACGGATCACTTAATCTCGGCAGCAAAGGCTGCTGCAGCTATAGAGTCAATCAGAACTGGAACCACTGTTCACCAACTCCAGATCGTGTGAAGACCAAAGAGGGTTTGATTTTAAACTCACTTTTGCTTCTTCATTCTGGAAGGAGCAGGAAGGAGAAAGTTTTTCGATTTCGGTAAGATACGTCCTAACTTACGAGCCTAAATTGGATGTGACTGTCTCCGCCATAGACGGATTCAGATATAGTTTTTTGAACCTCGGGTCCGTGATTGTAGCATGGCAAAGCAGGGGGTTTGTGGCCTCATCGAAAGGCGATAAAATTTCAGTAGTCAGATGTAGAGAAGAGTAAACCAAAATTATTATACTACTGCTCAACAGAGAGCGCTAAAATAATTCAGGTTCTATTGTCATTGAATATATTATGAGAGTAGAATATAATATGCAATTATTGAATTTAATTAATAATGCAAATTTAATTTACCATTTAAAAATATAATCTTCTAAAATACCCACCAATTTTCCTCTCCTCCCAAACCCAAAAAATTCCCCACCCCAACCATTTCAACTTATAAAAAATTTCTCAGACTCTTTAAAATGGGATTAAAAAAAAAATAACATCAACATAAATATTTTACTTAAAAATAAATTGGATAATGCAATTCATCTTTTATTTTTACTACCATCAAAAAAAATTTATCATGTATTACTTTTAACACGTTTGTATATTTGTATAACAGATACATTTTAACTCATTTAATACTTCCTGTATGGGTGTATCGTTTTTAAAACGTAGGGAAATCCTTGGAGATTCGTATTCGTAATCGGTAATTCGATATTCATAGTCAGAACATTATTTTTGGTAATCAGAAAAAGCCATTCTCCCATTTTTAATGTCAAGAGTCAAGTGTGAAAAATAGATGATGTACCAGATCGTTTCTTATGTAAATATTACGACTACAATAAATACCCTTTCAACGAAATATTATAATAAAACTTAGTTGTTTCTGGCTGATGTGAGTTTGCACTTTCAGTTTGTTTCTGTATTTATAAAATAAAATAAAATTTGAATTATGGTTTTTATGGAATAATTACTTGTGAATAATAATTACGATTGGTATCCAAAATAATACCTAACCTAATCCTAATCACGGTAAAAACCTAATAACCGGTTTTTACTTTAAAAATAAAAAACCGGTTATAACCGGGACAAAAAAACAACCGATAAAACCGGTTATTGCGAAGTAAAAAAACCGGTTTTCGGTTAAAACCGGTAGGTTTTTCCCATCCCTAGAGCGAAGCGAGCGCGTTAATGTTCGAGATTGTTAATCGCCATTTTAATTTACGAGTTCGTTACAAGACTTTTCCGTCGACCGTACTTTTTAGAAATAAAGATATCTTAGTTTGAATATTTATTTACTTAACGATAAACAACAATTTTTTCAGCTTTCATTGACTTTATTCAAAGTTTCCTTAGTGGTAGTTTTATTATAGTAAACATTAATATTCGAAATGGTGCAATTACTGAAATTAAAGAAAGATATTGATAAATGATTATCTGCTGTATAGCATTTTGACAAATTTATATTTAAGTCTTCTTGGACCTCTGTAAATTCTGTGATAGAAGAAGTTAAATTCTGGTGGAGTTAAATTAAACTCTTCGTCAATATCCATCCTTTGATTTATGATTCAAGTACACAGAATTTTAAACAAAAAAGTAAATAATGACATACAATGACAGATAGTACTAAGAGCGGCTACTTCATTTTAAATTAATTTTTTAGTTTGAATATAAATAGGTATATGTTTGGTTGCCTACAATACAGGTCACTGCCAATTACAGAGCGTTTAATTAATTTATGCAAGCAATGTATGTTGTGTTGCCTATAATAAAATCGTTCATTAATAGAAAATCATTCATTAATAGGGGTCGTTAATTAATGATTTTGAGGGTGTTAAAATTGATCATAAATGGACGGTCGACGGAAAATTATAATTAATATCAATATTATTTATTAGTTTTTCGTTTTTTATTTGTAGGTATTCCCTATAATTTGGTTGTCGCCATCGTTTAATATTACAATCGGGGAATCGGGGAATTATCGCAGCTATTTCCGTTATAATTTTTGCATATTCGCGTACATTTTAGACCATCTTAGCAACATTCACACTGTTGTTGCACGCAGATTCTAATCTACATTTACATGATATACTTTGTGAGGAACACTTTAGGAAGAATCATTTTTTCGTTAGGTGTGATCGGTTCTAATACTTTTTAATGGTAGATCTTTAAAATCGATTAAATATAAGCTCGCTTAATGTAAAACGTTTTTGCCTTTTTTGTATATTTTGATTTATTTTTGTTCAATACAGTTTTTTAATTAATTTTTTCCATTCTCAGTAATATTGCTTTTTGTTGCAAATTGCACTGTATATATATTATTAATTGTTTACTAATTCTATATTTAAAAATAAAATACTACTAACTCTTTCTTCCACTAACAAAAGTTGAGTTTGTAGCAATCAGTGAATATGTAAAAAATGCAATAATTGGTTGTAATTATTCTATTAGTTGTTATTTGAGAACTATTAGTGATAGTAGTAATTTTAAAACTATTAGTAGTAAAGAATTGATTAGGATGTTTACCACTTGTTATATTATGGAAAAATTTGTTTGATGTTTTATTTTCTAATTGTGTCAAAATTCCGAGTAAATCAGTATCGTTACCCAGTACTATTACATTTTCTCCGTATTTTGAAGTTTTCAAAGAAGTTGACTTGTTTGGTTCGAAAACCTAGAGCTTGCAACTTCGTACATAACAAAATCAATGAGTTTTTGTTTATATTTATCGTCTGCTAAAAACTGATTTTAGAGAGATATTTGTAGTTTCATTAAAATTTAATTGAAATCCTTATAGAATATAGGCCTTTAGTGAAAAACGTCAATTTTAGTTCTTAATTGTTATAAACAAAGCAGCTGCAGTTTTAAATAGATGTTTAATTAGTCCATTATATGTTTTATTAGCGATATGTATTCTTCTCTTAACTTCTTCACTGACATTGTTATCTGTGGTAACTAGTGAACCTAGATATGTAAAATTTTTCACGCTTTCGATGTTATAGTCCCCTATTGCCAGATTCTGTAGGTTTCTTTGGCCTGTCGATTTGCTGGCCTTCATGTATTTGGTTTTTATTTCGTTAATGTTTAGGCCACTGTTTTGTGCCGCTCTTTCTATCGCATTAAATGCTTCTATCATCTCTCTTTTGCTTCTAGCTATGATATCAACATCATCTGCAAATGCCAATATTTGTACACTTTTTGTTATTATTGTTCCTCTGGTGTTGACTTTTGACTCTCTAATTATTTTCTCTAATATGATGTTGAATATAATACAGAATAGGGCATCTCCCTGTCGTAGGCCCGTTCTCACATGGATTTGTATTTTTTAGTGCGTTTTGAATTCGAATTTTGCTTTGTACTCTAAGTGTTTCTTTTACTATATCAATGAGTTGAGTTGGAATATTAAACTCTTTCAGTGCATGGATCAGAAATTCTCGATGGATGCTATCATAGGCACTTTCAAAATCAATGAAAAGATGATGTGTGTCTATATTAAATTCACTAGTCTTTTTCAAGATTTGCCTTAAGACGAAGATCTGATCTATTGTGGACTTCTGCCTGCAGAAACCACAATGATATCTCCTAACTATTTGTTCCGCATATGGTCTCTATCGGTCATACACAATATTTGACAGTATTTTATCTATCAATATCTATATTGTTTAATTTAGTATAAACGACAATGTCATCTGCATAAATATTGGCTTTAATAGGTGCTCTAATTTCATGAATAACACTATTGATAAAAATTAAGAATAATGTTGGACTTATTATATAAACTTAAGGGATTCCATTATCTAATGTTCTTGTTAAGCTTTAAAGGCCATTTATCCTAATTTCTGTTGATCGATTATATAAAAAAATATTTACAAATGCTAGTATGTTACCTTGAATCCCGTTATCGCTTAGATTCATAATGCAGTGACTCCAAGATCTCTCAAAAACTTGGCTTATATAAAAAAATATTGCAATGAGTTTTTGGTTGTTTGTAAAAGCTTCATTAATTGAGGTTTGTAAAGTAACATGGTTATTTGACGTCGATCTACCTCTTCGGAAACCACTGATAAGGTGAAAGGAAATTATTATTTTCCAAGTGGCATATTACACAAAGGTAAGCGAGATGGGACGGTAAAAAGTGGTCTTATCTTTAGGTTTCTTTGGCTTGATGATGGGAATTTGTACTGCCTGGGACCAAAGAGCAGGAAATTTATGATTTAGAAAACAAATAATAAATTAATCTAGTAAAACTAGTTTAGCTGTAAATGTTAAGTATTTATAAATATTGTTGATAATAAGAAATAGCAACTTCTCATTCTTGAAGAGTTAGGGCGATGTTTAAAGGTTTATTAATCGTTTATGGTAATAATAGAGGATTCTATAATTTCCTTGTGCGTTAACCTTTCCTGAGGTATATTATTATTGCTAGAAGTTTTTGTTGATAAACAAAATTACTTATCTAAATTACTAATCATAATTTTTTATTAACTTTGAATACTGCTTATATATACAAGGATTTCCACAGTTTTCACTGTATTCCTTCACTCAACCGTTTTCTCCAATTTTTCCTGTTTAGCCAGTCCCCTTCCTGTAGGTTTCTTCTACTCATTGCTTCGTCCACCTCATCTCTGAAAGATCTTCGGGGTCTGCCTCTCTTTCTTCTTCCTATCGGGCTCCACTCTGTTATTCTATTTATCCACCGATTTTGGTCTGCTCTTCTGACATGTCCGTACCAGGTTAACCTCTTCTGTTCGATGTAGTCTATTATGTCGGAGTTCATGCCCATTCTCCTCTTAATCTCCATGTTATTTATCCTATCTCTTCTTGTTACTCTGCAGCTTCTCCTTAGAAATTCCATCTCTGTTGCTCTTATTTTGTTTTTGGTTTTCTTATTTATTGTCCAATTTTCACACCCATAAGTGAGGATACTTCTTGTCATGGTATTATATATTTTTTTCTTTGTTTTCATGCTGATGTTCTTATCCCATAGTACCGGGTTCAATTTTCGTATGCAGTCTCTTGTTTGTCCTAGTCTATTTTTTATATCTTCCTCCGCTGTTCCTTTGTTTGATATTATGAAACCTAAATACTTATACTTGTCTGTTCCTTTGATTTGTTTACCTTCGTCTATTTCCAGCTGTTTTATTTCTGTATTCTCCGTTGTTAGGTATTCAGTTTTCTTTAGGTTTATTTCCATCCCATTCTTTGTATATTCCTGCTCCAGTTTTCTCATCATAAAACTGAGGTCATCCTCGTCTTGTGCGATCACTATTTGGTCGTCGGCAAAACTGAGCGTATATAGATATTCGTTCCTTACTGGTATACCCATTCCTTCGCACTTTCTTTTCCATGGTTTCAGGGTTTTTTCCAGGAATATTTTGAACAGGGTGGGGGATGTGGAGCAACCCTGTAGTAGTCCCTTTGTCGTCTTAAATGGACTGCATATTCTATTGCCCGTTTTGATAGCTACTTCGTTATTCTTGTAGAGTGCTTTTACCGCGTTTATTAATCTTCGTGGAACTTCGATGTTTTCCATTGCTTCCCATAGCTTGGTTCTAGGTATTGAGTCATATGCCTTCTTAAGATCAACAAAAGCCAGATGGACGGATCTATTTTTGGCCATTCTTTTTTCTATTAGTTGTTCGACCGTGTAAATGTGATCTAAGCATGCTTTCCCCGCTGTGAAACCTGCCTGGTCTTCTCCGATTTTATCTTGTACATATATTTCTAATTTTTCCTTTATGGTCTTTACTGCTTATGATACATAAAATCCTTTTTAATCATATAGATAAGTCATTTTTTTACAGGAAAACGAACTATTTTCACATTGTTATCAAATAAAAAGGTCTTTCATATTTGTTTTAAAGACTAATTATGACGCACGAACGGAAAAAATACTTCAGGACATTTTTAAAACTTTTTAAGGCTCTTGAACTGCATTATCCAAATGATTTTAATTAAACTTAATTTTATTGAAGAACTGTCACAGCCGAACCGAACTCAGTGAGTGCGGTTAGGCTTAAAGTTGGAACTTTTCGCCGGCCGAATCGTTTAAATGTCTATCAGTTTTGTCAGTGGTTATATAATACGCATTTTCCTTATTCTTTATGGTTTTTAGGAATTTTCTAAAGTTGAACAGTTAAATGGAATTTGAATTATTTGAAACGGTTTTGCAGGACCTATTAAGATAAAAAGTAAGGATAATTTAACACTAATTCAAAATTTAATGTTAAGTGTATGATTACTATTACGATTAATTTTTTCTAAAATACATGAAATCTGAAAAATTAGGTCCACATTGAAAAATGAAAAATGTAATAAAACATTACCTCCAAATTATTTATGTACGAATAATCTTGGCTGTAAAGAAACAAACTTGCATTAACACGGCATCCGACAGGTGAAATTTTGTGGCTCTGTTCGACACGTGGGGGGTGACAAACCCCAAGTTGAAAATATACTCATTCCTATATCTCGTAGATTTTCATAATAATGTAATACTTTAGCTGCAGGATACATTACGGTGATAAATTTCAGAAGAACATTTGCTAATAATAGTTTCCCATTGAACATATAGCCAATTATGTAAAACAAAAATTTTTTTTTTCGAGACAAAAATATGTATAATGACCGGAGAATCAATATATTTTTATAGAAATTAATAGTATGAAAAAAAGAAACTACCATAGAAAGAGTATCTAGCTTATCAAAGAAATAAAAACAGAATCAAATTCTACAGATTAATTAATAAGTTACCAGTTCTTAAAGTTGGAGCAATTTTCGCAATCGAATCCGGGGATTCACTCCTCGCCTCTCTACGCGTTAGTGTTCTGAGCTGTTGGACGTGAATCCCTGTCCTGGCATTTGGTTTTCACCTCTGGCTGCGTTAAGTAGTTGAGTTACTGTGACCAATTGCCCACCTTGGTAGTTAGTATTCGCCTCTGGTTGCGTTGAGTAACTGAGTTACCGTTGCTAACTACCCATCTTCCTGTCTTTTGTTTTCTTTTTCTTTTTTGTTCTCCTGAAGAAGCTACATACAATTGTAGCGAAACGTCGAGATGAACCCACTTTTGGGTCACTCACAAATGACACGGTCCAAACCCGGAAGACGAATAAACTATAATCACAACATTTCTGTCAATCTAGGTTAAATATACTCAAAATTCAGTCTAATAAAGTTTGGGGCACAGATACTAAAATATTATTAAACTTATATAAATCACTCATTAAGAGTAAACTAGATTACGGTTGCATTTGTTATGATGACGCAAGCAAACCTACCTTAAAAAGCTTTATTTTATTCAATCCACAGCTTTGAGATTAGCACTTAGTGCATTTAGAACTAGTCCCATTAGTAGTCTACAACTAAACTTGCTAAAAAAACTTGTAGACTACTTTCTACCTTTTACCTACCTACTTACTACTAGAACGTTCTACCTCTAAACATAAGGCAACAATTATCACTTAACTACATTACCAAAATTTCAATTCAAAAACAACATCCTCTTTTCTCTCAAATTTTCCACCCTGGCATCGCCTCTTTTAAAAACACAACAAACTGTATAACTCTAATAGAAAGAATAAAAGTCACAAATTTTAACATGGATCAACTTAGTCTATTGCTATATACAAATGCAATCTCTCCTCCATGGACAACCCGCCTACTGACCATTGACCTAACACTAAGTCACCCAATCTGAGTGACCTAACACTAGAATTTGACCAAATTAAATACAAACTTCTCGATAACTAAACGCCTTTTTGCAGAAATGATTTGTTGCAGAATTGTTTGCAGAAATGATGAATTTTATCCCATTACCTCAACTACTTACAAATCTTTACCGACGCCTCTACAACCCCAGATGGACATGCTGCTGCTTACTATTCTGATAAGGAAAACTCCTTCAGCATACACTTACCTAAAAATTGTAGTATACTCACAGGCGAGACCATAGCTATATTAAAAGCCTTATCTTTTTTCAAAACGAGTAACATGCATTACAGATTCACTCAATGCGTTATTGAAATTAAAGCAAATTTATACAACAAATCTCATTATATAAGCAATAAAAAATGAATTAGAAATACTTCATTCCATTGGAAAGGACACAGCTTTCATTTGGGTACCATCGCAAACTGGAATCTGAGGAAATGAAAAAGCAGATCAACTACAAACTTCAAGCCGTATCAACTTGGAAGATTTAAAATTACAAAATATCTTTATAGTGACATAAAACATCTAATTAAAGTTCATGGCAATAACGTTTGGCGAAATTACTGGGAAAATTCAGCAACCAAATTAAACCCAATATGCCCAAAGGTGAACAGCTCTTTAAATAACCCCACAAGTAGACGAGATCGAGTAATTATAAACCGTTTAAGAATTGGTCATATTGCTGTTACACACAAATTTTGAATCAGTAAAGATTCACCACCAATTTTCAACAACTGCTCCACTGGTTATGAACATTCATTCTGTGCGATTGATATTATTTGTTGTCCCTAAATTTGTAAGGTGAGAATATCAAATAAGATATTTACTATAAATGTTCATATTTTAAGGTTGTGTTATTGTTTGATTAAAACTTTAATTATTTTTTTACTGTATTTTAAGGTATTTTGTTGTTGTTTCTATCAGGGTTATTTAAAAATAAATCGATAAATCATTGAATATATTTACGAAGTTGAAAAAATATTTAAATTATTGTTTTTCTGTTAATCTGCGTGGATTTTACGTATGTTTTTGTTTTAATTCGCTGCAAAGTAAAAAATCGGACATAAAGGTGTATACTCAACCTCCCCTGGCTCCTACACTAATACGAGAAAAGTAATTTAATTTGTGGTAAACATTGACTTTACCATACTTTTAACTAAATCATTGTTAATTATTTTAAGTGACTATTTAAAAATTGCGTTTTAACATAGTGAATATTAAGTTTAAATACATTTCCCTAAAATATTCAGCCAATATAATTGTATGCTGGTCACATAGACCTTATTTCTTAAACGGAAAGTAATGTCAGAAACATTGGTAAATAGAGCCCGATCTGGCCTACGTGTTTGGTCATGCCTCCATATATTTGCGGCTACTACTAATTTAACTAACATAAAATAGATTGCTTTTTCCGTTTTTAACTATTTTAAGATTGTTCAATTACTATGTGAACGATAATAAAGAGAAAAGTGGTATTTTATATTACATAACAATAAAACACTGAAAACTTTTGTTTTCAAAACTTCCACAAAATTTATTATAAAATCTTATTACTACAGCTATTTCGACAAAGTGCGTTTCTCAAGTGATCTATGTTCGTTATGTGTTTACACTTTATAGTCTTTAACAAAATGAGTTGAGGAAGGTAAGGCCTCTATTTTGAATGTAAAGAATTTGAAATTAGTTATTAAAAGAATGATTATGGTCTAGAAGGCGAAGTACGTACGTAGAGTCTGTTTGTCTATTATTGAAAGCCCTTTTATGTTCTTCTATACGTTTGATAAAAGTTCTACCAGTTTGACCGATGTAAGTTTTGTGTAATTGCTTTTACTTTTAGCTCTTTTTTCTGGAGTGAATTAATATATGATATATGATAATAATATATGATAAGAACTGGTCAAGTTCTTATCATATGTCTGTTAATACAGTACCAGAAAATAACTGAAACTTGCCAAAGAGGTCGGAACTAAATTGCTAAAGTAGTATCTGCCGAACAAGGTGTATATATTACCGCAGTTATTTGTATGTCTGCAGGAGGTTCATGTTCTACGATGTTAGTTTTTTTCCTATAAGAGGATGAAGAAGGAGTTAAAAGATAGGGCACGACCAGGAGCAGCATTTAGATGCAATGATTCTGAGTGGATGAATCTCGATGTGTTTGCCTCTCTTCAAAAAGGGAGACAAATCGGACCCGGAAAATTACAGAGAAATTAATTTAATAAACACAACACTAAAATTAACAACCAAAGTGATAACAAATAAACTGAATGAAATTATAACACTAGCAGGAAAAACAACAAGGTTTTAGTTCGGGAAAGAAATCATTAAAATACAACAAACCGGCATATCTATGTTTCGTGAACCTGACGAGGGTATTTCACCGGGTCAAATTAAAAGACGTTATCCACTCACTGTATGCAAGAGAGATACCTCTAGGAATAATCAAAACGATCAAAAATATCTACCAAAACAACACAATAAAAGTAAAAGTAGAAGAAGAACTAACCGACCCTATTAAACCTCGCAATGGGATAAGACAGAGAGATCCCCTGAGTCTTCTATTGTTCAACCTAATTATGGATGAAATAATAAAAAAAGTAAGAACTAAAAAAGGATACCAAATGGGAGAAAAACAACTTAAATAATCTGCTATGCAGACGACGCAATACTACTCTCTTATTACAACATCAAATTTACTAAGATGTAAATTGGAGCTAAAAAGTCAGATAACAGAACAAGTGATGGAGTTTAAATATCTAGACATCACATTATCTAGCTACGGAAAGCTCGAAACTGAAGTGAAAGATCAAGCAAATAGAGCAAACAGAGCCGCAGGCTACCTAAATGTAACTAAATATGGAGAAATAAAAATATCGGGAAAGAAACGAAAGGCAGAATTTACAAAACAGTCATCAGACCAGTAATGACATATGCGGCAGAAGCAAAACCTGACACAGAGAGGATGTTGGAAACAGCAGAGATGTAAACACTTAAATTGATGGTTAAACACTGTGGGACAGAGCTAGAAGTACATGTATACGACGTAGATGCAAGGTGGAGAACATGAAGAAATGTTCTCCACCTCCAAAAACCAATAGAGTAAAAAAGACGGCAAGAGACGGTTCCCCAATAAGAAGACGATCAGGAGGAAGACCACGAAAACGATGGAATAACAACTTACTGGAAGCACATTGAAAAACAGACAAAGTCATGTCTATATAAGAAGAAAAAGAAGAAAAAGAAGAAAAAGAAGAAAAAAAAAAAAGGAAATTTATAGGGTGGCACCATTTTTTTTCCATTCAGTGTATAATATTTTCTCCGGAAATAATGTTTACTCATTAATTTAAGTTTATTTTCAATAACAAATAATGTTTAACAGTAAACAAATAAATAAAAAAAAAGGTAGCAATCATTTTACCCTACCCTAAAGAACCATTTTGTCCCACCCAGTTGGGTAAAATGATCATTTGCATAAATTTGAAATGTCTTGTAAAACATATTTATCATATATTTTTAAATAATATCAATAGGGATGTTCACTAATTTTTAAATATAGTTAAATTCAATTGGTTATAACATATATAAAACATAGCAAACATAAAATTGTTTAAAAATATATATTTCTTAAGATAAATCAATTCTTAATTTCAATTCTGATGGAGGCTAGAAAAACGGCTCCTCGCAGCGAGGCTACGGTGTGTGACGTCAGCAGTCGTATCGACAACTTGTTTTGTATACGTATTTACGAAGTGTGACCAGTTCTTTAAATATTTAATCACTGATAATGAAGCCAATTAAGTGGTGTGTTGTTTCTGGGTGTCTAAATACATCTACAAACAATTCTGAGAAGATTTTTATTACAGTTCCAAACAATTTAACACCATATTCACATAAAATTATCAAACCACAGGTTTTTATATCTGTACCTCGGAGGGATACTCTACAACACTATGTCCATTTTTTCAATTGTGACAATTTTACAAACAAATAATTAACTTTTATAACTTTATTTAAAGGAATAGAGCACTAGGTCCTAAGCCATTTGCAGATAAAGAAAGTGACCTTTAAAAGAACACCAAGTCTATTTTTACTTAGAGGGATAAAACACCATGTGGACTTAACGTTTTGTCTCTCTACGCATGTGAATTACCGCCGCGCATATCTCTATGATGAGGGGTAGACTGTTAGTGATCTAATAATAATACTTTTGCTATTTATGGTGTGTTTACAGTGGTTTGTTACTAATAATAAGAACAATGAACAATTCTCGTAGGAGAAAGATTTTTGAAGTACCTACTAAAAAGTTCTGCGAATTCTTCTACTACATTTACAGGTAAGCTACCTTTTTGCTCATTATTTTTAAATTATTAAAAAACATAACCTCAAAAGGATAATGTAGTGATTTGATACCAACCTTAGACTAGCAATATTACTAAATCTTTTACAACCAATATTATACGCCTTGTTTAATTTCAGAATCAAATAATACACCAAGCAATGATGTTTTAAATGAAGAGCATATTATTAGAGATGCCTTGAGTTGTGATAACGAAGATCAGTCTGATATAGAGAAAAGTTCTGATAAACTATTCGTAGTGGAAATGAAATAAGATCTGCATTACTAAAATGGGCAGATACCGTCATTTCTGACAGTAGTATAGAAGAAATCATACTACGGTCTTACAAATGTTACGGCCAGAATAAAAATGTTAGCATTAATACTTGTTTAGAAAAGTAAAAATTATCATTCAGAAGTTTTGATTAATAGAAAAGAGACATTAACAAACAACAAGTTCTTCTTTCAAACTGTGTTTAACTGCAAGTTAAACAAAACAGCATTGGAACTATGTTTTTAAAAAGTAATTTTCATGACGAAAACCGGGAAATTGACCTTGTTAGGTTTTAAAGGCGACACCTTACATTGCCAAAAGATTTGCAACTGGTATCACAAGGTCCAATACTTATATCACAACAAAAGTTGTGTATAACAACAAATAATGTTCCTACATTTTGTCATGATTTTTATCAAAGCTTAAAAAGCATATCTACTAGTAATACTAATAGTGACTATCCAGAAGGAGACTTACTTGAGGATGACTGAGTGGTTTGTACCTAAAATGCCATTTTTACATACATATTTGTATTTGTAAAGGTAAATTGTATGGTAAAATAAATTATGTCAGTAAAAGTCAAATAGGATTGTAGTTGTTATTGAATACCCCATACTAATTCTTATAGTACAATAACTTTATTAGATGGATACAACACCATGTCCGTTAAAAGAGTTAAAAAACACAGGAACAAATTTGTTTTTAATTATAACAAATGTATTATGTAAATAACAATAAACAGAATGTTCTAGTAAAATATTGTTTCAATATCTTAATAAAGAGCTGCAGCAATAATACTTTTTGGTGAAAAAAAGTTTAAAACTGCTCTCCTGTAAAGTTTTAAAAATGAACATAGTGTTGATTCCTTCCGAGGTACAGATATTTGCATTTATTTTTTTTCTAACTTGCATAATAACAGCCTTTACTAGTTTTTCCCTCTTTTTGTAGCAAACACCACTTATTTGGCTTCATTATCATTGTATAAATACTTAAAGAATTGGTTACACTTCGTAAATACGTATACTCAACAAGTTGTCGATACGACTGCTGACGTCACACACCGTAGCCTCGCTGCGAGGAGCCGTTTTTCTAGCCCCCATCAAAATTAAAATTAAGAATTGATTTATCTTAAAAAATATATATTTTTAAACAATTTCATGTTTACTATATTTTTATATATTTTATAATCTATTAAATTTAATTGAATTTAACTATATTTAAAAATTTGTGAACATCCCTATTGCATATACCATACTGGGAGCAGAATGTTTGAAAATTTTCCGAATTTTTAACGAATTTTTCCGAATATCAACCTTAATATTTAACTTAACTGGTTAATATTGAAATATATTTTCTTATTTAGGTTTAATTATATTGAGGACAAAAAACAGCTTCTTAAATTTCGTTATTTAAATTCAAAGTTGTTGCAAATGATAAACGTATGTAGTGTAAATCCGAAATATTTCAAAGTCAGTGCTTTTATTGGATTCATTAATTTAGCAGCTGAGAACGTTATATGGTGCTAGATAACTGGCAATTTTCTTTTTCTTTCCTTACACGAAGCAATCAAATTTTTTTGCAGCGTCGGCTCCGAAAATTAATGTGGATAGTCGACGAATATTTTAACTATCAGACGGACGCAAGATTTTAAAGTCAAATAAAATGATAACTCTTAATATAAAAAATAAATCTCGAATAGAATTTTAAAAACATTTATTAAGAGAACTGTCAATAATAATTTTAGCTCGGAATAAAAAGTGTAAGGACAGATGTCGAAAAGACAACAATCCTCTAATAGCTGACATTAAGTCAAGCTCAAAAAAGTTTCAACAAGTTTCAAAACACCATAACAGAGAAGAACAAAAACAAATAAAAGATTTAAATAACCAGCTTAGGAAGAAAATATATCGACCCTGCATAGAATAACGTTGTAACTAACATTTTTGGCGATTTTGAGTTACAGTGTTCTTCTTGGATAACTTTTTATGCTCTATCTGCCAACATGGTCGATGTGGCTGTAACTGAATAAATAAGAAAGATTCCGAATGGAATAATACCGTAAATATAAAAAAAAATTGAATTATTTGTAGAATAACAGAGTAACTACAGATACGACGTTAAACCAAATCAAATTTTCGTCGAAAAATACTGTATCCTACCATAGTGTATCAAAATAATTCTCATATTTCAAAAACTACACCGTAACTGTTGTTACAATTTTATTCGCCGCATTGCCTGCTAAGTTAACAGATAAACCGTATTTGGTAACTGAACTGCACAAAGACAATATATTTGATTTTAAAAAACTTATGACAATATTTCCAAATTGGTATATAAATGAAGAAAATGAAAAAATGGTCTGGAACATGGTGAAACACATAAATATTTCTGAAACAAATCCTGGCGAGGTGAATATTTAATATGATTTCATATCCGATAAAAAAATTAAGTTAAACTTGCTCCAGAAACCTATCTCCAGGAAACAAAAAAGGTTAGCAACTTCTAGTAACGGTCTTTCTAATCTACATCTAGCAAATTCATTTTATCTAGGGATAACAGAAGCAAAATATGATGATCTGCAGAGTTTATGTCGAAGCCAGTGCATTCCTGTCACTAACCACGATTATTTTAAAAATCTCCCAGTTGATTGCAAAAACATTAATCAAGACAGCGATATGGAAGATTAGACATAAAATAAATATGTTAATTTTAAATTTAATTCGAATTTATATTTAGTTTGTAATAAAATTTGCATTTTAAAAACTATCTACTAACATTATTCCTTAACCTACGAGCAATAATTTGAAATTCATATTAACTTTTCCGATGAGAACATCGTAAGTGCAGTTACAAGATTATTCGATGAAACTTTATATTTATATCAAAAACTGTAACTGCCACAGTTCAAAAACCTATTCTCTAATAAAAAAAAGTAGACCTTATTCTAAAAGAGGAGTTCAACATTTATATAACTACTTACTACTTACACTGAAAACATGTCACATACATATAAAAAAAGAAATCAAAGAAATTGGTATCTTTTTTTATCATTTCTGAAGAATATCATAAATGCTGGTTACAACGTTATTCTTTGCAGGGGTCAAAATGGAAGCGTGGAATGGATATAGAAAATGTTTAAAGATAAAATCTTAAAAAAAAAACAAAAAAAATGTAGCTAACAGAATTACGTACTGAAAAAACAAAAATGGAAGACTAACAAAATGTCGGGTTTAATGTAAATATATCTTTGCTGCTTTTATTGATTATAAATATCATAACGAGGTAATTAAAATATTAATCGATATTAAGTACCTACATCATAACAAGTTAATTAAAATATTAAGCGATAAAGTTAATAGGCGCGATGTCAGAATCATTAAAAAATAGATAAAGGAGTGAATAAATAGTGGATAGAAAAATGAAACTAAAAGTACAGACCTTTAGAGGTACAGAAGAGTTCCATAGGTGGTATATAAATTTTAAGTCGCGATACTTTTCCTGAAAATGCGGTAAAAGTTCGATGAGTAAATTTTAAAAAATTATATAAAAAGCAATGGTGTACACTCCGTTAAGTGGACGGCATTATTTTTTTCTTCACTTTTAAGGCATGAAGGAAAAAATAAAATCAGAATGTGCCTTTAAATTTGAGAAAACATCTTTTTGGCATGAAAAATATTCGATTTTATGTGAAATTCGATATATGGGTGAATAAAAGTTGTGTAAATCATTTCATACTGCTTAAGTCTTCTTCCACTTGTCTCGATTTCAGTTTAGGACTGCCTCTGGTGGTCTGGTGGTATGTATCCATTCCATTATAACTCTTAACGGATTGTACTTCTCTCTTCTCGTTATGTGTCCATACCATCTAATTCTTTGTGCTTTTATTGCATTCTATTTGTTTATAAACCAATCAATATTTTGAGACGGATTAGGAAGGTAATAAGTGCAATTTAAGTGGTTGAAGAATATTAAAAAAAAAAAAAGAATTATTAGAAGAAAAGAAAGAAGCCGTATCTTATAGAAAATTCAATTGCCGCTATTTCTTTTTATACGACTTTGCTTCACTATTTTTAAAGTTATGAGCAAGAAAAGTAAAAAAAATCGATGTTTGTAGTACTTACTTACTTACTTAGTCCTAAGCCTTTCTACCATTAGGTGTGCTGGTGGAGTTAAGTTTAGCAATGTAGTCTCTATGCTTTCCGGTCTTGTGTTAGATTTCGTGCACTTTCCCATGTAAATCCTTTCTTCTCAACTTCTTTTCTGATTTCGTCTACCCACCTAACTCTTGGTCTTCCTCGTTTGTTTTTCCCTTGCACTCTCGTTTCAAACACTCGTTTTGTTAATCTTTCATTCGACATTCTACACACGTGCCCGAACCATCTTAGTTACCTCTCTACTATTTTTTCGTTTATTGGTTCTAGTTTTAGGTTTTGTCTGATTGTTTTGTTACGTATTTTGTCTGTCCTCTTTCTGTGTGCTATTTTCCTCAGGAACCTCATTTCCATAGCATTGACTCGAGATTTTTGTCTCCCAGTCAATGTCCATGACTCGCTAGTATACATGATTTTAGGTCTAACTACTGATTTACCGACTGCCGTTTTTACCTTCTCCGGTATTTCTTTTTTCCCCAAAAATGTTGTTTTCATAGTGTTAAATAAGCTTCCTGTTCGTCCCATTCTCTCATTTATTTTCATATCTTGTTTACCGTTTGATTCAATTATTGCTCCTAGGTATTTAAAAGGTTCCACTTGTTCTAGTTGTTTTTCATTTAATTGTTTTGCGTGTGTCTTTCTCTTATTTGAAATTATCATTGTTTTTGTTTTCTCTGTATTTATTTTCATATTTATGTTTAACAGTTCTTCTTCTAGGATTTCAAGGTTGTTCTGTAGGTCTTCTCTGTTATCTGCTATCAAAACCATGTCGTCTGCAAATAGAGGCTCTGATAGTTGAGTCTGTTTCATTTGCCAGTATCCTAATGTTAGTTTTCTCATTCTTCTCGTGGCTTTCTTTATTGCTTCATCCAGTACCACTGAGAACAGCAGTGGGCTCAACACGCATCCCTGTTTGACGCGTTGACTTGTAGTAAATTCTTTGGATTCCTCGTTGTTGGTTCTCACCGTATTTGAATTATTATTTTACATATCCTTTATTACATCAATTGTTATCCTGTCAACTCCTCTTTCCTTTAATGTCCTCCATACGTCCTTTCTTTGTAATCTGTCAAACGCCTTTTCCAGATCAATAAAGCATATATGTATTTCTCTATTTTTACTGATTACTTTCTCACTTACTTGTCTTATTGTGAATATGTGGTCTTGCGTGCTTCTGTCCTTCCTGAATCCACATTGTTATCTTCCATAGTTGGTTCTATTTGGGTTTTTATTCTTGTTTCTATTATTCTTGCGAATACCTTCCCAGGAATACTTGATATAGTAATACCTCGGTAATTATTACAGTTTCTCTTGTCGCCCTTTTTGTGTATTGGTAGTATAATGTCTTTCTTCCAGTCCTGTGGTATTTCTGCTCTCTTTATGATATCATTCATTAGTTCTTTCATGCTGTCCACTTTCTCTATTCTCATGAATTTTATCATTTCCGGGGTGATATGATCCTTGCCTGGTGCTTTGCCTAATTTAACTCTTTCAATTGCCTTTCCTAGTTCCTCTGTTGTTATGGGTTCTACTTTTTGTTCTTCATTTATTTCTTGTATCTCCACTATGTTGTCTACGTCTGTATAGTAGTTAGCTCTTTGAAATGTTCTCTCCATCTTTCCATTATTTGGTTTTCTTCTGTTATTACCTTTCCATTCTTGTCTTTTATATTCGGCATCATGTGTTCTTTCTTTTGTCTGGGCTGTTTTAATGCGCCATAGATACTTTCCTTCGTATTTCGTCCGTCCACCATTCAGTTCTCTTCATGCTATTATTCTATACTTGCAGTTTTTGCCCTACCTTTGTTGTATTGTCAAATTTTTCTTGGAATATCTTCTTATATCCTTCTTTTTTTAATTTATAGCATTTTACTTTTTCATTTACTACCTTTCTCCTCTTTTCTTCCTTTTCTTTTGTTGTTCTCCTGCTCATTATTACTAGATGATGATCACTGCCAATCTCTGAGCCTCTTTTCACTTTCGTGTCTTGTACTCTTTTCCATTTGTTGCTATTTACCAAAAAGTAATCTATAATTAATTTTTCATTTCTGCTTTCTTGTACTAAATTTTGTATTTGTTATAACAAGTTTTTTCTCCATACATAATTCTATTATTCTTTCACCATTTTTGTTTAGTATTTCTTCTCCTTCTTTTCCCATGCATTCCTCAATTTCATTGTTATTATTTTTGTAGTAATTATTTGATGTTTGCAGTAATTTTTAAATATTTTTATTTTTTTATTAATGTATTAATGTACTTATCTTCAGTACCGCTTACTGTACCACCTTTTAGTTTTATTTTATCGAAAGTTTATTGGAAATATAATACAACAAAAATTATAATTCAGTCTAACACAGCTTAAAATATCAACAAAAAATTTTGATATGTTGGGGATATAATGGATTGATATGTAAACATTTTATTTTTGCAACAATTTTGTAGCACTACTGTTGGATCTTTTAAATCTGTGTTCATTTCTAGAATCCATTTATGCACACCTTAATCCGGTATTGTAATGATTTGATTATCTCATTTAAATCATTTTTAGGATTTTATTCGTTTGGATATTTATTCACCACAAACAATATGCGATGTTGATTTAAGATATTAGAGATTGCTGCTTCAGGCCCGTGATTGATAATTAATGGGCAACAGTTATCAGTGTTGACCCAAAGAGATTACCTTGTTATGCTTAAACTAGTAGCTCGCTTATGTAACAAAACAGCGCAAACAAAGTCGTGAGATTGTCGTACGTCCACTGCGGTATTATATAATCCATGTTAGTATGCTAAAAAAAATAAGGTAGTTGATGTAATGGGCAGAGCGTGATAATATAAAAATAACACAGATTATTTATAATATATTGTTAATTACTGTTTTTAAAATTTTTGCAAAATGTAAATTATTTACAGACCGATTAGCCTCCTCAGCCAGATATATAAATTGTTTACGCGAATACTAGTTAAGAGAATGGAAAGAAAATTAGAGACTTATCAACCAAGGGAACAGGCAGGATTCCGAAAAAGTTACGGAACAAATGACCATCAACAAAGTATAAAAACCCTAATAGAGAAAGCAGTGGAATACAATAAACCTCTAGTTCTAATATTTATCGATTTTCACAAAGCCTTTGACACAGTTGAGCTAAGCAAAATATTACAGGCGATTAAAGAATGCAGGCTAGATTATATATATACTAAATTATTATACAAAATATACCTGCAGGCAACAACCACTGTCAGATTACATACTAACAGTAATCGCATAAAAATAGAACGGGGGTTAGACAAGGAGACCCAATGTCACCTAAACTTTTTAATACGGTGCTAGAACATGCTTTTAAGAATTTGGATTGGATGACAAAGGAAATAAAAATAGATGGAGAATATCTAAACAACTTACGTTTCGCCGATGATATACTTATAATAGCTGAAGATCTAGGTATGGCAAGAGAGATGGTACAGGAACTCGTTGTAGGCTACAGAAAGTGTAGGTTTAAATATAAATATCTCGAAAACAAAAATCATGACCAATTTGGTACCCAACCAGAACATCAGTATTGGTGGGAAAGAAATAGAACTCGTAGATAGATATAAATACCTGAAACATGAAATTATGACTGGCAGGGATAACCAGACTCATGAACTGAAGAGAAGAATCGGCCTTGGGTGGGCAGCATTTGGAAAACTGAGAGAAACTTTTAAAAGTGAGCTGCCTACATGCCTAAAGGGAAAGGTATTTGATCAGTGCGTCCTCCCAGTCTTAACGTACGGAGCAGAAACACTTACCTTAACAAAAGCAGCAGCTACCAAACTGAGAGTCACATAGAGAAGAATGGAGCGGTCCATGTTAGGAATAACTCTGCGAGACAGAATAACCAACGAAGACATCAGGAGAAGAACCGGAGTGACTGACATCATCGAGAAGATAGCCAGACTAAAATGGAGATGGGCAGGACACATAGCCAGAATGACAGATGGACGATGGACAAAGAGGTTATTGGAATGGAGGCCAAGGGAAGACAAGAGAAGCGTCGGTCGACCACCTACAAGATTGACTGACGATTTAAGAAGACTCAATAAAAACTGGATAAGAGCGGCACAAGATAGACGGGGTTGGAAACATGAGGAAGAGGCCTATGTTCAGCAGTGGACTCTTGAGGCTGGATGATGATGTAAATTATTTATAGCAGCTCTTCTCGTGTTAACATATCTTGATAACATAAAACATTTCGCAATCCACTATCCCATGACCAATAAAAATCATCTAGTATCTTTAATAAATTATACATGTAAGACTTTAAGAATTGGAGATACCACATCCTTAAAATAATAAATCACAGGCGAATTACAACGAAACTTGTTCCCTTGAAATGATATAAAGTTAAAGATTTAATATTTTCAAAATGAAACTCAGCAAGGTTCTAATTTAAGTACTACATTTTTTTTATTATCTATCAGTGTAATTTTGAAAAACGAGCAGTGTAATTTTTTTTTTGTAAAAGTACCTTTAAAAGCAAATCTATATGCCGACAATCGTAGGCTAAGATGAGGACACCAAGCCAGTTTTATTTGAATAACTCCGGCTAGTGATAAACTTAAACTGCTGCGTTCTGATCGCTAAACTAATTATATCGCCGCGATTGCCGTCAGAACTGTGCACAAATTCCTTTGATCGCCAGCAGATTGTGACCAGTAAGTGCTGATTCACTTATTTGTTTCAGACGAGTTGAATTGCGGTGGCCATCGTGAACTACATCGTGTCGTGATCGCTTAGGTATGTTTTCCGCTTAAAGTTTTACTGAAGCGTCTGTTGCGATCATCGCTGAGCAATCGTTGCTGAGCAATGATCGCGATGTACCGCTGTAACGGTTTGTTACAGCGCTGTTTTGACTGAAGCGTTTGTCGCTGCAGCCGCTAGCGTCGATCTTTGGCGACTGGTCTGAAAGCAGACATAGTCGCAAACGCTGAGCGACTATAGTAGCTTGTGCATGTGATTTAGAAAGTTTTTTATTTAAAAGATTCTCTTCTAGAGACACTGGATATAGAATACAGTTTGTAGATGAATTTTTCGTATCCTGTTTTACTAAACTTAACACAAAATCAAATGGAAGTTTACTCAAACGAAAGAACTGTGGAAACTCAACATAATTGCCTAATAAGTCACTAATCAAACCATCACTTCAGTAAAAACACTCAGCTTGTTATCATCGCTTAGCGATCATTGCTCAACCACGATCGCAACGGACGCAGTAAAAACGTATCTTTAATGCGATGGGTCAAACGAACATCACGACTTAGGGATATTTCCTTCATAAGAATGAAAGAACTATTAAGATTATTTTCGCTGATATCTTAGAAGGATCAGATTGGAGGTTAGGATTGGACCGACTAGTTACCACAAAGTCACTGCTGGGTCAAAATTTTGTTATAGAAATCATGTAGAACAAATACTATCAGCACATAGTGTGAGAAATACCAATCTAGAGATATATTGTATTTTGTTCTAGCTGTTATTTTAACGAGCGATCCACAATTATTTTCATCAAAGCTATCCGAGCCAAGAATTACGTATGTCTTCTTTTAATCTTAATTTGTATCATTGGTTTATAAGTGAATTTTAATTAACATTGTAAAATTGTAAAACATAAAAAACATCAACCAAAACCTTTAACACAGAACTTTCATTAAAAATCAAACAAATTAACAGCATTATAAGTAACAATAATAAATAATTCAAAGAAAATGCTGTGTATATTCACCACCAACATCTCTACATAACGTAACTCTTCTTCTCATTGAGTCTGAGATGATTTAGGACCCACGGAGTATTATTTAATTCTTTAATATGATTCTCTATTCTTTTTTAAGATCTTTCAAATCCACTACAAAAGTTTTAAAAATTGAAATTAATGGGAAAATCCCAGTAGTTGGCTGTATACCATAGTTAAAAAACTAATACAGAAGTAAAAAACTTCAAAATTTGTATATTGTAATAAAAACATTTAATTAGAACTTGTTAAAAGTGTCGTCCAAAAATTAGAGATGCATAAAGTTTTCGATCTAGCTCAGATCATCCTCAGTGCATGCTTCCTTGCTCGACTTGAACACGTGGTTCTTGTCAGTTAAAACGACACAGACCAACTGGCTGAGGTGACAGGAAGTAAAATTTAGGAAGACAGCATTAACATAATGAGGTAGTAGTCGATTTTTGGGTATGATCGGAAACTAATGTAATTTTTAAAATATAAAATTTGTAATAGTACCTTATATATTATTAATAAATGTGTTCATATGAAATTATTTTATTTAAATAATAGTATTTATTGTCTTAATGTGCAAATCTCTATTATTGAAAAAACAAGTAAGTCTTTAAATTAGTGAAAATAATATTTGAGGTTGAATCTATGACATCCTAAGTGGTATGAAAATTGATTCAGTTAGAAAATGAAAGGTGATGTTATACTGTAAACATAATAGTATAAGAAATAATATAAAAAAGTAATATATAAATTAGGAGGATTTAATTCTGGTGAACAAGAACCATAAGTACCAATCCATCGATTATGAAATTTTTCATTTAAATAATTTCCAACCAATTCGGCATTATGGGCAAGTGCTCCATCTTGTTAAAACAAAAATGTATTCCTCTCGGCCAAATATGTATTTCTCATTGAAAATGTTATTTAAATTCGTTTTTAAAATTTCTTTTACCTCCTGATCCCATGAACTAAGTGAGGATTTAAGTCATTCCAATATAGTTCATTGGGTAGTTAAATATTCCTGAACTGGATATGCGATCTTCCTCGTTAAATATTACCTTCACTATTACCTATTACCTTTTACTATAACTTACTCTACGAAATGAATATGTATACAAGATGTAACAATTTTTTATTTTAGATAAAAAGTAATGCAATTTACGGAGATCTAAACGTCAAAATAAACTTATTTTAAAGTAAAATTGTGGCTTATTCCCAATAAAACTAGTAAATTGTATTAAGATGTAAATAGTTTTAAAAAAATAATAAAAAAATAGATGACAATAATATTATATCGGATAAAAAATTATAAATAGAAACGAAAATCGTAATAAAATACAGTGTGTTTGATTTAGTAACAATTTTATTTATAAAATATGGAAACAATACTTTAAAAATGTTAATTTACTTTAAACCAACAATTAGCAGTAAGTATTTACTTTACATTCAAGTTAGGTAGGTACTGATTTTATTTTTGCTAAATAAAACTGACAAGGGACTAATATTCCCATAATAACATGTTAAAATGAGTTACCATTGTTACGAGTGTTTTATTTTTTAGTGCCTATAACATGACATCAACTATAAACATTTTATTTGCATAGTAGCTTCAAAAGCTGAATATAGATATGTATATAACATGTCATATCAGGTGAAAGAGGATTCAAAATTTAAACGAAAAATATCAAAATATATAGGGTGTCCCATAGAAAAAAAACATAAGTTTGTATTATATTTCTTTAGTGAGACCCCCTAAAAAAATTTTTCGTACGCCACTTAACGCTCCCATAATATGTATTAAAAGTTCATTATTATTTAAAATTTTCCCTAATAAAAAGATATCTAACCCTGTCTTTTCCGACATTTTTCAATAATCGCGCTGTATCTCGCTACTGTAAGGAGCTATTGATGATTTGATTGTACAATCATTACTTCTTAACTACTTTTTTTCTATCTCCTCTAGTTTTTGGTACACCCTGCAATACATACCCATTTGGGACACCCTGTACATTATGAATATTGCTAATAATATTAATATTTTTAAATCTATGTCTAAATTGTTAATATAATTAAAAATTTTTTATTAAAAATCCTTTGTAAAAAAGTATATAATTTAAAAGACCCAATCGGGCTATATCACAAAACGTTTTCGGAATCCATGTTCCATCATCAGTGCACCTAAAAAGTATATAACCACTTAATTAAAAAGAACGTGAAATTTAAATTTATAAAAGGTATATAAATTAAAAAACCCAAACGGGCTATGTCATGAAGACAAAACGTTTTCGGAAACTATGTTCCATCATCAGTGTCCTAAAAAGTATATAACCACTTTAATTAAAAAGAACATAAAGTTAAAATTTTGACCAAAGTTAATACAAAATGTGGTTAATACTTACTAGGTGTACATGTTTTGAGCCACTAAATATCATGGTAAAAACCCGTTAAAATTTATCTGTTACAATTTGGTTTACATTATTTGGTATTATATTTTAAGATGTTAGAGTTACCAGTGGATATGATAACATGGCAACGTATGACTCCACATGAAGTTGCTGGTCCTGAGACGAAGTGTCTACGAGGACTTGATGATAGCAACTGATTTGAATGACAAAATTGACATGTTAGGTCGGAAGTTCGAACAGAGCAGTCTGTGTTAATGTCTGTGTCTAAATATGACAGAAGCCATCAATATTTAAAAATTTGAATAAGTTAAAGTTAAAATAATTTAACAGTAGCAACCATCATTGTTGTAGTATTAAATTGTGAATTTGTCCTGAATTTATGTTAAGAACCTGGAGAAAAGTGTTTTTTAATCGATGTATGTGGAATGAATTGTGGTGAAGAATAGTGTGGGTACTGATAGGCAACCAACTATATATAGATTCAATGAATTGGTGTGAAATCAGGATTCTAATAAAAGGCCCTTTATGTTTTGCAACATTTGGTACCTGGAAAATGCAGAATAGACATATGTGGGAAGTTGGATGCTTGAGACTTTATTGTTGATGGCTGAAATAGGGAAAAATATTTTTTGAAAATGATATTAAGTGAATACCATAAAATAGTTTGTAATGTGGTGTTTATGAGGTATATAACTTATATCTTGAGCATAGAAGGCCCTGTATGTTAAAAGACAACATTTGGTACCTGGTAAATATAAAAGAATTCTCAAGTTACAAGTTAATGAACATAAATAACTGATTATGTGTTATCGGATAAAGTTGGTTAGTTGTTTTATGTTAACAACTATATGAGACGATTAGGAATTGATGGTTGAAACGTGGTTTTATAGTAAGTTGGTCATACGTTACTCAGCTTATAACTTAAGAAGAAGAGGCCCTATCTGTTATAAAGCAACACTAGGTACATGAGAAATATAAAAGGATAAGTTATAAGTTCGTGAGCTTTTATAAAGGATACCTTTATAAAGGATATATACCTTTTATAAAGGATTTTTACTTAAATTTTTTGTGATACATGGTATACAGCCAGCTACAGGAACTTAGTTTCCTTGTAAATTCTAAGACGCTATCTTAAATATCTTTGCTATTTTAAATAGCGTTGGCTTCTGTCTTAATTGGATTAAACACATAAAGTTACACTGACTGCTTTGTTCGGACTTCCGTCCTAACTTGTCAAGATTGTCATTTCAATCAGTTGCTTTCATTAGGTACTCGTAGACACATGATCTCAGGACCAGCAACTTCACGTGGAGTTATACGTCTCCATGTTACCAAATCTACTAGTAACTTCAACATCGTAGAATTTATTACAACATAATGTAAACCAAATTTATAAAACAAATTTTACCGGGTTTTTACCCACATATTTAGTGGCTCAATACATGTATACCCACCTAGTAAGTATTAACCACATTTTGTATTAACCTTAGTCAAAATTTAAATTTCACGTTCTTTTTAATTAAGTGGTTATATACTTTTTAGGTGCACTGATGATGGAACATGGATTCCGAAAACGTTTTGTGATATAGCCCGATTGGGTCTTTTAAGAATTATACATTTTTATAAAGGATTTTTAGTAAAATTTTTAGTTATATAGGGTGAGTCATGAAGAACTTTACATACTTCTACCATATGTAGAGTCCCTCAGGGAGCATATCATGTGGCCACTAAAAAATGTCAACTCCTCTTCTTTATTAATTAACAGGGTGATTTGTGTAATTGACCATTTATTTCATTTTACTGTAGTGTTTATACTGCTCATTTGATTTTTTTAATTTTTGCATGATACAGTACACTACTATCAAGCATTCGACTGGTATTAGCTAAACTAAAAAATTCCAGGACTGGCTTTGGAAAAATTTTTTAGGGATTAGTATTAAATATTACACCCTGTATATATATTTTTTAAAATGCAATAAGTGATTTTCAAACTACATAAATAGTCAATGAAAACGACATATGCGACAATGTTGTCGCACTTTTATTAAATTTTTAGTGAACGATCAAATCTTACAAAAAATAGAACAACCATAATGAAGTATCAAATTATAAGGTACCTAATTAATTTAAACAAATGTTATAAATTTCAAACATTTTAATTGAAATGATAAACTGAGTCACTGCACAACAAAAAACAGTAACTACTAACAATAACGAAGAACAATTAAAAAAAAACTAAAAATATGTACATAGTTATGATAAACCCATAAATTAGAACTGGAAAAGATACAATAATGGTAACAAAATAAAAATAATTTAAAATAGATTTTCGAAATGGAACCCTGCAGCCTGTACACATTTTTGTTGCCGAATTGTTAATTGATGTATTGAATTACGGATACTCTGGGGATCGTTTCTAATAGTATTACAACAATGTATAATTCTATCAATTAATTGTTGTCGGTTATTAATATTCACTGCGTAAACTAGTTGCTTCAATCGTCCCCAAATATGGTAATCAACGGGATTGAAATCAGGGGATCTTGAAGGCCACGAAATAGGACCTGCACGTCCTATCCACCTGTTGCCATAAACATTATTGAGATGTTGTCTCACTGCCAGTAAAAAGTGTGGGGGTGCCCCATCATGCTGAAAATACATCCCTCGGATAGCAACGTTCGCGTTGGCAAGCAAATTCGGCAAAATGTTTTGTAGAAAGTTCAAATAGACCTGCCCTGTTAAAGGACCATCAAAAAAGTGAAGACCTACTAATTGGTTATTTATGACACCAATCCACACGTTAACCGAAAACCTTAACTGAGAACGACGTTCTCGAATAGCATGGGGATTTTCTTCTGCCCACACATGTAAATTTCGTGAATTATTGATCCCGTCTCTGGTAAATTGGGCTTCATCTGTAAATAGTATCCTGTATAGCGTTGGTCGATTATTGTTAATCCATCTACAAAATTCCAACCTATCGATCTCATCTCCAGCATGTAGTCGCTGAACCATTTGAATGTGATATGGGTATAGATTATTTTTTTGTAAGACTCTACTTACTTTTGATTGAGTAACATTGAGTTCTCGACTTACTTGTCTAGTGCTTATTGTAGGGTTCATAGTAACGGCGTCCATAATGTCATCTTCCTGCGCTTCATCTACATATCGCTCTGTTGTTCCACTAGGAAAAGTGCCATTTTCTCGCAAATAATTAAAAACTGACCCAAATGTTGGATGACTGGGAGTTCGACGAATAGGAAATCTCCTGCGATATTCTCTACTAGCAGCCCTACCATTCCCATTACAGAATCCATAAACAAATATTATGTCTGCATATTCTGTGGTCGAAAACTGATGTGGCATTTTGAACGAAAGTAACAAAAGCTCTACCAAACCTAACACAATGTACTTAACGTAGATATGACAGAAGAAATATGTATTCTTGTACACATAAATAACAATTGATAATGACAATAATCACAATGGGTATAAAATATCAAGAAACGTCAAACGGCCAACGCCAACCTTCATTTTAAACTTTTTTAAATTTATTTTTATTTAGTACAGTTGATGCAATGTATTATTATTTGACATAAAATTTTAATTATTTACAATCAACAAAAACTAACACATACAAGAGGTTTGACTTTTTAATCAATTTAATTTATTATTTATCGAAAATAATTCCCCAATACGATCTATGAGTAAAAATTTAAAATTGAAAAACAATTGATTCTATCGTAGAGATAATACAAAGTGACAGTAAAGATGTTAATTTTCTACGTATTAGATTATGTTGTAGGAACTCATTTTAATTAAAATGTTTGAAATTTATAAGATTTGTTTAAATTAATACCTTATAATTTGATACTTCATTATGGTTGTTCTATTTTTGGTAAGATTTGATCGTTCACTAAAAATTTAATAAAAGTGCGACAACATTGTCGCATATGTCGTTTTCATTGGCTATTTATGTAGTTTGAAAATCACTTATTGCATTTTAAAAAAAAATATACAGGGTGTAATATTTAATACGAATCCCTAAACTAATTTTTCCAAAGCCAGTCCTGGAATTTTTTAGTTTAGCTAATACCAGTCGAATGCTTGATAGTAGTGTACTGTATCATGTAAAAATTAAAAAAATCAAATGAGCCGTATAAACACTACAGTAAAATGAAATAAATGGTCAATTACACAAATCACCCTGTTAATTAATAAAGAAGAGGAGTTGACATTTTTTAGTGGCCACATTATATGCTCCCTGAGGGACTCTACATATGGTAAAAGTATGTAAAGTTCCTCATGACTCACCCTGTATATGGTATACAGCCAAACTACAGGAACTTAGATTCCTTGTGGATGTTAATATAATTATTTGGGAATATCTGCAACATTCACAATTCTTCAAAATCGTTTATTTGTTCTACTGTGTATAAAATGCACCTTTTTTAAATTTCCTGCGTATGCGGAATATGTTCAAAACTTTTAAACCTACACAGGAAACGCTTTTATCTCAGTAAATTTTTCTACCTAATATATACCGATATAATCCCACACAACAAACTAAATGAAAATATATTTGATATAAACTTCTGGATTTGTTTCCTCTCTCTAAATTTTTAACATTTCTTCCTGAAACCATTCGCTTTTACCATACTTATTGGAAGTTTAAAATTCCTGAGTCTAAACGATACAAGCTCAAACCATTAAATACTCTAAATACCGTACCAGTCAGACGTCAATGCATGTCGATATATTTCTTTGGCGATTGTCAGAAACGGCTGTTTCACGGAAAACTGTAGTAACTAAAAACTATCATTTGGATGTTTTAAAAAATTTTAAGCTATGGTTTTAGTAAAATAACACTGTGTTCCAACAGTAAAATTTTCTCCCATGTGTTATTCGGTGATTTTTGTATTTTTTTCTTTGAAGGGAACACGAAAATAAAGAATTGTTTTTGTTTTTCAGTACTTTAATTTGCTCTTACAATTGTGTAAATATATAATAAGTATATAATAAATTATGTACATATCTTTAGTGTCTTTACTGTTTTTTACTTTAATTTTAAATATTAATGCTATGCGAACGTTAAGGTAATGGTAATCCTCGTCCTATGTACCTTTTGTAATTTTTAGCGATAATAAAATCTCTACACGACCAGTTTGGCTTAAATGATATATGTATCATGTGAATATAAGGGTGAATTTTGTGTATTAGAAATTATAGAGATTAAGACTATTTTAGTAACAGTGTATAGAATGAGAAATGGAAATTTAAAGTTTTTTTAGACTTATTTGAAAAGTTATTGATGTTTTGCTCTGCTAATTTTTTAGAAATAATAATAGTTGGAGATTTCAACATTGATTTCAAAAAAGCTACTAATGAATTAAACTCTTTCCGTGATCTACTTTCGACTTTTGGCTTAACCATAAATATTAATGAATTTATTAGAATCACAACTATATCAGCAACTTATTTAGATAACATCTTAACAAACATAAGCTGTGAGATTTTTGGTTGTGGAATTATGGACCCATGTATTTCTGGTCATCTTCCAATAAAAAGCGAAGAGAGGATTTGTCCCGGTTCCCTTTGAAAACTACCACCTTAATCTTATGAGGTCTTACAGTACCTCCTATACCCTATCGTACAAGACATTCCACAGGGTGGGACCTTGTACTGAACCCTGCGACAAACTGATGCTGGTATCTTTTCCCCTTACGTATCTGTCAATTACGTTGACCGTCCAATTAACGCCCAAGTCTGTCAGCCTGATATGATTTTTGCCGTGTTAAAGACATTCTTGGAGTCAAGCAGGATGAGAGCCACTCATCTCTGTGTATCCTGCGTGACTTACAAAGAGGTTACTTCTGTGTTTGAAGGTAGATAGATGCGGTATCTATGGTGGACCTTTTAGACCTAAAACCATATTGATGGTCGCTCAGTGCATGCTTTTCTTCCAGCTCTTGCTCAAGCCGGCCTTTCACAAGCTGCTCTTTACCTTTACCTTTCGGGATTAGTTTCAACAGTGTTGAAAACTGCTCTTGTTCAACCAGTATATTTAGCAATCTTACGAAAACCTACGGGTATCTTAGTACGGCAAGTCTTACTGTCTCTGGTATGACTCCGTCTATGCAAGAGCATAGCAAACCTAGATTTTGTTCATAACGGTTTTTGTAATAATTTTAGCTTAAAAATTTGGTCGGTTTTTGATCTTCTCTATCTTAAACCAGTCTGGCATTCTACTATTATCTCTGTTTCGTAGGTTTTTATTCTATTTCTCACAATTTTTGCTAATATTGTATATACTACTGCTAATAGTGCTATTGTTTTGTAAGTTTTACAGGCAGTTTTACCACCTTTTTTGTGAATTTGGAGATGAGTGTTATGTTCAATTGCCTTGGCATTTTTTTGTTTTTTCCATCAAACTCCATTAGCTCACCAAGTTGTTCTTTTATTTCCATGTTTTTCTCTTCTGTAGGAGTATGTGCGTTAATTGTGCTGATTTCTCTATATTTAGAGCACAATTTTAAATAGCACAGTCTTCCTAAAATTTCTTGAAAGTCCGTTACTACTAGGTTTATTCTCTCTTGAGTAATGATGATACGATTTTAAAAAAGAAGTGCATACCTCAGGGAGATAAAGAACTAGTAAATTCCTCCAAAAAGAAAAAATCGGGATCCTAAATATGTCGCCACTATAAAACTTAATAGAGGCACTAAGAGAATTGGCCGAAAAAGTAAGAAAACTATAGGAATATAAACAAGTAATTTGGATTAGAGTTATAATAAACCATCTCTTAAAGCAAATACATGCTTTTTTTTGTATGACACCTGTGAGGTGTTTGTATACTGCTATCTGGTCACAAATGACCAATTATCAGTTATTTTCTGATCTAACTAAATAAACAGCAAATAATTAAATCCAAGAGTTTACCCTATGGTTTACTCTTATTTTATCTATCAACTAATGCACTACAACTAACATGCAATCACATCACAGTACTATACTCTGCTTTTTACACTAAACTGTTAGACATTTACGGTTTACGTAAACGTTTACGTACTAACTCAAATGGTTTTGTCCTTATGAGTCTTCTCTTTAGTTCAGTATTGTCAAGAAGCTGGATTGACTCGACATTCACATGACTATGCTCATGATTTGCTGCTGTTCTCTTGATTATTTCGATCACAGTTTCCATACCCAGGTCCTGGTGGAGGTTGCTGGTATGGATATACCAAGGAGCATCAACAATGTTTCTCAGTACTTTATTTTGAAATCTCTGGATAATATGTAGATTACTATTTTGGTACAGACCCAGAGTTGGCACCCATATACCCATAGTGGCCTCAGTACTTGCTTGTAAATGGATAATTTGTTATGAATGGAGAATGTTGAATTTTTTTCAATCAGCCAATACAATTTCTTATATCCAATATCAACTTCCCTCTTTTCTTTTTTGACATGGACTTTCCAACGCAGCTTCGAGTCTAGGGTGATGCCCAAGTATTTTGCTGATGTTGCATAAGGAACTTGGGTATCATTTATTCTAACTGGGAAAATTTCTATTTTTTTATTTGTAAAGTTAATGTGTGCAGATTTAGTCTTATTTAATTTTATTCGCCATTTTCTGGTCCAGTTATGTATTTTATTTACTGATAGTTGCAACTTATCAGTCGCTTCTTCACTAGTGTCTCCTATCGCTAGCATGGCTGTATCATCCGCGGAGGTGGCAATAGTGTTTTGTTCTAGCTCTGGAATGTCACACGTATAAAATAGGTACAGGACCGGACCTAAGACACTCCCTTGTGGCACGCCAGCTTTGATCTCCCTTAAGTCGGTGTACACTTCTTTTTGTTTTACTCTGAAATATCTATTCGCAATGTATGATTCTAAAATTTCTGAATACTGCTTAGGCATGGACGTTCTTAGTTTATAGTTTAAACCCTCATGCCCGACTTTATCAAACGCCTGTGCTACGTCCAAGAAGATTTTAGAGCAGACTTTCTTTTCTTCTAAGGTATATTCATTATTCTGTGAACTTGATCTATAGTGGAATGTTGATTTCTGAAACCAATTTAATGATTTAGTATAAGATTTTTTTTTTCTCTTATTGGTTTTAATCTTTTTAATAGAAGTTTTTCAAATAGTTTTGACATCATCGGAAGGAAAGATGTCACTTCATTAGGTGGTTTACCTGGTTTGGCGATCATAATGACTTTTTGACATAATGGCTATTTTCCAGAGTCTGGGAACATATTTCAATCTAAAAGCAGCATTTATTAGGTGTGTCAACTTAACTATGGCTTTTCTTGGTAGATTTTTTAATAGTTCTTCTGTTATTAGATCATATCCTGGAGCTTTCTTAGGATTTATATTCTCTTTTATCTCTGTTGATACTTCTCTAAATGCTGTAAGCGTTATTCTTTCTTCAGTTTGGAATAGTTCTTCCCATCTCAGTTCTTCACCATCATTATCGTTGGGTTTGAACGTGCTTTCTAAATGATTTGCAAATCGTTCTGCTTTCTGTTCATTATTTTTAGCCCAGTTGCCGTTTTCCAACTTGATAGGAGGAGAATGAATAATTGGTCTCTTCATTCTTTTTGTTACCCTCCATAACGAATAATCTGTGTTCTGGTCAGCTGTTAAATTATTTAAAAAAAATTAATTGTAGAATTTTTAATACTCTGTATCTCCCTTTTTATTTTTTGTGTAGCATGATTTAGACTAGTTTTGTCTCGTGGAGCTCTATATTGCTGCCATTTTTTCCTTAACTTCCTTTTTTCTACTATAAGTTCTCTGATTTCTTTTGGATAGTTGTTCCCTATTGTTCTAGAAATGCATGTAAGATTAAAAATTGCCACATTGTTCCCTATCACAGGAAGAGATGGAATGTGAATATTTCAATATCTTGCAAATAAAAATTATTATATATATTATTATATAGCACAATTAGTTTGTCATTGGAGTATATCGTTAACCTAAAATTTAAAAGTTATGGAACACAGGCACTCACTATTAGTCAAACAATAATTAAGAAACAAATTAAAAATCAATAATTTATGGTTGTTTAAAGACTACCTCATTATTACAAAAAATAATAGTACTAATTATAGCTTTTAAATTTCGATGTTTATTTGTGTTGTTTCTTTGAACGATGTATCATAAAAATTGTAAACTATATTTACATTTTTTGTGAAGGCACGCTACATTGGAAACATGGAACATACACAAATTGATGGTGAGTTTTTTTGATTAATTCTAAATTTCTGTCTCTTGTTTAGGGGCTTAATCTTTTGAAGATTTTTAATCTAATTACATAGAAATAATATTGTTCGCCCCATGTTGAATTTTTTTATTTCAATATCTTCATTAATTTTGCTATGTCTATATTCATAATAAGTATATATTCATATATTAAATATCTAGCTTCCAACGTCTACTGCTGAACATAAGCCTCTCGCATGCTTTTCCACTTAGTTCGGTTTTGCGTCATTTTGCGGGTAAAATTTGTAGTCACTTCTATATCATTGGTCCATCTCTGTTTCTGGTAACTTATATTCGGGGTCTCCATTTCAAAATTATTTTTGTCCGCCGATAATAATTAACTGTTCTTGCTACGTGACTTCAATAACGTCTGCTATTCACTTGAGGAAGGCACTTTGCCGAAACAGCTGTAAGAATTATAATAAATTTTATGGAAGTTTCGAAAACAAAAGTTTTTAGAGTTTTATTGTTAGATAAAATGAATTTCCATCATGTAACGGTCAAACCCATCACGTATACCATTGCATTATACAGTAAAGTTATTTCAACATTATCATAGGCGGCTTTGAATTCGACCAGGAGATGGACCATTTACCTATGTGCGTGTATTTGGTGTATAGTTGACTTTCCGGTAGTGAATTCGCATTTGTATGGTCCAATAATATTCTTCATCTTACTACTCAACTTTAACATCCATATGTAAATAATATACGAGAAGAAATATTCACATTCCGTCAACTCGCCATTATATGAGACGTGTTTCGCTATTTTTAGCTTGTCAGATACACCTGCTGGATGAGATGGAATGAAAAATATTTCCCATCGTAGAACCGTGGTTAATACAAAACCTTTTTGTTATACACTGGCTAGAGTATTTTAGATTAAACAGAAGTTTAACATCCATATAATAATTATCTATGGCGTTGTCAACTTCTCACCACGGTAATTTTTGCAAAAGTTTAAGCTAAAATTCTAATCTTCTAATCTCTAATTAACTGGCCTAAAAATTAAATTACTCACAGAATCCATACAAATATTAATATATAGAACTGACAAAAACCAACTAGTTTGAGCAAGTAGTACTAGCTTGTGATTAGTCAAAACGAATCTAGTAAACACGCCTTTTTTCGCCCCTTTACTCTTTACTAGTTTTTAAGTAGCTAGTATATTAATTAGGCCAGTATATATTTTTAGTTTTAAACGATTTAATATAAAATTTTAACATTCTAGAATAAAAATAAAATATTTTGACATCTTCTTATTTTTAATTGTTTTGGCATTTATATACGCCAAATATTTATATTAGCAAATTAACATATAAGCCAAACCAAAAAAACAACCACATAAAATCAACAAAATAAGTATAAATGTTTAGATTATTTTGTTATAAGAAAAGAAGATATATGTGAATATAAGGATTGTGTTTTTTTCTATGAATTTCGTAATATTTTTAATCGATATTCATAGTGTTTTAGTTAACTTAAGAGACTGCATTCTTGAGACTGATACCTCTATTTTTTATTTACAAGCTCAAAAGAAACTGTATCTCCTCTGGCAGATCTTCTTTTTTCCTTGTATTGTAAAGTCTCCATTTTCTATGGCGATGTTGCTACTATTACATTCAAGGTCATTTCAAATTTAATCTCATTCGATTTTTGAAATTGGAAATCATCGTTTCTTTACCCTGTACTGCCTTTCCACAAGATTCCTAGTTCGCATGAGAGACTCATTATAAAGTTTCTTAGGCAATACTCAGTTTAGGACACTCTACATAACCAAGCTTTTATATGACATTTAACATAGGCTTAAAGGGTGTCAGAGTTGCCAAGTCTTAAGTTTTTTCATACTCTCACATAATATTATAAAAATACATTGAAATTATATAAAAAATCATAGATTTTAAATGAATTAAAGATAATAATTAAATGCATATACAATAAAATTGATTAAAATGATATAAAAAATTAATAGTATTAATTAAATTACCGTATATAATAGAAATGCATTGAAAGTAGTTAGCGTAGCGGGTTGACCATTCGCACCGAATAATCAGGTCCTAATAGATAAGATTTGGAAAGTGCTAATTTACAATATATAACTGCATTTAAAGTAACAGATAATATTTGTTTTATATTTATTCAAAACTTGTAGCTTCTCATAATACAAATTGTAATTTCGTAAAAGTAACTTATATTTTAAACATTCATATACATTTTACAAAAAAATATGGCAAGTTTTATACTTATTTAAAATTTGTAGCTTCTCATAACACAAATTATTATTTCGTAAAAGTAACTTTATATCTCTAACATTCATATGCATATTTTACTAAAATAAATACGGCAACACTGTGACGCGGTGCCTTGAAGAAAATATATTTAGTTATGTAGAGTGCCCTAAACTGAGTATTGCCCAGATTCTTTGCTTCTTCTCGTCTAACCGTTTTATTAAATATGATTTCAATACTCTCAACAACTATATTAAAAATAGTAAAAACCTAACAAAATCTTTGTATTCCACTATTGTTAAATATTGTTTGATATCTACAGAGCCCATCCATCTTCCAACAAATTTTTAAACTAGTCACTGATTGTTTGGTCATCTAATGCAAAAATTATTTTTGTAAACGATATATTTCTGTATCTGCACCCCCACAGAAATCAATTCATATTAAAGTACAAATAGTGTACTTTAGTGTTAATTTTTACTCTAAGAAATAACACTTGCGTTGAAAACGCTGCTCTACCACAATGTGTAACCGGAGCGAAGTTTCTGGGGATATATTTGGATGCAGGATTAACCTGGGAACAACATATAGTTATTCTATCGAAAAAGCTTTCCCGACAACTTTTCCTCTTTAGGAACCTTGTACAGGTGGCTTCCAGGGAAACTATTTTAACAGCCTATCATAGTAATTTTCATTCTCATCTGACATATGCTATTCTCTCCTGGGGTCACTCTTGTCACATTGATAAAGTGTTTCCGCAACAAAGAAAGTGTGTTCGTATTATCTCTGGGCTCTGTTATAGAGCAGATTGTAGAAACTTCTTTAGAGCTTTACAAATTTTGACTTTACCTTGTGTATATATTATGCAGTGTCTGTTGCACATTAAACAAAATCTTGGTCAATACAATGCGCATGTAGATTTTCACAAGTATCCCACCAGATTTAATAATAATCTTATACCAGAATTTAGCCGTCTTGAGAGATCCAGAAATGGTTCAAGGTATTTAGCCATAAAATTCTATAACTCAGTGCCAGCTAGAATAAAAGCTCTTAATTTTCATCAGTTTAAGGCGAAAATTAAGAGTTACCTTATAGTGAATGCCTTTTTTACGTATGAGGAGTATTTTACCTCCAATTTTAATTTGTTGTAATCGTTGTAAGTATATTTTAAAACACTGTATTTATGTTTTGTGTTTATATTTATGTGTTTATTAATTGTATTAACATATTTTATCTTTGACTTGTAAAAAATACTTTTGTATTGATGTATTACCAATAAACCATCTATCTATCTATCATCTATCTAAATAAATGCTGTTCAATTTGTTTTCACATGCTAAAAACCATGTCATATTTTGCACTAGATTAATTCCTATTCGCTGGGGACTAAAATTAAAAAATTTAGTTCCCAGCGAACACCTAATCATCCAAAATCAAGTGGTATAATTGACAGAAAAGTACATATATCTTGGTCATGAAATCAGAATAGGCAAGGACAACCAGATCTGCGAATTTCAACGACGAATAACACTTGCTTGGGAGGCGTATGGTTCACTAAGAGACATCTTTAAGAGCAACATCCCGATAGCTATGAAACGGAAGACATTTGACCAATGCGTTCTTCCTATTATGACATACGGAGCAGAAACTCTCACGCTCACAAAAACAACAGCACTAAAAATGCGAGTGGCACAAAGGCGCATGGAAAGATCAATTCTCGGCGTGACAAAAAAAGACAAAATAAAGAATCAAGACTTAAGGAAAAGAACAGGTATCAGTGATGTCGTCGAACGTATAGCCAAGCTGAAATGAAATTGGGCAGGTCACATAGCGAGACTGAAAGACACAAGATGGACCAGAAAACTAATTGACTGGCCCCCACGAGAAGACAAACGCAGCAGAGGACGACCACCAACACGCTGGATGGATCCAAGAAATGGCAACAAGAAGCATAGAACCGTGAAGAGTGGTAAAAAATGAGAGAGACCAATGTCCAGCAATGGACAGAAAAGGTTGCATGATGGTGATTAATTCCTATTATTTTCTACCTCTATTTTAAAATCATTACCCTACTCCAACCCTACCTACTTCCACTTCAGCCCCACTCACTTAGAAATACAGGCAATTTTAAAACAGCAAACAAAAAAGACTCTCTCTCGACTAACAACAGACGTACTCTTTTTACTATTGACTTTCCCTAGCAACAGATTATTGATTGCCGCTAGTAACAGACATTCTCTCTCTCTCTCTCTCTCTCTCTCTCTCTCTCTCTCTCTCTGATAGTTAAACGAAAAATACCGCGAATCCTCTTTTCAATCGTAGAGACAACAAACGCAAATGTAATTATCTGTATAACCCTTTACTACATCTCCTAATTATTTTGAACCAACTCTATGTAATAAAGTCCTCATACAATGAAATTATATTAATAATTTCACATGTGTATATCCTTTTTGTACAAATGCAGCTATGCATCTTGAAAATCATACAAAAATATAAAACTCTTTTTCAATTTGGACCATTTTATCATTTGTCTGCTTAATGATACAATTTCTGTAAAATTTTTTCATTAATTTTTGAAGCTGTTGCCCTCGATATACCTATATAGTCAGAAGTCAGTGTTTCTAGAAGCAAAAAATATGAATGTTAATAATAAATGGTGCACTGGTGTAACAGCTTCTCTGCTAAAAATATGTGGTGATTAATATTTTCTTTATATACATTGGAATTTTAATGTTGTTTGGATTGACTTTTTAATGATTTTTTATGCACCAATGTTAATGTGATGACAAATTTTAGTATATCTTAATGGTATTACTTATCTTTTATTTGAAAAGTTTAATTAAACGTTCGATTTGTTCAAATAAAGATAAAACTCTACCTTTTGTCAAAAGAAACCTTTCTAAAAAATAAATTACCATATTAGTCTAAAAATTCTTTGTTTGTAATCTTTTGAGATATATAAATTCATTTTAGAAAGAATCCAAACAAAGAAGAGGTTAGCAGCATTTTAAAATTGAAGAGAAAATAAGATTTTAAACAAACTTATGCAAGTTCAACACGATTGTCAGAATTGTGAGTTTAAAGTGAACTTTACAATTTAATTGACATATTTCTACCATTAAAGTTAAACTTATTATTATGAAAGTTGGTATTATGAAACTAAAATGTACATTTAATATGGACTATTTAATGTCCACTTTAAATTGAATATAAAATTGGGCGTTATTGAACAGACGATACAATATTGTTATTCATTGGATGACATTTATGATGTGATGACTTTTAACTTATAACGTTCGAGAATCGTTAAGGTGGGTACACATGCGAGCCGAACTGTTCGCGAACTGCTCGTGAGCTGTTCGCGAAGAGTTCGTTGAAAATATGTTTATGTTCAGACTATCCAATATCCTAAGTATCTAATAACAAACCGAGAATTAATTTACTTCGTTATTCTAAACATTTCGGTATTTTGTTTACATTAGGATCTGTTATTAATTTCTCTCGTTACTTTTGAATAAGCCGCGCTCGTTCAGCAATTTTGTTTAACCGAATGATCTCATCGCACACTTAGCAGAAACAATTTATAGTCTCGAACACCGTCCAAATTTAACTGCGAACATTCTTTGTGTTCGTCCCCAAAAACCGACAGGCCGCGGTTCCTGACGAGCAACGAACGAACAGCTCGCAAGCGGTTCGTCCCGTCGTACAAATTAACGAATATATCGTTCACAAACGGTTCGCGAACAGTTCTGCTCGCATATGTGTACCCGCCTTTAGAATATACGAATCAAATTCTAGTAACGATCTTTTATTTTTCTGTTTGGTTTACTACATCTTTTATAGATAGATATTCTTTTAGTTTTTTACTTTTTATCTATTGTCGCTATTTTGTTAGATATATTTCATGCAGTTTTTATTTTAAACCTGCTTAGAATAAATATATGATGAATAAACGAATAAATGCAGAGCAGTGAATCGATGTGAAGACCGCTATTTTGTATCGCTAGCCGTGACGCGTTCTCGTGGCGGTAGTTCCGTGTCACTTTTCTCAGCATTTTAATATAAAAAAAAGAAAATCATATTTTGATTAATTTAGCTGTTGCGGTTATGTACATTTATGCAATTGTGTTTATGTAGAATTCTGTATATTGTCAATTCAAATTTGTCCTAGATCTTCTAAGCCTCTTGTGCGATAAAATAAATGAGATAAACACTTTTAAAAATTAATAATAATCTCTTAGTTAGTATAAATTTATTAATTTCAGACAATGAACCTGCAACTTTTGAGCAAGCAGTCCGAAAAACAGGATTTGGAAAATTTAACATAACTCTTATGGCACTGACATTCTTTGGTATATGCTCACCAATGTTTGAAACTACCAACATGTCGTATATTTTTGCTTCTGCACAATGTGACTTAGACCTTAGTTTACAAGATAAAGGATATCTTAATTCGATGGTATATGCAGGTATGTTGATTCTTTTACGCATTAACCCTTTCGAGACGGGTTTTTTAACGGGTTTTAAAACATACTTTTGACTTTTGTGGTTTTTTATTTTTATATACACAAATATATCCTGCTTTATTAAAATATGTTAATGAAATTGTTAGTGTTTTGGTGGGAGTGGTGGTACATATACGTACCATTAGTCCTGTGTAATGGTACGGAAGATGGAAGATGTAAGATACACTCTAGAAACGTTTTCTTTTCATAGATACTCTTCCCGTCTTAGATAAACGTCGTACAACAGCTATTTTTTGTCCTTCAACAATCATTTCTTCTGCCAGAGGTAGCAAAAATGATATTAGAGGAATTTTTAAAAATTTTTTTTTTAATATAAATTATCCATGAGTTTACAACTGACATCATAAGTAAGCAATGAAATATTTTTTCCACCATTTGTTTGATTTTATAGGTTTTATAGATTTTAATTTTAAATAGTGGGTTTTTTATTAAAATTTTGTATTTGACTTATTATACGTGTTAATCGAAAGGTGGTTTTTTTATCCTAACTTATATATTAATTATATAATTCCGTTAACGGGTTTTCGAAAAAACCTTATGTTTCAGTTGAAACCATGTCTTTTAAAGTATGTATTATGTTTTTTCTACCAAGTAAGATTTCTACCAAGTATGTCCCAAACGTGCTCTATTGGGTTCAGATCTGGCGAACATGCTGGCCAGTTCATTTTATTAATACCACCTTCTTCTAAATATTGCGTGAAACACATTGCAGAGTGGGGTTGCGCATTATCTTGCATTAATAGAAAATAATCACCGATATATTGAGAAACTGGTACTACGTGATTCGCTAAAATTTCCCCAATATACCGCTGTTCGGTCAACGAACCCTCAATAAATACCCTCCATGGCTAACGCGGGGACTGAAAGCACACTCCGCAAATCTCTCTCCAGTTCGACGCCATATTCCTGATGAGTTAAGACAGTATCTCGACCCATCTGTAGAAAGAACATTATTGTCCTAAATTCCAATGTAAATGTTCCCTGCAGATTTGTAGTCTAGCCACTCTGTGCCATGGAAATAATTTGGGCCCAGTTGCTGGTCTGCAACTTTGCAAACCAATTCATGTAATCCTGACTACGCCAAATTTAAATTTATAAATTTATACATAGTGTGCTAAAAAATCATCAAAATAGGGATAAAAATAATAAAACTGAAATAATTTGAATTTGACCAACATTTTCTCCGTTGCGTTTTTTTTTGCATCTGAGTATAAAATATTCTTTTTATTGTCATGCCCTATAGGTATCGAACGATTTTTTTATTTTAAAATATTTAATAAAATATTTAACTATTATGTAAGACACACTCATGTTCTGCTATATAACTTATTAAATTTTTTATTTTTAGGAATGATAGCTAGTTCGTTTTTTTGGGGTTTCTTATTAGATGTCTTGGGAAGAAAGAAACTGATGATATTTGCCTATTTTATTGACGCTTCTTTTCTCTTTCTTAGTGGATTTTCACAAAGCTTCGCCATGTTACTCTTATGCAAATTTTTTGGAGGTTTTATGTAAGTTAAATTTTGTACTACTTCAAATATTGTATCAATTTTAAAAATATTAGATCGTATTTATGTAAAATATGTAAGAGAAACATAAAAGTATTGCTTACATTTTATTGGTTAACTGTTGTTGGCCCAGGGGTTAAAGGGGTCAACTTTTGTTTTTTTTTCATATTTATTTAGAATTATGAAATTAGAGGCATACTTTCAGGCAAACAAAGAGCAACTAACTGCCAATGGTAATTAGAGATTTCAATGTGAAAATTTGACAAGGCACAGTTGATAAATATGTGGGTCGACAAGATTTGATGGAACGAGATAAGCGGGGTGACTGCTTGGTTATATTTTGTTAAGTACTTTACAACCTTTATAAAAATACTTTGTACAGGGAAATTAAGAGAGATTTCCCTGTACAAAGTATTTTTGTCCCTTTAAAAAAATTAAGAGAGTAACCTGACGTCAAATATATTAAATCCTCATTAAACACATATTCAATATTCAAGTTTAGTAAAATTTTAATAACGAAGGCTAATGATAAACCAAATCTTATTAAAAACATTTTATTCACTGATGAATCTTCTGTTTCGTTAGTAGAGAGACACAATCCTTCCATTAAGAGGTATTTGGCGCAGGAAAACTAGCACAGAAGTGTTATTTATCGAACTCAACGTCCTCAAAAAGTTAACGGCATTTTAGGAGATTACTTAATAGGTCCATTTTTTATTGAGGGCAACTTAAATAGTAAAGTAAACCTAAATTTGTTATTCCCGCTAATCCCAATCATCTTGATGCAAATCTGGAGAATGTTTGGTTTCATCAAGACGGCTGTTCAGTTTACAACGCTCGAATAATTACGGAGTACTACAATACCTACCCAAATCGAGTTATCAGTGAAACAAGAGAAATTAAGTGGCCTGTGCAATCTCCAGATCTTACACCCATTTACTTCTTTTTTCGGGGACATTTAAAAAGCATTATCTGTTCAATATATACACAAACAACCAACCTACGCCGACCGAAACCAAGCACTTCCTCTATGCTGACGATCTTGCAATATGTGCTCAAGGAAATAGTTTTGAAAAAGTGGAGAAGAAACTCGAAACTGCCTTAAAAACAATGACAGCGTACTACCCAAAGAATTCCATGAGACCCAATCCCTCTAAAACCCAAGTCTGCGCTTTCCACCTTCGCTCAAAGGAAGCTAAGCGAAAACCCTAAATTGCGTGGAATGGTAATACATTAGAACACACAAACCAACCTATATATCTTGGTGTAACTCTGGACCGGTCCCTCACCTACAGACAACAGTGCATAAAAACGAGAGGGAAAGTAACAACTAGGAACAGCATACTCAGAAAGCTAACGGGAAGTAAATGGGGCGCACGTCTTGGCGTTTTAAGAACAAGGGCCAAGGAGTGTTTCTCAACTGCTGAATATGCGTGCCCCGTTTGGGGCAGATCTGCCCACACCAACAAGTTGATACTGTGCTAAATGAGACATGTAGGATAATAACGGGGTACATGAAACCAACGCCACTCTCAAATCTATATAAAGCAGTCGGTTTTGCAGAACCTTCAACACGCAGAGGCGTTGCAGAGCACATAGAGAAAATTAAACAGATCGCAGACGAGCGGCATGTCCTATACAAAGCTCGAACACCACGAAAGCGACTAAAATCTAGGAAAAGCTTCCTTGGAACTGTGCAGGATGAACCGCTTTTAAACCGACTTTAAAACGTGGAAAATTATGAATAGTAAGAACGGGGGTAGCTCCAGTAAAATCAAACATGGCAAAATGGGGAAAAATCGACCAAGATGATGTGAACTGTGACTGTGGAGAAACACAGAATATGGAACATCATCTTACATGCAGAAACTGTCCTCATCGATGTACCCTCGGAGATTTGTGGCTCGCCAACCAAAATGGAACCGACGTAGCCCGATACTGGGCCGAAATTTTATGAATGGCATGTCCGAACACGATCAAGTAAAGTAAGTAAAAGCATTATCTACGATCATCTTAAGGTTAGGACCCAAAATTTGGATGAATTAAAAAACTAAATAAGAAAAGTCTCCAATTCTGTTACAGCAGAAACTCTTTCATCTCTTCGCAGAAGTTTTTATGACAGATTGGTATACTGTTTGGCCGTAGAATGTCAAATATTTGAATCATTTCGGTAGGGTATGAAGAATAATTTATTATTGTATTAGGAATTTTGTTTTTTAATAAGAGTATATTTTTTGTTTTATTTTATTTTATAATCGATATAACAATAAACGGAACGTTAACGTAAGTTAATTCTAAGTGATTGATTACCTGATATATTTCCCATATTGTTAAATCTTTACTTTATTTCTAATCTACCATCTAGATTAGGATCTAACATCTGTATCAGATCTTCCTAATGACCATACGAATATATGAAAAAAGACTAGTGGGGACCATAATATGGCGGAGTTAATGAATGGGGTCTGTGGAGAAAGCGATATATTTGTGAACTTTATAGACTCACTGTTAATGCAGATATCATGAAAATCATTAAAATAAATCCTTCAAGATGGTTTAACCACGTTTTGCGGATGCTTGGAACTGATCCTGCTAATAACCATGCTAAATAGGTCTATCGAAAAACAAAGAAGTTGACGACCTAAACTCAGATAGCTGGATGATGTGCAGAACGATTTAAGAGAGATTGGAGTAAGAAAATGAAGAGGACAGACACTCGATAGAAATGAATGGAAGAATATTTTGAGGCAGGTCAGGGCTCACAAAGACTGTAGCGCCAACTCATGATGAATGACGATTATCTTCGTTTCGGTGGTATTTATTTTAATGTCCAATGGATTTCTGAATTATATGGGTTAGAGGTTGTTGAAAAGCTTTCGAATAATCAGCAATAATCCCAGTGTCATCTGCAGAGCGCAAATTATTATTTGGGATGTCGTTTATTTTTGTACTCTTATCTATATCTTCTAAAACCTTATGTGAAATGTGTTTTGAATATATATTAAACAATAAAGGCATTATCCTAGACAGTGACGTAACTAAAGGGGGCGTGGGAACGTTAAGCCCCGGGCCTCTGACATGTGGGCCCCTAAATTGACATAAAAATTAAGAAATAAAAAAAAACATAACATAGTTTTAATGTTTACTTTATACTTTTTTTATAAAAAATTAGTACGCATTGTAATACACGTTGCAGTCACATATAAAGCTTTTTCAAATATTGAATAAGCAATGATATTAATAATGCACTGGAAAATGATGGATCTGATCTATAATTGTGTAGAAATAAATGTTAAAATAATGAAATTCACTATCTTAGGCATCCAAACGGGTGTCCAAGCAAGGATCAAGGAAAACAATATCAAAATCATGTCAATATCAAAATTAAGAGACTGGTTTGCACAAGGCACAACTTGTGCAAACCAGTCTCTTAATTTGTGTGGAGTTCATGCATTTGCAATTAACCCTAACTGTGTAATGTTTCTTGCAACTTTAGAAAGTGTATATAATTTCTTCTCATCCTCTCCCATAGACGGGAGATTTTGATGGAAGGTACAGGTGTATCTGTAAAACAGTTATCTGACACTAGAGGGAGTGTCAATCACGAGGTTGTGAGACCTATTTTGAAACATTTTGGTACATTAGTTCATCACAGCAAAATTGTGTGACGCCAAGAAAAATATTATAACCAAGGGACTCTGCTAAAATTTTACTCTCAAATATTTGCGATTTCAAATTTCTTGGATTCTTTTATTTATGGGGGTCCATTTTACAAGAAATAAACAGTCCAGGGTCCAACAGTCTTTTTGTAAGACAGTTAATATGAGTTGGTCACTAGGGATCTTCAGTTTGCTTCGGAAAAATGTGATGAAATGGGAATCTCCCTTGAAAAAAAGTAGGAGACGTTTAAAAAAGATAATAATTAAAGAAACAGATGAAGACGCTGGACTATCTCTCGAAGATTAAACTTGAAGATTTATGTTTGAATGTTTAGATAAGCTACACCAAGAGCTTCAAACTAGAATGTAAAAAATGGTGACTGTATTGTGACACATAAGCAAGAAATTGTTAATGAAATCAAAAGACTTTGCACCATATAAAATCTGCCAGAATAAATAAAGAGACCAGAAATTGGATTACATTGAAGATGGTACAGTTTATTCTTAATATGGACCTAATGGAATCTCTTTCAAATGTCTTTGGAACATTATGTGACTCTATTGCTTCTAATGAATGGAGTTTTTCAAAATTGAAACTTGAATAATAAGCTACTTACGATCCACGGTGAGCCAGACCCTGCTAAATAGCTTGGCAATGCTCTCGATTAAACGTGAAGAACAATCATCAACTTCGACAACGTAATCAAACAATTTTCAGAAATAAAAATGAGAAAAAAAATGTTTGAAAGTAAAAACTCTGTAATAAATTAAAGTATCAATATTAACAAAATAATCTTGTGTTATTAATGTTGTAGGTGTATAATTTTTCGATAATGAATAATATCAAACCAAATTAAATCAATTAATAGTTATTTAACCAACAAGTGTATTAATAAGGGCGATTAACAATTGAGATATTTTAATGCGTGAGCGAAGCGAGCGCATTAATGTTCGAGATTGTTAATCGCCATTTTAATTCACGAGTTCGTTACAAAACTTTTCCGTCGACCGTACTTTTTAGAAATAAAGATATCTTAGTTTAAATATTTATTTACTTAACGATAAACAACAATTTTTTCAGCTTTCATTGACTTTATTCAAAGTTTCCTTTGTGGTAGTTTTATTATAGTAAACATTAATATTCGAAATTACTGAATTTAAAGGAAGATATTGATAAATGATTATCTGCTGTATAGCATTTTGACAAATTTAGATTTAAGTCTTCTTGGACCTCTGTAAATTCTGTGATAGAAGAAGTTAAATTCTGGTGGAGTTGAATTAAACTCTTCGTCAATATCCATCCTTTGATTTTTCAAGTACACAGAATTTTAAACAATAAAGTAAATAATCACATACAATGACAGATAGTACTAACAGCGGCTACTTCATTTTAAATTAATTTTTTAGTTTGAATATAAATAGGTATATGTTTGGTTGCCTACACCACAGGTCACTGCCAATTACAGAGCGTTTAATTAATTTATGCAAGCGGTGTATGTTGTGTTGCCTATAATAAAATCGTTCATTAATAGAAAATCATTCATTAATAGGGGTCATTAATCAATGATTTTGAGGGTGTTAAAATTGATCATAAATGGACGGTCGACGGAAAAAGTAATTTTTAGCATAGCATAAGTATAAATTTTATTATATTTTATCATTAAATTTTAAACATGTTGTATTTAGGTAGTTTCTATAGTTTCAGTAGGTAAGTCTTTGCTGTTTATTACACTGGAGAGAGAGGCCTCTTCGGTTACTTCCGTCCCAGGCCTCTTGAATTGTAGTTACGCCACTGATCCTAGGTGTTTTTCATATAATTGTTTTGGGAATTGAATATTTTGTTATATAGGCCCTTCTCTTGCAGAATAATAAAAAGCACTGTGCTTTGTACTTTCTTAAATAGATAACAAATAAACATAACTTTAAGTTTCGTTTGTTAGTATGTACATAAAAAAACGTAGGAACTAACATATTTACAATACATTACTTTAAAATGCACTTAATAAATAGTTGTATTTTTTAGTATATGTGGACCTTTCTCAGCTATGGCGGCGTATTTAAGCGAATTCCACTCTTCAAGCTATCGGGCTAGAATTCAGGTTGTGAGCGGATTATTTACTGGAATAGCGCAAATAATTTTACCATTACTGGCTTGGGGTATCCTGCCACTACCGATAAAGTGGTCACTGTTTGATGGATTTATAGGTATTTATCTTTTGTAACTCTATCCAGTACGTATAATTTCATTTAACGTCATTAAGCTTATTGATTTATTTAAAAATGAAGGAGTTTTGTAAATACACATATCAAAATAATCTATGGGACAGCTATATTAATAGCTTTATATCAATGTTAGCTTCAAATACGAAAATAAATTTATATTTTGTATTTGTTGTTTTGTCGATTATTGTACTAACTCGGATCATAATGCTGATAACTAGACTTCGGCAAATATGCAAATAAAAATGTAGAAAATATGCGCATAAATATGCACGTGTTTACCCGAAAATATGCAAATATTTTACAAAATATGCATACAAATAAATAAAAAAATCGTAAAATAGTAACAATTTTATTTAAAAAAAAAGTGTACATAACTAAATATTTCCTACTATTCATTAAGATTTACATTTATTTTAAGTAACTACATCATTTTTAAGTATGAATAAACTTATTTAGAATTATGGTAACAATAAATGACCAAGTGGTGTTCAAAATTTTCTAACAAAAACTTGTGGCTTCTGTCTGAGTACATATATTTATATATGGAAAAACTTCGTTCAACATCAACTGATGTAACGGGAGCATTTTTCAAACTAACCAAAACATTTGGTTCTAAATTAATTGTTTCCGAAATATTTCCAGCTAGAACACTGACTACTTCAGAAAGAATATGGTAACCTTGTAACCAAATTCTTTTATTAATGCTGTACTTTCGAACAATGACAGTTTTGGTGATTCTAACTGAGTAATTGTTTTTTGAACAAAACTAAAATTTGATTTTATAAATGAAAGTTCTTGTTGAAGCAAGTTACTCTGAAAAGTTTGTTTAGAATCCAAAAGAGATTGGGAACTTTCATCTGTTAACGTATCAATTATGTTCTTTATTTTAACAAAATTATCTGCATAAAAATTAGCTGCTTCTAACCATGTTCTCCATCGCGTTAAAATAGGTTGTGGTGGAAGAGGAATGTTAGGTAGCATTTCTTTATAAAGTTGAATTCTTATAGGAGATTTAAGAAATACTTTTTTGACACTGGATATCATGGTATTTACAAGAGGAAACTTTTTTCGTATTTCCTCTGCAACTCTGTTTAATCCATGCGCTACACAAGTAACATGTATTAAATCTGGGAAAAATATTTTTAAATTTTGTCCTGCTTTCACCATATAAGGAGCAGCATCCGATAAAATAAGCAGTAATTTATTAGAAGGAATAGTTGTCGGAAGAAAAAAAGTTGCTAATGTTTCTTGTATAAAACGCGAAATGGTTAAAGCATTTGTTTTCTCAAGTTGCTGGCATGAAATAAGATGAGATTTTGGTAAGGTATCTTCTTTAAGAACACCAATCAATAAATGAGCAATATATTTTCCTGAGGAATCAGTGGTTTCGTCTACAGATATGTAAAAATAATTATCTGCAATTTCTTCCTTAACATTAATTAACACCGACGAGTATAGCCCGTTCACATTATTTCTTCTTAGAGACCGATCACTTGGAACATTAAGTTTGCAATATTTTTTTAGAAACGAACTAAAATTTACATTTGCTAATTTTGAAAGCGGTATGTTTGCAGACACTAATGCGCGACACAAGTCTTCATTAAAAGTTTCTTGCTCATCTAATTTTTTTGAAGTAGATTGGAAACATTTAGCCATTGAAGTTTGATGTTTTCCTCCTATTTTTCCTTTTTTTGCAATGTGTGAAGCAGTTCTCACATGTTGGTCTATCTGAAATTTCTTCTCACATGCTATCTATAAATAAAAATAAAAACCTTTATTTTAACCCAACCTTTAAAATATAAAAATATACAAGGTGTTTTTGGTTAATCAAATAACTGGTTTGGAAAAAAAAACACTCGCTAAGTGTTTTAAATGCAGTATTAATCCACAAATTAGTTTTTGTTACTAACCATTAGTACATCATATAACTTATTTTAAAATTCAACAAAAGTTTTTTTTTTGTTAATTCAATTACAATAAAAATAATTGTGTTTTAGAATAGCTGACTCCATAAAAAAAAGTAAAGGTGAAATTTTTTTCTAAATACACACCATTGTATTGTACCATGGACAATTTTTTCTCACTAAAGGAAGCTATTTTTCATTTAAAAACAACCTACCAGTACTAAATTTCAAGTAAATACGTTTATTGGTTTTAAAGTTATTGTTGTTATTAACTAAAAGAATTTAATTTTTTTTAATTTTAACACCCTGTATCTCGAAAAGTAAATAAGTTTGACCCCTCATTAACTATATCCTTTTGTTCAATTTTTCGAGAAGTATCTACAGTCAAACGTTGTAAGTGTCATTTGGAAACACCCTGTATGTATGAAATATTAGATATTTAATAGAAAATATTAGATACTTACAATTTTGCCACAGACTGAACAGTAGATTTTTCCCATATCCATAGACAGCTCTTTATAAGGTTTAATCCAAGTTGAAGCACTGGTTGTTTTAGGCATTATAAAATCACAATCTTCCTTTTTGTTACGCACAACTAGTGTTTACGCTTTGAATATCAAAACAAAAATGATTTACAAATCTGAGCATCAAATTAGAAATGTTTAGGTATCTAATTCAATAAACTGGGAGATTTTGGAAAATCCCTAAATTAGGAACAAAACTATTAGCCGTTTACCTGCTGTTAAGATACAATAAATTGTAGATAGATTTGGGGATTAGATCATAAAACGCAAATGAGCGAACCCTTAGCGATTATCCAATAACTGAATGCCTCAGTGACCGAGACTTTCTAAGAATGTTGAGGGCTACTTAAATTGATCTTCTTTGAAATTGTAAATGTTTTGTACCTGTAGAGATTACGTACTTAGATCATTTCTTGATTAAAATGACTACAAAATTTTATACAAGAATTGAAATAAATTGGTATGTTTAAAAATTTTCAAATACAGTATAAAAATCTGAACTTTTATGCACTTTATGCAAACTTTTATACAAATATGCCAAAATATGAAATATTTGCATAAAATATGCACAATATGCAAAATATGCAATATGCATATTTGCCGAAGTCTACTGATAACAATGGCTATAAAAAATTTTAACAAAACTTCAATATGCGTTTTTGTCTATAAGATAAAAAGTAGTATTTCTTTATTGGTACTTGATTTTCGATATCTATGTAAATTTTCATTTAGTTTTTTATTTGCCAATAATAAAGAGACAATAAAATTGCAAAATACAGTGGCGTGTAATCGGGATGCTTCAAGCTGACAGAAGTCAACGAGACGTTGCTGAGATCCTCCACACGAAGAGTGAAGTGCCATTAATCGTTTGTGGTTAAGATTTCAAGAAACTCGTGATGTTGCTGCATGTCATAGAGACCATACAAGGATAACTAACTAGATTAAAGATCGTTTAATTAGGTTGAAGGCTTTGCGAGACCACACTATAAATGCATCACGATTACAAATGCAAGATCCATCATGTGATTGTAAGTGACCAAACCATTAGAAATAAGTTGCATAAAGTAGTGTTAAATACTCGAAGACCTGTGAAGAGTGCCTGCGTTATCCAGAAAAAATAGCGCTCATCGACTTAACTGGGCACAAGAACACGCGAATTGGGTTAGACGTGAGTAGGCCTCTACTTTATTCATGGATGAGCCCCGATTTGCATTTTCACATTTGCACAAAACTGACAAGAATTTGAAAATGATCTAATAATTCTGAACCATTGGACACCGTGTAGGAGGTTCATCGACAGCAAGGCGGCAGTTTACTGGTATGGAGTGATATCACTTTTGGTGGAAGAACCAGTCCCGTTTGTCTGGAATGGTTTCTAAATGTAACAGACTACCGCGATATTATTCCTGGAGCTATTGTTGTACCCTTTGCACAACAAGTTGCTCCCCAATTTTAACTAATGCACGGCAATATGCGGCCGTATACTGCCAGGGTTGTGCCAACATTCGTCGAAGATAATGAAATTGAGATGTTATCATGGCCTGTGCAATCGCCAGATTTAAACCCAATTGAGGATGTATGGAACATATTAGGCAGACGCATTTTACAACAAAATATCGCGTTGATTATTAGACAGCAACTGTTTGAAGGCTTATCAATAGAGTGGAACAGAACACCGCAGCAAGACATTGACCATCTGATCATGAGTTTGCCTTACAGATGTAGGATATCAATCAATAATCAACGGAGAGACTATTAGTAATCTTCGCTATGCTGATGATACAGTCATAATAGCTGATAGCCAAGAAACGCTCGGTGGTCATCCCCGAGGACGACCACCGACTAGATGGACCGATGATATAAAACATGTAGCGGGAAACTGACTACAAGCGGCCAAGTGTCGAGAACACTGGAAAGAACTCAGGAGGCCTATGTCCAGCAGCGGACGCGATTGGCTGATTGATGAAAAAGCGCTACAACGACTAATAGATAAAATAAACACTGAAGGAGAACGACTAGGCTTGAATAATAATATAGATAAGACGAAGGTAATGGTGGCTAGCAGTACACGAAATATTCAATTAAATATAAGAGTAAACAATAAGAAGATCCAATAGGTCCCCAAATTTAGATATCTCGATAGTTGGATAGGTGAAGATCTGGATCCAGACATAGAGATACATAGCAGGATTGAGCAAGCCAGAACAGCATTTACTAATATGAGAACCTTGTTAAGCAACAGCAGCCTTAACTTAACGCTTCGATATTGCTTTGTAAAATGTTACATTTACTTCATACTGCTATATGGTGTAGAAACCTGGACCATAAAGGCCAATGTGATAAACCGATTGGAGGCCTTTGAAATGTGGATATTTAGAAGACTACTTCAAATTCCCTGGACAGATCACACAACAAATGTTGAAGTATTAAATCGGATGGGTAGAGAACGAGAATTGCTGCCAATAATAAAAAAAAGAAAAACTGCTTATCTGGGTCATATATTTCAAAATTGCAAATTGTGGAAAAGTTTGCATGTAAGTATTTTTCTCTTTCCATTTTTCTGTAATCCACTTCTCTTTTGTTATCTACTATCTTTCATTTTGTTTATTTTGGGATTTTTTTTATATATACTGAGGTTCTAAACCGTTTTTTTTATGACATGTACCTCTCCAGTTTCAGAATATTTTAAAGTAAACCGGTATGGGCCTAGGGTTACTTAAGATTTTAGTACGTTCTCGCTATACAAAAAATTGGCGTTTTCATAATACGTATTCATAAAATTGGACTAATGACATCCAAAAGCTATTTAATGATTTAAGAGGAGAACTGTCATTAGAAACCATAGATGATACCAGACCACCAAAGCTACGGGACCAAATGATGTGCCCATCAAATTATTAAAACTTATTAATGAAGTTGTTATTGATGAAATTGTTGAACTCTTTAATTTGATATATCAGCCTATCACAATCCCCAGACAATGGCTGCAATCGACCATTGTTGCAGTACCAAAAAGTACCCAATGAGTCGCACACTTAAAAAATATTTTTAAAAGTAATACACAACAGAGTTGTTAAAACTTTTGAATATGACATTTGTGACACACATTTGGCTTTAGAAATGGTATGGGCACAAGATATGCTTTGTTCGGTTTAAATGTGCTGGTCCAGAGATGCAAGTATATGAATCGGGACATTTACTTATGTTTTGTAGATTTTGAAAAGGCATTTGATAAGGTTCATCAATATAAAAGGCTTGTATATATATTAAAAAGCAAAAATATTGACAGTCGTGATATAAAAATTATTTTTAATCTATAACGAAATCAAACTGCCAAGGTAAGAGTTGACAATCAGAATACTCGAGATGTCAAAATACAGAGATGAGTTTGACAGAGGTAGATGCTGTCACCACTATTGTTGAATGTCTACAGTAAAGCGGTATTTAAAGAAGCGATCTCAGATTCAAACAAGATATCTATCAATGGAGAACTTTTGAATAAGTTTAGTTTTGCAGATGATACAGTAACAATGACGAATAACCAAAACGATTTACAGAACGTAATGCAACGACTTAATAAATGCTGTCATGAATACAGACTAAGGATGAATTTGAAGGAAACTAAATGCGTGATCATGACTAAATCAGCAAATGCAAACATCCAATTGATTGTAGAAGGCTTAATTGTAGAGGATCAATTATACAACTTTAACTGTATACGAGGTGAAACAATTAGGTTTTAAGGTAATATCAGAATTACAGAACTCTTTTGACTTTTGACCGAATTTTTTTTTATTTAATAAGATTGAATTTTGTGACGATAATCAAAAATCTCCGGGAGACCCTAAGAAATAACACCCTAATCTACGAAAAATGTTAATATAAATTGTGGAACGTAAATTGTGCATTTAATTCGGCTAAGCTAGATGAAGTGTTAAAAAATTTAAAGAATTAAAGGTATACTTACATAAGAAAAGTTAAACCACGCTGCAAGACATCATAAGCATCGTAACGTCTAAAGAGAAATTACTGAAGCTATTAATAAAGCTGCAATAAAAGCTAGTGGATAAGTGGATAGTCATCCTCTTCTTTTTCTTTTTCTCGTAGCACTACAATTCGGGGTGGGTCTTGGCTGACTGTATCACTTGCTTCCACCTCACCTAGCCGTCCATCATTGTTCTCAAATTTGATCACACGTTGTGTCTCTACCACATTTGTGGACGTCTTTCTTCCTGTCGAGGATTGTTTCCAGATTAACTTGACAAGGCGGTTATTAGGAAGCCTATGTGCATAATGTCCTCGGCATTTGTTTTCATTCTGTTCTTGATTAGGATTCGGGTCGTGATAAGGTCCTAAGATCCGTCTAGAGATTTTTTAAAATACTGTAGATAGAAAAGTGGATAAAGAATATTGTATTTAATATAAGAAAGACCCCTGGAAAAAACGGCCCAAACTAATATTCCAAATAAGCAGCAACAGAGAAAAAAACCTTAGAGAAACGCAGAAAAGGATCGAAAAAGAGTGAAAATTTGGTAAAAGAGCTGAGAAAATCCTACTTCAAGGAACGGAAGAACACGAATATAAACATAGATAAAACATACATAAACTGATTAAGATTTGCAGATGACATCATTTTAATAGCAGATAATATTCTAAAACTAAATGAAAAGATGTTATAACAATTAAATGAAGTTTGCGGAGCGGTAGGCTTAATAATGAACTGCTGTAAAACAAAAATAATGAGACAGTACCAGACAAATATTACACTTCAAATTCATACCATCGATGTTGAACAATATGAATACCTGGGCAATGTTACCACACTGGGAAAACCAAATCAAGATGCTGAAATTACAAGAAAAACTTGCTTGGCATGGGGTACTTTCGGCAAACTAGCATATATCTTGCAAAATAACCCATTCCTATAACCTTGAAGGAAAAGGTATATAATACGTGCCTAATACACTTATGCACGAAATCTGCCAAGAAACTAGACAAGGTTCGAAACACTGAGATAAGACGTAGAACGAGGATCAGGGATATCGTGGAAGTCAATTTAAAAATCGGCTATATTTGTCTGCAATATGAAACATTTTACAGGAAACAAAGAGTATTACTGTCGGAAAAAAAAAAAATAGTGCTTAGAGGTCATATTGTATTACTGACTAGCTGAAAAAAAAAATGCTAAAAATTATAATAGTCTAGACACGTAATCTATTTTTGTGTAAAATCTATTTAGAAGACATTTTTAAAGTTGAGCTTAAAAAATTTAAGCCAGTCCAAAAAATCGTCTATAATTATTTCAAATATGAAACAATCAACAGGAAAAAATATTTAAAACTTATCACATAAATGGTATTTTACTAAGTGTCACTATTTAGTTTCTCACAGTTTATTTAAAAGTTGTCTAAACCTAACTATAAATTGACCATACTATTGTAAATGTCTGTATCAAATAACTTTTATGTCTTGCGTTTAACATTACTCATTTTTCAGAATTACATTCTTGGAACATATTTCTATTTGTTACTGGATTATGTCCCTTTATTGCGGGAACCATATTTTCTTTTCTGTCCGAAAGTCCTAAATTTTTAATGACGTCAGGAAAAAATGAAAAAGCTCTAAAAGTATTGCAAAAGGTTTATAGTAAGAATACGGGAAATTCACCAGAATCATATCCGGTAAGTACATTTAAAATACTTGGTAATACTACTAAGCAAGTATACTTTATCTATTAATGGTTGATAGTACGCTAAAGGGATGAAGTAGGTATATAAAGCCTCTATACAAGTGATGTTTAAAATGTCACAGGAGACAGTCTAACTGCTGTGTGGTATAAGTGTCTAGCTGTAGTAATAATATGGAAAATACAGATGCCTGAGCAATTGATCCATGATCAATTTTTGCTCTTGACTCTCCAATAGAAGCTGGGCAATATCTATGTGACAATGTTTTTTTTAGATTTTTTTATTATAGATCAATACGTACTGCCTACGTAATTTTTCTTGGAGATTGGCCCTGCAATTAAATATGTATTTTGCAAAATTCGTTTATTTAATTATTAAGTAGTAGTATAAAAAATAACAGAGCTTCCTGTAAAAACAAAGTATTTGTAGTTTTACTGCATTTTTTCCTCTAAAGCAGGATAGTCATCGGCATCTAATATTGAGGAACGTCTGAACTGTTAAAAATACGTTTTGTTATGATCACTAATATACAGCAACAACTGCAATAAATCATCAAAATTTTGGTTGGCTATTGGTAGTTGTTTAATGTTTAAAAGTTTTTACTGTTCAGAAAATGTAAGACTCGATTTCACATGGACTCTCTTCTGAGATCCACTTTTTTAAAATCACCATTATTAAAGTCAGTTTTATACCAAAAGTTTTACTATCTTGACCAAAATTTTTAGAATGTATTGTCCATTATTATATTTAATATTTGTGTTTTTAATGTTGAGTCTCAAAGTTTATTTTAAATAATCTCAACGACTATGTCTTAAAAGGGAATAAAACCATTCCGAAAGCTTGACAAAAAGTCAAAAGAGTGTTTCTCTAACATCTCGGCCAACCTTCTGACTGCAGCCCTAATAAACTTATGGTTTTGTTTATATCAACAGTCACTAATATCCTTTATTTCTCTCTCTCTCTCTCTCTATATCATCATCATTATCATGTGCAGCTTTATCAACCGTTTCCAATTACGGTGCAGCCTCCCTTATTTCAATGTTATTCTATGTTCTTATTATTATTCGACGATGTCTTAGTTATTTGTTGTTTTTATAATTTGGGCCCATTTGCGCCCATACTTTTCTATCTTGTGCTATTCGAGACCACGTTGTTCCTGTTAATTTTCTTATATCATAATCCCATCTGAGATTCGGGCGCCTTTTTGGTCTCTTAGCGTTCCTGGGGTACCACATAGTTGTTCCAGTGGTCCATCTGTTGTCTGTTCTTCTTGCTATATGTCCTGCCCATTGCCATTTCAGGGATTTTATTCTTTGGATTACATCAGTCACCTGGGTTTGCCTCCGTATCCATTCAATTCTTTTACGATCCCTCTTTGTTATCCCTAGCATACATCTTTCCATTGCTCTTTGAGTTATTTGGAGTTTCGACGTTATTTCTCTCTTTAATATCCAAGTTTCACATCCATATGTCAAGACGGGTAATATGCATTGATCAAATACTCTCTTCTTGAGGTATAGTGGTATTTTGAACTTGAAGACTATGGAATTTCGTCCGAATGCCGACCACGCTTGTTTTATTCGTCTGTTGATTTCCGGAAGTAGTGATCCCGATTTATGTATGAGCTGTCCCAGGTATATGTATTCGTCTACTACTTCTAGCGAGGTTTCATTAATTTTTATTTCCACGTTGGCGATCAGATCATTGCACATTATTTTAGACACACACACTCTCTCTCTCTCTCTCTCTCTCTCTATATATATATATATATATATATATATATATATATATATATATATATATATATATTACTTCGATCACTAACAATACAATCATTACGGTTAACTATTTGTTTAAGTAAAACAAAACTAAGTAGAAACCAAAATAAAAGTTACAATGAAATCTAAAAACGAATTCTAAATTTTAGCGTAAAATAATTAAGTATATCAGTCCGTTTGCCATAACGTTTGCATACAGAGTTTGTTGTTTTGGCAAGAAAAACAGTTTAAAGGCATTACGAAAGAACCAGCGTTTAGTAGAATACGCGACCTAAGCCCTGATTACTCCGTTTTAACTATTTTTAGAGAAGTGTAGGTGGAATATGCCGCAAAAGAATTATTCTAATATGATTATAGTCACGTTTAGCTGTATATTGTGCAGAACAATGAATTTTATTGCTGTGTAAACGTTGAATTTTCAATTTTATTTTTATGGTATCTTGAGATGAAACAGTTTTTATCTCGAAATTATAAAAGGTAAATTGTTAAATAGTATGTTACGGTTGTATATTTTGTTTTAACTAATATTTTATTTAAAGACTATTTAAAGACAGTTTAGAGCAATGGTCGGGGAACTTTTTTAATCATTACCCCAAAATATTTTTGTGTAAATTGATATTACCCCATGGCGAAGAGCAAAAAAAAACGAAATCGACTCTTTTTAGCATCTTTCAGTTTATAGCCCCCATGATAATTTTGAAAACAAAACAATAACTAAAAATTTAATTTAAACATCATTTATTCAATTTATCAATGTAATACCTAGTAACGCATAACGGCAATAATAGTATACAGGGTGGTCCTTAAGTAATTGTACAAAAAGAAACCATAGATTCTACACTTTAAAATATTGCGATTTAAGTCAAATTGCTTTAATAAAATGTTGATATTAAGAAAGATACAGGGTGTTAAAGTGGAAATTAAAAATTTTATGAAAAAACAAAAAACCTTTTTTTTGTTAAAATAATGTATCTTTAATATTTTATATCACAAACACCGGTAACTTTAAGAGCAAAAAAGATAAGTGCAAATGTATGCCACATATGTGGCATATGTGGCGCCCTCTATCAGCTACATTAAAGCATGCATCAAATTATAATTTATGATGTTCAATAGTACCCAGTTATAAATTTTGATACATAAATATTCACAAACATAAAAGTTATAGATAAAAATAAATTTTAAATTTCCACTTTAACACCCTGTATCTTTCTTAATATCAACATTTTATTAAAGCAATTTGGCTTAAATCGTAATATTTTAAAGTGTAGAATCTACGGTTTTTTTTAGTACAATTACTTAAGGACCATCCTGTATAATACGAATATACTGTTAAGGAAAAAAAAAATTTGCCCCCCCCTCCCCAGAAAATATAAATAAATGATAATTTCTTGTTATTTTGTAACTCATATAGTATTTTGCATGTATTATTAGACTCTAATAAAATAATACAAGAAAAATATCATATGAATTACAAAATAACAAGAAATTATCATTTACTTATATTTTCTATGGGTGCGATAGTACAGGCAAAAATATTCTAAGCAAAGTATGTAATTAAAAAGATTATGGAAAACTCCAGTGTAGTTTACTGTACCTTTAACTACAACGAAAGATAATCTGCAAATTCCCTTAATCGTTTAGAGGTGTAAGTTGTTTGAATGTACTTGTAGTAGTGAAGTTAACTTAATATGATGATACAGATGAGAGGCTTAGCAAGTTTTTCAAACTTATTTAAATCAATAAATTGTTAGTACGCTACACGTAATAAATAATTTTAAAATTTCTATACATTATTGATATTTCCTGATCTTACTTTCTAATTATCATTTTAGTAATACTGCTTTAACCCATGCATTTTTATTATAATTTCATATAAAACCAGTTAAAAATTTCAGATAAACTGACATTGCAGGTTAAAGAATTGGTGCAAGAAAAAGAAGTTATTGAGTTATCAGACGTGGATCCAAAGCCAAAAGTCAAAATTATAAATGGTGGAATAACCAACATCGGTTTATTATTTAAATCTAAATATATATTAAAATTTGCCCTGATATCAGCTATACAAGTTACATTTATGGCAAGGTAAGTAATTTTATCTGGATTTAGTGAGTGATGACAGGATTGAGTGACATACTGTCACTCAATCCTGTCATCACTGTTAAATGCATCACCCACAAGTTCGACTGTACTATTTTACGTTCTTGTTGCTTTCTCTCCAACGTTCTCCTTACATATCTCTGAGCTCCTCTTCACAAATCTGATGACCTAAGAATCTCCTTCACCAGTTCTGTGACTGATTGCACCCTACTTCTTAACTCTCTATCAAGCAGTCTCCTCGTATCTATCCATCTATCGCATACTTATAGAGTGTATGAGACAGCGTCCGATATTTCACAATACAGGCACTTATAATTTTCTGCCTTTCCAAATCTGTTGAGGTATGCGATAAAGCAACTATACCCTGTGAGCATCTGCGCCAGGAAGTAATCCATACGCCGGTGCCCGGAGTCCACTTATCATCTCAGATTAGGAATCAGCGACTTATTCCACTGCGCCACCATTCTTATCTCGTCTTATTCCTCTTGCCACTCCATTATAGACCTCTCTGTATGCACATGCCATCCTCAATAGACTCTTCCTATCTGCTCGGGTGAGTTCCTTTCTATACTCCTTTAAGTAGTTTAGTAGTCAGAGACAAAATTCTTCTTCCCTTCTCTCTCGTAAAGCCTTCATTACCTATTTTCATTTTAATGTGTTGAAAGCATTCCAGACGTCAAACAACAGTAGAATTGCACACCTTTGGTTAACCACCACCCGAGCAACTCCCGGAAGACTGACTTCCATCAACGCATTCACTGTGCTCCTGTTCTTTCTAAAACCGCACTTCCTGGGTAACAGCCCGTCTAACTCTTCAATCACTGTGTCTATTCGCTCTCTTAAAAGCCTTTCGAATAATTTATATATGCACGACAGAAGGTAAACAGGTTAATACTTATCTTCCCCCTTTGGAAGTATCACGAGCCTCAAAATCTTTTGAAATTTGCCGGAAATCGCTGAGTTTCAAGCAGTGTATTCATGTGTTCCAAAAGCCACGTCACGTCGGCTCCATACTACCAATGCGTTTCACCGCTTCTAGTGATATCCCATCGAGTCTTGGAGCCTTTCGTGTCTTTAGGGCACTCAACGCTTCGTTGAGTTTGTCTACGGTAAAAGGTACCGCTCGCTCAGCTTCGGCGTCTCACTGAATTCCATGCCAATGGCCGGGTGGATACAGCATTCGTATAACCTCAAGTTTCCTATCCAGTGGCATCTCATAAAGAGGGTACAGCTTGAACTGGTTCCTTACGATTTTATACCCCTGAACTTAAACGTCTTCATCCAACTTGTCACACAGTTCTCTCCCGTGCCTTTTCTTCTCGGCTCGGATATTCCTGTTGAGTTTCTTTTTTCGCGCATTGTATACTATATCCATTCTGCTAGCTTCGGTTACTTCTCCTCTACCTCTTGCTCTCATAACTGTCTTCTGATGGTAATGCATTCCTTCCTCTTAGTGGCAATCTCTTCGCACCACCAAAGGCATTTTTCTTTTTTCATCTATCCCGTTTATGCAATTCCTTAGACTCTCTCATTATTGGTCCAAGTTCTTCTGCCGATGGCGCTTGGCATCTTCTTCTCTCTATCATCAAACTCTAGCCAGTCCGTTCTATCTCCACCTCTGCTTCCTGTTTGGTTCGCTAATGATTCCATGTTGGTGGTCCCTATTCCGACCATCGAAAAGCCAATGTAGCGGTGTTCTGTAGTAATGTCATCCGGTAGCACGACCCAGTCTCTAATTTTTCCTGCCGCAAGTCTGTGTGGCACAGGTGATATATATATATATATATATATATATATATATATATATATATATATATATATATATATATATATATATATATATATATAAACTGTATAGCGTATTACATCGATATATGAACGCTGAAAGTAGAAAAGCCAACTTGTCAAAAAACGGTCATTAAAAAAATTTTTTTTCAAATGCGTGAAAAATATTTATTTCAACCAATTTTTTTGCTTTATACTGATACAATAACGCCACTTTTCCTGCAAAACAAAATATTTGTAGTACTTATTTATAATACTTATAAGTAATATTTTTGGTGAATTTGTTTTTCAAGCTTAATTTATAATTTTAAATTAATTACTATTTAAATGGGAATAAGCCACAATTAAAGGTTAAAATACGTTTATTGACGTTTCAATTTCCACTTCGGAAATCGTTCTCGAGAAAAAAAAGAAAAAAGAAAAGAATTTAAATTAACACATACATAATAACAATTTAAATAGTAATTAATTTAAAATGCCACAAGAAAATAGCTTCAGAATAATTTATAATTATTTAAATAAATTAAGGATCTAATTTAATTCAGCAAGTCTTAAACAAAAGTTTTTTTCTTCAACTTTGCAGAAAAAATACATATCTAATTATATTTTATTTTATTTGATCAGGGTATTAAACATTAGATTTCTTATAAAAACAATAAATACTATTGGGAAATAAAAAAAAAATATAAGGAACGGGGAAAGAATAAACATAAAAATTTCTTACGAACACTTAGTATACTCGTATTCTAGCACCGCAAGGTGTAAACAATAAAAATAATATTTTGTACCAGTATAAAAAACTGCGATTCTTTATAAGTTACAAGAGCAGTTTTTTTAATACTGTTATTAATTCAACAACCGGCATTGTATATTGACTGTACTAGCTTTATACACACCCACTACACATAAAAGGAACTGTAGTGCATAAGCCTCGATTGAACATCAATAAGCAATTTTGTTTTACACACTGAATTTGAGATTTTCCACTACAAAATCCATTTGCAATATCACAGTGTGAAAGTAGAAATTGGGCTGTGAACGATTCGTCGTGAAATAGAATTAAAGCAAGAGCAAGTATCAATAAAACTTGGCAATCAAATAAAATGTTATGATAGTTGAAAATAGAGTGGTTTTTCTTGATTTTAATTGATATTTATATCCTAGTTTCTTGGATATTTTAAAGTGATTTATATAGATTCATTTATTCATGGATTTTAGGTTTTAATTCTGTTTAATGATTAGTGAAAATTAAAGAAAAAATGATAGACTTTTTTACTCCGGTTTGGATTTTTCTGCATTGTCTTCTTCTTCTTCTTCCTTTATGTATGTAGGCTTTAAAGCCTGTTTCTTCTTTAATATTAGCCTCCTAAATTGTTTAAATTATTGCACCATCATTTTCTTGGTCTGCCAATACTTCTTCGTCCATTTGGTGACTTATCTCATGCTATTCGTACTATCCTATCCTCTGCCATTCTACTGTGTTCGTTTCACTCCTGTTTCCGTTTTGTCGCAGATCCATTTATGTCTTCTCTATTGCATGTTTTCGCTTCTCTCCCTATCCAACAGGCTTTTCCCTGATATTCATCGTGAGTATTTTCATCTCTGCTGTATCTAGTAGTCGTCCCGTTTTAGATGCGTCTTGTCTCCTCCGTGTATGTTAATATACATCTAATTGCTGGTTTAAAGATTACTTTATAGATTTCTGCATCATAAGATTACTTAAACAATAATCCCTTTTCTTCCCAATATCTCTTCGAGACCATCCCTGAACAAGAATTTTTGAAGTATGGGGTTTGACGGCTATACATACAAAATCGCCAGTAGATAACCGGAAGTTATTCTTTTTGTCGTTCTACCTTTTGTCCATAAGTGAATACAAAAGATCGCAGACACTGAATTCTCACTGAGCCGGCTTCATTGTTTCCTCATGGTCAAACTGACTCAGAGGAAAAGCCTTTTACTGGGACGGACGTAGCTGAAATTGTTAGAATATCCCTGGCCAAACGAGCCATGGTAGAAAATTTATTCTGGTTATCTTTTCACCAAGATAAAATGTCCACGTTTCTGTCTTCGCTTTCTTCTGTTAGATATCGATTCAGTTCGTTATCAAGGCGCACATTTTTCTTGTACAGTGACAAAATTTTGAGATCGTGCTCGATACTAGAAGAACCAAAAGAAAATGCAACTTCCTTGTTGCTTCCAGGTTGAGGCTCTTATTACTTTTTTTATATAATTCTCCGAGTTTTGTTTCTGCTATGCAGACGACGCAATACTACTCTCTTAAAGTGAAGACGATTTACAACATATGCTGCACCAATTCAATATAACCTTCAGAAAATTTAACATGTTAATTTCCCCAAAAAAGACAAAATGCATGGTTACAACAGCAAATTTACTAAGATGTAAATTCTTGGAGCTGGAAGGTTAGATAATTGGACAAGTTATGGAGTTTAAATATGTAGGCATCACATTATCTAGCTACTGAAAGCTCAACATTGAAGTGAATATATAATCAAACAATATGGATAAACAAAAATACCGGGAAAGAAATAAAAGGCAGTATTACAAAACAGTCATTAGACCAATAATGACATATGCGGCAGAAACACGACCTGACACAGAGAAGACAAAAAGGATGAAAACAGTAAAAGCAGACATAAAAACACTAAAAAAAATTGATTGCAAGACACTATGGGACAGATCTAGAAGTACAAATATACGATGTAGATGCAAGGTCAAGATCAAGAACTGGGTAAAAAATAAAAGAGTAGAATGGAACGATCATTTAAGCCGAATGACAATAAATAGAGTAGTAAAGACGGAAAGAGACGGTTCCCCTTTAGAAAGACGATTAGTAGGAAGACCACGAAAACGATGGAATGATAACTTACTGGAGGCACATTCAAAAACAGATAATAGAGTTATGTCTACATAAAAAGAAAAAAAAAGATGAAGGAAAAGAGTTTTGTTTCTGTTTCTTATTTCAAGATTAGTAGAGTACAATTTATAATCGATCCCCTATAATACAGTACACTCAGTACATTGTTTTATTATAGTACTTGATAATCTTATTTCTTGCTGCTATAAAAAATTTTTTTCTCAAATTGAATTCTTGACCATAGTTTTGATCAGTAATAATCTCTAATAATTTTTTGTCAAGGTACACGAGTAATAAATTTAGGTACACAACGACACTGGGAAACGTGACATACTTTTCCCATCCTATTAAGTCTGTAACTCGTCTCTGTGTTCCCTAGAACATTCCTTTCTCCGGAAGACCGAATCCCAAACGAAGAAATACGCGTCATTAAAATGGAATTGGGCAGAACATGTTACCAGATTATTAGACCACTGATGGACAAAACGTATTTTAGACTGGAGACCAAGGCAAGAAGCAATACGGAGCAGAGGACGCCCACCAACTAGATCGACTGGCGACCTGAAGCCTGTTAGCAATAACTAGATGCAAGCCGCACAAGAGACAAATAGAAAGAGCTGTGGCAGACCTATGTCCAGCAGTGGACGCATACAGGTTGATGATAATGATGATGATGATTATTAGTACCTATGGTCAACCTAGCTGCCATTTATTGCTTCTATAAGGATGTCTATTTCGATCGTGTCGAACGCTTTCTGAAAATCTATGAACATGGGGACAAGGGATTTCTTGTATTCTAAAGATTTTTTAATGAATGTCTTTACTGTATGGAAGTAATCATTGGTATCATAATTTAAACAAAATCCTGCCTGCTCTCTCGGTTAGCAGATATTTCATTTTTTCTTCAATCTTAATGTCACTATTCTAGTGAAGAGCTTGTATATGTGGTTCAACAGGCTAATAGATCTATAATTTTCTAGATCCGTTCCATCTCCTTTTTTATGCAAAGGGGTGGTTATAGCATTGTTCAATTCTTTGGGTACCTTTGTTTGCTGCAAACATAGATTAAACAGTTTCCTTAATTTATTTAATAGTATGTCTCCTCCATTTCCGATAGCTTCTATTACAATTCCATCCTCTCCTGGGGCTTTGTCATTTTTTATTTTTCTTAATGCTTATCGAATCTCATCTACTTATCTCATCTTATCTCTGGCATTAGTTGGGTATCCTTGATTCATGATCTTCTTTGAAATGGCTGTTTGTATTCCTGTTTGATACTCTCGTCTACTTCCATGTAAGTCCTTGTAAAACTCTTTAACGACCTGTATTAACACGTCTCTACGTGATATTATTTCATTTTGCTTGTTTCTTAATTTATGAATTTTGCATTTCCTATTGGTTAGCTTTCAACGTAGAACTTTTAGGCTGTGTCCTCCATAGTGCGGTTAATTTTATCGGTTTTAAATTTCCTTAAATCTCTTCTAAATGCTGTTAAAACAGATTTAGCTCATTTATCTTCTTTGATCTAGCAGCGTTTCAGTATATGGACTTATTTTACTATCTGATTTTCTTTTAGGACAGTGCACTCAGTGACTTTCCTGTAAGGCGTTTAAAATGCATGCAATAATTCAAGTCGTTAAGATTGTTCTCGGAGGTTTCATGCAGTAGTAGCTTATTATTGATATGTGCCTGATATTGGTTACTATCTAATGGGGGTATCTAGATACCATGAGATTTATTTTTAATCATTATGTTCCTTTTTCTTTATATGTTGATTTGGACTTTCGCTCGTATCATTCTGTGGATACTGCTTGTGGTGAACTTGTTGAGTACTGTTATATCTTTAATTATTTGTTTTTTGTTACTTATAATGTAGTCGATTTCGTTCCTTGTTCTACCGTTTGAACTTTCTCTGATCCATCTTCTGTGCATCTTCTTTTGAAAAAAGCTGTTTATGTTGAATACATTATTCTGGAGTTTGAATCCTACTAGCCTTTCTCCTCGGTTATTGCTTCCTGAGGAACCGAATTTTCTCAAGGAGTTTTCTAGTTCTGCTTCTGCTAGACCTATTTTTGTGTTGAATTGGGTACTAAAGAGCAGTAGATATATCGTCATACAACATTTCGATTTCTTCATCTGTATGGCCTGTTGTTGAAACATATACTTGGATAATTTTGAATTGATATTTACTGTTCCGTTTTAGACTAAGATGTGCCACTCGAGATAATATACTTTGGATGTTTATTTACTCTACATACTAGTTCCAACATTATAGGGAGATTGTGACAGAAGATGTGAATGTGAAGTGTGAATATGCAGTTTCAGGAGCGGTAGGCTTAAAAATGAACTACAGCAAAACAAAGATACTGAGCCGAGACCAGACAAATATAACAAAACAAAATCATACCACAGAAAATGTTGAACATTATGTAGGTATATCTAGATCATGTTATTAAACTAGAAAAACCAAATCAAGATGCTGAAATTAAAAGAAGAACACAACTGACATGGGGCGCTTTCGGCAAATTAGCATATATCTTGAAAAATACCTCCATTTATGTAAACTTAAAGAAAAAGGTGTATAACATATACATACTACCAGTTTGTACTTACGGCTTGAAGACAGTAGCCCTTACCAAAAAATCTGCTAAAAAATTAGAAACAACGCAAAGAGCAATGGAACGAATCATGCTTGGAATATCACTAAGAGACAAGATTAGAAACACCGAGATAAGACGTAGAACGAAGATTAGGAATATTGTGGAAGAAATTGCAAAACTGAAATGGCGCTGGGCAGGTCACGTAGCCCGATATAATGACGACAGGTGGACACGGAGAATTCTAGAATGGAGACCAAGGACGACAACAAGAAGCATGGGAAGACCTCAAAAAAGATGGGTAGATGACATAAGAACAGTGGTAGGCAAACAGTGGATTAGATTTGCGCAAGATAGAGAAAGATGGAAGTAATTGGAAGAGACCTACATTCAGGAGTGGATGGAAAATGGTTGACAAAGAAGAAGAAACAGGTGACAGAAGACCCTATAATACGTCGGCCCCTAGCGTTGAACTTTTTATAAACCTCAATACGGTTATCATTTCCCTTTTGCAAAGAAGAATACTGCTCTAGATCTCTAGAGAAATAAAGATTTATTTTCCATATTTTCAAAAGTAAAGTAAATTCAACCATTTATATGATTTTCTTCCAAAAAAAAAAGGATGACGTGGGACAATAGCTTCAGAACCGCCCAATTAATATAATTTTTAAGTTACTTACATATGTTTATCCTTTTTAGTTTAAATATGTTACGATTGTGGACACCACAATTATTTCAAGCCTTAGAAGATTACAAAGTTGTGAATAATGGATCTACGTCAGATTTATGTACAATGTTAACAGTTTTGCGACCAAATCCTATGACGGATTCGTGTTCCTCAGTAAGTATCATTAGGGTAAAATAATATATCTTTTTATATAGGAATACTAAAGTTTTGCTATATTTAAACTTTCACCACTCGCGCTCATGTTAAAGACGTATGTAGTCTGTTAGACCCGACGCCATTATTACGTATAACATAAGTACCTAGGAAATATTGGAAAAAGTGCAAATCGACCTAATACTGCTTGTATTTTAGTTATGGCTGAGCAGTTTTCATCTCAGTATTTTGAAAATTGTTCATCTCTAAAATCTCTAAAATAAATCAGTTTGTTAGTGTTCTGTACAAATATTTTATTGTATTAAGTATTTGAAAAAGATTTGGTGCGTACTTAAATGCTTTATTTTTTATTTTTTTCAATATTTTTACCATATCACCTTATGTAGTTTTTTAATTTTATTTCATTGAAGTTTCGAAGTTACCGAAAACCAACTACTGGTTAGTTTCTTCTACAATGGAATTTATTAGGTCATCGTCCAAGAAATGTTCAAAAAAGTGCAATATATTCCAGTCGGTAGCAGTAAAATTTATACCTACAAGAGCAGTAAAGGAAAATATGGGAGTCCAGGAGCATTAGGCTGTAATTTGCACCATGATCGTATCATAGTCATAATCACAGTATCATCCAAAAATGAAGAATTTTCTGAGGAAAGGTCTATAGTTGTATCTGAACCACATTCGTCCATATTAGCTTCGACGTCAGATATATCTAAACTTAATAAATACTCATCACTACTCATTTTGCAGTTGATTAAAGAATTAAAAAAGTATAAAATAAATAACGCACTGCAAGAGACTAATAAATGTGCCACTTATGACTTCCAAACGCACTAAACTGGGCTAACCTTGACCTTGACTAAACATTCCAGCCGGCGCCGGCGGTCGAAAGTTTAAAATTAGAAACAAAAAACCAAGTGGGGGAACCGTTATTTAGCGCTAAAAGAGTTAAAACGCGTAGGCCGATATATTTTGCACAAGCACGAGTTAACTCGGTTATGCCAAAATAGAAACGTAGTTTAATACCGAGTTAACTCGAGTGAGTACGTTAAGCGGTTAAACAGAAACACCATTACTAGTACTATTTGGTGCCAAGAATTGTTTAAGTAATTCAGTTTTACCTGTGCTAAAAGTTACTATACAGCGTTCCACGTTAAGAAAATAACATTAGGCTTATGGAGATCAGTGTTGCCAAAACTCTCAGGCATGCGATTTACTAGATTGTCGATATATTTTTCGAATTTCCATTTTCAATTAACATTTAACTGTAAAGTCAGAATAATACCTGAAGAACCACAAAGCCTTATTATCTTTATGTAGTCTCAGAGAACGACATAAAATCGCTGACATACGTACACCGTATTATTTTAGTTGCAATTAGTAATTAGATATATGCATTCCAAGCGGTGCGTTTATTTGCTTTTAAATCTTTAATAGCCGGCAAAGTGCATGATTTAAATAAGCAATATTTCCTACTGATTTCTATGATTCATGGTATATGATATTCTTACCGAAAAACAAATAAACTGTCGTTACTATAATTAAAATACAATAAAATAAAATAATCTTTTGTAGATACTATTTATTTAATTAAAATCATTTTCCCTACTTTTCATCTCTTGTTTCGAATGGGCACTTTTGGTCAATTACGCTAAAAAACATTAATTTGATTCATGTCTGTGAAAACGAAAATACAAATTATACAACCCTAAATCGTGCTTGTGTTCATCGTGGCATCGCTGCGCTTCTATCGTCCATAAGAAATACATGGCCCTATCTCCGCAATGTTATTTTCTTAACTTGGAACGCTCTATAGATGACTTTTTTTTAATCCCATGTCATAAAAACTCTTTTGACAATAAGAATTATATTTAATCCTTGAATCAGTCATAAGTTAGTTAATTTAAACAAATGAAGGATTTTTCTCAAAAATATATTTAACATGGATTAGTTTTCTTCATCTAAGGCATCTATGAAATAAGAATATAATTTTTATGAAAATCAATTCGTCTTAAAAGCCTGATTATTTTTTTAATAATATCCACAGACCTATGACTCATCGATTTCCTTTCCCCTAAGACCCGCAAAGGTCTACATTGAAAATATGAGTCACTTGTAACAATTGTGGTACTATTATATACATCCTATGGAGAACATTATCAATAGGTTACCACTTGCTACAAAAGGTCTCAAGGTTATAGAAAAACCAACATACAGAAGGTATATAGTACGATAACCTCACATTTCAAACCACCAACAAAGAAAAAAGAAATAAAAACGGATCGGGTCTGACAGACTAGGCGCCGCTGCAAGGTTAATTGAAAAAACAGTATTTATATTTATTGTCTCAGTCCATATTTTAATATTCTTATATGATCTTGGTCTCATATTCATAGAGCATATTATTTTATTGTCTGTAAATATCTTTCTCTAATTGTATGATACAAGAATTGTTTTTAGAATGTTGCCAAACCAGATGCTTATTTTCATTCTATGATTGTAGCAGCAGTGGGAGTTGTTAGTTATATACTTACTGGATCTGTAATTCATAAACTAGGAAAGAAAAATCTTTTAAGTAAGTAGATTCGTAATCATGTAATTTTAGTACTCTTATATTGCTTCTATTTTATTACAATTCATCAATCGTATTAGCGGTATCACCATTTATTTAATTGTAAGGATAATTCTTAATAATACATGCTTTTGAAAATTAAAACAGGGTAGGGATGGGAAAAACCTACCGGTTTTTTTAATTCGCAATAACCGGTTTTATCGGTTGTTTTTTGTCCCGGTTATAACCGGTTTTTTTATTTTTAAAGTAAAAACCGCTTATTAGATTTTTACGGTGATTAGGATTAGGTTAGGTATTATTTTGGATCCCAATCATAATTATTATACTCAAGTAATTATTCCAAACAAAACCATAATTCAAATTTTATTTTATTTTATAAATACAGAAGCAAACTGAAAGTGCAAACTCACATCAGCCAGAAACAATTAAGTTTTATTATAATATTTCGTTGAAAAGGTTTATGTAATCATAATGTTTTCATAAGAAGTGATCTGGTACATCATCTATTTTTTACACTTGACTCTTAACTTGACATTGAAAGTGGGTGAATGGCTTTTTCTGATTACCAAAAATAATGTTCTGACTATGAATATCGAATTACCGATTACGAATACGAATCTCCAAGGTTGCCCTACGTTTTCAAAATGATACACCTATACAGGAAGTATTAAATGAGTTATATATTTTAAAATGTACCTATTATACAAATATACAAACTTGTTAAAAGTAATATATGATAAATTTTTTTTTGATGGTAGTAAAAATAAAAGATGAATTGCATTATCCAATTTATTTTTAAGTAAAATATTTATGTTGATATTATTTTTTTAAATTCCATTTGAAAGAGACTGGGAAATTTTTTATCAGTTGAAATGGTTGAGGTGGGGAATTCGAAATGGTTGAAATGGTTTTGGGTGCAAACTAAAGTGCATTGTAAATGTAACTTTGTAACCTATTGGAATAAAAAAAAACCATAAACCGGCTTTTGGAAAAACCGGTTTTTTTGGCCAGTTATAACCGCCTGGTTAAACCGTAAGCAAAAAAACCGGTATAACCAAAAACCGATGTTTTGTCAAAAACCGTCATCTCTAAAACAGGGTGCAGATAAATCATGTGCTGTGTTTGTGGTATTTATTTCTAAGTTTCTTTATTGTAGTAGCAAATCTAAAACAACAATAAAAAAATGTGACTTGTTTATACAAATGCATATTACACACAAAAGCTTTAACGAATATATCACTTTTTTAGTTTTAACAGCGGTGCTAGGAGCCTTAATATGCTTTTCACTAATTTACTCAAGAGGAGTAGTAATTACTATGATACTTATATCTCTATTTACATCGTGTGGAAACATATGTTCCAACGTCATACTGTCAGTGGTTGTTGATGTTTTCCCAACTTCATTAAGGTAGGTTGTTTAATAGTAAAAAATATAATATATTACTTAAAAAAGCGTATTTAAATAGTGCTTTTGATTTGCTCTGCTGTTTGAGATGTGTGTGCTTCCATCGATGGAACGTATCATACCTCATTATTTCTCGCAATATCGGACTTGGATGGTTTTTCAGTACTGCGAATTTAATCTTGGCTTTTTCCACCTTCATGTCGCTAACTCTGACTTGTTAGAGTTCTCTAAACAGAAAACGTTCAGCGAAGTATCTGGGTACGTTGACTACTACTCTTAGGCTGCTGTTGTGGGTCGCTTGTTGTATCCTTTTCTTATTTTTTTGCAGAAGTGTCCCCATTGCGAGAGATTCGTATGGTAATATAGGCAGTATGATGCTATTTATCAGTCTTATTTTAGTTTTTATTTTTATTCGAATCCTCTAATTAACACTTTTGCCCTATTTCCTTTTTGTAGTATGGCGTCTACATGTTTTTTGAAAGTTAGTACTTAATGCATTATAAGTCCCATGTATTTACCATCACTTTTTCATTCAATGGCATTGTTTTGCTCCGTCAGTTTTTCTCTTTTCTGGGTGTTGTTGTTTTTTTTTTAAAGAGTACCGCTTGCGTTTTCTCGGCTTCTGTAGCGATTTTCTATTGCATGTTCCATTCTTTAATGATTTCCAGCACTGATTGTAGGTTGTTAACTGCAATGTCTAACATGTCTGGGCTTGGCCGCTGTAGCTGTGTCGTCGGCATACAGGCTAAGTAATATTCCAGATATTAGGAAAAAGACAGTTAAGATTTGATTTCACTTACAGTGCGTCTGTGTATCCGCCTTATACGTATTTCGCCCTAATAGGGTTCATCAGAGACGGATATTCACAACGCTCTGAACGTGAAAATAAATTTTTTCTCTCTTAGGAAGCAGCTCTAACATGGCTTCGTATAGACGCAAATAGCGACATCTGCTATTAAAATCCGTAAATTAATTTTCGAAACAAAATTCAGATATTTGCTTTAATCTGCACCTTCTAAGAATTGCAGGACAAAACAGATGTTGATAAAGATGTTATTAGAGACATGGGGAATCTAAAAATTGCTGTGGAATGTGTTGTGGAATGCAATTTTTAGATTCCCCATGTCTCTAATAACATCTTTATCAATGTCCGTTTTGCCTTGCAATTCTTAGAAGGCACAGACTAAAGCAAAAATCTGAATTTGGTTTCGAAAATTAGTTTACGATTTTAATTTCAGATATTCTTGGAACATCCGCGGTGTATATTGTATACAGTACTAGTGAGGAGACCGTTCCCTGTACAACTCTAGCCTTCGGAGTTCCGAGTTCGAACAAGACTTGTCCTATCCGAAATGTGCATTAGAATATTACTGCGTTTTGCTCTTACCACATACTCCCTTTCCATGGTAAGCACGAATGTCGGCAGTGGTTTTCTGTCTCGCTTCCTTGATGTCTTATTTAATATGGCTAGTAGTTCTCTGCCATATTCGTCAGACAGGTTGTCGAAGATATCCTTCGCTAGTATTTAAGGTTAGATCTCTCAATACTAGTCTTGGTTTTATATCTTCCACTAATGGAAAGGCAATCCACTGAATTTTGGTTGTTTAAGTTCGGTCTCATTTACGCTCTGTAATTTTATTAGAGGCGGTATGTAATGCCTTGGTTGTTCTAACTGTTTTTCTGCTTGATTCTGACTACTGACTTTTTGCCAGTGTCCATACCTTCGGTTATAGGTAGAAGATCGCACGAAATATATTCTTTTTCCACGTGAGTTTTCTTTGTAGGAAGAAATTGAAATTTTCTTTTGTGTTTTGTTCTATTTTTTATTTTTTCTCGGTGGGAGAGCTTTTTTCGCCACTTTTTTCAGCTTATCTGCTCTTGGAGAATGTGTAATTATTAGGATTGTTCCCATAGATCTTGTGGGTCAAGTCGATTCCATTCGATTCTATTCTATAGGAGGTCAGTTATCCAAGCTATCTTCTGGCTTTTGGAATGTTTCAGGAGCCTTTAATTCATCAAACTTAGTATTGATGGGTCCGATAATGCTTCAGGGCTTGATTTTACTGTGTCCTGTAGTTCTAATACTTTTTGTCGCAGTTTTGCGATTTTTTCGTCCTTCTTGATTAACAGCTTTTTTAATTTACCCAATTAGGACTTTTGTTCTCATCGCTGTCACTTTGATGTTGGTTTTTTTTTGTTTTATTTTCGTACAATTTCCTCGTTGGTGGTGTCCTGTGTTTTTTGTGTCCGTCTTTTTCTACTTTTTCTTGATTTTCTTGATTCGGAGTGTTTTAAATTCACCGCTTTTGATATATTTTAAAGTCATTCTGATATAAGGTTTACATCTTGCTAGGTATTTGTAGCTCTCCTATTTTATTACACATCTGATTTAGGTCTTTTAATATGCTTATTTGTCATAAGCCTTTTTACAATCAACAAATATTGAATACAGTGTATTTTTGTGTTTGCAACTATTACTTAGCAGATTGCAAACAGTACAATAACAATCAGATCGACTTTACTAACCAATCTAAGATTTAGAAATTCAACTATAAGCGTTAAGACTTACCCTGGAGCAGATGTCCCATCAGACCATAAACTCATTTTCTCAAAAATGAAATTGATGGTAAAAAAGATAAAAAAAATCGGTTGCCTGTAAAGTTGGTTTTACGGGCGAAGATTTTACGTGACAACGTCTTTTTCTCGGTAGAATATTTATTGATATGAATATTATTAAATTGCACAATAGGAACAAGGAATTGAATGAAAATAAGAATTGCACAAATTTTAACTATAGAAATATATTTTGTTTACTAAAACATTGTACATGTAAACTTAAACTTAACTAATTTCTATTTGAGTGATTTTGTTGAGGATATGACGATGATAGGAGAAATATGAAATGAAAGGAAGTGTTTCTGCTGTAATGTGTCTTGAACGCCAAGAACGCTCGAGAAAGACAGAGACACAAGCACGCACCGATTCAACGCGCCTAATTCTCTAGTGCTGCGCGCGCAGCGGACCGATCATGTTTGAGTGGGAGAGAAACGCAAGGCATTCGCCGGTCCGGCGGGCCTCTCTCTCGTTCGGTGACTCATCGTAACAGACGTGAGCGGGCGTTACACTTTTTCATGAATGACTCCGAGACACAACCTAATTTAAGACGTTGTCACGTCAAAAATTTTAAAAGTTCTAAGGTAAATACATAGCTGCTCAAGATAAACGAAATACGTGTTAAGACTTCAAATTGTATTAATCAAGAAATGAAAAAAATGAAACATTAGAAATAAAAAACACTGCAAATGTGAACACATTGTGGAGCAAAATCAAAGATTCAATTTAAAAGAAAAGAAAGAAGTAAGCCGAAAACCTTGGATGAGTCAAGAAATACTGGATGCATTTGGTTTGAAACTCTCTCGGTGTTTATGTAATTTATTTTTAGCATATTCATTCTCTATACACGTATTTTTCCAACAACATAATTAATAAGCAATAAATATGTTTCAGAGCATTGGCATTGTCATCGGTAATGATGATAGCAAGGGTAGGTGTCGTTTTAGGCAACATTTTTTTTCCGATGCTTCTGGAGCAAGGGTGCCACCCACCCTTTTTAGTAGTGGCAGGTATTATCGGAGGTAAGAATTATTTAAAATAATCTGTATATACTGACTAAATAATTTATTCTATTTTAGTGGGAGGTTTGTTGTGTTTCATTTTGCCAAATACAGAAAATACTGCTTTAAAGTGACACGAAGAGATTGTGACATTATGAAAATGGCATTATTTGTACTAGAATTACAATTTTTTTTATAATAAAATTAAATGATTAAGAATAAAATGATTTTTTATTATTTCTTCTATAAAATTATAGGATAGATAACCTAGATTCACACTAAGACCGCCGAAGCCGAGTATTGAATGACCCGTATTTTGGTTTTTCCTAATTGTTTTCTTATTATTATTATCTTCTATTAATATTAATTTATTTTCCATTATCCAGATTTAGTCATACGGCTCACACTTCCTGTAAGGAAAAAATTCACTCATCCCAGATACATACGGTATCAAAACAATTGAGCTCTAGTGGGACTCTTTTCATGTTATCGAGCCCTAGGTGACTTGATATGCCGGAGTATCTCTCAAAAATGTTCGTACACATCTGGACGTTGAGAGCAGTATAGCTTTCTGCATGGTCTTGTAGAGATGTTCATTCGGACCTTGCTTTTTTATGTTTTCTAGGAGATTCTTAGGAATGACTTCAGTAGTAGTGAGAATAATATTTATTGTCTGGGTACTTTCCATTCTTCACTGTCTTCATATTTGAATTTCCAGATTCCTGTACTTGACGATCTTTTCGTTCTATTTAACAAGAAGAATATTGTTGTTGGGTATCGCCACATCATTTAGTGTTGTTTGTCACTTTAGTTTATTAACTAGTATGAGATCTGGTCTGTTATGTGCCACTGTTTGGTCTGTGAGCTCAGTGCGTTCCCGTTATAGCTTGTAGTTATCATTCTTGTTATGTATGGTTATCATGTACGCATATACTTGGCAACATTGCACTTGGTAAACGGAACCACAAGTGACAGCTGTGACATGACAACCAGACATGGACAACACAATTAGGTTATGGACTTCATGTGAGTGAACATGAATAATAATGTTAATTTAGATATCCTAATAAAGCCTAATAAAACCTATCGTAAGTAGTATATTATGTCCCACAGTCTTAAAGAGATAAACAGTACAATTCTCAAATATACTTTCATGAACGTATTGATAATATGGGAGATGGTTTGTTTGGAGAAGTCCCAGTTTGATGGCTATCTCTAGATGAAGGATCTTTCCTACTGAGTAGTGCCGTTCGTTATATTCAGTTGCAGCAAATGCCTTGCAGCCCCCGGTAAGGTGTTGGATGGTTTTTTGAGCTTGACATTCATATCGGCATTTGTCATTTTGGACCTGAGGGTCTTTGACGATATATTTCAGGTAATTTTTGGTTGGTATAATCTGATCCTGAATGGTGAGTAATTAACCTTCTGTTTCAGGGAACAACTTTCCTAATGTCAGCCAATAGTTCGACGCTATATTGTCGACATGGTCTTGACTCACCTCATTAGGATGTCGCCGTGAAGAGGTTTACCCATCCAGGTGCGCATTTGTTCGTCCTTAGTAAGATGGTTTATGCGCATTTCTGGGTCCCTCAGTTTAATCGGTGTTGTATGATCTACTGCACAAATCGCGCGATGTAGAGTAGATGTCTCAGCCTGCACCTGAAAATAAGTTCTTAAATTAGTAATGTGTTTCTCTAGTTGTTCACTTTTTGTGCTTTTGTGAGGTGTGTTCGTACTTTTCGCTGAAAATTTTTTATATCTGTTTTTGCCCACTTAGCAATACCAAACGAATAGCCGAAGGGCGGAACATGCATAGGTTTTTAGTGCCCAATACAAATTTTACTATTAAGGTGTGAATGAAGCAACTATTTTACCCTTCGTATAAACACAGTAGTTATCTCAGTTTTCATTTGCTTATGGTCAATCTTCCGCGCTTGCTTTATTCTGAGGTATTTATACATATCATTTTTACCCATGGTCTCGATGTTCTGGCCATTTTGCCTATCGAATCCACTGGGCTGAACCTTTCCTTTGATTATATTTAAGACACGGCACATGTCAAGGCCGAAGTGCATACTAATGTCATTACAGAAATTTTCCACTGTTTTCAGCATCTGATCCAGGTGGCCTCGAGTGGAAGCCATCTGGATCAGATCCATCTTCCATATACAATAGATGATTTAGCTTTGCCACAACAGTAGTGTTATTTTTGATGCTAAAACTTGTGTCAGTTAAGTCTGTTAATAATTATTTTTATAATTATTGTCCTATGACGGGAGAGATTTTGTTTCAATTCGGAGCAACTGCATATGTCGTTCTGATGAGACCTAAAGGGGTTGAAATACGTATAAGCGGTTTGCAGATACCCTGGAATCGAAATTAAATCTTCTTATACCTTCTTTCTGTTTTAAAAAAAGAATTATTTTAAAATCTGCCGTAGTCTTTGCGTTATTTTATTTAAACTTTTACATTGGAATTTAACTCTGTCCAAAATAGCGAAAAACGGCCTTAAATGAATGGGTTGAGAAGGAGAGAACAGTTTGTCTCAAATTGGTCATTCATAATTATGTCTCTATTTTTTAACACTTTTTCAAATTCTTCACATCCAAAATAAAGGCCTTAAACTATCTTTATTAGAATCTATGGAAATTACCTTCTTCTTCTTTTAGTGCCGTCTCCACTAATAAAGGTTGGCTATAAACATTGCAAATTCGTCTCTATCTTCTGCTTTTCTTACGAGCGTCTGTGTGTTTAACACGGTCCAGTCACGAATGTTTTTCAGCCAGGATATTTGTCGTCTACCAGGACCCCTTTTTCCTTCGATTTTACCCTTCATATACAGCTGCAACAACTCGTACTTTTCATTTCTAAGTATGTGCCCCAAATATGCTGTCTTTCGCCTTTTAATGGTGGTCAAAAGTTCTCTGTTTCTTCCCATTCTATGCAACACCATTTCGTTCGTATGATAGGTCCATGGTATCTTCAAAATTCTCCTAAAAAACCACATCTTCGACGCCATAAAGAAGAATAGAGTGGATATAACAGTTTACCATCCGATATCGGATTTGCAGATTGAGTCTTTGGTTACTCCAAATTTCCTCATTTTCAAAAAGGCTGCTCTTGATTGCTCTATTCTTGAGCGAATTTCTAATTTCGGATTTAGATCTTCCGTAATCCAGACTCCTAAGTATTTCATTTTATCCACCTGCTCAATATCATCATTTTTTATCTGGACCCTTGTAATGACTTTGCCCCTCTTACTGATAACTATGGTTTTTGTTTTCTTTATGTTTTTTGTTAAACCAAACTGTTCCCCAGTATCACAAATTGTGTTTAGTAACGTCTGCAGGTCTGTCTCACTTTCAGTGATAATGACTGTATCGTCAGCATAACGGATGTTATTATATTTATATTATATTTTCACCATTTATCTTGATCCCTTCTATACAGTTTTCAAGTGCTTGCGTAAATAACTCTTCGAAATATATATTAAATAGAAATGGTGAAAGTACACAGCCCTGTCTCACTCCTCTACTTATCTGTTGCGCATCCGTGCTATCCTCATCTAATGTTACCACAGCCTGTTGGTTCCAATAGGGATTTCTCACTATGTTAATGCCATTTTTGTCGAGTCCTTTTCTCTTTGGACATTCCATGAGAATGATATGTTAAACTTTGTCGAAAGCTTTCTCATAGTCTATAAACGCAACGACAAGATCTTTCTGTTCGCAATTTCTGAATATTCTTGCATGTATAATCTTTAAAAATGTTTTTAATAATTGTGACATTAAGCTGATTTTTTTTTTTTTTTTTTTTTTTTTTTTTTGGCATAGACTTTTAGTCATTCAGCCAGACTCAACATGGTAAAAGAAAGGTTGTCTGAGTTTATATTAAAATTAAAATAAATATACAAAACAGGTATACAGGGTCACTCTCTTCTCGCCTAGGGGCCCATCAAGGCATTTTTTTTTTACATACAACACTAGGCCACGGTAAGAAAGGAATTTAAACAATTGGGTTAGAGACAAAGGTTACGTTATTAACTAATGTATAATTATTCACATGGTTATTTTACTATCTTTTAAAAACACAACTAATAAATCATACACTGCTCTCGAGTCTAATGATAATAGGTACTGAAGGTTCCAAGGGGCTAATATGTTGTGTTTGTGTAAATTATTTATTAATCTGGATGAAGTTATAATATTTCTGGGGCAACTGAAAAATATATGATCTAGGTTTCCTTCTTCTGTACAAAATTCACATTGATCATTATCTAAAACCTTAAGTTTAAATAAATGTTTGGGGTAACAAGCGTGCCCAAATCTCAGTCTTATGATCGTGGTAACATATTTTCTAGGTACATTAAAAAACTTATACCAAGGAGTTTTAGGAATATCTGTTTGAAGAGAAGTGTATCTATTTGGGCTAACAATGGAATATTCCTTCCATATATTATCCCACCTTTGGTATAATCTGAATTTTAAGGAAGCCAGAAAGTCGCAAGCCGTGATTTTATACGAAGTTTCTTTACCAGACATAATACTTTCTCTTGCTAATTGGTCTACATGTTCGTTATTTTCCAAACCTATATGTGCTTTAATCCAAACAAAAAGTACATTTTTGCCCCTTGTTACTAACTTTTGTTTGATATCCTTAATTTTGTAAATATAAGGGCAACTGTACGTATCTGGCAATCCCGGTTTCCCAATAGAGGTCAAAACTGATAAAGAATCTGATAATATCACTATATGGTCCGAGTTACTTTCTGTTGCATAAAGTAAGGCCTCATATATTGCAAGAGCTTCTGCTGTAAAAATAGAGATCTGGGAGTTCAACTTAAATGTGCGTTCTATTCGTTCCAATGGAATAAAAAAAGCGCATCCAGTACCGTTTGATGATTTGGAGGCATCGGTATATATAACAACGGAGTTTTCGAATTCTGATAATATTGAGTGAATAATCTTTCTATTTATGTGTATACTGTCACTATATTTTGGTACCATGATATCTGCATTTGAACCATGATATGTTGCATATGAGATGTTTTGAAGTGTATACGTAGCTTTATCTATCTCTTTTAATGCTTCCATATTATGTTGCAGAGCTTCGCAGACTAAAGGCGATTTCTTTTTTTCCCAGTATTTAGTAGACAAATCATAGCAATTCAGAGTGATGAGCTTTGTGTATAACGATTGATTTTTTATATATGTCTTTACCAGAAATTTTTCGGTCAGGAAGTTTCGTCTGATATTTAAAGGCGGTTCCAAGGCTTCCAAATACAAGGGTTGAATTGGTGTGGACTTCATAGCACCTAAACATGTACGTAGAGCTGAATTGTGTATTACGTTAATTTTATTTAGCAATGCATTACTGGCTGATCCATAAAATATGCTTCCGTAATCCAAAATAGAGCGAATATACGCTCTGTAGAATAATAAATTTACGTCTACATCAGCACCCCACCACGTTTTATTAATCGATTTAAGAAAATTTATTCCCTTGTTGCATTTGTTTAACATATCCTCAATGTGATCCTTCCAAGTCAAATGTTTGTCAAGTGTCATACCTAAATATTTGACCTTATTTTTTAGTGGATATTGATGTTTTCCTAATTTAATTATTTGATCATTAGGTTTATAATGTCTGGTAAAAATGCAAACCTGTGATTTATTACAAGATAATTCAAAATTGTTTTTATCAAGCCATTTTTGAAGTAGTTGATAAATACTATCCAAGTTTTTGATTGCTTGTTTATATTCTTTGTGTTCTGTGTAAATGCAGAAATCATCTGCGTATTGTATGAGGTTGAATGGTATGTTGTTTATTTTAATATTGTACAAATCCGCTACGTACAAATTAAACAGGATAGGACTCAATACAGAACCCTGAGGTAATCCTTTGTTTACGATTCTGGGGCCTATGAGCATTTGTTCTTTTCTTAAATAAACTAATCTGTTTGAATAAAGATTAACAATACTATCAGCAAATTGAGCTGGAATTTGAAATATTCTTGTCATTTTTTCTTTGAGTGCTGTTAGACACACAGAGTCATAAGCACCTTCTATATCAAGAAATAATGCCGGTAAGTAATTGTTCCGGGAATAATTGTTTTGAATGTCTACAACTAGGGAAGCCAATGCATCCAAGGTACCAAAACCTTTCCTGAATCCGTATTGTTCTTTGGGTAGAAGGTTCTGTTCTAGTAACCACCATTCTAGCCTAGCCTTAAGTATTCTCTCTAGAGTTTTTTGTACACAAGATAATAAAGATATGGGTCTGTAAGCTTCAACTAATTTTAGATTTTTCCCAGGTTTGGGAATAGGAACGACAATAATATGTTTGAAGGCCGAAAAGTTAGAACCTTCTCTAATTATCTGATTAAAAATATTTAGAAGTAACTCTTTTGCATTATTTGGTAAATTAAATAGCATAATATATTTGATTTCATCATAACCAGGAGAAGTGTTAGGACGGTCACTAAGGGCACAGTCCAATTCTACCATAGTAAACGGTTTTAAGAGAAAATGACTATAATTCGGATTGAATAACATTAAATCTTCGTGATTGTTCACATACGGTGGTGCAATTTTGTCGAAAAACTCTGCTATCCACGAATCTTCTAGTGGTAATGGAGCATTGACCCTTTTCCTGTTCATCCTTTTCGCTTGATTCCAAATCGAAGTAGGCGACGTTTGTTTATTTAATTTTGAGCACCAATCAACCCAGCTTTGTTTGGCTTTCGATTTCAATAATTTCTTAGCGTGTGCACTAGCTTGTTTACATTTAATAAAATTTTCAACTGATGGATCTTGCTTGTATTTTATTAATGCATTTTTTCTTTCTGCAACAATTAGATCACATTCTGCATCCCACCATGGTGAAGGAGTCCGTTTCTTACACTTAAAGGGTTTATATTGGCTAATAGATTGTGTGGAAGCTTTATTGATACAGTCTAATAAAAGATTATATTTTTCTTCTACATTTGGGGATATAGGTCCACTTTCATTTAAAGTATTCTCAATTATTTCAGCGTACATATCCCAATTAGCTTTCTTAGTATTCCATTTACTTTTGGGATATATGGTCTCATTAACAGCTCTTGGGTATTCGAATTCTATTTTTACAACATAGTGATTTGATCCAAGTGTATCAGAATCTACAGTCCAAAATGTCTTAGTAAAAATGGAAGGGGAACAAACCGTAATATCAATCATAGAATCTGAATGTCCTGGATTTCCTTGACAAGTAGGTTGACCGTTATTCATCACAATGAAATCAAGATCCTGTAGGGTCTCTACAATTTGATCGCCAATATTATCATTTTTTGATGATCCCCACAGCGCATTGTGGGCATTCATATCACCCCCAATAATGCAAGGGTGCTTCACTTGGGAAAATAAGTTTGTCCAATCTTCTATTCTGGTTTTGGTTTTTGGACATCTATATACAGAGAGAAAACTCAAGTGAGTATTATCGTAATTAACTTTAATACCACAGGCAAGCAGCTCTTTATTGAAGTTTTTATTTAATTTTAATATTTCAAAACGGATACCCGTTTTTACCAAAAGAGCGACACCAGCAAAACCGTCTGCACGATCTTGACGAACAATATTATAACCTTTAAAATTATATACAACATTATTTTTGAACCAGGTTTCACTTAAAAGAGCAATATCAACATCTTCTTTAATAAGGAAATTGAGTAGGCTGTTTTTATTTGCAACAGCTGATCTAGCGTTCCATTGCATAATTTTAAGTTTAGTGTTAAAAGCCATAAATTTAAGTACCTTTAAAAATATCCTCGAGAACAGTATGCAAACCCTTAGCTAACAAATTATTATCCAGTGTTTCTGCATCCTCAAATGATTTTACATTTTTTATAAATTCAGAAAAAAATTTGACTAACGAAATAACCATCTTGTTTTTTTCACCATCTATTGAACTATTAGGTTTATTGGGATTAGGCGGTAGGGGCTGTAACGGGCCAAATCTAAAAGGAAAGGTGGAGGAATCTGTAGGGGATTGTGAAACAGGAGTAGAAACTTTCCTTTTTTTAAGTGCATTATGTTCAGTATTAATCCTACTAGGTCCAGGATGAGTAAAGTTTGTTGATTTTTTCATATACGATCTTGGAATGGTAGGATGAGATGACATAATGTCATCAGATACGTTAGGTAGTTTTGGAAAATTTTCTTCAAGATTTGACAATATCGAAAATTTATTGTTACTAACAAATTCGGAAAAAGATGATTCTTTAAATCTTTTTGCTTCTAGAAAGGAGATTTTTTGATCTAACATAATGTTTTTAATTTTTTTTTGTTCCTCATAAACGGGACAACTTTTGGAGATCGAAATATGATCTTTACTTTTACAATGTATACAAAAAGTTTTTTGGGTGTCGCATATGTGACTATCATTTTTAATTTCTGCACATCGTATACAAAATTCTTGTGTGCCCTTGCATTGCTTAGAAATGTGACCAAATTTCAAACACTTGTAGCACTGTATTACCCTGCCTACAAATCTTTCTACTGGTAAATACACAAAATTAACTACGACATGAGTTGGCAAAACATTTCCTTCAAATGTAACTATAATATTTCGTCTGGGGACGTATTCTGTTTTACCTTCTTTATCTACCTTTCTATGCATTCTTTTAATGTCGGTAATTTTAACGGAAGAGTCTATATGTTTTTTTAAATAATCAGTATCATACCTCGTATCTACATCGTGAATTATTCCCTTGATTTCCAAGAGATGGTTAGGGATATAGGCTTTTAAATTTTCATCTTTTAACTTATCATGTGTTACTAGATGATTTGCATCCAAAATAGATTTTAAAATGACTTTAACTCTATTTTTTCCTATAGATTTAATTTCCTTTAGGTTTTTGATTTTAAGTTTTTGATACAAAATTTCCCCCACCACCATTGGATGTAAACGAGAGATGTTCTGATTATTTAATTTCTCTATATAAACGCAACAGGTATGAAAATCATAATTATTAGAGGAAATATTATACAGTTTAACTTCCCTTGTTTTGCCGGAATCCGCTCCAATTTCAATATCCTTATCCATATCCATATCTGGGGAACTTGTCGCAACACTCACTTCGCACATTTGCGTCTTAATGTTATTTTCCTCCCCCATTAGGGGAGGTAAATCACTTATTTACACTAAAATTCCAAGTATTAAACCGATATATTTACACAACTTTAAATTTAAATATAAATATCGATTTTTAATTACCGCAAAAACTTATCTCTGCTTAATGTGGTTTTATCGTCTGTTCGAACTGAAAGACAAATTCGACTACTGATTAAGCTGATTAATCTATAGTCATTACAGTGTGGGGTTTTTGGTTTTTGGTAGCGAAACAAAGGTCGATAGCAGCCATTCTGTAGGTATCTTACCAGATTTGTATATGTGGTTATAGAGTATAGTTATTGCATTTAAATTGTCTTCGTCTATAAGTTTAATCAGCTCGATATGAACTTCATCTGGCCCAGGGGCTCTGCCAGATTTTGAGTTGTTTATAGCATGTTGGATTTTAATACTATTGGAGCTTCCTCGTTATCAATTTGTGTTGGTTCCGTTCTTGTGTCCATGAATAGATCTTCAATATATTTAGCCCATACTTGTTTTATTTGAATTGGGTTATTAATAGATTTATTGTTTTTGTCAATTAATCGGTTAGGTGTATTTAGTCGTGATTTTCCAGATAATTCTTTCACTTTTTCATGTAAATTATAATGATCATACTTTTTCTGCAATTCTTCCACTTCAATACATGTTTCCATCATCCACTTTTCCTTAGCCTCTTTTATTTTGTTCCTTATTAATTTGTGTTTTTCTTTGTACTTATTTGGATTTTTGTTTCTATAGTTTTGTTTTTGTTCCATGCTTTCCAGTATTTCTTTAGTTATTCAAGGTTTTCGGCTTTCTGTTTTCTTTTGCAGAATTTCTTTCTGTGTTTTTATAACAGAATCTTTGGTTTTGCTCCACATAATGTTCACATTCTTAGTGTTTTTCATTTCTAATGTATCTGATGTTAATTTCTTCATTTCTTGATTGTCTGATTTTAATTTCTTCATCTCTTGATTGTAATGGAAATTAATTGAAATGGAAATTAACAAATTTAAAAAATATAGACATATTTCTGAATGACCAACTTGAGACAAACAGTTGTCCCCTCCTCAGCCTATTTAGTTAAAGACTATAAAGTGTAAACACATGCCAAAATTAGATCACTTAAGAAAGGCACACACTTTTCGATAACGTAATACAGGGATGCAAGAAGAAAGGCAAAAACATAATATTGGGAAAATGGAAAATGAATGAAATGAATGGAAATAAATAGAAAAAATATTAATTACATACTGTTAATATGGTAGGTTCTTTAATACAGTTTAATTTTTTTTAGTTCAATTTTTAAGTGATGTTTTTCTGTTTTTTCTTCTTCTTTACATAATAGTTATACCTTGGGTTTTCTCAAAAAAAAAAAAAAAAATATTATATTTAAGATATTTCAGGTGATTTGTTGGAATTGGACCACCCTATACAGGGTGTCCCATAATTAATTGGACATTAGCTAATGGGTGATAGCTGACATCAAAATAAAGCGTTTGAGCTCAAATTGCTTAGGCAAAATGTTGCTAGTTTTCGTTCTACAGGGTGATTCATTAATATTTTTTTATATTATTTTTAGGAATATATTGAAAACTATTTAACCGATTTAAGTAAAATTTGGTATCTTGCTATTATTTAGTATGCTTAATATGAAAATGATATTAGTTTTACCGATGACACTAGGTGGCGCCACCTACTTTAACATTGGTTCATTAATGGGGCCATAATTTTTTTTCCCGCCCTGTATAAACATTCTAGGAAAAAAACATGAAATAACATTCAATTCTACACAAAAAAGGTATTCTTGTTTCAAATCAAAAAAGTACACCGTTTTCGAAATAAACGTATTTTTTAGAGACGTGCATAAAATAAAAAAATTTTACAAAAACTTATGTAAATTCAAACATTCTTCAAAAGGTCCTAAATAAAAGTGAATATTAAATATATTAGTAGTAGATAATTTTTGCAAACAAAATGCATATGATTGAAACAATTATTTTTATTAAACCTTTGACTCAGTAACAAATTTTAAAAAAATCAGAAATTAAATTAAACAATGAAGTGAATAAAAAACAATTAACAAAGTAAATAATTCAAAACGAAACGAAAAAAAATTACAATAAGTGTTCAAAATGTGCACCATTAGATAAACTACATAATCTAAATCTTTTGTGTAAGTTTTGTCTTATTTTAAATAATGAGTTTCTTTGGGCCCTAATTACGTTAACTCCCTCTACAATATTTTGCCATAACTCTTGACGGTTATTTTTTTTTATAAACAATTGACTTTAGGTAGCCCCACAAGTGAAAGTCTAGGGGATTTAGTTCGGGACTGCGTGCTGGCCATGGGTATACACTACCTCTACCAATCCACCTTTGAGGGTAAATTTCATCTAGATAATGTCTAACTTCTAGGCTATAATGTGGTGGTGCACCATCATGCATGTACCAAGAGTTCCGTCTCAAATTTAGAGGTATGTCTTCTAAAAGAGTTGGTAAATCTTTTCTCAAAAAATTTAGATACGTTACTCCGTCAAGCCTAGTTGGTAATTCGAATGGTCCTACAATACAATCCCCAAATATGCCACACCGGATATTTATGTAAAACTCGTGTTGAAAATGATGTTCTTGAAATGCATGAGGATTTTCTGTCGCGTAGGTATGGCTATTGCGCCAGTTAAATACACCCCTTCTAGTAAATGTGGCTTCATCGGTAAATAAAATTTTAATATAAAACATTGGATCGTCTAAATGTCGCCCCATCATAAACTGACTAAATCGGAGCCTTGCTGGAAAATCCTGTGGTAAAAGATTCTGTACTGGAGTAAAACGATACGGATACAGATTTTCTGTCCATATTATTCTTGATACCGTAGATTTGCTTATACCAGCGGTCGCAGAAACAAGCCTTGTACTGGTTTCTGGATCTTCTGCAACACGCACAACAATTTCATCCTCCATATCCGCATCAATTACTCTCGGTCTTCCAGCATTTCTGTTTTTGGGATGAAATGACCCTGTTTCGCCTAATCTGTCGAACAATGATCTAATAGTTTTATGGTTTGGTTGCCTTCTATTGGGATAAAGTTCGAAATAGAGTTCAGCTGCTTTACGAGAACAAAAATTTTCCTGGGCATACAAACAGATCATATCGCGCATTTCTACATTAGAAAATTCACTATGACGTGGCATTTTTCCTTTATCTTAAGTGGTTTATAAAAAACTTAATAGCACTTTGACAACTAATAATAAATAAATTCGTAGTTACGTCTTGATGTTGTCATTAAGTTCAAAGCATACTTGTTTTGCAAAAAATTAAATAGAGACATGCATCATTAACAAAATACGTTTAATTCGAAAACGGTGTACTTTTTTTATGTGAAAGAAGACTAGGTACCTTTTTTGTGTAGAATTGTATGTTAGTTCATGTTTTTGAAGTTATACTTCTTTAGGTGCAATTGGGAAAAATGTTGAGAGTGAATTTTTATAAAAATGTGCTAGTTGCTAAATCTTTGAATTTACGTATGTATCAGAGCAAATAAAGTGTGAAAAAAATATATTTTATAATTTTTGTGTCTTTGAATTTGTCTTCGTCGGATATAGGATAATAGATATTAAAATATGATGATAAGAAGATTAAAAGGCAATCTTAATAATTATTTGTAGATATAATCTGTCAAAATAATTCACTTTAGTATGAATTTTACGGCCATAGCACACTGGCTACACCAGTTGTCGCTCGAAAACGGGAGTCAAGCAGTGTCTACCGTGGTCATACTTTGGATGGGTGACCACTTAGGAACATAACATGTCATGTTATTGCCTTGCTTACTTTTTTTTATTTTCGGTATTATTTAAGAAAATTTTTAGGAAACTTGTAAGTATTAAAATTAGTTTAACATTTAAATAAAACACAAATAAACTGTTTAAAATATATTAATTTCGTTGAAGTCATATAATAGAAGTATAACTTCTTACCTGCGTACAAAGTACACACATATTCTTTTTTAATAATAGACTCGCACTGCACTTTGACTGACAACAAATAGTAAACAAATTCGTACTTACGCCTTGACTTTGCCATTAAGTTCACAGCATACCTAGGTACCTGCTTGTTTTGCGAAAAACAAAATACTTTTATTTCGAAAACGGTGTACTTTTTTTTGATTTGAAACAAGAATACCTTTTTTGTGTAGAATTGAATGTTATTTCATGTTTTTTTTCCTAGAATGTTTATACAGGGCGGACAAAAAAATTATGGCCCCATTAATAAACCAATGTTACAGTAGGTGGCGCCACCTAGTGTCAATGGTAAAACTAATATCATTTTCTTATTAAGCATACTAAATAATAGCAAGGTACCAAATTTCACTTAAATCGGTTGAATAGTTTTCAATATATCCATAAAAATAATATAAAAAAATATTAATGAATCTCCCTGTAGAACGAAAACTAGCAACATTTTTCCTAAGCAATTTGAGCTCAAACGCTTTATTTTGATGTCAGCTATCACCCATTAGCTAATGTCCAATTAATTATGGGACACCCTGTATATTGAAAACGTTCTATATTTTTATTTATTGTTATATTCATTTTATTTATTCATTTAAACATTCATTCATACATTCATTCATTATTCATTTATACATTTACGTTTCTCTGCTATTTTTGCTCTCTAGAACATATATTTTGATTAAAATTTTTAACACATTATTTCCAAGTAATAAGTCTGTGTCTACGAAATAGTCAATACGTTCAAACTACAGTTTCTCCGTGACTGACGTCGTAGTTGATGATCCTGTTTCGAAATGGTAATATAAACGACATACGGGGTTAATTAAGCAAATTTTCAGATGTCGACGTGTCAGCACATGTCACTCCTACGTATATACCAATTTCACCCTACTGCCAAATAATGGCCCGTGATAATTACTACCAGTAATAGATTTATATTGTACTACACGAATACATGGGTATTCATGACATATAGTTGAAAAGCTTTCAAATAAACTAATTTTTGTGTTTCAAAATGTAACAAAGAGATTTTACAAATAATGAACGAAGTATTTTTTAATATCTCGCTCACAAGTCTATTAAAATAAAACTAGTTTATATAACTATCTGTCATAATATACTAAAACTTAGCATAAAAATAAGTATTTTTTACCGAATTAATTCGCTCAAATCGGCATAGTCTTTTATAAACAGTAATGGATCTAAAAGAGACGATCGTGACTCGCACCCCTCAAATAAATGCCTTAAAAAAGCATACAATTATCCAATCAATATTTTTTCTCCATCTATAATATCTCTATCCATAAAATTTATTATCCATCACAACAAATAACCAAACATTCTCCTTAATATTCTTCTTGTAGTGTCCTCCCAGGCAAATACTTCTCAGATTAGAATAGTGTTAAATGCTTGCCGAAAGTTTACAAACACTAGCATCAACGACCTATTTTACTCTATGGTTTTCTAGACCAAACTGTGTAGCATAATCTTATTCCCATATGCATCGAATATTTAAATATATAAAAATTTGTAAGTAACTAGCTGACCCGGCAAACGCTGTTTTGCCTTATAAATTATTTCTAGTTTCTAGATAAATTCTAGTGTAGACAAAAAGTTCCTTACTGATTATAAGTGTGTAAGTATGTGGTATATACGTGAAATGGGCGAGGAGCACTATGAACGATAAGGGAATATAAAAATAACAAACGGCAAACAATATTATTTTCAAGTTATTATAGTTTATTACTTAAAATTACATATCACATATTAATTACGATAGTAACCCTAACAAATAAAATCAATCTCTTAATGCTATAGCGTGAACAATATTTTTTGTTAGCCCATCTTAGCGAGCACAAACAAACTGGATGGTTTACCCACTTGAGAGCATGCTACGTACAATTGCCCATGTGAAAAACATGGTGTACTCAAATCTAAGCCACAAATATCCATCGTTTGGCCTTGGAATTTGTTGATTGTCATTGCAAATGCCAATCTAATCGGAAACTGAATTCGTTTGAATTGAATTGGCACATCTGTAGGTATGATAGGAATCCGTGGTATTAATATATTTTCACCTTTGAACTTGCCATTTAAAATGCTGGCTTCGATAACGTTTTTCATCAATGCGGTGGCATGCCTGGCAAATCCAGTGAGTTCAAAAATTCTGTGGGAAAATTGACAGCTTCGCTGGCATCGCAAACTGTATCAATAGATTTGTATGATACCAAGTTCTCTGGCAACAACTGTTGTATGTTCAAATTTAAATTGTTGACGTCTGCATTTTTTGCTGCCAAAATAGCTCTTTCTGCAAGCCACTCATGATTTATGTACTGTGTGTGAACATCAGGAAATATTTGTTCAATGAGAGTATCTTGCGAATCAGCGATTGTGCAGAAATCGGTCGGTAATTTTACGTATCCAGTTTCATCTGTAGCAACTTTTCCATCACCGATATCTAAGAGTTGTTTTGAGAATGTTTCAGCGGATGGATGTTGAAGCATTTGAATGCGCATATCTACTTTCAGCTGTACTTTTTCAACATTGCGCCACAATATGATTTTAAGCAAGCGTTGGTCTCATAATCGTATGTTGAACGTGGAATGACGGGAAGTGTTTGTCTGAAATCACCTGAAAGCATCAACAGAGTGCCGCCAAATAGTTTGTCGTTGTTTTTAATATCTTTCAATGTCCTGTTGAACGCCTCAATTAAATGTTTGTGTGCCATAGTACATTCATCCCAGATGATAATTTTACACTGTTTTAGCAAGGTAGCCATGGACGATTGGTTTTTAATATTACCCACTGCGTCAGGGTTATTTTGAGTATTTAGTGGCAGCTTAAATACTGAATGAGCTGTTCTGCTTCCATCCAATAAAGTTGCCGCAATGCCCGATGATGCAACGGCCAATGCGATGCCATTATTTGATAGTATTTCAGCAAGAATTAGTGAAATAAGGATTCAGTTCTACCCGGTGCATCCAAAAAGAAGAACCCACCTTGTCCTGCTGAAACTGCGAGCAAAATGCGGTCATAAATGGTTCTTTGTTCGTCATTCATTAGTGGGATATTGCGAGTAACAATCTCTGCCATTTCTACAGTGTTGTACTGCAGTTCACGATTCATTTCAGTGTTTATTAAATCAGATGCAGTTCGATTTGAAGAGTTCATACCGAAATTAGTAAGTGATAAGTTGGTAATGACAATGCAAAGATCCTCAATAGCAATCAATGCTTCATTGTACATAGCGTCGCTGAATGTTATCGTTAGATCGTTGCACCGTGTACGATGTTGATGCAATATATCACCAGTCATTGAATCTTTTTGATTATCCCACAATATCTGTGCTCGAGCTGGGAAACATGTAGTCAACAGTATAGCGAATAGTAGACGAATTTGTATTGCTGTACAGTTCAATGCAGCTTCAGCAAGCATACACTCCTACTGGTTGTCGTTTTCCAGCAAGCCGAGTGCAAGGCATGCGTCTTTATATGTTGGATACTGTTGCCCATTCACTTTACGTATATGGTCTTAGGTCTATACGTCTATACGTCTTACGTCTGCTTACTGTCTATACGTCTTGAAATGATAATGGACCAGTAACATTAACCAACAACAGTCGAAGATAAAAGCACTCAGTGTGTCTTGGATTAACTGTAAATAATCGCGCCAAAGCGTTCGATTTAAATAAATTAAGGCATGCATCAACTAGTGAACCTTGCTTGCGGGGCATTCATTTTTTTGTTTGAGCCCATGTGAAATATTGTGGTACTTGTGAATAGAGTAATGTTCTTGCACCAAATAATCCATACTATTACACAATTCCCGTCGGTATATTGTAAAAATAAATGTTTACTCTCTTAAAAAACATTTTAGCTTTTTAATCGAAGTACAGTTAAAAACACTATAATTGATCAGTTATCGAGCGAGATGAAAAATGATTAAATTACTAAAATAGCCATGAAAAATACGGATTGATAATAAAAAAGTAAAAGTTTAGGGTTGTATGTATTTTTAATGCAACATTATAAAAAAATAAAAATAAAAAATTTCGTCTAAAAATAAAAAAAAAAATTAAGGGTGAACAACCCTTATCACTTAGGGGTATGAAAAATAGATAGCCGATTCTCAGACCTATTGAATCCGCATATAAAATTTGGTAAAGATAGGTAAAGCCGTTTCTGAGGAGTACGGTAACTAACATTGAGACAGGGAAATTATATATATTAGATTAGATAGATTAATTGGTACGCCCCTGGCTGGTACGTAACAATAATCTGACGTTTATTTACCCAGGTGTATTTGCGTCTTAATTAAATAAGTTTCATAATAATTTAAAGGCCCAGCACTTTAAGGTCTATTATCGAATCAAAAGCGTAGTATAAAACAGATCCGATTTGACGGGGAGTGGGGAGTCGAGGTCAAAGGTTTTAAAAACAGGCAAATTTTCGCTTAATTTGCTGAGTTTTGGTTAGAAGGAGGTTATTCCATGTCAAAGGATCTAATAACAGCATTTCTGTGAGCTAAGTGGGCCTACATGGTTTTAAGTGAAAAATAAGCAGCCGAGTTTACAAAAATACATATTTTTATCAAAATCCACAAGGAAAATAATTCCTGCAGCTGGCTGTATACCACGTATCACAAAAAGAGGTTAATCTTTGTATATGGTTATATTTTATAAAAACCCTTAAAAGGGCTACATTAAAAACACGAACGTTTTCGGAACAACAGTTCCATCATCAGGTTAAAATACCTAAAATAATATATAATATAATAATATAATAAAATATTTTTATCATCCAAGATAACATAAAGCTCAGTATGATGTTTCACCTCTTTTAAGATTTTTCCAGCTTCCATTTTGTGTCTCCCATGAATCGGATCTAGATGGTTTGAAGTTTGTGTGGGACAATGTTTTTTATTTAAATCTAAGGAGAGAAAAACCTTTCTTTCTTTTCAAGTAGGAAGAGGATTTTTTAAACGGCGTCGTATTTTAAATAGTTCAGGAATCTTCTTGTAAAGTGTTGCCCAGGTCATCTTTGTAAGTATATTTTTGATTTTTTTTTTCGTAGGTAGTTTCTCGTAGTTCCCCAAAAAAAGAAACCCTTATCCACAATCTAGCTCTCCAACTACAACACAAGTACCTATTTGTGAACGTTTCAATTTATTTGCTTACCCTATCTTCAAATCCAGTGATTGTACAGTCCCATTTTTTTACCCCCTATAAACAAATTATAAATTGTTACAACTGTGGCAAGAAAGAAAATTTAGCAAGAAAGAGAACTGGATGTTGACAGTAATTGAGCGAAAATGTAGTAAAAATATTTAACAAAAATAGAAGAAAATGTAACAACAAGCAGGAGTGTGCTCATAACAAAAATAGTATTAGACTTAGCCTATTAGCATGACCAATTTACACTCAAGGAAGGATTTGGCCAATTTGCATGCCATTCAAAGACCGTAAAAAGAGAATATATGTGGAAAGATGATATAAAACAGATCAATTGATATAAATGATCGTAATGAAACGCTAGAAAAGGTTCAACGTATATACTGCTGTTAGAGTTATTTTAAGCACTCTCTGAAAATAAAAAAAGCTTCAATTCCCAACCAGTTATTAATTTATTTACAAAGATAACTTAATATTGTTCTGAAGCTATTTTATTTTGGCATCTTAAAGCGATTTCGACTTTAATGAAAATAAGCCACAGTTGATGTTGACGTTTCAATTTCGGAAATTGTTCTCAAAATGTTTATATTTTAAGAACAGTTATGCTACTTTTGAGATGTGTATGCTACTGCAAAATGGTCAATATTTTAGTTGAATGAATTCATGATATTATAAAAACGTTCTACCTTTCTTTTGAAATATACTGAAAACTGACATGACAAAAGTCACGAGTAGTAAACTGACCAATAAACTGTGGCTTGGAGCACATCATAAACATGATAAATATTTTCTACGACATTGAAAGGCTGTTTTAGCAGTTCAAGCACACTGCGATTTGAAATGGGCGTATCACTTACTTTTCTAATCTGCTTACGCCAGACCATCTTTACTCAGTGTCGCCGGCCGATGGGTAGTTTAATGACAACAAATACATTACTCTCCATTCAAATTAGTTTTAACACGAACTAACTGACCGTACGTTCATGAGATTTGACGCCACGAAGGCGATAACGATGAAACTAAGCGCCAATGATGAGTAACACGTTTCACTATTAGATTTTAGTATTTTTAGCAATTTTCTTTAAAGTTGGAACACGCTTTTCTCGATTAGTACTGGACACAGAAAGGTGAAACAAAAATCAACGATTACAGAAAAAAAAACTCTTTCAAGTGATGGGCGTAAAAAGTTTGGTTATAATAGAACGTTAAACAGTATAATCCAATTTTTCAACAGAAGTTTCAAAAAAATAAAAAAAGTAAAACCATCATTTTAAAGGCAACATAATTTCGAATAACATGTCCAAATTTCGAGACATTTTGTCGGCAAAAAACAGAGAAAACACTGTCCCTAGGTTTTGGTGCACCGATAAAACAGCCTTAAATACGTAAAATAGAATTTAACAAGTTAAAAGTTAAAATTGGAATTTAGAGTTTGACAGAATATCTATTAACTGGAAAGTTGAGCGTCAAAACTTTTTCGAATAAAAATAGTAAAACAAAAGAGAAGGTTAAGATAGTTTATAACGTTACTTATACAATAGACCCGCATCCATATATATTTAATCAATTTAAATAAAGTATTTGATAGAGTTACCTAAAGATGTAATACATATCTGGCATACTAAAAATATACCGCTGGATATGCAATGTCTGATTCCACGCTCACAGACAGTGTCGTTATATATTATTAAATAATGGAATATTTATTGTAAAAGCATTGGCAATTTATTTTGAATTTTTTAAATAAAAAATAACCCAGATCTCCTACGCCTGTATCTATTGAACAACTGTAACACTTTTGTGATTACAAAAAATGTAACTGGAATTTTATATTTCAATTAATATCCAAAATGCACTGGCAGCGTAGATATTTATAGGTCAACTAAATTGAACAAACAAAACATTTCGCTTTTTTTACATTGATATCGAAAAATACCCAAAAATATTACTGAAACAGGTTAATAACGATCAAAGGATTTTGTTCGTTTATGTTTCATTGTAGAACATAAAACAAACCATCTGTGTAATGCGTGCTACCGTTATGAAGTCATTTATTTTGTTTTACCGGTAATTTGGATCATTTTTAGTAAGTTTAAATGGATACATCCATACATGCCTATATCTAAAAGCAAATACTCGTTTTTCTCAATTCTTTAAACTTTTTAGGAAGCATCATGTTGCAACTCTGTCACTTCTAATTTATGATTTTTATTGTGCTAACATATTTTCTTCAATTATTATCTCTCTTTTTTCTTGTATCCCAATTTCGTTCATTTCTCCTTACTTGGGCCAGGAGGTAGACAAGAATCCATTTCTGAAGCCCTGTACTTTTCATTTTTATGTTCAACCCCTGATCCCGGCCGCATTTAAACATTCCTTATATGTATTTAGCACCTAGGACTTTTCTATTGGTCCTTTGCGGCACACGGCCATGTTTCAAGCAATAGGCGGCGAGGCGCCAAATACGTATATGCAATGTTACTTTGGTGCGAAACTTAAATATTCGTAGACCAAAAAGGTCTTTTATTAAAATCAGTTAAAAGGAGACTGATTTTAAAATATTTGCAATGTATAATTAAAGAAAACTAAAAGAATGCAATAGGAAAATAAAACAAAATATATTTAAATAAATTATTAAAAATTTTAAATGTTTAACAGGTTGACAGCGTTACCGGTCCCCTGGGACCGGTGTTCGTTATTATTAAAGTGCGGCGTGTGAAAACTGCAAACTTTTAAAAATTGCGAAAGGCATATCTTCGTTAATATTCGTTTGTTTCAAATACTTGACTTAAGATTTTGAACATTTCTAAAAGAAAGAAATATACAAGTCTTTGGGGGCCGGTGACACACAGAGATTACAATTTGTTACTCGGGTGCGAGACCGGTCCTGCGGGACCGGTGCATATTTATATATCTGCATGCTTGCGCACTCAATCGACATTTGGTATCGTTTGTATTTCAATAGCAGGTGTGGTTTTACTAGTCTAAAAATGTCATCTCGCGTTAAAAAGATTTTGTTTTTAGCTCAAACAGCTAATACAAACAAAACAAAAACTGTAGAGTGTGAGTACTTCAGTAGAAAATAAAAATATGACGAAAATAACCCAAGTATTGTAAATTCGCGCCAAAGTCCAACTGATTTAAGGGACCATGTGCTTGCAGAGTTGCTAAATAGTGACAGTGAAAATGAACGGGACGAATCGTCCCGGACGATCCTTTTGATTCGGACGATTCTGTAATCGACAAAACTATGTTCTTTCTTCAGACGAATCGTACAGTGATGTAAGTGAGAGTGATTTATTCGACGATGATAATGAGACAAAAATTGATAACGAAAAAATGTCAGAATCTGAAAATGATGATGAAAACAAGTGGCATGATATAGGTGAGAGTGACAATGAAACTGGTGAGTTAAATCAATATCAAGATATGCCTATATTAAATTTTAACGTTAACGAAATAAAAAATCCTATAGACGCTTACAAGTTATTTGTAACCGATGATCTTTTACAGAATATTGTCACTGAAACAAATAGATTTGCTCGGGAAATGTTGTTAAATATACATCGATCAAAATCACGTATACGTTACTGGGTTGACTGCGATATAGCCGAACTGAAACGTTTTTTTTTTCAATATGTAAATTCAGTGTAATAAAGATGATCGGCTCTATAAGTTAGGGTAAGTTTTAAAAGTACTGAATAAAAATTTTCAAGCTGCATTAACTCCAGGAAGGATTTTGGTAGTCGATGAAAGTATAGTACCTTATGAAGGAAGACTGCAAATAAAGCAATACCTGCCAAATAAAACACACCCGTATGGAATTAAATTATACCAGTTATGTACAGTGGATGGTTATACTAACAACATAATCGTTTATCGTGGTAAAAATACCACTAGCAATACAAATACTGCTCAGAGTGAGCAGATAGTGTATGTAGTTTACATGTTTTTTGTTTTCAAATATCATTTACACTAATAAAGTATTAAGAAGTTTTGACCTTTTAATGTAAATCTGTAAAAAATAGTAAGCTGTCTTGATACTTTAAAATATTCTTAACAGGAAACCTGATCAAAAAACGAATGGCAATGGTAAGTTTTAAAATGTTTTTACTGTTAATAACTGATCTTAAAACTCGTATAATTTATATTATAAAACTGTAAAAATGTAAAAACTAATTACGTCACTACCGGTCCCCGACGGTCGGTAACGCACCGTGTTCGCGTCAAGCCACCGGCCCCGGGGGATCGGTAACGCACTGTTCTTTGGTTGACATATTTTGGGAACGCAGTCAATCTGTTAAAATGTAATATTTATGCGAAATTCAATGTCCTTTGCCATGTTTAGTTGCATTTGTTTGATTTGCTGCGATGTTTAATGAAAGCTTGTAACGCCTTCTTAACCTTTTTAGAAGGTGCATCTTTAGATGGTCATCCAAAAGCTATTTTTTTGACCCTCTAGTAAATCCCAACTTTCTTCAGCTGATTGAAGTTGGTTGTATTCTTATATTGGCCTTGTGTCCAAATCGCCTTGCCGAGAAACTTTCTGCCGTGTTAAAACTTTCCCAAACCGTTCTTGTATTAATATGGGATAATCTTTCGTGCAATAACTTTAGCGTTGATGAACCAGTTTCAAATGTAAAATTTTTATCTTGTAGCGTATTAATAAAAACTGCAAAAGAAAATTCTGGTTATTCAGCTATTTCATTTTTGTTTAAAATAATATACAGATAACGACATTGTTTTGTTGACCATAGGAATTAAGAAGAAGAATTATCATTATATTTTATTAAAATTCCTTCTGCCTCATAATTTTAATTTGTTGTTTGGTTTTCTAAAAAAAACAAAAAGGTCAGTAATTTTAATGGCTTTTACCGAGACTATCCTTACCTCCAAAACTCCAGTTCCATCACGAGGTCAGAAATTTTCAGTTCTCCATATATTATGCCAATGATGCACTGTATGTTAAATTAAATCAAATTAAAAACGTAAATTTTTAATTAGGTACAGTCATTGTCGTTAAATTAAAAAATAAAACCAATTCTCTATATGGAATACGCCCATAAATTTAAATTAAAACTTAGAAATAACAGAAATGTACAAAATAAACAGTAGTATGTAATTTAAAAAATTGTATTGGATTATATTATATGCAAAATATTATTCTAGATAACTAGTTTTGTATAGTGGAAGAACGGGACGATATTTGCATATCAAGAAATATGGTCACAATGTTTATACATAACCTGTAAGATTAAATTTTTATGTAGGTATAACTTTTAAGTACCAATAAGTTTTATGAATATCGAGACATATAAACGTTCAGATTTCCGGAAATTGTTATCGTCTCAACATTGTTCCTTATTGCAGTTAACGATATTATAGAGACAATAAACACGGTATTTTCTACAACAGGTAAATAATCTATATGTGTATTAAATAATAAATGTTACATACGAGATTATATCAACAATACTGTTTTGGCTGTGTAAACTGCTTGTTAAGATTAATTTTTGACTGTATTTGGACCAATTTGGACATTGTGTCTATTTTTCAAAACGACTTTTAAGGGACGTCTCTTAAGTAACGAGCTTTAACCCTCCAGCGAATGGGTGAAATAAAATTAACAAAACATGTGGGTAGGGCCAAAAAATATAGAAAAAAATAAAAATTAAATACATTTTTATAAACTATTTATCATTTACCAGAAAGACCCATAGACAAATCGGGCATAACAACCAGAGGTACGACCATCAATAGAAGTGTACAGATCTTGATCTACGCAGGTGACATTGACATGGTAACATGGACAAGAAGAGACCTGATACAGGCTTTTGAAACATTAGAAAAAGCCTCAAAGACAATGGAACTACAGGTCAATGTATCCAAAACAAAATACATAAAGGTCACGAACAGCACACAAATAGCGGCACCACAAGATCTGGTGACAGAAGCACACATATTCGAAGGGGTCTCGGAGTTTATATATCTTGGAACACAACTAAATAACAGCAACCTAGTAAGCGTAGAAATTAAGGGACGGATATATCTGGCGAACAGAGCTTAATTTAGACTAAAGCAACTCTTAACATCACACATAATTAGCAGAAAAACCAAGATACTAATATATGAAACTCTTTGTAAACCTGTCCTGACATACGCGTCAGAGATATGGACTATGGTAAAACGCGACGAAGAAATAATAGGCCGCTTTGAAAGAAGAATACTTAGGCACATAGGAGGAGTACAAGAAAGCGGGATATTGCGCAGGCGCTAAAATTTTGAGTTGTATCTATGATATGAAAAATGTGACATCGTCCGGTCTATTAAAATAATAGACTAAGGTGGCTAGGACACCTTAAAATAATGGACACTGGAGACTCCCAAAGATAGATATTATATCAAGAGCCCGTAGCAACCAGGAAGAGAGGCAGGCCAATATCTAGATTTAAAACTCCAGTCGAAGATGACTTGAGGAATCTAGGGGTCAGAAATTGGAAAGCCAGGGTGAAAGATATTTAGGCCACATTACCAGAGGTGCGAAATATGAGATATTAAGGCTCATAATGCAAGGTAAAATCAAGGGTAAAAGATCCATAGGAAGACGAAGAATTTCCTGGCTGAGAAACCTAAGAGAGTTATAAAGTTGCAGCTCAGTAGATCTTTTTAGAGCAGCCGCCAATAAGGTACGGATAGCTGTGATGATAGCCAACCTCCGATAGGAGAAGGAACTACAAGAAGAAGAAGAAGGTGAAAGATAGGGGGAATGACTAATTCTTGAACAGGCCAAGACCCACACAGGGTTGTAGAGCCAAAGATGATGAAGACTTCAGAATATTGGGTAATGACAGATTCTATAGCAGCATCAACATGTTCTCCTAAATTTGTATACTCTTTTTCTTTACTAGTGGACGCCGATACATCATGTCCCAATGGTTTGCAATTTTCGGCTACACGTTTTCTTTTTTTATTTGTTTCGGAGTACTCGAATCATCATTACTTAGAATCTGTTGGTTTGTACTTGTCCAAAAGTTACGTGTCGCCAAACTCTGATTCTTCATCTGGGAGAATTTCTTGCCAATATTTTTTTTTGCTCTTTCCCGTACGACTGCATTGAGCCGCTCTAATCTAAGTACTGATAAAAAAACGCAAGCCACGGCGACGGTGCCTTTGCTTGTTAGATTTGCCGATACGTTATCAACAGGAATAGATGAGTCAAGGCGTGACGCCACGTTGGGCTCTCTTAGGCATTGTGTGATAAAAATCTTACTGGTGACCGCAAAACTCCAATGTGAACTCACATTTTAAAAAATGAAATTTTAACAGAAATTCACATTCTCAGAGAGTTAGATTTTGATTTGAAAGTTAAAGAAAGTAATAGAAGTGCTTAAAAAAAGTGATCGGCCAATGAAAACATTAAAATTTTCATTATGGTGGCACATAACCTGCTAAGTCGATTTATTTAATTAATATTACTAAACTCAGATTTAGGAATCCGGCCTTCTTCTTTTATTTCAGTAATTTTTGTAATATTTGTTTTTACTTTTCACACTAAGCGTTTATTTTTATTTTTTATTATAATCACTGACTAATTACTTTGGTTGATAAATAATAAGGGCCGAGATAATGATGATATTTGGTTAAGCATGGTATATCCATATAGCCCAGTCTGGTTAAAAAAAAAGGTGGAAAAATGTTTCGCAGCCATCTGAAGCTTTTATGACATAGGTGGGGGATACTAGATGATGAATAGATGAAAGGATACTCCTAGTTTTACCTTGCGTTTTTTTAAGCAATAATTTATGGTCACAATTTGATTTTTTGTCTATAAATTTTTTCCCTTATATTTTAAATAAACAATATTTATGTCATTTTTTTATGTCAAGAATATCTATATTTTCCCGTTTTTTTTTAATTAAAATTGATAAATAATTTTCAGAGATATTTACAAAAAAGCAGTTTTTTGCACTAATTTATAAATTTTATTAATTTTTTTATTAACAAAATAAAATGATATTAATACATTTAAACATTAAGGAATTACCATCTTTTAGATTTGTGCAAAATTTCCCCCCGATGAGTCAAATATTTTATAAATTATTTAATTTGTTTATCCCTGAGGCTAATTATTTAAACTATTGAGCTTGCCCTATGCATGATGCTAGACACATTCAGCAAATTTCGTAGGATTCTTTAAGACTTAGACTATCTCAGAAGTTAAATGCATATTGCGATTTCATCGAAATTATTTACAAAATAAACGTTTGAAAAAGGGGTATGTTTTTTACTTATAAACAATTGTAATAACTTCTATATTTTTCAAGCTACAGACTTGTACGTACAACCATTGGATAGCTGGTAAAAAAGCTCACATTAAAAAATAAAAAAAGTTCTATGACCAATAGGAACGAAGTTAGTGACTATTTTTAAAAAAATCATATCTCCATTGTTTATAAACATTAATAAGTAAAATTTGCACAAATTTTGAATGAAAATCTATACTTTATATTGAAACTTATAGCTATAAAATTTATCTAATTTTTCGAAACGACGGTACTTTCGAAAGATCGATATAGGAAAGTGGAGAGGATATCTGTTTAAGCTCCGTTTTTTTTTCGGCATCGGAACTTCAAATTGCAACACGTAGAAAAAATTTACATTATCTCGGCTTCCTTTGCAGCTGCAAGCCTCTTTTTTTATTCTGGAGTAGCTCGTCGAAATATGAATAACTACATAGTTTTCACTGGCTGGAAAATATGGGAAAACTCGGAAAAATTGAGTCCATTTGAAATTCACCCTAAATACTTACTTTTTTTTAATTTGCTCGATAGTTTGTCGCAGTATTAATAATGATGACATAATTTTCACCCCCCCATAAATCTCGGAAAATCCCGGAAAATTAACATCTGTTTTTTCATTTTATATCAATGATGTAATAATACTTATATATTTTATAAATTAAATTTCAGGTAATTTTTTACACATTATATTATTATATTCCTTATATTAATTATACCTGTTTGTATTTTTATAATTAACAATATTGATTTCTATTCTATTTTTCTTACAAATATGATATACAATATTAATCTAATCTGCCTTACTGCTTTGATAAAATAAGTCAATTTTTTCATCACTTGCCTTATTAAATTTTGCAATGTTTATTGAACTTTACTTTTTTTATTTTCTTTACATACATTGGTTTAAAAGTTAAAATTTGGTTCATTTATTCGACTTCACTGTCAGGTCTAAACCTTTTTGTTGCAGGTTGTTTGTCTTCACTTATTAAGTCAGTCTTTCCATACATTAACATATTAATGGGCGATCTAAATGCCAAGGTGGGTCAAGGTCAGGCAAGAGAACAAGTAGGAAAATATGGGCTTGGAAACAGAAATGATAGAGGAGATCGATTGATTTAATTTTGCCAAAGTGAAGACTTCGTAATAACAAATACCTTTTTCAAATTACCTCCTCGACGGTTATATACATAGACATCTCCACAACATACCAAATAAAAAATAGTGAGAAATCAAATAGACTACATTATGATAGCAAAGAGGTATCATAATGCTGTTAAATGTACAAAGACGTACCCAGGAGCTGATATAGGCTCAGATCATAACTCGGTAGTTACTGTAATAGAGACGAGACCAAAAAAGATTAGAAGACCACACAGAAAGGCACTAGATTTAAATGAACTTGGAAACAAAAATATACGACAAGAAACAGGAGAAGAAATAAATGAAAATCTCCATTCAATACAGCAACAAATTAACGATACAAACAACGTTAAGCAAAAATTAAAGTACATAAATACAGCTATATAAACAGCAGAAAAGAAACATCTTACAAAAACAACAACAAAGAATAAGGGGTGGATGACACAAGATATACTAGACTTGATGGAACAAAGAAGAAAGACGAAGAATTACCCAGACAAATACAAAGAAATAAATAAACCCTTAAAAAATAAAATAAAAGAAGCCAAAGAGGAGTGGAATAAAGAACAATGTGAAGAAATGGAAACCTATGAGAAAAAGTACGATGCGTTCAATATGCACAAAAAAGTTAAAGAGATAACAGGAAGCATAAAGAAATGCCAAATAGATAAACTTAAAGACAAAGATGGAAATCTTATTGTAGATCTAGAGAATAAAATAAAAAGATGGACAGAATACCCGAATGAATTATTTGAAGACGATAGAAACAACTTAACTCAGATAATCAATGCAACTGGGCCAGACATATTGAAAGAAGAAGTAGAATACGCAATAAGAAACGCTAAAAATGAAAAAGCAAATGGACCTGATGAAATTCTTACAGAACTGTTGAAGCTTTTGAATGATAAATCCGTAACCATAATATTAAATTTTGCAGCGAGGAGCTAAAACAGTTTCCCCTCCACTTTCCTATGTCGATCTTTCGAAAGTAACTTCGTTTCGAAAGGTTTTAAGTTTCGAAAAATTGGATGAATTTTATAGTTATAAAATTCAATATAAAGTTTAGATTTTCATTCAAAATTTGTGCAAATTTTACTTCTTAATGTTTATAAACAATGGAGATATAATTAACAAAAAAATTGTCGCTAATTTCGTTCCTATTATTCATAGAAGGTTTATTTTTTTTATTAAATGTGAGTTTTTTTACCAACTATCTAATGGTTGTACGTACAAGTCTGTAGCTTAAAAAATATAGAAGTTATTACAATTGTTTATAAGTAAAAACATACCCCTTTTTCAAACGTTTATTTTGTAAATAATTTCGATGAAAACTCAATACTCATTTAACTTTTGAGATAGTATAATTCTTAAAAAATCCTATGAAATTTGTAAAATATGTCTTGCATCATTCATAGACCAAGTTCAATGGTTTAAATAATTAGTCCCAGGGATAAACAAATTGAATAACTTTTAAACTATTTTACCGATCGGGGGGAAATTTCGCACAAATTTAAAGGATGGTAATTCCTCAATGTTGAAATGTATCAATAACATTTTGTTTTGTTAATAAAAAACTTAATTAAATTTATAAATTAGTGCAAAAAAACTGCTTTTCTGCAAATATCTCCGTAAATTATTTATCAATTTTAATTGAAAAAACGGGAAAATAAAGATATTCTTGATATAAAAAAATGGTATAAATATTGTTTATTTAAATTATAAGGGAAAAACTTATAGATAAAAAATCAAATTCTGACCATAAATTATTGTTTAAAAAAAAAACGCAAGGTAAAAATAGGAGTATCTTTTTATCTATTCGTCATCTAGTAACCCCCACCTATGTCTTAAAAGCTTCAGATATCTGCGAAACATTTTGCCGTAAAATCGATGATTTTTGTATAACCAGACTGGGCTAATATGTTTTGAAAGTCAAACGAATAGATGCTAAAACTATTATAAGGAATTTGTTTTATAATTCTCTGAAAGGAATTTATTCCATAATTTGCCAAATAATTTTATGCACAATTTGTTGACTTTAATCATGTATCATTACAAAACAAATGAAAATATGTACCTGTAGGAATACAATTATTAATCAAGTTGATCGTTTTTGCCAAACAGTCAACTTAAGAAACACCTTACTAAATCAACCCCTGTCAGTTATATCACAGCACAGCGTTATATATCGCCGGATTCCTACTTGCATAGGTATATATATCTTCTCATAATTGTGGCACTTCCCATTCAACTGAGCTCCTCTGAACTGCTTGTAACTTATCTATCCTGATAAAAAAAGAAACGGATTAACAAGCAAGTCGTAAGTTGTTTACTGAAGTTAGATTCGGAAGTTGGAGTTTAGAAATTTCATCAAGCAAATGAGCTGAGACACGTATATACCCGAAAGTTGTTTTAATTACCTTCGCGTAGTTTCAAATTTTAAGTGGGTAAGGAGAGTTGGGAAGTGTTTCGAATGACAGATCGGTGGTTGCACTTTGGGATGTTCAAACTAGTTCGATGTCATCTTTAATAATGGATATTACAAATAGATTTTCGATTCATGATATATAAAGTTATGGGTTTGAATTTGGGACTTAATCAGTAATCTGTGCGTTTTATTTTTTGGAAAAAAAAATTGTATTGGAATAACCTGCTGGTTGCGGTAACAAAATTTTATTGTTTTATAAGTATATGATACGAATTATGTGATTACCATACTATATGGTTTTTGATATGACTATATATGCGCTATATCACGGTCAACGTTTTAAGAAATATCTCATCATCATCACGTAGCGCTACAACCCTGGGTGGATCTTGGCTGACTGTACAACTTTTCTCCAATTTGTTCGGTCTTTTATCAACTAGGGTCAAATGGAATGTTCATTTGCCGGAGATCTGCTTGGATGTTATTTCTCCATTGCATTCTGGGACGTCCGAGTGGTTTTTTTTCCTGTGGTAATCTCCTCCCATATCAGTTTTACAAGTTCTCGTTATGCAGTCTGTGCACGTGGCCTGTCCATCTTAGTCGCTGTGATTTAATTTCTTGGACAATATCGGCGTCATTGTAGAGTGCTTTTAATTCGATATTGGTTCTGATCTTATACTGGTTTGTGGTAATGGTGAGGTCCAAAAAAAAAATATTTTTTGTTCAAAGCGTCTGAGCTTTTCTTCGTTTGCTTTAGTCATGGTCCACGTTTCGCATCCGTAAGTTATTACAGGTCTGACGATTGATAGATTTTGATCTTTGAACTTCTTGTAAGATTTTTTGATTTTATTAGCTTATCCAGAGCGAATAGACAGCGGTTTGCAGATTGTATTCTGTCTTTTATTTCTTTAGTAACATCGTTGTCAGCTGTGATTACGGCCCCTAGATACTTAAAACGTTGAACTCTTTAGAAATTGAAGGTGTTGACCGTCACATTTTGTCCTATTCTGTCTCTTCGTGTAGTTCTATTTACACATATATTTCGTCTTCTCTTTATTAATCTTGAGCCCTACTTCACTTGTTGTTCCTTCCACCTTGTTAAAGATGTCTTTCGTGGATAGGATGGAGTCTCCAACGAGATCAGTGTCATCTGCATATGCGAGTAATAGCTTGGGACCTTGAACCGATAACAATTCTGTTTTTATTTTGGCCGACCTCATGGCTTTCTCTAATACAAGGTTAAAAAGTAGTGGAGATAACGCATCACCCTGTTTGAGTCAACTGTTGATTTCAAAGCTGCCAGGCAGTTTATTATTTACACGTACTTTAGATATTCCACCCTCCATACAGATTTTGGTCATCCGAATGAGTTTCTTTGGTATTGAAAACTCCGCTTTTTTTTTATAGCCCTTTTTCTATCCGAATTGTCGAATAAAGGCCTCTCCATTTCTCGCCATTCATCCCTGTTGTGTGCTAAGCGTTTCCACATTGGTCCTGCGACTCTTTTGATATCGTCGCTCCAGCGCATTTGAGGTCTTCCTCTTGGTCTCTTCGCATCGTACGGTCGCCAGTTTCCGGCTTCTTTGTTCCATCTACCATCTTCGAGACGTTCGTTGTGTCCAGTCCATTTCCATTTTAATTTAGCTGCTTGTTTCGCGGCGTCCTTTATTTTTGTTTTGTTCCGGATTGCTTCGTTCGTTTGCCGATCTATTAGTGAGATACCAAGCATCTGTCGTTCCATGGCTCGCTGAGTTTTTCGAATCTTGTCCATGTTCTTTTTTGTGAATGTCCAGGTTTGAGCTCCGTAAGTGAGAACGGGAAGGATACAAGAATCGAACACTTTGGTTCGAAGGTTTTGGGGTATCTTTTTTTCTTTCAGTATGCATGAGAGTTTTCCAAATGCGGCCCATCCCATTTGCCTATGGAATGCCATAGCGGAAAACTCCGCTATGGCATTCCATACTTGGCTTCTTTCTACGCTATCACATGCCTGTCGACAGTCTATGAAAATATTGTGTATGGGTCTGTTATACTCCCATCCCTTTTCTAGAAGTTGTCTCAGCGTAAATAGTTGATCTATTGTTGATCTGTTTGCCCTAAAACCGGCTTGATATTCGCCTAGGACATATTCAGCATAAGCGATTAGTCTACTAAGAATTATGTTTAAGAGGGCTTTAAATGCCGTGTTTAGGAGTGAAATTCCTCTATAATTCGCGCATTTTGTTTTGTCCCTTTTTTGTGGACGGGCACTATTATGTTTTCCTTTCATCATGCTGGTATCCTTTCTTCTAACCATACGTGCGTTATTAGCTGGTGGATTTGGCGATGTAGTGCGTCTCCCCCATATTTCAGAAGTTCTGCTGGTATCTCGTCCATACCCGGCGCTTTGTGATTTCTCAGCTTATTTAAGGCCTTTTGGGTTTGTTCAAAGGAGGGATTTTTGACAAGCATATCCGCTGTAATATAGATCTCTTCTTTGTGCTGTTCTTCCTGTATGATGTTTAGAAGGTCCCTAAAATACTCCTTCCACTCTTCTGTTACTTCTTAACTATCGATTATCATACGGCCTTGATTGTCTCTCAGTGTACGGATGGAATTAGTTCTATGTCCTCTTTTTTTTAGAGAAAATTGCTTTATAGAATTCTCTGGAGCCTGTTTTGGGTCGGTCTCTCTCCATAGCTTCATATTTTTGTTGTTCATAGTTTCTTTTCTTTGTGCGTATTATTTTTTTTGTTTTTTTTTCGGCAGTCGTTTACTTGGGTCTGTTTGCAGTTGTATCTAAGTCTTCCTTACTGTTTATCTTTTTTCCAGCTGTTTCCGACATTCCTCGTCATACCATGTTTTTGCCCTCTTCTGCCTTCTTCTTCCAAAGATCTTGTCCGCTGTCTTGGTTATTATTTCGGCAGTCGTTTCTCATAGCTGTTCTATATCATTGTATTCTCTTTCAGAGTTCAAGATTTGTTCAAGTTGTTCTCCATAGTTTTGTTGTTTCTCGGTATTGTGCATTTCTTCCATGTTTCATTGTGGGTTTATTGTTGTTTTATTGTATTTGTGGCTAGATGTGGTTAAGAAATATCTGTCATTTACTAAACCTAATTGTAATGAATAGAAACAAATGTAAAGAAAATGTAGGGTTATGTTACATTCTAATTTATTCATAAACACATAATACAAATAGACTGAGCGATGCAATACAGCCCCGTTTCCTCAGTGGGACAGATTAAACTGAGTCAGAGCAGTCCTTGCTTTTCTAATACTCCCGACTCTATTGATAAAGTGACCTTCTCACTGGTCATTTAGACCGCGTTGTCGATAAAATTGGTCCATTAGAAGAGACTATAAATATGAGAAAAATTCTACTTTTACTTGTTGAATTCTTGGATTTGAACCTTCAACTTTTAATAAGCAATTTGTAAATTTTTTAAAGTTTAAAATATTAACATATTAAATAATGAATACGTAATAAAGTTAGAGTGTTAACCAAATTTTGTTTTCAAACGAGTAGTCCCTTTTATAATTCTTTTGTTTTAATCTCTGTATTTAGACGCGACACATTCCAGCAATCATAAATTTTGCCTTCATTCAAAGCTCGTTTGCCGAGAACCATCAACCCGTCGCAGGATTCTAAGTAAATCCTGCTTTGAAGTAAACAACGAAAGGATATCGGCGTTTTATCCGGTTAACGGGATTTAATCTTAATAAATCATCGACTAATCTCGGCGTGCGCCTTCAATTATTCATCTATTCGGTTTACGATTATCGGAGTGAGGAGGAAATACATAAAAGTGTTTAATCACTTCATCATAATATTTTTCCTTGGCAACTTAATTGCTAGAAGAAGCTATTTTGATTTTAATTAAGCCGGAATCTCCAGTTAATTTAGTTACTCCAATAAAGTTTCGGAATAAATGATTTTGACCTACGAGAAGTTCACTTAATACAACTAATTTCATAACTCTATCTATACAAAAAGGGTGTCCGTCCATTTGTGAAATTATGAATATAATTTTAGTTAATAAGGACTGTATTACATAGTGCTGGTTCAAATAAATTAGGATATGTGGTAAAAGGTTATACAGATTTTAAGCAAATTAAGTTTATACAAAGTCTTACCAATTCTGCTGCTGCACACGCACTCGCGATATTTACAGGATTTCACTCGCGGTTATTCTTTATACGGGGAGGATCTCCGGGTTACCTATTTCTGAACACGTGTCTCGCGGTACTAACACTGAGATCACGAGATAGAGCACATTTGCGTCTGTACACGATTTAAAACAGTATTTGCGGTATTTTTCGCGTAACTATAAGCGAGAGAGAGAGGATGCCTTCGGCAGTGAACAGTAGAGAGAACAGATCTGTTATAAACGACAGTCAACAGGGAAGAGAGAGCGTCCGTTCTCAGCGATAGACCACAGGCAACAGAGACTGTTCTCAACGATAGGGAACAAGCAAGAGCGGGCGACTGTCCCTAACGATGTTTCTCTCTCCCTCCATCGTTAATTTGCAGAACGTCATGAGTTTGCCTCATTCGATTGTTCGACGAAACGTAAAACAATCTGAAAAGGACAAAATTTTATGTAATGACAACAAAAATTAAGAATCTAGTAATGTCCCTAACTAATTAAACCTACTGTATAAAATTCTTTCCTCTAAAGCATTAAAAATCTCGTCGACGGTCTTGTGCTGCCTGTTACCTCTTGGGTCGTCATGTTACCTCTTGGGTCGTCATCTTCGTCATCTGATATGCTCAGGTTGTCTTGATAAAGAGCCATATCAATGATGTTCTGGTCGATGAATTCACGTTCTGAGTCATCAGCTGCTAACCAGTCACGTATCTCTTCTTAGTTAATTTCGTCATGTCCCGGCAAATTTTTAATGGAAGGTTTAATTTCTTCTGTCGTTTTCTTACCATTTTTTTCTTCAGGATCGTCAATCAAAACCTTATCAAAAAGTTTGTTCCAGCATTTTTCCAAAGTTGAAGATTTGATCTTGGCCCACGACTCAGCTCACCAATAAAAATGTTTTATTGTTAAAGATTTGAGAATTTCGGGAACACTTTTGGATTAATTCGTCTCCTGTAATAACATATGTCTTAAGAATGCTTCTCTATAATGTCTCTTGAATGTCTCTATGACTCCCTGGTCTAACGGCTGGATGAAGCTTGTGATATTCGGTGGCAAAAATCTGACAGTTGTCACCATTGGGAAGGTTTTTTGATTTTAAAAAGGATTTTACACTTGAGACGAATTCATTTTCAAACCATTCTAAAAATAAAGTGTTCGACATCCATGAACTTTTTTGGCTTCTATCCCTTAAAAACCCTTTTCGGAAATATCTTTTAGAGCTCTTGGTTTTTGTGATTTCCCAACACACATAGACATCAATTGGTGAGTGAAATTAACGGAATTGTTTACGTTTTGCGACAAACATTTACTTTTTATTGACGAAATTATTGAAACTGTCAGCCGTTTCGGTTAAACGATTTTCGGTTAAAAAGGTTTCGGTTAAGGGAGGTTTTACTGTATTATAAATAAAATTAAATATACTCTAATACCAGTAGACATAATTGTATTATCCAAAAACGATCAGTAATTAATTATATTTACCAAAAATTTAATTTCCGTTCATCGACATCACGTATTTCGTGATTATATTTCATCAAAATTAAAATGGCACGTTGTGTAGCTGAGGTTATTTCCAATATACAGCAGCTGGATCTAAAAGTTTTAAAAAATCTAATACAGATTATGAAAATTTTTGGTATCGTCCCCGTGCAATCGAAAAATAAAGTTCTACAAAACATGTACATTTTCCTTTTATTCAGCTGTATATTATTTGCCAGTTATGCATCGCTTTCAACAATTACCTCATTAAATGATATACTAAAAAGTATATTAATAATAATTGCAACCCTTTATATAACTTCATGTGTTGTGTTGCCAAATTGGGTATTTAAAAAAAGGTTTGATAGGTTTTTGTACTATCTGCAACATCTGGAAGATACACTAGTAGAAATGAAGTTCGGAAACGACCAATCGCAAAAGATAATTTACAAAAAATTGTTAATACTAGCACTACAAGCTTTAAGCGCCGTTTTTATTTTAATTGTAGTACTCCCTGATATATTTCAACCATATTTAAAAAAACTGAATCTGATCAGAATAGTTACTGTTATTTACTCATATCTATTCGTTATCTTCTTCGCATATTTTATTAGATTTGTGAAAACACGTTACCAGTTCTTACTCTGGTTCATCAAGGAAAAATTAGTGGATGGTTCACAAAGCAAAATAGAAAATAAAATTTTAAAAATTGCAATAATATTTAACATATTCAGAAAACTGTTAATGGAGTTCAATGCTGTTTTTGGATGGCAAATATTTTTGTTTTTGTGGAGGTCGTCAATATTTATGGTTACTAATATAATGTTCTTTGTTAACTCGCAAATGAAAGATCGAGCATTTGGTTTAGTGGTTCCTGTTGTATTTGTGGTAAGTATGTATATAGAGGAGAGAAAGACAAGTTGGGAGAAATTTCGTATTTTAATTTTTACAATTTTAGTTGAGATTTAAAGAGTTGTTTTTAATTTTATCTTTACTTTAAAGAAATATGAGGAAATGTGTTTTATTTAACGAGAAAAAATACTAAAATAATAATTTTTTGCATTAGCTGTCAAAATATGTCATGTTTTTTTAAAAGGACAGCAGTAAGAAGCAGTATATATTAGAAAGTAAAACTTTAATAATACAAAAATAATTACAAAGTATGGAAATCCTTAAAATATTGTTTAGGGTGTAATGGTATTTTACATTTTTCGCACAAATTTTTTTTTTTTTTTTTTTTTTTTTTTTTTTATTTAGAAAATCGCATCGACCAAATGGCCATTAGCGAAAAATTAGTGGATTACATTAGGTACAATTACTTCAATACAATTTGGTTTATTAAATATTGTGGTACTTATTAATGTCTTTCAAGAAATTCAGAGTATTGTTAAAGTTACAGTCTGCACCTAGAGCTTCTATAAGTGTTCCTGGTATCTTGTTATTGCTTCGTTGTTGATTGTAGAGGGGACATTCACATATTAGGTGCATTATTGTTAGTGTCGTATTACACGTTTCACATCGCGGCGGTTCGCACTTTTTAATTAAGTAATCATGCGTTAACCTAGTATGTCCGAGTCTGAGGCGCGTTACTATTATTTCTTGGCTTCTTGACTTAGGTAACACATTCCATGCCTCTATGCTGGGTTTCACTTGTTTTAATTTTGAATTCGACACATTCCATTTATTTTTCCACGCACTTAAGATTGATTTTTTTATATAAGCTTTTATATCCGTTGATACTGATGTGTTTACGATCTCGGAAACGTCACTCACTATCGCGTCTTTCGCACTATGGTCAGCAGTTTCGTTGCCTTTTATTCCTATATGGGATGGGATCCAGATGAAATTTATCTCATTATGATTGATATAAGCCTGAAGAAGGACTGTTTTAATTTTTTTTAAAAGCGGGTTTTTTGGATACAGTTGTCGGATGCTTTGTATGGCACTAAGTGAGTCTGTTAAGATAATATATTTGGAGTTTGTTGTCAGATTGATTAGTTCTATGGCGCGATAGAGAGCATACAGTTCAGCTGTATAGATAGTACTAACATTAGGTAGTTTGAATTTAAGAACCTTCTCTGGAGTTACTACAGACGCTCCCACACCTTCGGATGATTTTGAACCATCAGTGTATATCTGGGTATGATTTTTATAACGACTAATGATTTTTCTAAAATGGGAAATAATTAGATCAGGATTAGTGGAGTTTTTATCAAATGACGTAAGTTCTAAGTTACATGATGGTATGTTTTGAATCCAAGGTGGATTATGATCATATGTGTATGGAAGACATTCAGGTATGACAATATCAAACCGATGCAAATGGTCTTTTATTCATTTATAGAAAGGTTTATTAGAACGGTGATTTGCATTAATGTTTGGGTAATTATCGGTAAAAGTATTTCTATAGATCGCACAAAAATTCTTTTGCAAAGTCCGCAACGAGATTGTTTTTCTTGATAAACAATTAAATAGTTCATACCATCATATTGTCACCTCGGGGGAACAGATACGGGTCTATACACCTTCTGATATCCCCGGGTTCCCTGTAGAGGGATTCGGAGTAAACGTCGAGAGCTCCTCTACCTAGGTCCATTTTCGGGTTATGGACTTGGAAAATATTTATATCTTCGGTGTCTTGCCTTGAAAAAGGCAAGATATTTCTTACACAACAAATTCCTCGTCGAAAATGGTACATTAGGTTGTGGTCTTCCGATGGCTTGTCTTGAGAAAGACAAGATATTTTCTTACATGACAAAGGATTGTCGAAATAAAAACACCAAGTGAAAGTTGAAAATAACTCTCAGCCACAGAGTATGGAAAATAGAACAGGAGTAGAGCCCCGAGAGCACTAAGCTCTCGGAGAGCCCGCGAGGGACTGACTTTGCTGACCTGAAAATCGCCATTATTTATATGTGCTGTTCGAGCGATAAATAGGGATTTCCAGGTCAAGAGCCAATGGGAAAATTCGAGGCGGGGCGATGCGCATCGAAATGCGTACTAGTCCACAGACTATGGCATTCGATGACAATATCTTGAATGTAAGACCGTGTTGGAATTCCGTCTTGATGGACCGCTTTTGGAATCTTTTTTGTACGTTTCCAGAAGGTTGCAACCTATTTGCCTTTTAAATTCAAGCTGATCAAGGCTTCCTTCGTTTTTTCTGTTTATTTGCCATGCGTTTTAAATAGCCATGTCAATTCTACTTATGGTAAAACCGTTTAAATAGATGATGTGGTTTTACTGAATAAAAGTTAGATGCAATTGTAACGACACTATTGTCGTGCCAGCGACAAACCACAATTTCTGTGTTTTTATCTAATTGGTAATCGTAAGTACCCCTTTCCTTTTTTTATAGCTGTTGGAGCTTTTTAGTGTTCTATTGTACCTTATTGTACCTGTACTAAAAAGACCTATAGTTTTTAACTCATTTAGTAGATAAATGGATGAGAAGTTGTCAAAAAAAGGCGGAATCACGTTTTTGGCCAGCGTGATTAAAGCACATCTGCATAAGACACAACAACCGATGAACCAAGACCCAAGTTGTATGGTACTTGCACTGAGTTGCCTTGATACGGTGTAAACCATACAATATAGCCTAGACGGATTACCCATCCAAATCTTATAACTTCAACGAATGGGTTTGTTTCGTATAAATTGTTTCGTCTTCTTCTTAACTTGTCCCATCCCTAACGACATTGGCGATCATCATGGCTCATTTGACTCTATCTGCAGCCGTTCTGAAAATTTCTATTGACGTTTTCCCACTCTATTGTCTCAGATTCTTTAGCCAGAACGTGCGTTTTCTCCCCGGTCCTCTTTTGCCTTCCACCTTTCCTTGTATGACCAGCCGCATCCATTCGTATTTCTTTCGTAGGGTGCCAAAATATGGTACCATTGCTTCATATAGGCTATGTTCTTTTTCGAAAGAAGCGTGATTTAAAAAATTGTTATTCAATGCATCATATAATGGCCGTATTTTAGCAAACTTGTCTGGTTTGTCCAAACTATTATTATCACACATATGAAGAATTTTCATTATATGAAAAATCTTTCTCTCGATAGAGCTCCAGCGACTTTTTCATTCTGACTATCATCACGATTTTCTCAATACATATATCTTTTTGGTAACACCACATAGCCACTTAAAATAAGCACACCCACAAAACACCTAATTTTATTATCTGTAACATCACTAGTCAAGTTTTTTTGCGGTGTATTTATTTGTATATGTTGTTATCATATTGAATAGGTTGTCGTCAAAAAATGGCCTAAAGAGCTGTAATGGGGTGCGATTTTGTTTAGGTCCGATTTCTGGTCTCCAGTAACCATCTTTAGGATGCTGGTACAGATCACCTATAAGACATTGTGCATATCCTAGTTTTTTGAGAATAATCGAGTGTTTTGTTTCTTCTTTGCTTAGTGTGGCAAGAGGTACGTCGTCGTCGTCGGAGTCCGACTCTTCTGCACTCTGATGTTGATTGTCGAAAATAACCTCCACGTCATTTCTCAGCTGGCTTCCCGGTAAATGGTCTATCGTTGTGACATCCTCGTCTCCTGAATCGCAATCTGTTATATTATCATTTGCATCGTGTGGAGGAAAAATAATTATACCATCTTTAGGCGTTGGAATCTGATCTGTCTCAAATTCTACAAATTAACTCATGCAATTTTAATAGTGTTTCCTAAGAAAATAACCATTTTGTAGTGCTTATTACTACTGTCCTTTTAAAAGAACAAAACAAAACTGGACGTAAACAAGAAAGTAACAACAAACTTAAAGCAATATTTCCACAATAATTACACGTAAGTAAACCAATGACTAGCAAATCATGTAAAACGCTCACGTTTAATTTGTAATTAAAAAACGGGTGTGGCAGTCCAGTGGGACTGCCGGTAGAAGTTACACTTCTATACACGCATTTGCAGTTACAAATTTATTTGGGAGTCAATCTGCACAATCATTACATATGTAATGCTATAGGTAAGACATAGCAGAAAGAGAAACAGAATTAATAACAACTTACTAACAATTAATAAACAACATTTGACCTGTAATAGGAGTATAGTAAATGAAGGATTGAATCAATATTTTGATGAAAATGTATATTTGTATTTTCATATATGTATGAAAGGAGTTGAATGCAAAAATTTTTTTACACATACTCTGCAGTAAAATTCATTGTTTATTTTGTTATTAATATAAAAATACAATACAATACACTGCAACATAATTCAATATAATAATACAATACAATTTAAAATGCAATATTCAAAAGTATTTAAAAATGACAATAATATACATAACTTTTCTACTTACGCATATGTTTAATTTACCATGTAATAATATTAATAAAAAAGTCCTGCCCGACTGGGAATCGAACCCCGGTCTTCCGCGTGACAGGCGGGGATACTGACTACTATACTATCGAGGACATGACACAAACGTATTTCAAAATTGACAGTTCTGGGTCATACAGTGATTTATTGATATTATTATTTTGAAATACAAAAGACTAATATAATTATGAACATTTAATAAATAAACAAAATATTTTATTATATATATAATATTATATGTATATATCTATATATATATATATATATATATATATATATATATATATATATATATATATATATATATATAGATCTAGCGGTTAATGGGGGCTCCGTACTAAAACGGTATTATACTAACTCCAGGCGAATATACATCGTGTATATTATTATCTGGGTAGCGCTTTATGTGGACTCCGACCAACACGTCGGATTAAGTGGACTCCGTAATAGGTTAAAACACTTTTGGGATCCGTATATATTTCTTTGCGTATACAACTAAACTCCTCCGATGTTGCCAATAATTTGATTAGTCGTAGATTTTTAAATTTACAGCAGGTACGTTTTGGAACTTCAAATTTATTTAAATATCAATAAATTTAGTCATCGAGAAATTTCACAAATAGGTACTCGGTTAATGTAGTTAAATATTTTATGGTGGTTATTTATATTACTTGCTTTAATTATTTTCAAACTTAAAAAAGTATTTATTATAAGCTTGGTAATGGCTAGTTTTCGTTTTATTTATTATTATTTTTTGTTAAAATGAATATGCACTTAAACATTTAGTCTCTAAATGTACTAACATCGAATAGAGTAGTCGTGTAACAGTTTAAGAAAGTAGAAGCCCTTCGGTAGGATTATAATAAACTACATAAAATTAAAAGAAACTCTGTAAACAGGAGATCTTTGTAATTTTTCAATTCCTGCAATTTATGACGTGCAATATTTGTTTCATAAAGTAGTTAAATTTAAACTATAATAATTTATGGGAAGCGTTTAAAGAAGTAATCGCTAACCTTAATTAGAATACGGCACAATAAGAAAATAAAACTTACTGTATTTTTACTTATTATATTCACAAAAAGAATATCCAAAGTAAAATTTAACACGTTTTTATGGAGTTGTAGTGAAATTTGACTTCTTATTACGATACCGGATCCTGTAAAATTTTAAATACATTAAATCTCCCGTAAATTATTAAACTTATTCTTAGAATAAAATAACAAACTTCTTAGTAATTAGGTACAATATACCGTTCACAATTATGTGATAATGTGTAGGTGTCAAGATTGCACGGTCATGTGCCATAAGGTTTCATCTTTCATATAAACATCGATAGTTTTTAACTTTGGGTGTATTTCATTCCACCGTGCTGTAACCGATCCGACTTGAAAAGTGTTATTTTACATAAAATTAGCACGTTGGCCCTAATAATGACCTATAAATATACATTGTTAAAAATTGTATACATTTATCAATTTAAAACATTCTTTGTCGTCTTCTGATCTTCATCTCCATTCGTTCCTAATTAAGCACATGTTATCCACAGGATACCTCTCTCATTTTTAAGTCATTACTCTTTTTGCCTTTTGCCATGGATTTCTTTATTTTGTTTATTCATATCGTTTTTACTCATAACAAATATTGGGTAGATTATTGTATCATTAAACTTTCTCCTTATATGTCCGTATCATATAAGTTGTCTAGTTATTTTAGCGTATATAATGTCGTATGTTAATTCCATTTTGTTTAACAATAAAACAGCAAAACTTCTACAAAATTATTTCTATCTTATCACTACAGCTGTTTCGGAGAGTGCCTTTCTCAAGTCTCAAGTTTCTCGAATCCATCAATCATCCATTGTATTTCTTATACTTTCATTTAAATCCTCTCCAATCAAAGATTTTGAAGTAGCTTTGCTCTATAGTCCATTTTTGTTGCTTTTTGTCACTGTTTCTCCTTTCTCTTTATCATTATCAATACGTAGCGCTACAACACTGGGTAGGTCTTCGCTGACTACAACTTATCTCCAAGTTGATCGATTTTCCACGAATCTGCAATCAAATGAAATGTTCATTTTTTGAGATATGATTGGATGTTTTCTCTCCATTGTATACTGACATGCCCAAGTGGCATTCTTCTGTGCTAACTTCCTTCCACACCAGTTCTACAAGTTTGACATTTTGGCGTCTATGCACGTGTCCGATATACCTTAAGGGATTTATTTTCCTGAACAATATCGTTATGCGAGATTTCTTTATTCAGTATGTTTTCTTATTGTATACGGATTTGTAGCGATATGATAATGAGTTCTGAAGCTATTTTCTCGTGGCATTTTAAAGTAATTACTATTTAAATGGGAATAAGCCACAATTAAAGCTTAAAGTTAGTTTATTGACGTTTCAATTTCCACTTCGGAAATCGTTCTCAAAATACAAACATTAGTGAGAATGATTTCCGAAGTGGAAATTGAAACGTCAATAAACTAACTTTAACCTCTAATTGTGACTTATTCCCATTTAAATAGTAGTTATGATAATGGGGTTAAATAAAAATTTCTGATTATTTTCCTTTCAAATATTCGGAGTGCTTCCTTATTTGTTTTAGTCATTCTCCATGACTCACATCCATGTATTAAAATAGGTCTGAAGTTTGAATTATGCTCTGTATTTCTTTAGTGGCAATATTACTAACCGTGATTAGTGATCTAAGATATTTAAAGTGTTTCATACTTTCGAAATTGTAGTTGTTGACTTTAATGTTTTTTCTAAATTGATTGAATTGGTTGATTGGTTTTCTGTTGATTCGCTTGTATTTGGTTTTCATTTCGTTGATTTTAAGTCAAACATTTTTTGTGCTTTCTTCACTTTATTGAAGTTTGTGGACGGAAGAGTTTCTCATTAGAGTTATGAGTTCTATATCATTAGCATATGCTAGGAGTGCTTTGTCCCTTGGGCCGTTAATGGATTACATCTTAAATAGGCGTTATTTCTATTTTAGTAAGCTGTTCATTAATTTTTTGATTATTGGAATCGAGAATCTGTATTTTATTCGACTGTTTTATAACACAAAGTTTCTTGGAGCATATTTTCATCTTTGGTTTCCAGTATCATTATTACAAGGATTTTGCTGGATATGGACATAGTGAACCCGGTGGTATGTACATGATGTTTTCATAACCAACGTTCAAAAATTTTTCTTACTGTAAATTTTTGATTATTTTACTAGGAAATATAGTGTTGTTTAATAATAATAAAGTTCAAGCAACAATTCCTATTTGCATTAACTAGGTAATGATAATTCTGCTCCCCGATACCAGGTCGCAGTCCCGAAAACATTAAAACTGCTACACTCATGCTTCTCATTATCCAACAATTAGCCAGTCCAGAACTATACGCCTTATGATGGTACTGATATTGCTGCTGCTCCTCATAAGTGCATAGAATATGCAAGGAAGGTTTTGACAATTTAATAGGATTTTGTGTGTTAGAATATTATTTCTCCGAGAAAGTGAAGAATATCTATTTGCTATCCGGATTTAATCCATAAATTAAATAATAGAATGCTCTAAAATAATGCTAGTAGCAGCAAAAAAAAGCGGTCTAATAGTCATCATCATCATCATCAATCAGCCCTGAGTTGTGCATTGTTGAACATAGGCCTCCTCTAGACTTTTCCATCTGCTTCTGTTCTGCGCCTCTGGTATCCAATTGGTCACGATTCTTTTGAGGTCGTTGGTCCATCGCTTTGGGGGTCTTCCTCGGCTTCGCTTTTCAGCCCGTGGTCTCCACTCAAGCAATTTTTTTGTCCAACTGTTGTCTTTCATTCTTGCAACATGTCTTGTCCATCTCCTTTTTTGTTTTTTGTAATATGTTCGATAATGTCTTCCACTCCGGTTCTTCTACGAACTTCCTCTTTTCTTATTCTATTGCTTAAGTTTATTCCAAGCATTTATCTCTCCATCTTTCGTTGTGTCCTTCTCAATTTTTCGGCTGATGTTTTTGTGAGAGTTAGGGTTTCTGCTCCGTATGTGAGGACTGGTAGAACGCACTGGTTAAAAGCTTTTCTTTTTAAATGGATCGGTATATTTGTTTTAAATACGTCTCTCATTTTTTCGAATGCAGCCCAACCCAGACTTATTCTTTTGAGTAGCTCGCATGTTTGGTTTCGCGTTAACCTTATTTTGTGACCCAAATACACATATTTTTCTACAAGTTCTATGGGCGACTTTTTGATTTCTATTAGCTCATTGGGGACGATATTGGTCATCACATTTGTTTTTCCATAGTTTATTTTTAAACCGACTTTCTGGGTTACTTGCTGTAGTTGTTGTAGCATAACTCTGGCTTCTCCTAAGTTGTCTGTTATGAGAACAATATCATCGGCATATCTGAGATGATTGAATATCTTTCCATCGATTCTAATACCCTTTGATTCCCACTCTAGCCTTTTAAATGCGTACTCCATAACTGTTATAAATAGTTTTGGCGACAAGGTATCTCCCTGCCGCACCCTTCTGCCAATTTTTATCTTCTCAGTGCAATGGAGGTTAACGGTTGTTGTCGCATTTGTCGCATGTCGTATATATTTCGAATAATATTTGCATACCTTTGATATATTCTGCATTCTGATAGTGCTTTTAAGATAGCAACTGTTTCGACTGTGTCAAATGCTTTGTGGAAGTCGACAAAGATAAGAGCAAGGGGTCTGTTATATTCGATAGACTTTTCAACTAGAGTTTTAAGGCATTGCAAATGGTCGTTTGTTCCGTGTCCCGCTCGAAATCCTGCCTGTTCTTCTGATTGATAGAAATCGAGTTTTGCTTCTAATCTGTTTGTCAGTATTCGAGTAAAGAGCTTGTATAGGTAGTTAAGCAAACTAATTGGCCTATAGTTTTCGAGATCTGCTTTATCCCCTTTTTTGTGGAGGATGATTGTAACCGAATTTTTCCATTTACTTGGAATGTTTTCACTATGCAGACATAGATTAAAAAGTGTTTGGATTCAGGACATCAAAAGTGGACCTCCTAGTTTAATTGTTTCAATGACTACACCATCTTCCCCCGGACCTCTATTATTTTTCATATTTTTGAGGGCATGTTGAATTTCCTCCCGTGATATATCTGGTATATCCTCCGATCCTACATTATGTACCTTTTGTATTGGTTGTTCGATGAGCTCTGGAATAAGTTGACTTTTATATAATGTTTCATAGAAACTTTCCACTATATGTAATATGCTTGGTCTATCTGAGATAATATTTCCATTTTTGTCTTTAAGTTGGAAGATTTTTTTTTGTCATTTTCTATTTTTCTCCTCAATGCTTTCATGCTTTTGTTGTCTTCTTTAGTTTTTATAATTTTCTCGTTGTTGTATTATCTAATATCCCGTCTGATGGCTTTAGAGATTTCTTTATTTATGTTGTTTATACCTTGTGAGTCAACATTTCCTTCACTTCTCAGTATTCTACGATCTTCCATTTTTTGTTTCGTTTCATTACTATTTTTTTGTTCTTTTCCATGTTTAGGGCCAAATTTTTCCTGAGCTTGTGTTAATGTATCTACTATTTCTTCGTTTAGGTTATTTATGTCTTCTCTTGTTGTATTTCTGAGTAAGTTACTGGTGATATATTTTTCAAACTCAAGTTCATTCGTTGGGCGCAACCAAGGTTTGAATTTTTTACTTTTTATCATCTTCAGTCTTTTTTGCTTAATATTGACTTCTACAGTTGCTCGGACCATTCTATGATCGCTTGCAACCGAAAATTGATTTAAGACTGTAACATCTTTGACTATATGTTTTTTGTCAGTGATGATGAAGTCGATCTCATTTTTTGTCTTACCATAGGGGCTCTTCCAAGTCCATCTTCTATGGATCTTCTTATAGAAGAAGCTATTCATTAAATATAGATTGTTTTCTTATAGGAAATTTAAGAGTATTTCGCCCCTTTCGTTTCTACCTGGTGTGCCAAAATTTCCGAGGGCATTTTCAGCTGGGTCAGTGCTTATTCCTATTTTGTCATTAACCCTAGAAAGGTGGACTATCGTAAATTTGACGACGCTCCTCGGTTTTCGCCGCAGTTCGGGTGCAGTCGCGTAACCTCTGCCCATACACTTCTCAGTAGCTGTTTCTTTAGTCTTGATTTAACAGGCGGTGAGTGCGTTTCTCCACTACTGTATTTATGTATTAGATTTTTTGAGGGCACGTCGTCAATTTTACGAAAGTCCACCTTCTACGTTAGTTTTTTTCTCTCAAGTTTATTTGGACGCCGGTGACGTTTTTGGTAAGTCATTATCTAATTATTTTTTATATTTGTAGTAAATATTATTTTATTTAATTGTAGCACTATGTCATCACGAAAACCTTTAACGGCAAGTGAAATAAACGATGAAATACAGCGTATAATGAATGGTGAAGATAGTGAGCAGGAACCTTTTGAAGATAGTGGAAGTGACTGGGAGTTAGAAGAAGATGCTTTGGAGTTTGAATCGGACGATTCAGATGAAGAAGATGACTCTAAAAATAGTGATAATTCCAAAATTTTCCAGCCATCCAGTGTATCCAGTTCATCTGTAAATTTAATGGATGCAGATATAAAAGCAATAGTGGTGGAAAGCGAAAAATCTACAGAAGAAGTACCTGGAACATCAGGTGAGAACTCCACTGTTTCTCAGTTTATTGTAAATCCGGGAAAGGCTCTAAAAGGTAAAAACGGGCATAAGTGGTCAAACAAAATACCTTCATTGTCAAAAAGAACGGCAGCTAGAAATATTATTCATTTTATAGCTGGTCCCAAAGGAAATGCCAAAAACTACACAAAAGTTGAAGAATATTTCTTACATTTTTTTTCAGAGGATATATTATGTCGTACTCTGTTACACTCAAATACTGAAATTACAAGACAATCTAAAAAATATGCCAGTCGTCCTAATATTTCTGACATGAGTAAAAATGAGCTACAAGCTTTATTGGCAATTTTGATAATGTCTGCAGCAAATAAAGACAGTCATCTATCTGTGAAATATATGTTTGACAGTAATATATCAGGAAAATTTTATCAGGCTTGCATGAGTGGTCAGCGTTTTAAATATCTCATAAACTGTCTTAGGTTTGATGAAAAAGAAACACGAAAAGAAAGGCAGCAAGATGATCCTTTTGCGCATATACGCGAAATATGGGACATTTTTATTACCACCTGCAGAGAATCATATACACCTTCATCCTATTTGACTATTGATGAACAGTTAGTAGGATTTCGAGGACGTTGCCCTTTTCGAATGTATTTACCTGATAAACCTAATTCGTATGGTCTCAAAATCGTAATGATGTGTGACAGCTCTTCGAAATATATGATCGATGCTATTCCTTATTTAGGCAAGAAAACCAATACAAATGGTTTGCCGTTGGGTACATATTTTGTAAAGGAACTTACAAAATCAGTTCATGGTAGTAACAGAAATATTACCATGGACAACTGGTTTACATCAGTTAGCTTAGCAGAGGAGTTATTAAAAGATCAGTACAAACTGACAATTATCGGAACTCTTCGCAAAAATAAAAGAGAAATTCCACAGGAATTGTTAAATGTAAAGAACAGAGTCCCCAATACATCTGTGTTTTGTTTTGATAAAAGAAAGACATTGGTATCATATATGCCAAAGAAAAATAAGGTAGTTTTACTTCTTTCAACACTTCACGAAGGTGCTGATGTTTCCAAAATAAATGGCAAACCCACTATAATAACTGATTATAATGGAACAAAAGGCGGAGTGGATACATTTGATCAAATGTGTTCGAATATGAATGCGGGTCGTAAAACGAGGAGATGGCCTTTGTGTATCTTCTATAATATGATAAATATTGCAAGTATTAACTCGTATGTTATTTACACCACAAACACATTAAAAGCAAACAGAACAGTTTTATCCAGATACGAATATATGGTTGAATTGGCTCGTCATCTCGCCGAACCCTGGCTGAGAGAACGATTGTGTATTCCAACTTTACGTCGAAATCTTAAGCAAAATATTAAAGATGTCCTCAAAATTTCCGAAGAAGTTGAACGTCCGTTACCTGAAAAAAAGAAACGCAAGGCATATTTCCATTGTCCGAGTAAAAAGAGGCACATGACTACCACATATTGCAACCAATGCCATCACGCTATATGTGGCGAACACCGAGGTAATATATGTACAATGTGTGCAAACGAGTAGTGTACATCGACTTTATTTATATGTGTACCACTTACTAATACTTACATTTTTTCTAATTTATTGTAATAAAAGTGTTTATAATTATATTTGTATTTTTTTTTTTCAATTTTTTGTTAGATGTCGTAAAAATTACGATAGTCCACCATAACTGTCAGTAAATAATAGTCCACCTTTCTAGGGTTAAAGTTGCCACATATTACCGTAAAATGTTCTTGGTCTTCTGAAACAGCTGTGTACAAGTCATCATAGAACTGTTCTATTTCTTCGTCAGCGTGACTCGATGTTGGTGCATAGACTTGAATGATCTTTATGGAGTAACGGGTGTTTAGTTGTAATTTTGCAAGTATAACTCTTGTGGAAACTGCTTTTACTGATATGATATTCTCAGTTAGTTTTTTATTAATAAAGAGCCCAATGCCTCCATTCCCATAGTTTTCTCCGACATGATAGAAAATGTGACCGGATTTTAAAGTGGTTAGGCTTTCTTCTTTCCTTCTGACCTCAGCGACTCCAACAATGTCCCAATTGATTTTATCAAGTTCAGATTCCATTTCTATGAATTTTTCTTCTGATAGCAGGGTTCTTGCATTGAAAGTTGCAATTTTTAGAGATATATATCTGTTAGATGGTTTTCTAAAATATGTCAGAATTTTGCCCCCCCAGAATCCGTGGACTGACTGATAGTCTGACTGATAGTCTGACTGATGGTCTAATAGTCACTAATGAGAAAAGCAAATAAATGTTCTTTAACATGCAAAAGAGAGGATCGAGAGTAGGGCATAACGGAACAATAAAGCCATATAATTTTGAAAGATTGCAGCGTCTTAGATGCCGTAGGTAATGTTGTTACATAAAAAATAAAAGGGAATATTTAGGTAGCTAACTGATGTTTATGTATATATAACCCTCTTTATTAGACCAGGATTGCTAGAAAAGCCATCAGAGGTATTTTCCGACTTACAGAGGTCCGAGTACTAACCAATACCGAACAGAGCTAATTCCAAGATCAAACACATATATAAAGATAGCAACGTCGTACAAGAAACTAAATCTCAGTGCTAAAGTTGCGCTGGCTTTATCCAAAGACTCTATAATAACTGCATTGCCAAGTTAAATTGGGAGGATGCCCCAAGAGAAAAAATGCCTTTAAGACTTCCACAAATGAAGGAGGAGGTAACATATGGTCAGATTTAGGAATAATGAGACCTACAATCAATACTTATCTGTTGTGGAATATCAAATCAATTACATGTAATTAAACGAACTGGGCTTAAAAAAAATATCCAAGGAAAGGCACTTCAGAAATATTGACATAAATTTTAAAAACGTCATTTACCTGGCTGTATTTTCAATAGGAAAGGGAAGACAAAAAGAAGAAAAGGCAATAGAATCTTGTTCCGTTCTGACTATACGATGACGATGATCTTTATATAACATATAAGGAGAAAGAGAGAATAATGCTTATGTTTAATTTAGAACTCTCAGGTTTTCTCCCTTTTGAATTAGGTATGTATATGTATTACCATAGAAAATAAAAGCAAGAGAACTATAATTATAAAACGAAAAGATTACGAAATGAAAAGATTATATAAATCCCTTATACTTACACAGACTGTTTTACAAAAGGTGAACAAATGAGCATAAACGGACAGCTGTTTTACAAACTTAATATTATTAGACGCATTTAGGATCAATTTCACTCAAAATATGATATGCTAAAATACGATACGACACGAAAAAGGCAATGACTTTTACAGCTGATTGCCACATAAATATCAATGTATTGTAGTTGTTGACTTTAATGTTTGTTCTAAATTTATTAAATTGGTCTCTTCTGTTGATTCGCTTGTATTCGGTTTTCATTTCGTTGATTTTAAGTAAAACATTTTTCGTGCACTTTGTTAAAGATGTTTGCGGACCGGAGAGAGTTTCTTATGAGATCCATATCATTAGCATATGCCAGGAGTGCTTTGTACCTTGGCCCGTTAATGGATTACATCTTAAATATGCGTTATTTCTATTTTACTAAGCTGTTTATTGATTTTTTGACTATTTGAATCAAGAATCTGTAGTTTATACGACTGTTGAATAAAACAGACTTTCTTGGTGCATATTTTTATCTCTGGATTTTTGTTTGCCGTCTCCTTATTACAACGATTTTGCTGGATATCGATATAGGGAACCTGGTGGTATGTACATGATGTTTCCATAACCAACGTTCGAAAATTTGTCTTATTGTAAAGTCATGATGATTTTACTAGAAAATATAGTGTTGTTTAATAATAATAAAGTTCCAGCAACGATTACTATATGCATTAACTTGGTACTAATATCTCTGCTCTCCGCTAACAGATGGCAGTCCCGAAAACATTAAAACTCATGCTTCCCATTTTCCAACGATTAGCCAGTCCAGTACTATATGCCTTATTATGGTACTGATATTGCTGGTGCCCCTCATGAGTGAATAGAATATGCAAGGAAGGTTTTGGCAATTTAATAGGATTTTGTGTGTTAGAATATTATTTTTCCGAGAAAGTGAAGAATATCAATTTGCTATCCGGATTTAATCCATAAATTATTAGAATACTATAAAATAATGATATTAGCATAAAAAAAACGGTCTAATTGTCAGTAATAAAGCATATAAATGTTCTTTAACATACAAAAGAGGTGACGTAGAGTAGGGCATAACGTAACAATAGACCCATATAATTTTAAAGGATTACAACATTTTAGATATCGTAGATAACGTTGTAACATAAAAAATAAAAGGGAATATTCAGGTAGCTAACTGATGTATATATAACTCTTATAATACTTTTAAATTCAGAGGTCTAATACGACTTTCTTAAATCAGGATATATAAAACAGTGATTAAACCAGTGCTAATGTGTGGATATGTGGCCAGAACGCTAACAAAACAATGTACGTAAAACTCAGGTATTAATTAGATCAGGATCGCTAGAAAAGCCATCAGAAGTATTTTCCGACTTACAAAGGTCCGCGTACTAACCAATACCGAACGGAACTAATGCCAAGGCCAAACACATATATAAAGACAACAACGTCGTGTAAGAAGCTAAATCTCAATGCTAAAGTTGCGCTGGCTATATCCAAAGGCTCTATAATAACTACATTGCCAAGTTAAATTGGGAGGATGACCCAAGAGAAAAAATGCCTTTAGGACTTCCACAAATGAAGGGGGAAGGTAACATGAGGTCAGATTTAGGAATAATGAGACTATCTACCGACCCATCATATTTATCAACACATGCCTGTTCAACTACCTGCTATCCTACCTATAGTCAATACTCATCTGTTGGGGACTATCAAATCAATTACATGTAATCAAACAAACCAGGCTTAAAAAAAGTTATCTCAGGAAAGGCACTTTTAAAACGTTATTTACGTGACTTATTAAAATTTAAATTTTTAATGAAAAGTAAAAGATTAGCCATTTGTTATGGGGTTCAGAGAAGAACCTTCACGATGTTAATTTTTTGAGATATGATTGGATGTTTTCTCTTCATTGCATACTGAGACGCCCAAGTGGTATTCTTCTGTGCTAACTTCCTTCCATAACAGTTTTACAAGTTTGACATCTTGGCGTCTATGCATGTGTACGATCTACCTTAAGCAATTTATTTGCCTAAACAATATCGTTATAAGAGCTTTCTTTATGTAGTATGTGTTCTTCTTCTATACGGATTTGTAGCGATATGATAATGAGGTTAAAACAATTTTCCTATTATTTTCCTTTCAAATATTCGTAGTTCTTCCTTATTCGTTTTAGTCATTGTCCATGATTAGCATCTATGTGTTAAAATAGGTAAAAAGTTTAAATTATGATCTGTATTTCTTTAGTGGCATTATTATTAACCGTGATTATTTATCTAAGATATTTAAAGTGTTCCATATTTACGAAATTGTAGTTGTTAACTTTAATATTTTATCAAGATCTATTAAATTGGTCTCTTCTGTTGATTCGCTTGTATTTCTTCTTAGCTTGACGAATTCTTCTTTTTTCATTCTGTGAACTACTAGTGGGTTCTTTTTACGGAATTTTTTCATCACGTTTAGGTAATCATCAACGGTATATAAACGTTGTTGAAATTTTAGGGCATTTTCAAAATCTCCAAAATCACTACCATTGGGTAAAAGCTATGACTAGGAAAGAAATAGCGTAATGTAATTTTTTCAATGGTAGGATGAGTTTCCAAAATCATTTTTAGAATCAACTATTTTAATGCTGCGGTTTTGGCCGCCACAAGAGTCTGACCACAAAATTACATGTTTTGCAGAAGTAACATTTTCTTCAATGTGTTTCTTAAGACCAATGCCTACGTCCTGGTCTCCCCGACCAGCTTCACCTTCTATCCAAATATAACAATGACCTTTTTTATCCTTGGCGCTATGGATACCAAGGTTGTAAATACATAATTGACGCTTATAATATACAATATTTATTAGAATTCTCGAAAGGGGAAGAGTTTTTCTTTAAATCAAAACAAAAGGTTTCCACTTCTGGTTGATCGTTGCTTATCTTCATGTCTAGCTTTCTTTCTTCTAAGTGCACATTTTTTCTTTTTTTAACGCTTAATTGTTCGTTATCTGCGCAATTTTTAATTTCTAATTCGAAACAATCACATCTACTACAAGTATCTTTTTTCAACTTTTTTCTTTGAAGATTAAATCGTGTTAAAAACATTTTTTTGTAAAACGAAAATTTAACAAGGTCATTGTCTGCTTCTTCAATATACAATTCATACATTTTACTTAATGTTATGTCTTTTGTTAAGTATTCTCTTTCTGTGTTAGCTCTTCTGTAATGTGACTATTATAGAAAAATTTAAGCAATAACTGCCACTACTTCTTAACCTAAACGCCTCAACAAGTTGCCAACGTCACCATTGTTAACCACGTTTATGTACATATGTTGCCAAATATTCGATTTACAATCATTAAAACGCTCGCAAGAGGCGCTTGGTCCAAAACTAATACACAAAAATTAGTCGCTTGCTCTAGTTATGCAAAATTCAAAATCCAAAATAAAAAGAAAGGTACTTAATCTTTTTAAATATATCTGGTTATCCGTTACTAACAGGTTAATGGGATTTATTAAGTAGATAGTTTATGCCTTTTTCTATCTTCTTCCTTAAGTTCCATCTTCTATCGAAGGTTGGAAATCATCATGGCTATACGGACTCTGTTGACTGCCGCTCTATAAAGTTCTACACTACTGCATTCAAACCATTCATTTAAGTTTTTAAGCCAGAATATTCTTCGTCTTCCCACATTTCGCTTTCCTCGGATTTTGCCTTGCATAATAAGTTGTAATAATGCGTATGTTTGCCCTCTCATCACATGTCCTAAGTACTCAAGTTTTCGTCTTTTGATAGTTAATAATATTTCCGCCCCATTTCCTATCATTCTAGTTACTTCCACGTTTGACATTCTTTGAATCCATGATATTCGTAAAATTCTTCTGTAACACCAAAATTCAAAGGCGGCCAACTTATTCAGATGGACTTGTTTTAGTGTTCACGCTTCCAAGCCATAAAGAAAAGTAGGGAACACGTAATATCGAAGCATTCTCAGGCTCTAACTTTATATCCCGAAAACAAAGAAACTTTTAAAGTTTAAAAAATAATGCACGTGCTATTTCAATGCGTGTCCTAATTTCTTTTGTTTGGTCTACATCTGATGTTATCCTGTTGTTCCTCTTTTCCACCAGAAAGCGCCATAATCCACAATTTAAGAAATGGGGGCTGGGTCTAGTGATGCATAACGCCGTTCATATAGCAATTTGTTGTCACATGTTTATAGTTTTTCAAAAAATGAACTCCGATTTAAAGATTAAAACGTAAAACAAAATATAAAAACCTATTGAACCTTATTCAAAAAATTTCAGAAAAGAATAACTTTTGTGAAAGATTGTGGGACACAGTCATATTTTAAGATAAAAACTTCAATTCAGAGAGTGGACATTCTTAATAAATGTATAATCTAATATGGAAGCATGTTTATGTTTTACAGACTTAGAAAGCACTGAGCACACAAGTATTTATTTTTTTATGTACTAGGTCGTAAAATAAGTATACTCAAAACAAATAAATATTATCTACCAAGTATTCTACTCCACTTTAATATCAATGCATCAGATATATTATAAAGATTTCGTCGTAGTTGTAAATTAATAGGAGATAAAGCCAAATGTAGAGCATATAGTGAAATCTGAATATCTTAGAATAACTATATCGAGCGGGAACATTATTGATGAGCAAAAGGGAGACCCATCGCTGAGACAGTGACAAAGCAATTGGCAAAAGCAAAGGGTACTTTGTATTAAAGTACCCATACTCTAAAGCATAAGCAGGTCTTTTCGTACTCTTTTAGTAAGTGATAGATTCGACCGTTACTTGATGGAAATTCATTTTATCTAACAATTAAACAGGTATGCGTTTACACGTCATATTTTGTAACTGAATAAGTTTAGGAGGGGATAACTGTTTGTCTCAAGTTGGTCATTCAGAATTATGTCTGTATTTTTTAGTTTGCTAATTTCCATAGATTCTAATATTCATGGAATCTACAGATAGCTTAAGGCCTTTATTATAAATACACTTTTTTAGTAATAAAAATATATAAATAGAACCTAGAATACGCCTGTAAAAGTATGTAACCTTTGATCTCTGGGATAAACCCATCTCCTGAACAATGGTGCCGATATATGTAGGTAAAATTTTCTACACCTATTTTAACCTGTTTATTTCCTCATTATCAATATATATGAGTTGTAACCGATACCACAAACTCATTTACTATATTGACTATAGTTATTACTATACAAATCTGACTCGAAATATCGTCTTAAAATAACAGTAACAGCAAAGTGAAAGATTAGTCATTTTTTATGAAGTTTAAAGTAGAAGCGTTCACGAAAATTGAAGTACTAATAAGACCACCGTAATCGGGCGTACCCTGGGTAACGAATAATTAAGTAATCGTTAATTCTTAAATCACCCGTGCAATATGTTTTTTGTTATATCGGTGCTTTTTAGGACCAACTATTCTAATTATGTGTATAAATATTAAGAGTATATCTAGAGATAAAGACACTCCACTTTACATAAAAACTTATAATGAGAGAAAACAAAACCAGTCAGCTGAGAGAACCTTTTAACGATGTTGAGCTTGGATCCGCTATCCACGTATATAATGAACAATATTACGGCTCCTGGCTGAGGATCTGAGCACAAAACTATAAAATTTGAACTAAAAATACAACAATGGCTAATATCCAAAGTCTTTAGACAAGCAAAGCAAAGACAAAGTTGTTGCCTTGCTTAAACCTGGCAAAAACTCCAACGACCACAAAAGCTATCGGCCAATATATCTATTTATTTTGTCAGCTATACAGAATACTTCTGTACATGATCCTTAATATAAACCGATAATAGAAGAAAAACTCAAATTAAAAGACAAAAGTGGCTATATATGACAGGTTAGATCATATATGTCACAAATACCAAATCTTGCCCAACACAGCGAAGAGAAGTACGAAAAATATCAGGTATGAGGAGTGGTATTTATTAATCTAAATGCCGTTTATAAATAGTTATTTAAATAACTTATAAAATATTTAGTTATAAATTAGTCAGCCAAATTCAGGGAATATTAAGACTCACATCCATACATAAGCTCTACAATATCGTAGCTATCAATCCACCTAATATCCGAAGATAAGTAGCTACAGAGCAAAAAAAACAAAGTCCAGATTCGTGACATCCACTCCACGAATACCAGCCTATTTTATGACTAGAATCAAGGAAAAACTGGCTATATCAACACATCTGCAAGATATACAAACAAAAATAAGCTGCTCCTCTCCATCTGATCCCTCGAACGGAACTTCCTTATGGTAGTTATCTTCCTTAAATATGCCAGGAGGACTCTTGCCTGCAAACACCGGTTAACTTATGTGCATGTGGGGTGGTACAAGACTTATCACACTTTCTTAGTTAACTTTACCGTTCAAATCGCTCTTTTTGAAGGGACAAGGTTTATTTATGTGAACTGAACATGTAAAGTACAGTCAGTAAGCTATTAGTTATAAAGATTATTGCAAATTTGACACTAACTTCACTTATATTGATTACATATTACTCCTAAATACGAGATAAAACATTCAGAAATATGTAATATTGGTGAAGTGGTATAATTCATGTTAGAAAAATTAATCATTCTTCCCTTTTTTGTGCACTACTACCCATTTTAATAAAAAAATATCTATTTTAGCACTTAAATATTTATTTTGAGATAACCTTCTACCCAGAATTAAAAAATAGAATAATAAGAAATAGAATCCAGAAAAAAATAAAATAATAAAATAGAAGAAATAAAATAATAAAAAAGCTGTATATAAGATATGATGAAACAATAAAAGAAGTTCTTATTAACCGGATTCTTAAATAAAACGTATAAAGACATACTCACGTTAACAAAATACATTAGGAAATTTTCGCATATGAAAAAACATCCAAATTGGTAATGAAATCCTTTTGTATCTATAAATCTATTTTTAGAAAAGCACGTACCTACCAAAAACAGGTATTTGGTAGTACACATATCTGTTACATACTGTAATGCGTATGAATGATAACAAAAGTAAGGAGTCTATATGAACCGTTTAGAATATACGCTGGAAATAAACGGCTTAATCCCATAGTTGCCAAACTATCAGAGCTTACTTAAACCGATATACGTATGGTTCCAATATACACGGAACAAGATCTGAACGACCCCTATAATATATACACGTGAACTAAGCGATATACATTTATGATACAGGGGTACTTAGGGGCTCCACAAAATTTTTAAAAATTGTGAAACTATACATGTAGACGAATCGACAGAGCCAATATTATGGAATGGTCAAGTGAGCTCCGTATATCGGTGGCCACTTGACCACGGAGCTCACTTGAACCTGAATTTTAACATGGGCGGAGTCCACTTTATGCCGTAGATATATATATATATATATATATATATATATATATATATATATAATATATATAATATTAAATATATATACAGAAGGAACATTTTTATATTCGAGAGAGGAAGAGAGAGAAAATATATCTTCTGTCTCTCTCTTACTCATTATCTTACATATGTAATGATTTCACAGATTCACTCCCATACAAATTTCCAACTCCAATTTCCTCCAATTAGCAACATCCATGTTTAATTAAAAAACAAAACAAAACAATGTAATGCCGGTACGTAAACAAACTTTTAAAGCGAGCAACTGATGAAATATTTTGATCGATATGTGGAATCGATATAAATAAAGAAAAAAAGAAAATGATCCAAGTCCACCGAAATAATATATGGAATATATAATTAAATATCCAAAAGAGAGGTAAAAAATAGTCAATTTTTTTGGTTAATGAATTCTAGCATTCACTACTTTTGGACAGTCACACCTTTTTTCCCACACTTCTCCCATCTCATTGTCATCGAAATTTTTCTTGTACAATACTGTTCCTGGCTCTTCCTTCTTTTGTCACAAGTAACCACGCTGAAATTAAAAAAGTACATTCTTCCATATCTAACAGTCTGTAAGGCTTGGAAGATCTAGCATAAGAAATTACAGCTTTTACATCGTTTACTGTTTATAAAACAAAATTAAATATTGGCATTTTTATGCTATGTGTAAGTTTGAATATAAAAATATATGGTCAACACCAAATTTTCAAATTATATGCACTTTTTGATCACTTTTATAAAATATGTAAAATTTGACATTTTTGCATTTTTTATGCATTATATGCAAAATATGCAATTTGCATATTTGCCTAAGTCTATATATAACAGTAAAAATATTTTTAGCAGGTAAAAAAAAATTGGGAGTACATAATTAATTCCTAAACCCACAAAACAACGTAACAATATAATAAATTTAATTAGAAAAGTAAAAAGTAATTTAAATGATTTGTAAATTAAACCAATCACCTTCACATGGATTAAAGACGATTTGACGTACTGACAAAAGAAAAAAAAAACAAATGAAATAATTTTTTTATTAAATACGAAATTAATTTTAGGGACAAACCTTAAAATATTAATTTCCCGTAGCAGATAGACTACCAAGTTGGTCAAATATTTTGCTGTATTAGTTTAACAATGTTTTCGTTTGCAGGAAGACAATATAAAGGTTTTCTAAATGAGTACGAACTATTAAAAATCTTATTTACAATAGCGAGCATATTTGGAATTTTACCAGCAAAATCTCAGAAATATATCTTCGTGCAAAAGCTTTACATCTTCAGCTTTATTTTGTTCTATGTGGCAAGCATCTCAGTGTCTTTAAATCACTCAGTAAATCTACCTTACGTTCTTAGAAATTTCTGTTATTCGTCTATATCAGTCTATGTTTGTAGTTGTGTGTTTGTTCCAAATTTTGTTTATAAAACAAAGTACGCTTCATATGTTATATCTTTGGAAAAATCTGAAAGTTTCCAAAAAAGACTAAATTGTCAGTATATTACTCTAAGAAAACATATAAGACAAGTATTTTTCGAGATTTATTTTCCGTGTTTTATCAGTATTTTATATAACATTTATTATATATACTGCCTGGTAAGTGTGTTCGAACTAACTGATACCGTCACCGTACCTATCCTCAAAATCATCACTCAACTTTATTCTCTTCTATTTTTAATAATATATCATTCCTCAATTAGATACTTCTACAGAAGATATCAGTTCATTAACATTTTTCTGTACAAAAAACTTGGAAAATCTACTAAGGATATGTTTACCAAAGACATTAAAACGATTAAAAAAGCTGTTTCAGTTCTACGGGATCTCATAGGCGAATTCAATGTAATTTTTGGATACCAGCTTGCTTTTTATGTGACAAGTTTAGTTATATACCTTATTACAACGTTTGTTATGTGGCAATTGTCAACGACAGCACACGTGAAATTAGTAGTACCTACTGTATTAAGCCCACTTAGCTACGCGGTAAGTTTTTTTATTTAATACATTTTCTGTTAAGTATTACGTTAAGTCCCATGATATAATGCGCGTGTCACACCTAATCTTGCATTTTGGGCGACGTGGTACACATATTGGGTAAAATGCATAAAACGTAGCAGATGCCATTGCTTCAGCAAATAGTATCTGGTTTGTAGCATTTTCTTTTATATAAAAGGAGGGGCTTTGTTTAAAAGACCGTACTACACAACCGAAGTACTTGCTACTGGTCTGAAGGATCTACTATTAAACGTAGCGCCAGCCGTAGTGCCCTTGTGTGCATCACACCAATCGTATTAGAACTAGTTTTTCATGTGGTTTTTCATATGCTTGTGTTTTGTGAATAATTATTTTTAGAATAAGTGAGTACTGAGTTAAAATGAGTGGTTCAGATTCCGAAGCGACAAAAAAGTTAGGCGAGGATAAAAATGAACAAGTATTTTTTGTTAATCTTCTTGAAAATTATCAAATTTTATTTGATAAAAGAATGATCCCAAAAATTAAACATGAAAAGAAAGCTGCATTGAATACATTAACTGCTGCCTTTAATGAAATTATCGAAAAAACCTGGATTCAAAACAAATTATGAAGAAATTCAACAACATTAAAACAAAGGTTAAAAAAATTGTTGACGTAAAAAACTGGTAACGAAAAAATCGTACAGATTCGAGTTATGGAACATTTTAGAAAATCCAGTCTTGCACAGGGTATCAGGTGCTTGTCAGGCCGGTGTAACAGAGGTGATTGGGGTTTCATCACAAAAAAATTATGATGAAAACGTTTCTTTTAGCTCCAATTCTAGTTGCCAAAAACTAACAGGCAGAGCTCCCAAATATCCTAGTGCGAAGGAGGAGTCGCTGATTGAACTACAGAAGACCTGCTTACGAAAACAAATTGAAGCAGCCAAAGCTCAAATTTCTTGTGCTCGAGCTCAACAGTCTTCGGCAGAAGCTCAGGAACGAGCCGCGAATGCATTGATAAAGTTTGCTGAAGCTGGTGAGCAATTAGTCAACCATATAATTCAACGTGATATGGCACAGTGACAAAATTTGTATGTAGATATGTATTTTTATAAAAACAAAGTTATACTCTAAATATTAAATAAATATGTTATTATGTTGTATTTTGTTTAATATTAATAGAATAAAAATCAAAATATTCGTTACTATTATATTATTATTGTTATAATATTACGTATTGATGCTATAATATAATATGATTATTTTAAAAATCGACCTCTCCTAGCGTTTTGCTTATATACTAAAATTAAATGAGTTAATATGGCGGGTAACACTTATTCCAGCGCACTGTATGAATAAAACTGCACGATTCATGATAATTACCTGAATATTTTACGATAAATATCGTCATTGTATATTCTTCCTGGTTTGTAGATTTTTCTACGACGAACGTTCATAAATGCTGCAATTTTTTAACAAAAAACACCTACGCCGAAGTTGTTCATCCACCAACTTCACCTAAACTGAAGCAAATTCTACTAAACTAGCAAATGCTTCAAAAGCGTAGTACATCCTTCTATGTATCTGGTAAATAGTAGCAAATACTACGGAGGAAAGCAAAATGCTTTGTAAGTGTAGCAAGTATAACAAAAATGTAGAATTACTTGAAGCATTAGCAGATACTAGGTTTTATGCATTCCACTCATTATGTGACATTTAGAGATTGCAATTGCTCTATCCCGCATCCAGCAATCCAGCTGAATCCAGCGTTTTTTTATATGCTGGATCCAGCAAACCATAATGGATCCAGCAGCGCGGATTTTTGGAAAAGAGTAGCGGGAAAGTCTAGATTAGAACATATGAGAAATGAGGACATAAGGAATCAAATGAATGTACAAATATCAATTATAGAAGACATCGAAAAACAACAATTAACATGGTACGGACATGTTAGACGTATGGGGGAAGAAAGACTACCAAAAAAAAATATTAGAATGGATACCACCAGAGAAAAGAAAACGGGGACGACCACCAACAACATGGATGCAAGGAATTTCAAAAGCAATGTCAGCAAGAAATCTATCTGAAGAAGACTGGCAGAATAGACAGACTATTTCTACCGTCAGTAGAAATGGAATAACAAACCATCACAACGAGCACATGTGGGCCGACGAAAATCCTCACGCCAAAAAAACGACTCATCACCAAAGGACTTTCAAAGTTAATGTTTGGGCAGGAATTGTGGATAACAATCTAATAGGCCCAGTATTTCTTTCCAACAATTTAAATGGTGATAATTATTTGCAGTTCTTGGCAAACGATTTACAAAAGTATTTGGAAGAAGTGAATATTGCAATAAGGCAACATATGTGGTTTCTACAAGATGGCGCTCCACCGCATTACAGTAATGAAGTCCGGGAATACCTTTGCAGGCAGTATCCTGGTCGGTGGATTGGAAGGGGTTGTGACGCACCTATTTCTTGGCCACCCAGAAGTCCAGGTCTTAACCCCATGGACTTTTGCTTGTGGGGATTAATGAAAGAGAAAGTGTATTCTGTAATAATAGAGGACGAACAACAATTGAGGGTTAGAATAATTGAAGCTGCAGATTAATTTCGTCAGAAAAATATGATTTTTCAGCGCATTCGGTTTTCCAGATTAAATCGATAACGAATGTTTATTGAAGAAAAGGGGGGTCATTTTAAACATTTATTGTAATATCATATTTATAGAGGTTATAGACATTTTTTGTTCTTGTTAATTCATTCAAGCCATTTATTTAGTTGCACGTAATTTTTTAAAGGTTAATGAAAAGGGCCGTAACTCAATAAATACTGTTTTTTAAAAATGTGATAAAAGGCAAACATTTTTTAAAAATAATGTGTTAAACTAATGATGCCACAAAATTCATTAAAATTTTTCTGTGCGCTTAGAACTTCAAAGGGCTGTAACTTTTTTTGTATACACTTTTGTACTAAGATAAGTTGGATTTAATCAATTTATTTTTGTCCCCTGAATGCGTGATTTAATTTATGACATACCTTTTTGAAACACCCTGTATATTCTATTCTATTTTATTCTGAGAATCCTTTTGAGTATTTTATGCGGTAGTAGCAGATACCAGTAATTTTTAATGCCACACAAGAAGCATTAATCAATAAATATTTAAGTTCATGGGCAATAGAAGTGTACTTAACACGGAATTATTGATTAACCAAAAATTGTGATCGGATTATAAATACGGGAACCACCCCTGCCGGTCGAACAAATTAATTTCTTATTCATTACAGAAATTTCAATAACAGAAGTCAAAAAATTAATTTGATATAGTTAAGATTTTATTTAAATCCATGTTTTTAATATCCTCTACTGTATGTTTGTGTTACAATATTATTCGTATAATAATTACTTGTCGGCTGCCAGTAGTAAGTCATGCTGCCAGACTATAAATTTCTGCTTTACACCTACAAATCCCTACAATATTTAGGATTACTTCCTAATTATGAAAAGGAACCTGGCATTATTTCATCAATGTGCTTAATATCACTGTCTGCTTCAATAATCGTTCATGGATATTTATTTAGTTTCATCGATAGCAAAGTCGATACCGTGCATGTTGTGTTTAGTATTATAAAGATATTTATTGTAATTTTCAGAGTTTCCTGTTTACTATGTCCACATTTTCTTTTTCGCAAAAATTGGAAATGCTTTAATCAGTACTTAAGTCAACTTGAGGAGCATTTAGAGAACTTGAAATTACCGAAAGTGACAAATTGGACAAATGTTGTTTTTAACGTTTTTGTTCTTTTAACAATCCTCTTAGTGCACGAAATGTTTGCAACATATGTGTATATTTACAACAATCATTTGGAAAGCAATGTTATAATGGGAGCTCTATGGATGTTATCGTATTACTTTTGGATCGCAACATTAATTCTATACGTACATACAGTTAAATACATGCGAAACAGATTGTTCAACATTAAATTATTTTTGCTGGAGCTGCACAAAACCGGTATTGATGAATCAAAGTAAGACTAAAGATTTTATAGTTCTAGAAGTAGATTGTTATCATCACCGTCATTCAGCCTTAGACATACTCCTTAGTTTTTTTTTTAATTTTCTGGGCCTCCATTCCATGATCCGTCTTGTCCATTATCCATCGTGCGTTCTAGCTAAAGGTCCTGCCCAGTTACTTATAAGCATATTAATTCTTTCGATTACATGTTAAACCGTTGATCTTTTCCTGATTTGTTGGATTGTTATGTGGTTTCGAAGGATCACTTCCAACATTGCACCCTCCATTCTCGTTGTCAATGAATTTTTGCATCAACGTTAAACTCTGTTTGATAAGTTTCTTCTTCTTTATAAGCAACGCTGCTTGTTCATTGGCGAATTAGAACCTCTATAGAAGGTTGTCATTCCATCTTTGCTATGGCCGAGGTCAGAAGGCCCTACCTGTCGTAAGAGGCGACTAGTGGGTAGGAATTAAGAGGTGAAGAGCCGTCGCTTGAGATGTCGGGTGTGTAGAAACACACTCGAGACGTTTAGGCGTCACGGTCACCGGGCTACATTCCTAGTAGCTGAGACGAGACTCTCAGGGACCACTCTAATCTCATTCCAAGAGAACCAGGCGAGCTGAGCCCGTACACACCTCTTTTTTGGCCTTACACCACCAATCGTGGTGTCGGTGTCCCGGCACGTACCAACCTGGAGATTTAAGAGTGGTAGAGGAGAGATTCTCGGCGGCGACCTGTCTACGTGCGAGGTGGAAATTCCTCTCCCTGCGTCACCTGTCCGCCCGTGGGAGGGGATAACGGATAATAGGTGAGGTAATCGCAACACAGGTACTACGGGGGAGGTGGAGCCCCGCGATGCGTATGGATCGCTCCACCTTCATTTTGGTTTCGGACTCTTAGGGGCAGTGGAGTCGCTAACGATCGTATGCCGAAAGGCCAAGTAGACCAGAGTCCTGCCAATTTATTTGGAGGGCACAAAGTGCTATTTTGACGACACGGGTCTCCTCCATTCTGTTTGTGTGGTTATTAATTTTTTTTTTCTATTTTGTGACCTTTTATTTATACACTGTATGTTACATTTTTTTTTCTAATGTCTTTACTTTTTTTCGATCTCTCAGCGTATTTCCTGTAATTCTTCTCAGTACTCTCATCTCTGCCGTTTCCAGTAGCCTTCGCATTGTGGCTGTGTCTTACACTGGCTTTATAAATTCCGGACTTCATCTCACTGTTAATGTGTTTGTTTCGCCATATAGTATTAATAAGGCATTTTGCCAGTCTATTTGGTTTTTTTACTTGATCTCGTACTTTTTCGTCCAGGTCTTCATAGCTAGACAGTTTAATTCTCGGGTATTTTATTTCCATTACATGTTCAATACTGATGCCATCAATTTCTATTTTACTTTCATTTTGTTGTTTTGGTCGATATTTTCGATAGTTTTTATAATATTTAGGGGAATTTCTCTTTTATACAGAAGATGGATTACATCTTTGAGTCTTACTTTGTCAAACGCTTTCTTTAGGCCAATCAGACATAGAAATGCTGGTCTATTATACTCTAGTGATTTCTTAGTTACCTATTTGCTGTATAACGAATATTTCATCTGTATACGATCTTCCACTACGTAAACCCTTTTGTTTATCTGCCAAACTTATCCTCTGATTTATAAGCACGTAAAATTTTAGTTGTGCTCCATAAGTTTGTACGGTAAAAAACTGTGGTTATAATCTTTCCGTTTGAGACACATGGGAATTGAACTTCTTAGAATACGGCTTAGTTTACCAAATGCTGACCATGCTTAAATCTCGGTTCATGCTAAGGAGGTTTTGGCATTTAAACACCATGTTTGCCCGGCGGGTTGGTGAGTTTTTTTTGGAAATTGGTAGAATATGGTTAGTATTGGATAGGAATAGGGTTACGGCATGATTTCTTTTCAATGTGTATGTTGGGAGAGGATCAAAGCTTACGTATGGTAGGGTCGCATCTCTTACGAAAGTCTGTCATCCTAACTGAAGAATGCTTTTTCAAAAATTTCTTCTAATTAACTCTATGTTTATGCGTTTTTATGCATATTTTGGGTTCGACAAAAGCTATCAACATGTGGTTTGCGCCATTTTGTTACGAATTTAATCCAGTTCCATTATAATTTACAATAAATAGGTGTTTCCATTAAACATTCTGAAGAAAAACAAATTTTAATTTTTTCTATTCGAAAGTACCTTCTACCTTTGACAATTAAAACTAAATGCAATTATTTTATAGTAGATGTAAATTAATTCATCCACACTCTTTCTAATGACACTAATTTCGTTAAAATCGCTTAATCCAAACCAAAGTTATGGGTATTTATCCACAAATACTTTCTTACTCTCCCCCATCCTTTATTTGAAAAAATAAAAAAAAGTAGGTACTTGAACAACTTTGCGCAGAATTTAGGCCTCTTTTATTTCTAGTTTGCTTATTTAATACTTGGTATAATTGGGCATATTTCTCAAAAAACTGGTTTTCAAAGTTTTCTTCACAGGTTACGCCCCCTAGCGGCTAACCCAGGAACTTGACAGTTATTTCCATCGATTTCTCTTGGCCACTTTTACAAAGGAATTTTTTTTCCTAAAGTTATAACACGAGTAGTTTTTGATATATAGCCGAGAGATAGGCTTATTGGACGACCTGGTACATATGTGACGAAATAAAACGTAAGGCCGGTGCTATAAAAAAATAAGGCCTGCACAATAAATTCTTTTCGTATATTGTACGTTGCAAAATATTTTTTAGCTTAAGAAAAATTCATATTTGTGTACAAATAATTGGAAAGGCCGTCAATGAATTTAATATTACATTTGGATACCAAATTTTTCTACACATCTGGATAACAATATTATATGATATATATTCCATTGTAGTATTGATTAAGTCTAATCATACTTGGAGCGAAAATTTACTAGATAGTGCATCTTCAATAATAAATACGGTAGGTGGTACAATACTTTGCTTTTAATTGGCTTTGGGTTGGTTTTACGTAAACGAATATTACATTTTTACTATTATTAATACTAAATTATAATATTATTGCTAATTATTATAATGTTAAGCCAATAAGCTTGAGCAGCGTGTATACGTTAAAGTAAATATTAGACAAAACATTTAATACTTTAGGAAGCATTAATTTATTTTCATAAATTTAAAGACAGGCTATGATATTACACTGAGAACCAAAACGGGAAGCAATGGAAAAGACACATTTAGTTAAATTGCAATATGTTTGATGAGAGATCTACGAAAGTTTAGCTGTTCTTAGTTTATTTATCTGTTCTCAGAGTACACCAGAGGAAGACAAGTCAGCTTTACAGAAAAATGTTAAAAAAACTTAGCACTGGTGATTAAACCAGACATCGATTAACTAGGCCACGGATAACTGAGTTTTTGATTAAGATGTATTGAAATCGTTGGTTAATTAATCAAATAAAGAAATAAATAAATAACATAAATGATATCTGTACAAAGAATAGCACTTACAATTTGTTGAAATGTGAATTAATTGTAGCTAGGACAGCATCTCAGCTCGGTGGCTAACGTCGCAAAGCCATCAGAAGAAGATGCTCGCTGTAGATGCGTTCAACGAGAAGAAGTCATATCTTAGGTGCTAGACTTTTGGATAACTACTCACTGATTCTGTATATATAGGGGTAAACATCAGTACTTAAGAGATTCTTGATGAAGAGGGTGGTTTCGGGATAGTTTCTGAACGTGTGTTTTAGGAATATGTTTGAGATACTTCAAAGAAATGGGCATGCTATAATAAATAATAAAATTGCGTATTAGTTAAAGAGGCAATAATTTTTAAAAGTTCAAGAAATTTGATATTTAAAGAGAGTTTTGTGCTCTGAAGGCAACTACCAACTACGACAAGTTTACGTATTTGAACTTAAAAACATATAATTACGTCCACTTTACAGAGAGGAATTTAAAAATATGAACTATAGGAAATACACTGTGGTGCATAATTAACCGGACACTCAGATTTTTCCTAAAAACTAGAATTTAACAAAATGTAAGATGTTCTCAATTGAGTATTTAATAATAAACAAAACATTTAAAAGTTACACAAAAAAAACAACAAAACAATTTAAAAAATTTGAAAATCTGCAAAGAAACAATTTTTTTTTTAATATAAACATTTTTTATTGAAAACGATATTTAAATATTACCTCCATGAGCCCTAATTACTGCTCTAGCCCTAATTACGGCTCTCATTCACTCAGGTATACTACGGATTAAGTTTGTATTGGATATTACAAACGGATATTTGTATTGGATATTACTACGGATATTAAGCATGTATGCTCTATTGGATTTAAGTCTGGACTTCTTGGGGGCCATGATAATAAACTAATCCCAACTGCATCCAAGTTATCTGGTGTGATTCTTGCGATGTGCGGACGAGTCTTATCTTGCATCAGACTAAAGTTTTCTTCAACAAATGGGGCAAATAGCACTCTAGGAAATGCCTACTCACGTCATTATACCATCCACCAAATTAAACTTTTATTCGTTCGTGAAAAGCACAGCACTTCAATCATCAACACCCCAATTAAGATATTCTCGAGCGAGGTGGAAACGTTGCCTCCGATGATGTGCTGTTAATAGAGATTCCGTGACAGGTATTTTGGATCTTAATCCATATTCATTTAATCGTCTTCGAACACTATAAACGGAAAACTGTGTTTCTATCATTTAATCGTTGAACAAGTACTTATGCTGGTAATGCACGATCGCGTATTGCTTGTAATCTAAGAAAGCGATCTTCAACTGCACTTGAGGTTTTTCGTCTACCTTGACCTGGCCTCCTGGTGTATTGTCCTGTTTTCCGAAATCTTTGTATTGCATCAAATACTGTACTTCGAGAAATTCTTAAAGCATTTGCGATATAACGAGTGCTCCGCCCATCATCCTCTAAAGCAGGGATCCTCACTAGGATTTCTTTGAGAGCCTAATAGTTTGAATGAAATTTTCTTAGGGCCGCAAGTACAAGTGGTGGTATGAAATAACTTTAAAACTATATGACTATAACATAAGTTTATTACAAGCTACGTAAAAACAATATAATTATAACTTATATGGACTGTTTTGCATGTAAAAAGTAGGAAAATGTCTTTTACTTGACTGCAGGAATGTCAAGTCCTGAACTTGTTAATTCTTTGAAGTCGACAGGCAAAATCTTTCACAGCTCTCTAGAATGGCATCTATGTTAGTAGGTTGGAAAGAAACTGTAATTCTCAAAAAAAAAACAAAATTTGTTTAATTTATTAATGTTTGTATTTTGAGATTTCCGAAGTAGAAATTGAAACGTCAATAAACGTACTTTAACCTTTAATTGTGGCTTATTCCCATTTAAACAGTTATTACTTTGAAATGCCACAAAAAAATAGCTTCAGAATAATATCTCAAAATGTTTTCAACGTTCTTACTAGTTAGCCTAGATCTGTACTTGTTTTTGATGAACTTCAGCTTACTGAATATAGATTCACAGACATAATATATGTAGATGCAAAAATACACAAAATTTTCTGAGCACAGTCAATTAATTCAACATCTTCCCAAAACTTATAGTGAACTTTTTGCTTCTTTTTTTCTTCAAAAATACTTTTGAGCTCTATATCATTCTGAAGATCAATTAACTCATTTTTTAAATCCCTAGCTTCGTATCCAAAAATAGAAAGATGAGCTACATTTGCTGTTGTTATTGCCCATGGATTTTTCACCAAGCGAAATGGTTCTTGGAACTTCCTGAAGTCACTAAACCTCACAGATATTTTATCCTTTAGGTCTGCTAACAGCTTCAGTAGGTCAAAAATCTCTTGACTTTCATCTGGATTTTCATCAAACAGTGCTTTAACGGAAGGAAAGCTGGAATAATCTTCATTTGACAATTCTTCAATATACATATTCAGCTTCTACTCCAGTGAAAACACAATACTCATCATTTTCGTTACAATGTTATTGTAGTCTCCTTCCAATTTGGTCAATGTTTCATTTATAATGCTCATTGTATCAGTGAGAAACGCTACTTTAAGCCACCAACTAAAATTATGAATATCAGGAAACTCTTTATTCTTTGTAGCCAAAAACAGTAATGTCATGTCATGTCAAAAGAAACGTTCCAAAACTTTACCCTTACTCAGCCATCTCACTTTTGTGTGGTAAAGAATGTCAACATATTGCGACATAAGTTCTTTCAAAAATTCTTGAAACTCTCTGTAGTTTAGTTCATTTGATCTTATGACATTCACAATATTTACAAGTGTTTTCATAACACAGCTAAAATTTTCACCAAATTTAGCAACTAAGCTTTCTTGACGAATGGTACAATTTTGTTTCACTGCCTAGCAGTCTGAGGGCCGCAAAAATCTAAGTATCTGAGTATGGTTGCTCTAAAGCAACAGCTTGTGCTTTTTCTTCTGGTGTCATAATTTTTTAATGGAAGTTTTAAACCGGTGACAATACAAAAACCTACAGCTGACCTTATAATCAGGTACAGTACCACAATAAAATTAAATTAATACTAAGCCACTATTTCACATTTAACAAAATGTATGTGTGAAAGTGTTGTTGTTCGCACAAAACATCTAAACAGGTTCAAACAAGAAAAAAACGTTATCGATAATAAGGCATAAAATACAATTCAAACAAATTAAATAAGTTTTGATATAAACATCAACAAAAAACAAAAAAATTTGAGTGTCCCAGAAGTTGAGTGAAACCAGATCATATTATGTTAAAAATGAATATTAAATATAAAATATTTAAGTAAATACTACATACTTTTCCAAACACTGATATTCTCCCTAATCTGCTGGATCTCAAAAACTTTTTTTTCAGAAATTTTTTATTTATATATTATAACTGCTCCCCAGCTAATGACACTGCATGGATGATAAGGAAAGTTAAAAAAAATTAGAGTTAAAAACATGCATCCCAACATTGTGAAAAATCATCAGAATTAATCGCCAGACTAAAAAGAATGAAAGCAATACATAACAAAATTACCAGCGATTAAAAAATACTGTTCAGAAAATTGTAAAACGAATAATTCTAACTTGAATGAATTAGCAAACACGTTAGCTACATGGTGGTATTTATTTGATTTAAAACACTATCTAAATATTTATTGATGTGCAATTTAAAAGGAAAAGAACCACTAATTGGAGGAAGTAAAAATTATGGCAAAAGCTATGAATAAAATTTCATTTATTACTCCTAACTAAAACAAATATGCGCTAAAGGGAAACCAAATCGTTAATTTTTAATTATAGCTTCACATAATTTTAAAAAAAGCAAACACATTCGAGTTTTTTAATCCCAATGTATCTGTAGATGTATAGTGTGTGTTTATAAAAAAAAAGGAAATACGAAGTTACCTGGAAAAATAGGAGTTATAAAGAACTGTAAATTTCCAACAGACAAAACCCAATTCATATATACATATATATATATATATATATATATATATATATATATATATATATATATATATATATATATATATATATATATATATATATATATATATATATATATATATATATATATATATATATTGTTTATTTAAAAACCATTGTTTTGGCGACGTTTCGGCAAGGTCACACTTGCTATTGTCAAGTCAGATTAGTTCTGCGTCTTCTTACTGTTTCAGGAGAACTCCTGAGAATACAGGACAGAGAGTACATAACGTGAGAGTTTTCTTTAATATTTTAGGATGTTTTTAATTTGGTGTGTAATTTCGATATTGTTTTTATATTTCTGGTTCCAATTTTGATATTAGGTACTTCTTTGTGTATTGAACAGTCTATTTGTTAAACATAGAACATGTGGTAAAGAGTGGTACAATATATTTTGGTTGTTTGTTAAAACCTCTCTTTGATTTGTCATTATGACTTGTGAGACACCAAGTCTATTTAAAAAGTTCGCTGGGAATGAATTCTGTGAACATGATCGTTTTAAGACCGGCTGTTCTATATTCAGGATGTGACAAAGTTATAACCCTACTTTTCATATTTAATACTAGGTTCGTCTTTATCATAGATGGATGCGCTCAAAAGTAATTAATAAACCCGTTGCTACATATTGGTTTTCTATACCATTCTATTTTTAGAACATTGTAACGTTTACGTTGATGATAAACGTTTCCGATCACGGTGTAACATCTTATCTAGAAATGGTATGCAGTAGTTCATCACCAAATTCACCATCATTCACCATCATTCACCAAAAAGTGAATAGTAATTGTAGGAAATATGAAAACGAATTGGTAAATTTAAGATTGAATTTCAAATAATATGGTTCTACAAGTTATGCACAAAATCGCTTACCTTAAATTGGTGATCTTTAGGATTTGGTTAATTATGCAGACCCAAATGTGATTACTCATTTCATCACTGCTCAAACACTTCAATGGATTCCTTCCATGAAATTCCTGTTGGACACGAGACGGTACCACCTGATACATAAGGTCCCGAATTCTTCACCTTTTTCGTTGAAGGTTGGAAGTGAAGTCGTACCTTGTCGGTTAAACTCTACTCATTGGAGCATGCCCATTTGGATCTATGAGCGATTGTGTGCGTCGAAGTAAAATCATATTATATCGCGCTTTTGAATGAAATGCGACCAATAAGCACATAAGGTTATTCTGCATCATTTCAAGGAAATATAATTATTAAAGATCTAAAACTATTCTATTCTATTTGTCAAACATAGAACATGTGGTAAAGAGTGGTACAATATATTTTGGTTGTTTTTTAAAACCTCTCTTTGATCTGTCATTATGACTTGTGAGACACCAAGTCTATTTAAAAAGTTTGCTGGGAATGAATTCTTTGAACATGATCGTTTTAAGACCGGCTGTTCTATATTCAGGATGTGACAAAGTTATAATCCTACTTTTCATATGTAATACTAGGTTCGTCTTTATCATAGATGGATGTGCTCAAAAGTAATTAATAAACCCGTTGCTACATATTGGTTTTCTGTATCATTCTATTTTTAGAACGTTGTAACGTTTACGTTGATGATAAACGTTTCCGATCACGGTGTAACATCATATCTAGAAATGGTATGCAGTGGTTGTTTTCTAATTCTAATGTAAATTTCAAGTCTGGGCGATGACTGTTATGTCTAGTGTGTCCATTGATTCTCCAAACAGTAAATTATCTAAGTTCTTAACAGAAATGCATTTGTATAATGTCTTATATACTTCCTAAATCATTTATATGCTATTTATACAAGTAAAGAAAAACATAGTTACCTACAATATTCATATTTCAAAATGTTTTCGTAATATACCTAACGAAAATTGAATAATTACGGAGTTAAAGTCAGAATAAATAAATGAAATGAACAGATTTGTGCGCCATTGTCGACAAAACATCCCTTTACATTCGAGAAGATTTTAGAATATAATTCGCGTTCTAATGGAGCGTACGACCTGGTTTGGCTAAAACACTCTGCATAAGTATATCGCTTCTACGTTTAATTTTTTTTAATTAACTTTTGAAAGCAATAATCAGAAATTATATAAAGTATTACTAGCCAAATTTAGAAATGATTTTCGAAATATTGGCCGTCGACGCAGAGAGAGGACAATTTAACGGTTTTTTAAATACTTCTTCTTCTTAAAGTGCCCTCTCCTCAATGGAGGGTGGCTACTACAATTTTAAACTCTTCTCTATCTTCAGCTGTTCTTATTAGCTGTTCAAAATTTAGCCCTGTCCATTGTCGGATGTTTCTGAGCCACAATAGTCTTTTCCTTCCTAGGCCTCTCTTTCCCTCGATTTTTCCTTTCCCTATAAGTTGGGCATATTGGTACTTATTATTTCTCAGTATGTGACCTAGGTATGTTTTTCTAACTTTTACTGTGTTAAAAAGTTCTCTTTCCACTTTGGTTGTTTTTTTAATGTTTATTTTCATACCAAATTGCTCACAGGTCGAGTTGGTCTTGTCGATGAGTCGTTGTAGACCTAAGTCGGAATCCGCAATTACCACTGTATCATCTGCGTATCTGATACTGTTGATATTTACGCCATTCACCTTGACTCCATCCTTGGAATCCTCCAATACTTCTTTAAATAGAACTTCGGAGTAAAGATTAAACAGCAGAGGCGACAGAACACATCCTTGTCTAACTCTCCTCCCAATTTCTACTTCTGCGGATGTGGAACCTTCGATCCTAACTCTGGCGTTTTGGTTCCAGTAAAAGTTTTTTTTTTAATACAAAGATATGAAAAATTTGGTTTATTTTGCTTTTTGACTTTAGCATACAAATAGTATTGAGCCATTAGCAAGAAATATTTTGTTGAGTTGACTTAATCCATTAATGTCTATTTAATCTTAATAATCCAGGTTAAAAAGGCTTTTGCTGTGACTGTCAAAAAAGCCAGGTTTTTTGGATGTATAATCCTTAGACAAAGTCTTAACATTTCGTGCGTGAGCTTCATTGATAATTTTTATTTATAAACAAATTGATGTAAAAAAAATGTACCTTTTGGCATTTTTATTTTAATATAAAAACGTTTTTAAAGGTTTATTGGTGTAACCATATTTTAAAGCATGCAAAAAGCTTTAAACTGACGATTTAAAAAAAATTGTATACCTATTTATTGTCTTGATAAATGTAAAAAAACCAGAAATTTGAAAAAATTAATGTATGAATAGGAATTTCGCAATAGAAAAGACCCTTTTTACAAATAGCAAAAATAAAAAATTAATAGATGAAGAAAGAGTTGTAAATAGATGGAAGGACTGTTTTGAGGAAGTACTAAACGTAGACATTATATCAACATATGTGTATCATACGGAAGAAAATTTAAACGATAAAATAATAATAACATATTATTTTCATTTCTCTAATTATCGATTTTTTTTGTTTTTAGACCATTCTGATATTCCTGGCAATGTCCTGTGAATCAGTAGAACGACTTGGCAAGGACATCGTCAACACATGTTACCAACTTCGAGAAAAGGAACATGATATCGAAATGAAGCAGCAATTGTTGGATTTGGCTATATATACTGAACAATGGAAACCTACCTTTTCAGCTGCGGGATTTTTTGACTTCAACCAAAGATGTCTTAACGTCATTTTTTCGTCACTTATCAATTATTTGGTTATTATTTTGCAGTTTGATATAACAATAAAACAGAATGCACATTGAAGTACTAAATAGTTATGCTAAAGAAACACTAAATAGTAGTGTTTTCACTTTGAAGGTACTTTAAATAAATTTACTGTATTTGCAATGGATATAAGTAATGTTATCAATGCAGCTTTTGCCAACCTTTTAGTATTTGGGGCCCAATTTTCAATTTAAATTTTTATGGTGTCCTCTACGTTGAAAACTACTTTGAACCTATGAATGTCCTTAGTGTAGCGGGTTGTTAATAGACTAGACTTGAAAAATTGAAATGAAAGTCATATAAACAGCAAACATCATTCTTCAAAAATACTTTGTCTGTCACCAAAAAAGCTTTACTTGCGTTTACAAATTATCATATACAATAGCCAGATGTAAAAAGGTTTAGGGCATTGTGAAGACCTTATTCTGACAGTTATGTAGATGAAAATTGTAGAAACTACGTTTGGAGATTATTTTCCAATACATAACTCTTTCCAATGTTAGTGGTTCCCGCCTAATTTTCGATGTATAGCATGAGTTTTTTGAAAAGTGCGAGACGAGTTGTTTTCTATTCAGCTTGATGAGGCAGATAGCAATAAATATGATCACTTAATTGTATATTGCCGATTTTGTGATGATGATAATGATACAGTTAAAGAATTGCAAATACAGTTGAAATATGCAACGATGATGCACGTACAATATCGGGAAGATTCCAAAGTGTACAAGCACTTGTGAAGCAAGAATCTGTTGTTCATCATGCGTTCATAAGTCTGAACTTGCATGGTCCATAGAGAGGTTATGACTTCTGTACTAAATTATATAAAAATAAGGCTTAAAATCAAGAATGTTTATTGAACTTTGCAATGATGCCAGAAAATAGGGCCAAAATGAACTTTTTGCAATTACAGTTTAGTCTAGAGCATCTTGTTGTTTTTTCTGAATTATGTTGCTCAAGATTTATATCTGCTGTTTATCGTAGAACCATTAAAATGTGTAAATCTAATGTAAAATACACTTCGTTGTTAAATACCAAAACCACAAAAATAATTTAGCACTTAATGTAAAAATATCCTTTTCCGTATCCTATTGACTGCGCCAATTATGTTGTTTACTTCATGAAAAGTACTTTTTAAAACAATTTAAAAATAATAATAATTAATAAACGTGCAAAATGTATACTAAAACATAAGTAATTTAGTAAACAGAAAGAATCTATTATAATTTTCTACTGTAATCCGCTGCCGATTTTTATATTAACATATCTGAAACAGTTGATATTCGTTGTGTATTAAAAAATACAATTTATAAAAACAATTAATTTATAGCACGTGCTGGTTTACAAAATAATAAAGTATTGAAATTTATATAGTAATATGGTTCGAATTTCAATTATGTTTTGCGACAATGTAAGATTTATTTAGATCAGAGAAAAATAATTTATTTTCCTGATTTTATATCATGACGTTAAAAATTTACTTTTAGATTCAAGTACGTATTTCATGCACGCAAATTAAATTTTGAAAAATGTGTAATTAAAAATTTATGGTTGTTTTATTGTAAATTAAAATAAAGTAATATTTAAACGTTAACAAATTACTTTTATTTGGATTTACCTTGCATTTGGATTAGAAAGTTACATTTTCATAGTTACATTCCAATAATTTCGAAACTAAATATTCTTCTTCTACTTCTTGGAGATCTTTCTTGAACCGGGCGGGTTGTTTTCTAAGGCAATTTTTAGGAGTCTATTCCCATTCGTCTTACATGATTGTTCCATATTTTCTTACGCTGCCTTTCCCATCTTACAATATCTTGAATTTTGCACTGATCTCTGACGTTTGTATTTCTCACCCTGTCTCTTCTTGTTTTGCCCACTATTGTTCTTAGAGTTTTCATTTCAGCAACCCTTAGCATCTGTTTCGTTTTGTTGGTATCTTCGCGCACTTCTATGCCATATGTCATGATCGGTGGTATGCAAGTCTTGTAGATTCTAATTTTACTATCTGTGCACATATACGGATTTGACCAAAGTATCTCCCGCAGACATCCCGACAATGTGGATGCTTTGATGATCTGCCTCGTTAAATCATAGGGTGGTGTGTGCTTAATATATATATGCCCGGATATCTGAATTGCATCACCTGTTCTATGGGGTTATTCTCAACCACTTACTTACATCTGAGCGGATCTTTTGCTATTTTCATACATTTAGTTTTGTTGGTAGAAATGGTCATATTTAGTTGGCGGCTGATTTGAAATAACTGAAAGGGCTGTCTCTGAAGATCATCTTCTAATTCGACAATAATTGTTGCATCATCTGCGTAACACACCATACCAATTCTTTTGTTGCCCATTGTTTATCCGAGATTGAGAGATCTTACTTTGTTTATAATTTTGCCCATAAGTAGGTTAAACAAGAAGGGGCTTAAACTGTCGCCTTGCTAATTCCTCCCGGTGTTGGAATATTTTCAGTCAATTTTTCTCTTGCTCTAACTTTGGTTACATTGTTGTTATTTAGGTTATGGACTATCCTTGTTATCTTGGTAGGTGTTTTACGTACTGTCCGGCGTCGGCCGAAAAATGAAAAGCATTCTCCAAAGAAGCACCAGGTAAAATGTTTCATCCGTAATTTTTTATCCAAAGAGAAAATTCCACTGTGCCAATTTCAACGTGCTACGGATAACAAAACACAGGCTTTCCTATGTGACATAACGATTTACTGAAACAGGCCAAATACCGATTGAACGCAGAGGTGGTGATCGAAAATCTGCGAAATATCGGGACAAGCTGGAAGGAGTGCAAAAGTTTATAAACCAATTAAAATGTACTGAATCCCATTATTGCCGTTCAGTGACGAATAGAATGTACTTTCCATCTGAACTCAGCGCTCTAAATTGTATTCAATGTACACTGCTCAGACAATTCCATCGGAGACTGTAAAGTATTTTCGCTATATATTTAACAGAAAAACAATTTGAGCTTTAAACCCCCAAGAACAGACGTTTGTTCAAAGTGTTTAGAGCTAAATGAACTCATTAAATACAAGAAAAATGAGCAATCTAAAATTAAACTCATGACTGAAAGACGGCTTCACAAACTTCGAGCCAAAGCATTTTTCCAATTTCTTCAAGAAAACAGAGAAGACCTGGTTACTTTGTCGTTTGACTGCCACAAAAATTTAGTCCTCTCCAAAGTTTTTGATCAGAGTGCTTATTATTCGAGGTAGCTTATTTTTATAACTTTACTGTTGTTGAAGGTTCTTCAAAGTCTACACTTTTAAAGGAAAATGTATTTTCATACTATTGGACTGAGGACATGTTTGGCAAAGGATCAAATAAAATTTCCTCTGCAGTCTTTCATCTTCTTAATAACACTGATTTTGTGTTATGTGTGATGTGCTGCAAATGGCTAGCCGAGAGCGCGCCACTAAATGTTAAATTACTTGAGTTAGTTTTTCCTGTAGTTGGCCACTCTTTTTTACCATCTGATAGAGTTTTCGGTCAAATTGAGAAGAATTTACGAAAAAGAGAAGTAATAACGGCACCTGACGAATACAAGGAAATTATTTCCGAATCTTCTACTATCGTTGATATGAAGCAAAGCTGTGTTTACGATTGGAAGTCTGCTATTCAGGAGGTTCCTTAACTAGTAGGAGCATGGGGTTTTCAATTTAAGAATTGTAAAAGGTACATTTTAAAACGATTTAGGACAGGAAATGTTTTATTACGAGGTGACCTTCATTACAAAATTTCGGAACTTTTGTCAGTATTGCACGAAAAGGCAAACAGATTAGCATGATCAATCCAGAAAAGATTATCTCCGATGCTTTTGGTTTAGACTGGACCCAACATGATCAGCTTAACTATTATAAAGAGCTTTTGTCAACGTTATGAACAAGAAGGAAACGAGAACCTGAAGAATCCTGTTTCAGAGTTAGAGTCTGTCGAAACCTGTGAATATATACCTGAACTTCCGGATATTTTAGTTTAAGTGATATGCATATAAATTACTTTTACATATTGTATTATTTTTCAATATCAAAATATATTTCTATTATATAACTCGCACAATGACGTTTTATTAGTTTCAAAACTGGCAATATCCTTATAGATCATTTTCATATCCGTCAATCTCCAAGCATTGCCAACAAATACGGCAATGACTAAAATATTAAAAAAAAGGAAAATAAATAATTTTTTAAGCGCCTATTTGTGTACATCCGACCACAAACCAAATTTTATATGATTCATCATCAATTTTATTGTTTTAATTTAAGTTTGTTAGTTTCTACAGTTTTTCGCGGTTTCCCAAAATTATGGAAATGGGAGATGGCCGACTTTGATTTTACACCCCTCAATTGTCTAAAAACTACTTTTTGGAGATGTTACATTATTCCGCGATGTGTGCGAATTCTCCAAAATCAGTTGATTTTTTTTGGCAGCAAGACATTTTTCTTTGGCTGTATTATGAATGTGAAAAAATATATTTTCTTAAAAAGTAATTCAGTAATTATGAGGAACACTGTGTACTCAAATGTGACTAAATAAAATAAATATTCATATATTATGGAAATGGAAGATGGCTGACTTTGATTTTACACCCCTCAATTGTCTAAAAACTACTTTTTGGAGATGTTACATTATTCCGCGATGTGTGTGAATTCTCCAAAATCAGTTGATTTTTTTCGGCAGCAAGGCATTTTTTTTGGCTGTATTATGAATGTGAAAAAATATATTTTCTTAAAAAGTAATTCAGTAATTATGAGGAACACTGTGTACTCAAATGTGACTAAATAAAATAAATATTCATATATTATGGAAATGGGAGATGGCTGACTTTGATTTTACACCCCTCAATTGTCTAAAAACTACTTTTTGGAGATGTTACATTATTCCGCGATGTGTGCGAATTCTCCAAAATCAGTTGATTTTTTTCGGCAGCAAGGCATTTTTTTTGGCTGTATTATGAATGTGAAAAAATATATTTTCTTAAAAAGTAATTCAGTAATTATGAGGAACACTGTGTACTCAAATGTGACTAAATAAAATAAATATTCATATATTATGGAAATGGAAGATGGCTGACTTTGATTTTACACCCCTCAATTGTCTAAAAACTACTTTTTGGAGATGTTACATTATTCCGCGATGTGTGTGAATTCTCCAAAATCAGTTGATTTTTTTCGGCAGCAAGGCATTTTTTTTGGCTGTATTATGAATGTGAAAAAATATATTTTCTTAAAAAGTAATTCAGTAATTATGAGGAACACTGTGTACTCAAATGTGACTAAATAAAATAAATATTCATATATTATGGAAATGGGAGATGGCTGACTTTGATTTTACACCCCTCAATTGTCTAAAAACTACTTTTTTGGAGATGTTACATTATTCCGCGATGTGTGCGAATTCTCCAAAATCAGTTGATTTTTTTCGGCAGCAAGGCATTTTTTTTGGCTGTATTATGAATGTGAAAAAATATATTTTCTTAAAAAGTAATTCAGTAATTATGAGGAATACTGTGTACTCAAATGTGACTAAATAAAATAAATATTCATATATTATGGAAATGGGAGATGGCTGACTTTGATTTTACACCCCTCAATTGTCTAAAAACTACTTTTTGGAGATGTTACATTATTCCGCGATGTGTGCGAATTCTCCAAAATCTGTTGATTTTTTTCGGCAGCAAGATATTTTTTTTGGCTGTATTATGAATGTGAAAAAATATATTTTCTTAAAAAGTAATTCAGTAATTAGGAGGAACACTGTGTACTCAAATGTTACTAAATAAAATAAATATTCATATATTATGGAAATGGGAGATGGCCGACTTTGATTTTACACCCCTCAGTTGTCTAAAAACTACTTTTTGGAGATGTTACATTATTCCGCGATGTGTGCGAATTCTCTAAAATCAGTTGATTTTTTTGGGCAGTAAGACATTTTATTTTGGCTGTATTATGAATGTGAAAAAATATATTTTCTTAAAAAGTAATTCAGTAATTGTGAGGAACACTGTGTACTCAAATGTGACTAAATAAAATAAATATTCATATATTATGGAAATGGGAGATGGCCGACTTTGATTTGACACCCCTCAATTGTCTAAAAACTACTTTTTGGAGATGTTACATTATTCCGCGATGGGTGCGAATTCTCCAAAATCAGTTGATTTTTTTTGGCAGCAAGACATTTTTTTTGGCTGTATTATGAATGTGAAAAAATATATTTTCTTAAAAAGTAATTCAGTAATTATGAGGAACACTGTGTACTCAAATGTGACTAAATGAAATAAATATTCATATATTATGGAAATGGGAGATGGCCGACTTTGATTTTACACCCCTCAATTGTCTAAAAACTACTTTTTGGAGATGTTACATTATTCCGCGATGTGTGCGAATTCTACAAAATCAGTTGATCTTTTTCGGCAGCAAGACATTTTTTTGGCTGTATTATGAATGTGAAAAAATATATTTTCTTAAAAACTAATTCAGTAATTATGAGGAACACTGTGTACTCAAATGTGACTAAATAAAATAAATATTCATGTATTATGGAAATTGGAGATGGCCGACTTTGATTTTACACCCCTCAATTGTCTAAAAACTACTTTTTGGAGATTTTACATTATTCCGCGATGTATGCGAATTCTCCAAAATCAGTTGATTTTTTTCGGCAGCAAGACATTTTTTTTTGGCTGTATTATGAATGTGAAAAAATACATTTTCTTAAAAAGTAATTCAGTAATTATGAGGAACACTGTGTACTCAAATGTGACTAAATGAAATAAATATTCATATATTATGGAAATGGGAGATGGCCGACTTTGATTTTACACCCCTCAATTGTCTAAAAACTACTTTTTGGAGATGTTACATTATTCCGCGATGTGTGCGAATTCTACAAAATCAGTTGATCTTTTTCGGCAGCAAGACATTTTTTTGGCTGTATTATGAATGTGAAAAAATATATTTTCTTAAAAACTAATTCAGTAATTATGAGGAACACTGTGTACTCAAATGTGACTAAATAAAATAAATATTCATGTATTATGGAAATTGGAGATGGCCGACTTTGATTTTACACCCCTCAATTGTCTAAAAACTACTTTTTGGAGATTTTACATTATTCCGCGATGTGTGCGAATTCTACAAAATCAGTTGATCTTTTTCGGCAGCAAGACATTTTTTTGGCTGTATTATGAATGTGAAAAAATATATTTTCTTAAAAACTAATTCAGTAATTATGAGGAACACTGTGTACTCAAATGTGACTAAATAAAATAAATATTCATATATTATGGAAATGGGAGATGGCCGACTTTGATTTTACACCCCTCAATTGTCTAAAAACTACTTTTTGGAGATGTTACATTATTCCGCGATGTGTGCGAATTCTACAAAATCAGTTGATCTTTTTCGGCAGCAAGACATTTTTTTGGCTGTATTATGAATGTGAAAAAATATATTTTCTTAAAAACTAATTCAGTAATTATGAGGAACACTGTGTACTCAAATGTGACTAAATAAAATAAATATTCATGTATTATGGAAATTGGAGATGGCCGACTTTGATTTTACACCCCTCAATTGTCTAAAAACTACTTTTTGGAGATTTTACATTATTCCGCGATGTGTGCGAATTCTACAAAATCAGTTGATCTTTTTCGGCAGCAAGACATTTTTTTGGCTGTATTATGAATGTGAAAAAATATATTTTCTTAAAAACTAATTCAGTAATTATGAGGAACACTGTGTACTCAAATGTGACTAAATGAAATAAATATTCATATATTATGGAAATGGGAGATGGCCGACTTTGATTTTACACCCCTCAATTGTCTAAAAACTACTTTTTGGAGATGTTACATTATTCCGCGATGTGTGCGAATTCTACAAAATCAGTTGATCTTTTTCGGCAGCAAGACATTTTTTTGGCTGTATTATGAATGTGAAAAAATATATTTTCTTAAAAACTAATTCAGTAATTATGAGGAACACTGTGTACTCAAATGTGACTAAATAAAATAAATATTCATATATTATGGAAATGGGAGATGGCCGACTTTGATTTTACACCCCTCAATTGTCTAAAAACTACTTTTTGGAGATGTTACATTATTCCGCGATGTGTGCGAATTCTACAAAATCAGTTGATCTTTTTCGGCAGCAAGACATTTTTTTGGCTGTATTATGAATGTGAAAAAATATATTTTCTTAAAAACTAATTCAGTAATTATGAGGAACACTGTGTACTCAAATGTGACTAAATAAAATAAATATTCATGTATTATGGAAATTGGAGATGGCCGACTTTGATTTTACACCCCTCAATTGTCTAAAAACTACTTTTTGGAGATTTTACATTATTCCGCGATGTGTGCGAATTCTACAAAATCAGTTGATCTTTTTCGGCAGCAAGACATTTTTTTGGCTGTATTATGAATGTGAAAAAATATATTTTCTTAAAAACTAATTCAGTAATTATGAGGAACACTGTGTACTCAAATGTGACTAAATGAAATAAATATTCATATATTATGGAAATGGGAGATGGCCGACTTTGATTTTACACCCCTCAATTGTCTAAAAACTACTTTTTGGAGATGTTACATTATTCCGCGATGTGTGCGAATTCTACAAAATCAGTTGATCTTTTTCGGCAGCAAGACATTTTTTTGGCTGTATTATGAATGTGAAAAAATATATTTTCTTAAAAACTAATTCAGTAATTATGAGGAACACTGTGTACTCAAATGTGACTAAATAAAATAAATATTCATGTATTATGGAAATTGGAGATGGCCGACTTTGATTTTACACCCCTCAATTGTCTAAAAACTACTTTTTGGAGATGTTACATTATTCCGCGATGTGTGCGAATTCTACAAAATCAGTTGATCTTTTTCGGCAGCAAGACATTTTTTTGGCTGTATTATGAATGTGAAAAAATATATTTTCTTAAAAACTAATTCAGTAATTATGAGGAACACTGTGTACTCAAATGTGACTAAATAAAATAAATATTCATGTATTATGGAAATTGGAGATGGCCGACTTTGATTTTACACCCCTCAATTGTCTAAAAACTACTTTTTGGAGATTTTACATTATTCCGCGATGTATGCGAATTCTCCAAAATCAGTTGATTTTTTTCGGCAGCAAGACATTTTTTTTTGGCTGTATTATGAATGTGAAAAAATACATTTTCTTAAAAAGTAATTCAGTAATTATGAGGAACACTGTGTACTCAAATGTGACTAAATGAAATAAATATTCATATATTATGGAAATGGGAGATGGCCGACTTTGATTTTACACCCCTCAATTGTCTAAAAACTACTTTTTGGAGATGTTACATTATTCCGCGATGTGTGCGAATTCTACAAAATCAGTTGATCTTTTTCGGCAGCAAGACATTTTTTTGGCTGTATTATGAATGTGAAAAAATATATTTTCTTAAAAACTAATTCAGTAATTATGAGGAACACTGTGTACTCAAATGTGACTAAATAAAATAAATATTCATGTATTATGGAAATTGGAGATGGCCGACTTTGATTTTACACCCCTCAATTGTCTAAAAACTACTTTTTGGAGATTTTACATTATTCCGCGATGTATGCGAATTCTCCAAAATCAGTTGATTTTTTTCGGCAGCAAGACATTTTTTTTTGGCTGTATTATGAATGTGAAAAAATACATTTTCTTAAAAAGTAATTCAGTAATTATGAGGAACACTGTGTACTCAAATGTGACTAAATGAAATAAATATTCATATATTATGGAAATGGGAGATGGCCGACTTTGATTTTACACCCCTCAATTGTCTAAAAACTACTTTTTGGAGATGTTACATTATTCCGCGATGTGTGCGAATTCTACAAAATCAGTTGATCTTTTTCGGCAGCAAGACATTTTTTTGGCTGTATTATGAATGTGAAAAAATATATTTTCTTAAAAACTAATTCAGTAATTATGAGGAACACTGTGTACTCAAATGTGACTAAATAAAATAAATATTCATGTATTATGGAAATTGGAGATGGCCGACTTTGATTTTACACCCCTCAATTGTCTAAAAACTACTTTTTGGAGATTTTACATTATTCCGCGATGTATGCGAATTCTCCAAAATCAGTTGATTTTTTTCGGCAGCAAGACATTTTTTTTTGGCTGTATTATGAATGTGAAAAAATACATTTTCTTAAAAAGTAATTCAGTAATTATGAGGAACACTGTGTACTCAAATGTGACTAAATGAAATAAATATTCATATATTATGGAAATGGGAGATGGCCGACTTTGATTTTACACCCCTCAATTGTCTAAAAACTACTTTTTGGAGATGTTACATTATTCCGCGATGTGTGCGAATTCTACAAAATCAGTTGATCTTTTTCGGCAGCAAGACATTTTTTTGGCTGTATTATGAATGTGAAAAAATATATTTTCTTAAAAACTAATTCAGTAATTATGAGGAACACTGTGTACTCAAATGTGACTAAATAAAATAAATATTCATGTATTATGGAAATTGGAGATGGCCGACTTTGATTTTACACCCCTCAATTGTCTAAAAACTACTTTTTGGAGATTTTACATTATTCCGCGATGTATGCGAATTCTCCAAAATCAGTTGATTTTTTTCGGCAGCAAGACATTTTTTTTTGGCTGTATTATGAATGTGAAAAAATACATTTTCTTAAAAAGTAATTCAGTAATTATGAGGAACACTGTGTACTCAAATGTGACTAAATGAAATAAATATTCATATATTATGGAAATGGGAGATGGCCGACTTTGATTTTACACCCCTCAATTGTCTAAAAACTACTTTTTGGAGATGTTACATTATTCCGCGATGTGTGCGAATTCTACAAAATCAGTTGATCTTTTTCGGCAGCAAGACATTTTTTTGGCTGTATTATGAATGTGAAAAAATATATTTTCTTAAAAACTAATTCAGTAATTATGAGGAACACTGTGTACTCAAATGTGACTAAATAAAATAAATATTCATGTATTATGGAAATTGGAGATGGCCGACTTTGATTTTACACCCCTCAATTGTCTAAAAACTACTTTTTGGAGATTTTACATTATTCCGCGATGTATGCGAATTCTCCAAAATCAGTTGATTTTTTTCGGCAGCAAGACATTTTTTTTTGGCTGTATTATGAATGTGAAAAAATACATTTTCTTAAAAAGTAATTCAGTAATTATGAGGAACACTGTGTACTCAAATGTGACTAAATAAAATAAATATTCATGTATTATGGAAATTGGAGATGGCCGACTTTGATTTTACACCCCTCAATTGTCTAAAAACTACTTTTTGGAGATGTTACATTATTCCGCGATGTGTGCGAATTCTACAAAATCAGTTGATCTTTTTCGGCAGCAAGACATTTTTTTGGCTGTATTATGAATGTGAAAAAATATATTTTCTTAAAAACTAATTCAGTAATTATGAGGAACACTGTGTACTCAAATGTGACTAAATAAAATAAATATTCATGTATTATGGAAATTGGAGATGGCCGACTTTGATTTTACACCCCTCAATTGTCTAAAAACTACTTTTTGGAGATTTTACATTATTCCGCGATGTATGCGAATTCTCCAAAATCAGTTGATTTTTTTCGGCAGCAAGACATTTTTTTTTGGCTGTATTATGAATGTGAAAAAATACATTTTCTTAAAAAGTAATTCAGTAATTATGAGGAACACTGTGTACTCAAATGTGACTAAATGAAATAAATATTCATATATTATGGAAATGGGAGATGGCCGACTTTGATTTTACACCCCTCAATTGTCTAAAAACTACTTTTTGGAGATGTTACATTATTCCGCGATGTGTGCGAATTCTACAAAATCAGTTGATCTTTTTCGGCAGCAAGACATTTTTTTGGCTGTATTATGAATGTGAAAAAATATATTTTCTTAAAAACTAATTCAGTAATTATGAGGAACACTGTGTACTCAAATGTGACTAAATAAAATAAATATTCATGTATTATGGAAATTGGAGATGGCCGACTTTGATTTTACACCCCTCAATTGTCTAAAAACTACTTTTTGGAGATTTTACATTATTCCGCGATGTATGCGAATTCTCCAAAATCAGTTGATTTTTTTCGGCAGCAAGACATTTTTTTTTGGCTGTATTATGAATGTGAAAAAATACATTTTCTTAAAAAGTAATTCAGTAATTATGAGGAACACTGTGTACTCAAATGTGACTAAATGAAATAAATATTCATATATTATGGAAATGGGAGATGGCCGACTTTGATTTTACACCCCTCAATTGTCTAAAAACTACTTTTTGGAGATGTTACATTATTCCGCGATGTGTGCGAATTCTACAAAATCAGTTGATCTTTTTCGGCAGCAAGACATTTTTTTGGCTGTATTATGAATGTGAAAAAATATATTTTCTTAAAAACTAATTCAGTAATTATGAGGAACACTGTGTACTCAAATGTGACTAAATAAAATAAATATTCATGTATTATGGAAATTGGAGATGGCCGACTTTGATTTTACACCCCTCAATTGTCTAAAAACTACTTTTTGGAGATTTTACATTATTCCGCGATGTATGCGAATTCTCCAAAATCAGTTGATTTTTTTCGGCAGCAAGACATTTTTTTTTGGCTGTATTATGAATGTGAAAAAATACATTTTCTTAAAAAGTAATTCAGTAATTATGAGGAACACTGTGTACTCAAATGTGACTAAATGAAATAAATATTCATATATTATGGAAATGGGAGATGGCCGACTTTGATTTTACACCCCTCAATTGTCTAAAAACTACTTTTTGGAGATGTTACATTATTCCGCGATGTGTGCGAATTCTACAAAATCAGTTGATCTTTTTCGGCAGCAAGACATTTTTTTGGCTGTATTATGAATGTGAAAAAATATATTTTCTTAAAAACTAATTCAGTAATTATGAGGAACACTGTGTACTCAAATGTGACTAAATAAAATAAATATTCATGTATTATGGAAATTGGAGATGGCCGACTTTGATTTTACACCCCTCAATTGTCTAAAAACTACTTTTTGGAGATTTTACATTATTCCGCGATGTATGCGAATTCTCCAAAATCAGTTGATTTTTTTCGGCAGCAAGACATTTTTTTTTGGCTGTATTATGAATGTGAAAAAATACATTTTCTTAAAAAGTAATTCAGTAATTATGAGGAACACTGTGTACTCAAATGTGACTAAATGAAATAAATATTCATATATTATGGAAATGGGAGATGGCCGACTTTGATTTTACACCCCTCAATTGTCTAAAAACTACTTTTTGGAGATGTTACATTATTCCGCGATGTGTGCGAATTCTACAAAATCAGTTGATCTTTTTCGGCAGCAAGACATTTTTTTGGCTGTATTATGAATGTGAAAAAATATATTTTCTTAAAAACTAATTCAGTAATTATGAGGAACACTGTGTACTCAAATGTGACTAAATAAAATAAATATTCATGTATTATGGAAATTGGAGATGGCCGACTTTGATTTTACACCCCTCAATTGTCTAAAAACTACTTTTTGGAGATTTTACATTATTCCGCGATGTGTGCGAATTCTACAAAATCAGTTGATCTTTTTCGGCAGCAAGACATTTTTTTTTGGCTGTATTATGAATGTGAAAAAATACATTTTCTTAAAAAGTAATTCAGTAATTATGAGGAACACTGTGTACTCAAATGTGACTAAATGAAATAAATATTCATATATTATGGAAATGGGAGATGGCCGACTTTGATTTTACACCCCTCAATTGTCTAAAAACTACTTTTTGGAGATGTTACATTATTCCGCGATGTGTGCGAATTCTACAAAATCAGTTGATCTTTTTCGGCAGCAAGACATTTTTTTGGCTGTATTATGAATGTGAAAAAATATATTTTCTTAAAAACTAATTCAGTAATTATGAGGAACACTGTGTAGTCAAATGTGACTAAATAAAATAAATATTCATATATTATGGAAATTGGAGATGGCCGACTTTGATTTTACACCCCTCAATTGTCTAAAAACTACTTTTTGGAGATTTTACATTATTCCGCGATGTATGCGAATTCTCCAAAATCAGTTGATTTTTTTCGGCAGCAAGACATTTTTTTTTGGCTGTATTATGAATGTGAAAAAATACATTTTCTTAAAAAGTAATTCAGTAATTATGAGGAACACTGTGTACTCAAATGTGACTAAATGAAATAAATATTCATATATTATGGAAATGGGAGATGGCCGACGTTGATTTTACACCCCTCAATTGTCTAAAAACTACTTTTTGGAGATGTTACATTATTCCGCGATGTGTGCGAATTCTACAAAATCAGTTGATCTTTTTCGGCAGCAAGACATTTTTTTTGGCTGTATTATGAATGTGAAAAAATATATTTTCTTAAAAAGTAATTCAGTAATTATGAGGAACACTGTGTACTCAAATGTGACTAAATAAAATAAATATTCATATATTATGGAAATAGGAGATGGCCGACTTTATTTTACACCCCTCAATTGTCTAAAAACTACTTTTTGGAGATGTTACATTATTCCGCGATGTGTGCGAATTCTCCAAAATCAGTTGATTTTTTTTCGGCAGCAAGACATTTTTCTTTGGCTGTATTATGAATGTGAAAAAACATATTTTCTTAAAAAGTAATTCAGTAATTATGAGGAACACTGTGTACTCAAATGTGACTAAATAAGATAAATATTCATATTTAGGACGTTCTATAATACTATATTTATCTAGATATAATAAAAATCCCTAATGAAAAATGTTTTTTATGTTTAATTAAATTGTATAAATATGGTTGGAATTTCCGTTTTTATCATAGTTATTTAAATCAATTTGTATAATTTATCAGTACATAAAACGATTTCGACATGTCTCGTAAACATTACGAAAGCTACAAGAAAGCTTTTTTAACCAAAGTTAAAGCAAATAAAGATTACATAGTATTGGAAAGAATGTGCAAATATTTACCATTTTTTGGAATAATACCGTTTAAAAGTAAAAGACCATATTTTTTCGAGTCAATAATTACAGCGGCATTGACAATATACTTTACTGCAGCTGCAGTTTCAAAAATTAATTCCAATAGCTACATGCAGCTTCTATTGTCGATATTACGGTTATGCATGGGTGTCCACAAGGTGCTTTTAATTTCATGTACGCATGTCTTTTGTAGACAATATTGGATAAAATATTTATTTAGTATAAATGAGTTGGAACTGATCGCTAGATACTTAGGGTATTGCTCAAAGACACCTTTTAAAATAATCTGTGAAATAGTATTCGTTTTTTCTACCAGCTCAGTAAGTCTCCTGTTAGTACTATCTGGAAATGACTCATATCTTCCATCAAATGATACTATTACGATTATTAATTTCGTTTTGTTTAATACTTTCAACTATGGACTAATCATTATCTATTTAACAACAATAGACATATTACAAAAAAGATGGCAATATTTTAAAAATCTAATGGAGGAGCAGAGGAAAAATGACATTTTACGTATAGATTTTGCTTGCTTAATAAATTTTGTGAAGAGATCAGGCCGTTTAAATAACATTATTAACCACTTTTTTGGTCCCCCTATTTTTTCCTATATACTGGCAAGCTTATTATCCATCACGCTAGTTGTTTTTAAATTATTCAAAGACAAAATGGACATAAATATATTTCTGCGAAATAACTTATTAGTGTTGTATAACATGGTAAGTACTATAATAATTTATACTTATTTTTTGAAGTTATACTTCTCTACGCGCGCTCCACATTGGAAATTTGTATGGGAGTGAATCTGTGAAATCATTACATATGTATATAATGAGTAAGAGAGAGACAGAAGATATATTTTTTCTCTCTTCCTCTCTTGAATATAAAAATGTTCCTTTTGTATATATATTTAATATTATATATATTATTATATATATATACATAATATGTATATATATATATATATATATATATATATATATATATATATATATATGTATATATATATAATATTATATATATATATAATAAAATATTTATTAATATTATTACTTATGTGATAAGTTTTGTATTATTTATTAAATGTTCAGAATTATATTAGTCTTTTGTATTTCAAAATAATAATCTCAATTAATTACTGTATGACCCAGAACTGTCAATTTTGAAATACGTTTGTGTCATTTCCTCGATAGTATAGTAGGCAGTATCCCCGCCTGTCACGCGGGAGACCGGGGTTCGAATCCCAGTCGGGCAGGACTTTTTTATTAATATTATTACATGGTAAATTAAACATATGCGTAAGTAGAAACGTTATGTATATTATTGTCATTTTTAAATACTTATGAATATTGTGTTTTAATTTGTATTGTATTATTATATTGAATTATGTTGCACTGTATTGTAGTGTATTTTTTTATGTATATTATTATCATTTTTAAATACTTATGAATATTGCGTTTTAATTTTTATTTTTATATTATTAATAAAATAAACAATGAATTTTACTGCAAAGTATGTGTAAAAAATTTTTGCATTCAACTCCTTTCATACATATATGAAAATAAAAATATACATTTTCATCAAGATATTGATTTAATCCTTCATTTACTATACTCCTATTACAGGTCAAATTTTGTTTATTAATTGTTAGTAAGTTGTTATTGATTCTGTTTCTCTTTCTGCTATGTCTTACCTATAGCATTACATATGTAATGATTGTGCAGATTGACTCCCAAATAAATTTGTAATGGCAAATGCGTGTATAGAAGTGTAACTTCTACCGGCAGTCCCCCTGGACTGCCACACCTGTTTTTTTAATGTATGACAAGATATGGGAGGCTAGGCGAAATATTGATATCTTCTAACTCTATGGAAGGTCGCCACTTCATCTTTTTCGCGGTCGTCCGATACTTCTTCTACCAATTGGTGACTTATCTCTTGCTATTTTGACGACACAGGTCTCCTCCATTCTGCTTATGTAATTATCCATTCTTTTTTTCTATTTTGTGATCATTCGTTTATACTGTACGTTTGTCTGTATATACACATCTCAGAGGCATCTATTTTTTTTTCTATTTTAAAGTCCATTGTCCAACTTTCACAGCCATACAGTAAGACAGAAAAAACGTAACATCCGATCATTCGGATTCTAAGCTGCAGACTAATCTTGTAAAATATGTTTTCATGCTCATGAATGCTTTCCTTGCTTGTTCGATTCTTGATAGGATTTCTTTTTTTGGATTACACTGAATATTGATATTTGCTCGCAAATATTTTATCGAATTTACCTGTTCCATTATTTGACCCTTGGCATACACATGTACGTTTATTGGTGTATTTGAAAATACTAAAGTTTTAGTTTTGGAAACGTTTAGATGTAATCCAAACATTTCGCTGTGGTGAACTACCGCATTTATTATATTTTGTAGTTCTTGTGCATTGCTTGCTATTAAGACGGTATCATCAGCATATCTGATGTTGTCTATGCTGATTCCGTTAATCTTAATTCTGCCTTGGACCTCGTCTAATCTTCTTTATGTGCCGTCTTCTACCGAAGGTTGGCGACTATCAAACGATAGGTTTCTCTGTTTTGTGCCGCATGTATCATGTTCGCAGCTTATGGTATTTGAAACCATTCTCTAAAGTTTCTCTATCAAGTTTGTCTCTTTAGGAGTCTGTGTTACAATAGGCATCAATAAAGGATTATCAGCAGGCTGGTCTTTAAAATTTCGCATAATTCTTGTCCCTGACTATATCTTTTATTTTGTGATATTGACGATTTATGTAATTTTAGTTAATTTTAATTGTTATTGTTATTGTTTGAATCTTTAAAAGCTTTGTCCATACAATTGTACAATTTTCAGTGACAATAAAGCATATTTCTATTCTGTTGTTTTGTTAAAATAACAGACAATTTCCGGTTTATTTTTATCATGATCTGTTTCAACCCTGTTTCGATAAAGTGTTAGTCCCACCGGTCTAGATTTATTTGTTTTGAACACTGGTGGAATAATAGCTTTATTTGTCTTGACAGAGACGACATTTGTTAGAGATTTGTTTCTAAGTTTTTCTACCAGCTCCAATGAAGTGAACCAGTTATCGGCCGTGATATTCCGGTCCGATTTTTTAAGCAGTTTACATAGACGTAAAACTGATTGATTGGGTTTCAAAAGTTTACGTTCTTTTTCGTAAAGTTTTTTTTTGAATTATTTCTACCAAGTCCAATTATGTAAAAAGTACATAATGTGAAACATCCGGTCTTTCGTACCTGTATGATTACTGGTATAATGCAAAATACTTGGCCTGTGAAACCGGGGCACTTTCAAACACCTAGGTTTACCTTATAGTTGCAGAATATAATCTCGGTCGTTAATGGTAGCATATTTTGGAGGGGAGAACCGCAGCTCAAACAGATTTGCCAAAGTTCAACATAATATGACACAAAAGTTCTCAGAAATCGGTGTGTCCGTTAAAGGGTTAATTTTTTTCAGCTAATTCAGCCGAGTGATGTAGTGCCACTAAGTGCCTCTTCTAAATTTAAATGTCTGTTGTGTCTTTTTGAATATGTTCTGTTTGTCCCTAAATGTTCCTAAGTGTTTTTAATTTTAATTTATTTGACATCACAACAATTCTGCCCTAATTTAGAAGTTTGTCTTGATCACCTAAGGCTACTTTCTCAAAATATTTCATATTGCATCTAAAAACAACAACTATTATCAAAACACTTACTTTACGATAATAATATTAAATCAAATCTGCAAGATACGCCCCTGTGTCTTTCGGGAACTAATTTTTCTTTAATATTTCGTGTATGTTCCTTCTAATCTGGATTTTTTAAATTTCTCTATTTGGTACTCCACTTGTTTACTCCTTTCTTTCGCTTCTTCACAAAATTTTCATTGTTTTGTTCAGAATCACTAATATTCTTCTTATGGTACCCTATCCAATTAGTGGATGTTGGCGACAATTCTGGCATACTCTTCTCGGTTTTGTGTGGCTCTAAAGAGTGCATGGGCATCGAGGTTTGTCCAATCGCTTATGTTTTTAAGCCATGAGTATTTCCTTCTTCCGATGCCCCGTTTTCCTTCTATCTTCTCTTCCATAATAAGCTTTAAGAACTGGTACTTGGAATTTCGAAATATATGACTCAGATAAGCAGTTTTTCTTCTTTTTATTATTGGCAGCAATTCTCGTTCTATGCCCATTCGATTTAATACTTCGACATTTGTTGTGTGATCTATCCAGGGAATTTTAAGTAGTCTTCTAAATACCCACATTTCAAAGGCCTTTAATCAGTTTATTACATTGGCCTTTATGGTCCAGATTTCTACACCATATAGCAGTATGGAGTAAATGTAATATTTTACAAAGCGATATCGAAGAGTTAAGTTAAAGCTGCTGTTGCTTAGCAAGGTTCTCATATTAGTAAATATTGTTCTAGCTTGCTCAATCCTGCTACGTATATCTATTAGTCCAGGAAATGAAGCATTTCACCTCGCAATTTTTTCGTCATGCGTGGATTGACTTGAAATTTTAACAGAAAATAGGTAATAGCCCAAGGATCAAAATCTATATCGAACCAAAGTGCGCCAAAACCTTGGGGGTGGTTGCCACTCCATCTCGGGGGTGAAAATTTTTTTTTACGTTTTAACCACAGGCTTCGATTAAAAAAGTGATTCTAAACAAAAAATGTTTTATACATTTTTTTTGTAAAACTGATATTTTTCAAGTCATTCGCAATTGAAAGTAACAACTTTTAGACGAAAAAATCGACGTTTTAAATCGATTTTTCGCGAATAACTCGAAAATGGTGCATTTTATTAAAAAAATTGTAGAGAACAAATTTGTAGCTTTTAAAAACACAAATACAATTCATTTTTTAAAATGTTTTTGCGATATAATAGGAACCGAAATACGGCCTACCAATGTTAAGCGGTTTTCTTCAAATGCCAAATGTGAAAGAATCAAAGTCAAATATCGGGAAAATGATGCATTTTTGAAAGAAAACTCGTAGAACCTTTTTTAAAGAGCATAAATAGACCTATCATAAAAAAAGACTAGCTCAAAAATTGAGTGAGTTATGATGAAAATAAGGTCAATACCTCTATTTTTATGAAAAAATCGATGAAAACAACCCCCTAACCACCCTCATAATTAAAATCGATCTTCACCCTTCTGCAATTCTCTTTGTACATGTATTGTTAATACGTCCAAGAAGTTTGACCCATTTAAAATGCTTAGTTTTAGAAAAAGTACAGCTTAAAGCGAGAAACGATTTACATTTTCATATTTTTTACCCTTCTTTTTTTAAATATCCTCAAAATTACTGAATATATGGAAAAAATAAAAATGTACTAAAAAAACCAAGGGTTCCAAAAAGATTTAATTCACAGATCCTTGTAGCTCTTAAAAACCTCTACAAAATCGTTTTTGAAGAAACACTCTATCGTTAAAAATGAAGGAAATACGTTAAAAAAACCAATTAATTTTTTTTTTCCGGAAAATTCCATTAGTATAGTACAGTACATTTCGGAGCATAATAATCTACAAAACCGGTATATTAGGTAGTGGGGCGTTATACATTCGAAATTTTAAGCGTTCTTATTTTGAAATCCCATACAACAGAATAAAACATCTGCTCATATTTGAAAAGCTTTTGAAAATTATTTTTTGCCAATGCAAAAAAGGATGCAACGTTTCATGTGGGTGCAGAAAAGTTGGTTTATACTGTAACTCTACTTGTTCTGGGTGCTCAGGTAAAGGGTGGAATAATAGTCCACCAATAATTGAAAAAGATGAGGATGACATAGATCACGATGAATATATAATTGATGACGAATAAAATTAATATTATAATTGTTTTACCTATAAATGTAAATATTTTCAACTATTTATGTAAATGTATAAGAATATATGATGCCTTTTTATGGTAATAAATTTTTTTGTATTTAATTCTACTTTTTTCAATTTATCTATTAAATCTATTAAACTAGTTTATAAAAACTGCAATGTTGTAAAGGGTGATTTTCAAAAGTTGAAAAGTTGCAAAATTTTGGCAAAAAATTGTTTTCACCTATGGCACTCATAACATTTGATTTTTAAGGGTTGAAAATTTATGAAATTGTATTTTAAAGTATAAAAAAATCACTATTTAACTAATCCAAACCAAATTTCACTCATCTTAAGATTTGTAATGTTATTTTACAATCTTTGAAAATTGGGGGTAGTTTTCACCCCTAAGAGCAGTCAGGGTTTATCAACATGACATAAACTATAAAGCAGAGGGTAAGTTGAGCTTAAATCCAAATTTTTATCCAAAATCGATCCAAGGCGAAATCATTTTTTTAGAATTAGTAATTTTTTTACATTAATCTCTAACAAGGGTTGCTTTTTAAGGGTTGAAATATGATGGAACTCTATTCAAAAGTATAAAATAATCATTATTTAACTAATTCAAACCAAATCTTCAGACCTTTAAACCCATATTCAGGTTTAATATGTTATTTTATAATTTTTGAAAATTAGGACGAAAAAATTGCGAGGTTTTAACTTTTTTCGAGCTTCATTTCCTGAACTATATGTCTGGATCTAGATCTTCAGTTATCCAACTACTGAGATGTCTGAACTTGGGGACCTTTTGGATGTTCTTATTGTTTACTCTTATATTTAATTACATATTTTGTATTCTGCTAACCACCATTACCTTCATCTTGTTTATATTATTCTTCAAGCCCAGTCGTTCTCCTTCAGTGTTTATTCTATCTATTAGTCGTTGTAGCGCTTCTTGACTATCAGCTATTATGACTGTATCATCAGCATAGCGAAGATTACTATTAGTCTGTCCGTTTATTTTGATTCCATCTTCAGTGTCACTTAAGGCTCTATCGAAAATCGTTTCAGAGTAAAGATTAAAAAGAAGGGGTGACAGGACACAACCCTGTCGTATACCTTTTCGATTGAGAAATAGGATGTAGATTCCAGTCCTACTCTCACAGATGCCACTTGGTTCATATAAAAGTTCTTTATGATTTTAAGGTCATTCTCATCTATCGAACGGTCCTGGAGCAATCTTACTAATTCTGAATGATTAACACAATCGAACGCTTTCTGGTGATCTATAAAGCATAGGAAGAATATTTTTTGCTGATCTCTGTATTTCTGAAATATAACAGTTAAGCTATAAAGTGCTTCGTTTGTACCAAATCCTTGTCTGAAACCGAACTGTGTTGGGCTAATGTCTCTTTCACATTTGTTGGATATTCTTGTGTGAATTATCTTTAAGAAGAGTTTTAGGATCTGCTCAGTAAGCTGATCATTCGGAATTGGTCACAACTATCAGCGTTTGGCTTTTTTTGGAATTGGTATAAAGGTTGATTAAAGCCAATCATGTGGTATTTGACCGGACCCATAAATGTCATTAAAAAGATCTACCAAGGTGTCTATATTGTCTTCACTTAACATTGTGAGAACCTCTATGTATATGTCGTCTGGGCCTGGTGCTTTTCCCCATTAGCTCTGTTTGATTGTCCTTACAACTTCTGACTTCAATATTTTGGGGGAGAGTTCATTTTTATATTCACTTTCAGAGTTTCTTCTAGTGTTGTCTAAGTATAGTTGCTGTGTGTAGTTTCTCCAATGTTAAAGTATTTATTGTTTAAGTAATTTATTGTCCTTCACAATACTGTTAAAACTGCACCGTTTGACCACCTAACTTTAATATCCAAAAAAATTATTTGATTAATTTTGTGGAGCACTGTATATTGAAAGATGAATAAATAAAAACACTTTAATATTTAGGATAGTCTATTATACTATATTATTGTAGCTGTAGGAACAATACTTATGAATATTGTGCTTCTTTGATTAAATTCAATAAAAATAATTTAATTTCCGTTTTTATTAAAGTTGTTCAACTCAATTTGTGTGATTTATTAGTAGCTGAAAAAAGTTCAACATGTGTTCCTACAAAAACTATGAATGCTACAAAAAGGCGTTTGGGGCCAAAATCCCACCAAATAAAGATTACATATTTTTGGAAAAGATATGCAAATATCTACAAGTTCTAGGAATTGTACCTTCTAAAAGAAAGAGACCGAATTTCTTCGAGGCCGTGCTTCTAGCAATACTGACAATATTTTTTATAGCGACTACAGTTTCACAAGTTACTAATACTATTAGGTCTACAAGCTACATGCATCTTCTTGTGTCATTATTAAGATTATTTACAAGAGTTCACAAGTTGATTGTACTTTTATGTACACACATTTTTTGTAGAAAATATTGGATACAATGTATTTCCGGTCTGAAGAACTTAGATTTGATCGCTAGACAGTTAGGATATTGCTCGAAAACACCTTTAAGAATAAGTTGTGAGATAATCTTTATTTTTTCTACCACTCTAATGAGTTTATTGTTCGTGTTGTCTCCTGTAGTCGACTCTTACCTTCCATCAGATATTGTTACAATTACTAACTACTTTTTCTTCTATACAATAAACTATGGAATTATCGGTATATATTTAACAACAATACATATATTACAAAACAGATGGCTATATTTTAAAAAGCAGTTGGAACAGCAACGAAAATGTAATAGGTTAAGTTTAGATTTTGCCTGTTTAACAAAATTTCTACAAAGATCAGGCCATCTAAATAACAATATTAACTATTTTTTTGGTCCTGCAATTTGTTTTAACATACTGTCGCACTTATTTGCCATAATAGTAATTGTTTTTAAGTTGATGAAGGAAAAAATGGCTATAAATATACTACTACGAAATAATTTATTAGTTTCTAATAACGTGGTAAGTAAATTCAGTTTGCGGTTAAGTTTTTAAACGATTTAGTTTGCTTAGGTTGATTAACCTGGCATTACACGCTCCAAAAACTTACGTTGTATAACGTAACGTATACATAGTTTTGGTTTTAATTAATAATAAAAAAACATCTAGAACTTAAATTTAAACCAAAAATCTTTTATTTGAACTTACGTTACAATTTATTTTTCATTTACGGCAGCCTAAATTTTCATATAGGCTTTTATAGCATTCAGTACAAAGCTTTTTTTCGTCTTTGTAGGAGGGGGGTTTGGAATCTTCAAGAGACAACTCAGTCTAGGACATCGCCTGACTGACCTTAGTGTAGGATTCGTTCTTCGTACTCCCGGTGATAGCTCCCTAGGTACTTTAAAATGCCCTCTCGTCGCCGGGTCTACGCCGAACACCTACCTGCTAAACCAGACCCTCCTATGTCATCCAGCGATCCGGAAGCGGAATGGCCGCTGTAAGGCCGGCATCACTTCCAAAGTACTATCCATTCATCTATTCATCAGCAAGGAGACTTCCTGTCTCATTCCAGATAGCGCGTAAAAGACCCTTATCGCTCCTAGTACGGCATCATTCCCAGACGGGCATTTCCTCCTTCCGGACAGTCTGACTCATGCATTCTAACTCATACAGTCAGACCCACTTTTCTAGCTTTAACTTTTAGCATCTTTCCCTCTTACCTTTGCCGTTGGTCTAGCTGTCTTTCTTCCTCTTCTTTTTTCTTAATCACTGCACGGGTATATTTTGTATGCTAGTCCAACCTGATTTATTTTCAATAATTCTCTCAATCATTTCTCTCACTGTAATAAAATTCACACCTGTCTCTTTTTTCAATCTGTTCCTTTCTTTTATCCATCTGTTGAAATCACACACCGTATTTTTCATAGTGTACGAGTGTCCACAGTAAAGGAATTCATCTATGTCAGCCTTTCCGAACCTAGAGACATAGGCTCTAACACACCCGTGTTCTGTGAGCACCTGATTCAAGAAATAATCCAGTCGCCTGTGATCACAGTCTACCCAACCTCTTATGTTTGGGATTGGCATTTTCGTCCACTGTGCCACATCCTCTGAGTTGTTCCATTCTTCTTGCCATCTTTCAATTCATCTTTTCCTTTCCTGTCTTCTCTCGGTCTTAGTAAGGTTTGGGCCTCTTCTCTCATAGAGCTCTTTTCTTTTCACCGCCAAAACATGCAACGGAACACATCCAGTGATCGTCCACAAGGCTTCCGCAGACACAGTCCTGTAGGCGCATGGCACTCGCAACAGACTTGTTCTGTCCACTCGTGTCACAAACCTTCTTCTTCTTCAGAGAAGGAGGGTTGTGACACGAGGCTTCTCCTATCGGAGGTTAAAAATCATTATCGCTATTTTAATTTTATTGGCCGCGCTTCTGAATAATTCTAATGAGCTGCAACCGAACCACTCTCTCAAATTTCTTAGCCAGGATATTTTGCGGCGGGAAGTTTCTCTTCCCTTGTATCTTCCCTTGCATAATTAACCTAAGTATCTTCTCGCCCCTCATTATATGACCCAGATATTAAATCTTTATAATTTTAACAGCTTTTATGACTTCACATTCTTTGTAACACCTCTATATTAGTTACTTTTTCAGTCCACGATATTCTGTGGATTCTCCTGTAGCATCACATCTCAAGTTTCATTTGTTGATTTCAGACTGTTTTATTGTCCACGATGAGCCTTCTATAGGCTGTCATCTCTACCGTCTTGCTCCAGACTGGTGCCGCGTAGAGGGCGATCGACTGTACAACACCGTGACCCTACTCCTTTCGGATTTGGATCCCCCAATCTTTGACATCATCCCCCCCAACGCAGCCATACTATTCGCAGCCTTCCCGACCACCTCTCGCACGTGCTAACCCCATTTTTCATTCTGGACCAATGTCACTCCTAGGTACTTTACTCGTTTTTTGGGTGTTAGATAAGCGTATTTTTCGCGATTTTTGAAGTATCGGTGATGAGGATAACCAAGCGAGGCACTCGCGGGTGCGACAAGAAATAAAAATGTAACTTAAAATCGGCGGCGCACTGAAAAGTTTAAAAGATCTCCGTGAAAACTCCGATTTTTATATTTTGTTTTTTCGGAGTAGCTCGAAAAATTATAAATATACGTGCTATTCTGCTATTATAAATATACGTGCTAAGTTTTTATGGGACATGCGATACTCTGACTGAATTTTAAAGCTGTGCGTAAAAACAATTAAAAATAGTAGTTTTTTATTATTTTTATAGACTTAAGTATCATCTAATAAGCACAATAATATTTCAAAGCTATTGTTTTAAACATCACACAATTTCATGAAATTTTTCAATTGATTATATATTTTTAGGTAGTACTAATATTAATATCTTCTGCGTGCGAGTCAACGGAAAGAACTGGAAAAGAAGTCATCGACATCTGCTACGAACTCAGTTTAAAAGAGCAAGATCCCAGAAATAAGGAACACCTCTTTGATTTAGCATTTTACACAAAACAATGGCGGCCAAGATTTTCTGCAGCTGGATTTTTTAACTGCAACCAGCGATGTTTTAACTTTTTCTTTGCAACGTTTATTGATTACCTGGTTATAATTCTACAGTTCGACTTAAGTTTAAATAACGGTTAAGAAAAAAAAAATTGTTGTTAAAGTATAATTTATGCATTAGAGTACAGGAATACTTTTAACACGTTGCGTACGGCGTGAGACAAAACGTCTCTCACACTCGATTTGATCCTTGGACGGCGTGGCACAAATGGTGTACCACATGGTATACTTTTACTTAGACGGCGCGTATTACAAAACGGTTCACGCGACTGTGCTATTTAAGCAGGAATATAAAAAGAGCCGTCCTAGCGAGAGGCTGATATGTGCCGGACGTTTGTTTTAATTTTATGAACCTATTTTTGGTAAGGTGAATAAAAAAATGTAAATAGTAAAAATTAGGTTTTAGTGGAAAGCTATAATAAACATATGAAACATCGGAATATTAGTAAATTATAACAAAACATGTAAAATTACGAAACAAATATTATTTCTTGTTCATCTTTTGTTCCTGAAAAAAACAAGGAATACAATAATTATTTTTACACCCATTGCATTGCCAAACTGATCGAGAACAGGTATTCGCTGCAGTATTCCTGTCATTTTATTCTTTTAAGGCCTTATAACACAAAACACAACGGTTTCGTTTATGATGTACCAAAACGTGTTCTAGTTGTTCTATATCATCTGCTTTTTTGTTCTCCTTGTGGTCCACACGATGTTTACCGAATAATAACCTTGCAGCTAACAGCTCTCTGTATTCCGTTATTTGAATTGTTTCAGTTCAACTGCTAATTTTCGGTACCACTTATTACCTCGTCTAAGGCAATGAGAGTAAGACTTGAGTTGATCTGATAAATCAATGTAGCTCTTGCACCTGTTGTAACTAACGACAGCAGTTGGTTTCTCTATTTCACCGCGTCTGTTCTTTATTTTAGTGGTGTCTGTTTGATGTTTTATCGTAAGCATCATCACGTCACGTTTGTCTTTCCACTTTAGCATTACTATACCAGTAGAACTTTCTTCAGCAACAATTTCATTTTTTTTTAATTTAGTATTAACCACTTTGGGAGAATTGAGTTTACGATTAGCTCTTACAGTGCCAACTAGGTGTGTATTTCTTTCTAATAACTTGGTTGCACTTGTGTAATAGTTGTCGGTGTATAAAGTACGCCCACAGTCAAGTAGATTATCCATCAAATGCAACACAACTCCTGCGGAAGCACTACCATCATCAGTCTTATTATTACCAGAATACACTTTGAAATTGTATGTGTACCCACTTATAGTACATAATTTGTACAGTTTTAGGCTAAACTTGTACCGTTTGATCTTTATATATTGCCTAAATTTTAGGCGTTCTCTAAACGGCACAAGTGTCTCATCTATGCATACGTCTTCACATGGCACAATTACTGCTTGAAACTGTTTAATTAGCTTCTCGAGAAGTGGAGTAATTTTTCTTAGCCGATCATTTACTACAGATCGGTTATTATTGTTGCTAAAGTGCCACATCTTTAATAGCTCTTCAAAACGATCTCGACACATTATACTTTTTATCGAATTTGTATACGAAATGTCGTTACTCCAGTATGCTTTTATTCGAGGATATTTGACTAATCCCATCCACATCATAATGCCAAAAAATTTTTCCATTTCAGAAGTATTTGTGGGAACCCACTTCTTTTTGTGTTTCCTCTTATTTGACGGTGTAGTATAATTTTGTAGAACCTGCTGTGCATATAAGTTGGTTTGTTCAACTATATAATATATTATGTCGTCAGTAAGGAAGATCTTAAAACAATCATATGGTTCTTGATCTATATAATTCTCGTAATACGACGATTTTATTCCGTCGTTTTCTAGACTGTAATCGAATGTTTTCAGCGATGTTCCATCAACTTCCCTCCACTGAAATTGCTCGCTATGACACACTTCTTCAGTAATTGTGGCCATATCAATTACTTCTTGTATAGTTACATCAATAATATTTGTTTGTTGTTCAACAGTCCTTGTTCCTTGAATTGAAATAGTTTCATGTGAACCAGATTCCAAATCCATCTACAAAAAGTTTACCTGTTTATTGTTGACAAAATAAAAATAAAGTTCAATAACTTGCAGAAACGGTTGCAGAAACCACATTAGAAGTACCTTCGCTAGATTTTTCATCATTTTTCTTGACACGCTTTTAGGGAACTGGCTCCTCACAACCACCAGAAGAATACTCATTGGAAGATTCAGGTTCATTTTCTTCTGACAAATAAACATCGGCAAATTCGCTTTCATTGTTCTCATCAGACATAATTTCATCGCAAATGGCTTGCAGACGACTCTGTTCTTTTTCATAATCTCCTATATTGCAATAAATGGCACGATAACAACACTTCGTCAGCAACAACTAATAACAACTAAGACTACTTCTAAGTAGACACAGAATACAAACGATCTGCAAATTCAGTCACCCCTCCACTGTTCCAAGAACCATGAATATGCATTCCACGCCGGCTGAAATAAACAAATTAATCCTTGGCCGGCGTGAAACAAACGTTGTGCCACAAAGTATATTCTAAAAAAACTTGATATATCGAAAATCAAACAAGAAAAATTACTGTGGCATGTTAATTAGATAAAAATGAATCTAGAAACATAAAAAAACGCCGGCTGGGGGTATATTTTTTTTGTATAACCGTAAAACTGTTAACTGTAAAACGACACGTATATACTATAGTTGCATCTTTGAAATATTTTGCGGTGTGCTGTAACCACTTTCTTATAGTGCAATTCATTACTAAATAGTTTTATTCTTTTCAGTTTAACTATTTTAATTAATATTTATCCTAGTTGTTTAAACTTTTAAAATTTACTAAACAAGAAATAATCTTAAACAAGTAGACAGTCACTGTATTCCTTAAGTGTTTGCACCAATAGTCACAAGCGCATTTTAGATATATTGTTAGATTTTTAGATACTGTCAGATTCACCAAAAATAAATTTTTTTAAAGACCAAATATACATCTATCTATTATAAAAGCCTAGGACGACAACTCACACTCTGTCCAGTAGGATAACTCCTAGCGCTACCTTTAGTAAGAAATCAGAACTACCAACTGACATTTAAATTATATTTCGTTCTTTCGATTCAAATATCCTTATCCGAACATTTTTCTACTTCATCAGTTATTAATTTTTTTGCAAAATTTCTAAAAATGTAGGTAACTGTAATTGTAAGGTAAGATTTTTATTAAGCAAAATATGTTTTGAACGTTTTGTGGTGGAAATAGAATAGTTAGTTGAATCGTGACGTATAATAAATCATTGAAAAGAAGAGAGGGTAGCAAATATGTTGAGACAGAAAAAACGGCCTCAATGAGTTGATTGTGATTGGCAATAGGGGGTCTACGACTTCGAATCTTTTTTGAAATAGTCCCGTATATGCTCTATAGCAGTGTTTCCCAAAGTGGGGGTCGCTGAACATTTCCAAAATAAGACAAAAGCACCACTTTGTTAGATCATGTATTTTTATTTTAACAACGCCGTAAATAGAAATTAACAATTAATTATCAGACGAAATATAAAACTAAATATTAAAGTCCGTAAAAATAAAAGAGTAAAACAAAGTCAAATATTATAATCTTAATGAGGGCTATGCGCCTGTTTCTGTGAAACTAATCTTTCAAATCTAGGCTGTGTATTTGAGACACACACAATTATATAATTTTCAAGTACGAGACGATTTCTAACTCTTGTTTTAATGGCAGTCATAGACGAGAAACTTAACTCGCACAAATATGATGTTACAAATGGAACCAAACATTTTACAGCTTCACTCGCCAACTGGGGGTATTCCTGCATCTTTTCGGTCCAAAATTGGTCCGAGTTCTGGGAAAAAAATTGGAGCTTCAACATTCCATCACTTGATATTTCAATAAGTTTTTCTTTCATGTTTATTGGTATTTCAACATGCTGAAAGGAATCGGCTAAAAACGGATTTAATATCCATCTGCAACTGTCGTAACTGTTTTTAATTTCTTCGGGGAAATAATCACAGAGCTGTTGTTTTAAATTGAGCAAAGTAACATGAATGTCAGCAATAACTTGTTCAAAATTTGTAGCACTGTAATTGGATACATTTTCCATAATTTCCTAAAGGTACTGGAATGAATCGAGTTGTTTTTTGCCAAGTGAGGTCGACCATAAATCGATTTTTCTTAGAAACGCCTTAATTTTATCTGTGGATGTAATTATATTAATGTCGCGACCTTGTAAATTACTGTTCAAAATATTTAATTGCTCGAAAATATCAGCAAGGAAATCTAGTTTTAGAAGCCAAATAGGATCGGAAAATTGATTTTCATATGGGGACTTCTCATCTTTCATATACATTCAAAGCTCTGCTCTTAGGTGAAATACTCTTTTTAAGACGTTGCCCCTTGAAAGCCACCTTACTTCGGTGTGATAGAGAAGATTTTCAAATAAAGCACCCATGTCTTCGCAAATTTTTCTAAAAATACGGGTCTGCAAAGCTTTTCCTTTAATGGAATTTACAACTTTAATGATGGTTTTCATAACACAGTCCATTTCAGGAGGTAAAGATTTGGACGCAAGAGCTTCTCAATGTAAAAAACAATGTCTCCATTTTGCATTAGGCATTATTTCTTGTAATTTGACGACAAGACCAGATTTATGTCCTGTCATAGCTTTAGCGCCATCTGTGCATATAGCAATACATTTACCCCAGTCAATATCATATTTACTTGTACGTTTCACAAAAGTGTCGAGTAAACATTTTTTAGTGGTATTGGTCTCCAATGGGGAACAAAATAAAATATCTTCTTGAATGCCATTATTTGTATCATATCTTACAAACGTAATGAATTGGGCACAGTTAGATATATCTGTGGATTCGTCCATTTGAAGAGAGAAGTACGTGCATTTATTAATATTTTTCACAACTTGTGCTTGAATATCTTCTGCCATATCACTAATTCTTCTTTGGATAGTATTATTTGACAGAGGTATTGTATTTAATTTTGTAGCCTCTCTTTCCCCACACATTATATGTACCATTTCAACAGCTGCTGGAAAAATCAGATTTTCAGCAATTTTGTGCGGATTACTAGTTTTGGCAACACGATAAGCAACTTTATAACTTGCTAATAATGCTTTTTCATTAGTAGTGGTTGCCAAGGGAAAACTGTATTGCTGTTTGTGAAGGACGTTCAGCTTTCTTTCAAAGAATTCTACGGGCTTGTCTTTTTTATCTGGATGTTTGCTATTTAAATGTCGAAGTAACTTTGAGGGCTTCATGCTTTCTTTTGACAAGACTTGTCCACAAATAACACATTGTGGTTTATTGGAAATAACGGTAAAACCATATTTAAGATATTCATCAATGTAGAATCTGTTTTTCTTTTTATTGCTGCTACTGCCACTTTCAGACATAGATGGTTCTGCACTTCTTTTTAAAAACTTATCCATAATTCATAATTTATCGTAGACGTAAATACGTAAACGGAAATACGTAAGTCGTAAAATATTTACTCATTACTCAACACCGCGTTCGCCACCATAGGCTGTTTGGATTCGAACTGAGGTTTCGTTGCGCATCGCCGCTTATATAAAGTCAAAACGAGGCTACGAGAACGTTCCATCCAGAGTGCCATCTAGTAGCGAGCGCTTTCGCGATTATCATGAAAGAGTTTTGCGATGTAGATACAAGCTAATATGTCGCGGTGTACAATGTGCAGTCGACTTCTTATTATTTATTTTTATTGTAAATGCTATTCTGGCAGAAGTACCTACTACTAATTACTAGTTAAAGTAAAATTAAATTTGAGAAACCATCAGATAATTGTAAATTAGGCACGCTATTTCTGTCAAATAATATTGAATAAATGAGTGGGGGGAAATTGGGAGGTCGCGAACAAATTTTTTAGCAAAAAGGGGTCGCGGTTTAGATAAGTTTGGGAAACTCTGCTCTATAGGATTCATGTCCGGACTGTTAGGTGGCCACACAACATAAGCACGAGCGTTGTCTTGCATGACTAAAAAATTAGGTCCAAGAAACGGAACAAAAGGCATTATATATTCGACAATAATGTTGTCTTAGTAATTATGGGCATTCTTCGATGGTACGACTTTGTTTCCTTATATCGCCTCACCTTGTGACTGATGCTGGAATGATGTCTTCCTAATAAACCTGCAACGTATCGCATTGTGTATCCTTCATCTAGGAGAGTCGATGATCGCACTGCCTCCTCCATCGACAAATTTCTTTGACGGTTAATTTTTTTTGATTTTGATTTTTATGCAAATGAACTTCCAAACATGCATGTGATGAAAAATATCACAATAAAAATCTTGTTTCTCACAAGCACTTTGCTTTAATCGGCACTTTTTATGAAAAGTTTAACTCACTTTTAGTCTATAACGAAGATTATTACAAATTATTGTTAAAACAAGACTATTATTAGCTTTCATAACAACTGTTACTGTCAAACAAGGTCCATAGGCAACTTGCCGTACAGTAAATTATCAATAAATAAAGATTATTGAGAAAAATATGAGTGGTGCCTTAAAATTGTGTCCAGGAAGTTTATAAATCAAGGTACAAAGTACAATCAATTTACAACTGAAAAAGGTTTAAATAAAGGGATTTTTTAGTAGAAGTAAAGCAGGCAGATATTTATGCAATATTGTTTTGTGGAAGTGAAATCAACATAAGGTCTTTTAAAATTAAGCGGATCAATGTTTTTATATTTTATTACAGAGAATAACGAAAAATATAAAAGATGGTTAAACTTAAAGCCAAAAGCAACATGGAATGAAAATAAAAAAATTTACATTTATTCGCTTTTCCCTATATTTTTTTTAATGATCATATCCTTAATCGCCTTCTTTTATTATATCCTCTTTATTTACAATTATTATTTTTTATTTATGGTTAATATCTCTGAGAGTTTTTTTGTATAAAAGACCAGAGCCTGTTAATTGAAATGTATTTCTAAAACATTGATATTACAGTGTTATGAACTAAATTGTTTAATACGTGTCTGTTTTATATAGGCACATATAAAATGTGTATACTTATTGAGCCGGAAAATTACGTTTTGTTTTTCAAGACAATATTTAAGAAATAAACTGCTTGTGAATGTACGTACTCGTATCGTAAAGTATCTAGTAAATACGGGAAAGCTTGCGCTGGACATGTCCTTTAATTTTTAAACAAATGTTCCTAGGTCAATCCACAATCCACGTTCATAAAAAAGTAAAGTGGACCACTTTTTCCGTAAGACCCTACAAAGTGGCTAAAATGATTTTTAAAGTTTGATTAGGTATACCAGGTTCCACTGTTATAATGAGATATAGATTAAAACTAAAAATAGTCATAAATGTGTATTTACGGTTGCCTTCCATCTTATATATTATTGTTTTTCCCTTGTTATATATCCCAATATATATATATATATATATATATATATATATATATATATATATATATATATATATATATATATATATATATATATATATATATCTTTAAGGAATATGTATATTATATATATATATATATATATATATATATATATATATATATATATATATATGTTCGGAAAGATTTCCGCGGTTAGTACAATTAAACTTAGAGCTAAGATTAATATTATTATAAAGCACCAGTCTTCCGGGTTGAACCGCGTCGATATCCATTTTGCCGAGCTTTCGACATCCTCTCTGATGTCTTCTTCAGGGCTTCCGAGGTCTCAGTCTCCCGAGCCCCCAGACACTACTATACTCACTAGTCACTTCTAGTTCACTCACTAGTTCACTACTACGACTGGGACCAGGGGACGGTTCATTTATACCGTCGATGGTGACGTGGCCTAGGTGGGGGTTAGGGTGGGGATTGGCGCGAGAGTTGGCGCGAACATTTCCGACAGTGGGATTTTGATTCGAAGATGGAGGGGGCGATATTTTGTTTATGAGAGGTCTCCATGTAGAAGGTAACCGTATGGCGTCATCTCTTTTATTAAGGCAATTTGGTCTTTTTTCTATTTCTATGGCTTCTCGGATAATTCTTGGTTTATAAAAGCGGATGGGGGTTATGGTTCTGGAGTTTTCGAAATCAATTTTGTGACCTGTATGAAGATGGTGTTGACCGAGAGCTGAAATTGAATCGGAATTGCGAACAGAAATGGAATGTTCATAAATCCTATTTTGAATTCTACGATTTGTTTGGCCTATATAGGATCGGGGGCAGTCTGCACAAGGAATTTCATAAACTCCGTGCTGTTCGTTTGGAATATTGTCTTTGATTGATCGAACAAGAGATGAAAGTTTTACCCCCCAACAAAAACTTTCATCTCTTGTTCGATCAATCAAAGACAATATTCCAAACGAACAGCACGGAGTTTATGAAATTCCTTGTGCAGACTGCCCCCGATCCTATATAGGCCAAACAAATCGTAGAATTCAAAATAGGATTTATGAACATTCCATTTCTGTTCGCAATTCCGATTCAATTTCAGCTCTCGGTCAACACCATCTTCATACAGGTCACAAAATTGATTTCGAAAACTCCAGAACCATAACCCCCATCCGCTTTTATAAACCAAGAATTATCCGAGAAGCCATAGAAATAGAAAAAAGACCAAATTGCCTTAATAAAAGAGATGACGCCATACGGTTACCTTCTACATGGAGACCTCTCATAAACAAAATATCGCCCCCTCCATCTTCGAATCAAAATCCCACTGTCGGAAATGTTCGCGCCAACTCTCGCGCCAATCCCCACCCTAACCCCCACCTAGGCCACGTCACCATCGACGGTATAAATGAACCGTCCCCTGGTCCCAGTCGTAGTAGTGAACTAGTGAGTGAACTAGAAGTGACTAGTGAGTGTAGTAGTGTCTGGGGGCTCGGGAGACTGAGACCTCGGAAGCCCTGAAGAAGACATCAGAGAGGATGTCGAAAGCTCGGCAAAATGGATATCGACGCGGTTCAACCCGGAAGACTGGTGAGTTTAATATTAATTTTTATAATAATATTAATCTTAGCTCTAAGTTTAATATATATATATATATATATATATATATATATATATATATATATATATATATATATATATATATATATGTTAGATCACTAATCACGTATTTGACTTTTTAAAAAAGAACTTTATTTGTTACAAATTAAATATTAAATAATAGTACAAAATTAAATTAATTTAAAATGACTACATTAACTGGACTGGTCGAAGTTGCAGCTAAGAGTGATTCCGGCATCTGAGAATGGTAATTTATAGGTTTGGTATGAAGTGCTGAATTGCTGTTCCCATGAATATTGGCCAACGGTTCGTACAAAGTTCTAATGCGTGCTCAGCGGTTTCTATGGGAATGGGATGATGAAATCTGAAGTCGGCGAACTTAAGCTAGTTCAAGGTTAATATTTTCTCATATAACAGCTCCCCTTATTAGTGAAAAGTCAATGCCATTGCTTTGACTTTTACAGAGTAATTGGTGTTTCTGCTTCGCTTTCTTGTTGGACATTGGGTCTTCTTCTGAAGGAGGTTAAGCTTTGAAGTTTCTGTTATGACTAGTGGTCCACTTAAGTTTTTCCTGCAAATCTTAACTTTTTGGCATATTTCACATGCTTTTACAAATTTCTCTACATCTTTTGTTAAATTCTTCCAATTGTATTTCTGCTTTATTCTTCTGACAGTTTCGTTTATTCCTCGATGTAAATTGTTTTTACCACAATGGTAATGATCTAAAATTTGAGGGATTTCGTCTTCGCTGGCTATTTTAATTATATTTTGACAGATTCTTAATTTTAATTCTTTGTCAGCAAAAATATAAGAAAATATTTCTAGGATAGGTAGTTCGAGATTATTTTCGACACAATATATTTTTGATTCATCGAATTGTTCTTTATTTGCAAAAAGTACAAGAAACAAATGTGATATTACTCGTTCGGGATCAAACGGTAATGGTATAATAAAATACTTTCGATCTTTTACAGTTTTGCTGTGTACAATATTAATTCTTCGGTTACTATATTCCATGTTTTCTTCGAATATGTCATTCATTATGTTCTCGTGGAGTTCTTCAAGTTTATTTTGCCAAAAAAATGTAACAATATTTTTGTTGGATTTGTCTAATAAGTCCGTATTCGATGTTTCAATTTTAGAATAATCGATTATTGACTTTGTTCTATACAGTTCGATAAACTTGTCAAGTTCTTCGGACATTTTTTCTATATTTTCTTCATCGTCGTCTTCGTTTTCTTGAGTTTCCGTATCATCTTCATTCGATGCATGTAATGAGATTTTTGATTGAAAGTTTGCACAATCCTTGAAATGGTTAATCTTTATCCTTGAGAGGGCATCTGCATTTCTGTTTATTTTTCCTGCGCGATGTTCTATTTTATAATTGTATTCTTCGAGTTTTAGGCGCCAACGCGCTAATCGGCTTCCGGGATCTTTTATCGAGAAAAGCCATGTAAGGGGTCGATGATCGGTAATCAGGGTGAATTTTCGGCCAAAAAGATATGGTCTAAAATGTTTGACTGCCCATACGATAGCTAATAGTTCTCTCTCTATAGTCGAATATTTTGTTTCGGCACCGCATAATGTTCTGGAGGCATAAGCTATGGGTAAATCTTTTCCAATAGGGCCTTGCGATAGAACAGCTCCAATCGCGAATGCACTAGCGTCAGTTGTTAGTAAAAATGGTTCCTCAAAATTGGGATATATAAGTATTGGATCTGAAGTTAAAATATTTTTGAGTTCGTTAAAGGCTTCTTTGCAATCAGAATTAAAAATAAAAGGTACGTCTTTCTGAAGTAGTTTCGTAAGTGGTTTAGAAATTTTGGCAAAATTTGGAATAAATCTTCTATAGTAACCGGCTAAGCCTAAGAATGACTTTATTTCTTTGGTGTTCTTTGGTTCCGGGAAGTTTTTGATGCAAGATATTTTAGCTGGATTTGTTTTTACACCATTTTCTGTTACAAGGTGGCCCAAATATGCTACTTCTTTTCTTAAAAATTCGCACTTGTCTGGCTGTATTTTTAAATTTGCTTTTCGTAACCTTTTAAAAACTTCTGTTAGTCGTGACATGTGATCATGAATAGTGGGTGAGTAGATAATTATGTCATCCATATACACTAAGCATCTTTCGTTTTGTATTCCTAAGAGGATGTTGTCCATTACTCTCTGGAAAGTAGATGGAGCATTCATTAGTCCGAATGGCATGCGAACAAATTCGTAATGTCCATTTTCGACGGAAAAGGCCGTTTTCTGGATGTCTTGTGGCTCGATTTCAATCTGGTGAAATCCAGACGCTAAATCTAGTGTTGTGAAGTATTGGCATCTTCCTAGTTGGTCCAATAGTTCTGATATTTGTGGTAGAGGATAACGGTCTTGTACTGTGAGTTCGTTGAGTTTTCGATAATCAATAACAACTCGCCATTTTTGTTTTCCTGACGCATCTAATTTCTTCGGTACGACCCAGACTGGACTCGACCAGGGCGAGACACTTTTCTGGATTATTCCTTCTTCTAACATTTTATTAATTTGCGTCTTTACCTCTTCCTTATGTATTTGAGGATATCTATAGGATTTAGTGAAGATAGGTTTAGCGTTGTTTGTTTCGATTTTGTGCTTGATTTCGTTTGTGAAGGTCAGTTTGTCGCCTTCGACATAAAATATATCTGCGTATTCAGTACATATATCTAGAATGAGTTCTTGTTCTTCGCAATTTAGATGATCAATTCTTAGTTGTTCTTTAATTATTCGTGTTCTATCTACTACGGGTTCTTCAAAATCATTTCCGTTGTAGGATAGGATTGTCTCCGAATTTTTGAAAGGTTCGATTGAAATGTCTGAAAATTCGATTGTCTTCGGCATAGCATTAGCATTTAGTATGGAAGTTAAGAATTCTCCATTTTCATCTACATGGACTAATGCATGAGGTAATCTAACTTTTTCTATTTCTTGAGCTGATAATATGGCATCTGTATTTGATAAGTTGCATTTTAGTCTGCATATTTGTTCGGTCCGGCTGTCAATGGTAATTCTGTTTTTTCCTTTTATTCGTTTTCTCTCTGGTCTTTCAAGATTTTTGTCTTGATCTCGATTGTTTACGATAGTACATTTTTCATTTATAGGGTTTTGATATTTTAAATTTGATTCCTGTTTAGAATCTGATTTAATTTTTATTTTAGGTTCGTTTTGTCTTATTTCTGTGGGGTGTGTCGGTGTTTTGTCTTTAGGAGGTGTGTTTGTCTCGTGTCCTACTTTGTGAAGGGTGACAGTTTTAAAATTTGTATGCAACTGTCGGGATTTAAGATCTATTACGCATTCATAATGATCTAGAAAGTCTAGGCCTATTATGCCATCGAAATCAATGTCTAAATTGAAGATAAAGACTTTGAGAGGATTATTGTCAGTGAAGGGAATTAGGACAGATTCTGTTATTAACAATTTTTGATCGGTTATACCTTGAATAGTAACGTTTTCAGGAAATCTATTATGATAATTGCGTGCTGTGTTTTCTTTGAAAACAGTGATTCCAGCACCTGTGTCGATTAAAAGTTTAAAAGTGTTGGTAGCATCATGAATGTAATATAAATTTTTGGAACTCATTGTATGAAATGGGGTTACATGAATGTCTGTTCGGGAAAATTGAGATTCGGATGAAAGTTGTCCAAGTTGAGTGCTTGGATTTGTTCTTGGATATTCGTAATATCCGTTGAGGTGTTCGTATGATTGGGAGGATGATTTTGATTCTGAAGTGAAAGAAAATCCTGATAATTTTGTGTGTTATTGGTTTCGTAAAAGTTATCAGTTTGTGGATTATTTTCTGTATAATAATCTGTTTCATAGTTTTCATAATTATCGGTATTATAATAATTATCTGTATAGTATTCGTCTGTATAATAGTTAGTCGTCATTTCATCAGGGTATTCGTTTAAAACATGTGCTCTTTGGAAGTTTGGGTTTCTTTGAATAACAGATGGACGATTTTGATTTTGATTTTGAGATGAAAAGGAAGGTCTCTGTTGGTTGAAATTTGGATTGTTGGACGAATATTGATTCCTATTAGGATTCTGATTGTTTTGATAGTTGTTAGGTCCATTATTATATTGGTTTTGGTAACCGTGTGGCCTAGAATAAGTTTGGTTTGGCTGTACGAAACGTGAAGAGCGGCATTCACTATTTAGATGACCAATGCGGCCACAATTTGTACATTTTGTAAACTGAGATGAGGGTCTTCTCATTGGTTGAGAGGGTTTAGGAATAGTTGATCTAGAATTAGATTTTTGTTCTTCAAAATATGACAATTGAAGTTCGCGTCTAATACGATTGCTTGCTTCAATGAGATCTTTTGGATTACTAGCCCTAATAATTTGTCCTAGACGAGGTTCTAAACCGGTTAAAAGTGTGTTTAGGGCCATGGTATCGATTAAGTCACATTGGGCAGTTTTTTGATCTGGGGATAAATTTGCTACTTGGATCGAGGCGTGCATTTTTGCATTCAGAACTTGTAAACGGTTAAAGAAAGTTAGAGGAGATTCGTTAGATAGTTGTCTTAGTCTTTGTAAGTCTTGTATTAAGGAGGTCAGGTCTCTACTGTCTCCGAAATGTAGATTTAGTAATTGTTTTATTTCTGTATAAGAAATTGGTTTTCTAGAATTAATAAGCTGTGCAGCTTTACCTTTCAGTTTATTTTTTACGTGAATCGTTAATAGAACGCGCTGATCGCCTGTGGCCATTTTAAAAGCACAGTCGCACGCATCTAAAAATGTAGAAAGAGAAATCGGATCGCCTTCAAATTCTGGGATAATGGAAAATATTTCCGAAAGCTTGAATGGTTCGATTTCTTGTTGAGTCTGGGAACGTGTCTCAGGCATTTTTCGAGATATTTTTAAACGAAAATGAAAAATAGAAGTATGGAGAAATATAAAATGTATCAGTATATAAGGGAGAAAAAAAAATGTGGTGGTATATAAAGGGCAAAAATGTATCAATATAAAAATATCAAATAATATATCAACAAAAATGTATCAAATATACCAAATAAAAATATATCGAGAGAAAATATACCAAAATATAGCAAGTAAAAAAATATGTCAATAAAATATCAGTATAAAATAGTATGTAAAGAAATATCAATAATTTCAAATATTAGATAATCAACTTGTATTTTCTTTTATGTATCTTGATTAATTGACTTGCAGTATAGTCAATTTCGTAAATTATTATAACAAAATTATTAACGAGATGATTCAAAATCCACTTACATAAAGAAGAACATCGGGACGCCTTGTTCTCTCTGCTCAGCTACCAGGGGCTTCACTAGGTGTTCCTTCCGTAGATTACAGGAGTGAGGTTGTTCGGAGATGCTTTCTTCTTTATGGGTTGTCTTGTTCTCTCTGCTCGGCTACCAGGGGCTTCACTAGGTGTTCCTTCCGTAGGTCACAGGAGTGAGGACTTCCGTAGATTCTTTGTTCCGTTAAGGGATGAGAATCCGCCGCTGCCAGTGAGTATACACGTGTTCTAGCAACGTTAACCGGATCCTACTGACTTTGCGCCAATTGTTAGATCACTAATCACGTATTTGACTTTTTAAAAAAGAACTTTATTTGTTACAAATTAAATATTAAATAATAGTACAAAATTAAATTAATTTAAAATGACTACATTAACTGGACTGGTCGAAGTTGCAGCTAAGAGTGATTCCGGCATCTGAGAATGGTAATTTATAGGTTTGGTATGAAGTGCTGAATTGCTGTTCCCATGAATATTGGCCAACGGTTCGTACAAAGTTCTAATGCGTGCTCAGCGGTTTCTATGGGAATGGGATGATGAAATCTGAAGTCGGCGAACTTAAGCTAGTTCAAGGTTAATATTTTCTCATATAACATATATATATATATATATATATATATATATATACATATATCTTTAAGGAATATGACCGTTTAATTTAATATAAAAAAAGTGCACTCGTAAGTGAATGGGATGTTTTCGGTCAATTTGGAGATAAAAAAGACAAGAGTTGTGCTACTTTATATATATATATATGTATATATACATATATATATATACATATATAAAAATTTGTGGCCGATTCCGATAAATTAATTAAAAACTGCAATATTACTTAGGCAATGGTAAATTTCATTATAGTCCAGTTCTCAGAATCGGCAATATCGCTAAAACAAAGCATAATATCAATATTCAGCAAATATATACCTTTAATTTCGTTGGCATCGATACCGGAATCGAACTGAGGAAAACTATAAATTAGATTTAGACCTGACCGCCAAAAAGTTTAGATTGTATAAATTTCGTGAACAAAGTTTAAAATTAGTTGCGTGAGTTAGACGGCTAGTACATTTAATATGTAAACAGTAATGGACTACGTGTTTATATTTAATTATTAGCGATCTTGATTTCTAACTTTAGGTTCATTGTTAACGTAGTTTCTATATTGCACCCGTACGCCTTCTCGCGCCACGAGAGGGCATACGGGTAGCTTTGCGAACTAGTAGATCTTCACATCGATTCACTACTTTTGATCAATTCTTTTCTAGTCATTACATATAATTTACTCCAAGCAGGTTTACATAAAAACTATATGAAAAATAATTAACAAAATACAGACGTAAAATGAAAAGGTAAAAACTTAAAGAATATTCAATAAAAGATTCGATTCGCAACGATTGTCAAAATTTAAAAATTATAAATGTCATCCAATTCATAAAAATATTAAGTAATCTGTGTAAATTTTTAACACACTTCTCGCTTTAAAATAATTCCATATAAGTAAATACAAATATTTTTTTTACACTTTATTTAGTTTATTTATTGAATTATTTTAATATAATATAATTTGTTTAAAATATAAATAATTAATAAATAATACGATTACGTATGAAGCTTCGCGTAAGTCTACTGTACCGCCCACTGGGCCATCTTTTTTTTTGTTTTATTATTTAGACATTTTCTAATCCAGCATTACAAATTTTTGAGATAAACGTTACCGCTTAATAATATTTATAAAATTCTACGGAAAAGAAGAAGAAGAAAAATAAGGAAAAAATAAGAAGAAACAGAACCGAATAAATGAAGAAATATATCGACTGGTGGAGGTGTACTGTTGGCACTTAAGTCAAATTTTGAGTGTGTTGTTGTTGATGTCTCAACATTTGATTTACATTTTCCACTAGTTGATTTGTTGGTTGTTGAGTGTCGCACAGGAAATAAAAAGTTTTATGTTGCAGTATTATATATTCCTGACAAATTAAAGTTGAATGATTTTGAATATTTTTTTGAAATGTTAGAGCAACTTGAATTATTTAATGACACTGTTATTCCCTGGGCGACCTTAACATTCCAAAGTATATTGATCAAAATAGATCTGATGTGAAGACATCGGCAGTGCTAGACTTAATGTGTTTGTTTAATTTAAATCAGTATAATCAGGTGGGAAATAATTTAAATCGATTGTTAGACTTAGTTATATCATCAGATACATGTCATGTAAGTCGCGATAATGCACCACTTGTTCAAAAAGATTTACATCATCCAGCATTAATGATAAATATTAATGATTTTCAGAAAAAGGAAACCAGTTTTGTGGCTCATTCTAAAACTAAAAGATATAATTTTAAAAAAGCAAATTTTCCTTTACTGTACTCAGAATTTCTTAATTGCGACTGGAATTTTTTAGATATGTCTGATGATGTAAATACAGTCCTAGAATTATTTTATGCTAAGATATATGAATTATTTGATTGTGTGTATCAATATACAGAAATTATAAACATCAATATCCTACATGGTACAATGCGGAAATAATTAGAATGATAAAGTTGAAATCAAAAAATATCACAAATTATAAGAAAACAGGTAATATACTTTATATGCATGAATTTAAAAGGTTGCGAAAAATAATTAAACAAATGATTAAAACTCAATATAACGTTTATCTTGAAAAAATTCAGAATAGTATTTCTAACGAATCTAATAATTTCTGGGCATATTATGTTCATGCAAAGAATAAAACTTCTAGAATCCCAGGTGAAATGTGTTACAACGGCGATACATTAAATAATCCTCGCGATATAATCCATGCTTTTAAGATGTTTTTTGAAAAAGTTTATTTACCTGTCGACAACAATGTATTAAATAATCAAGAATGTAGTGGTATCTACTTACCCACTATTAATTTTAACGAATTTCAAGAAAACGAAATTTTAGTAGCATTTAAAAGAATTAAAAATAAAATGACGTCCGGACCGGATAATATTCCAGCATTTTTAGTGAAAGATTGTTCTCGGGTATTTGTAAAGCCACTTCAAAAAATTTTTAACTTATCAATAAAAACAGGAACATCCCGAATTATGGAAAAATGCAAAAATATGCCCTGTATTCAAAAACGGAACGAAATCTGATGTATCCAATTACAGACCGGTATCTTTGTTATCCAATTTTTCAAAGGTTTTCGAAGTAACTCTATATAATCGTATTTACCCTTCTGTTAGGGGATGGATATCACCTTATCAACATGGCTTTATAGATAAACGTTCTACTGTATCAAACTTAGCTGTAATAACTCAATATATTTCAGATGTTTTGGATGTACAAGGTCAAGTAGATGTGATATATACTGATTTTTCTAAAGCGTTTGATAAGGTTGATCACAAATACCTTCTCTTTAAATTATCAAATTTGGGATTCGCTGGAAACATTTTAAAGTTACTGGAAAGCTATTTAATAGGGAGGAACCAATTTGTATCCTATAATGGTTTCATATCAGAATTAATCTGTACTACATCCGGTGTTCCACAGGGATCAAATTTAGGTCCATTGTTGTTCCTATTATATATCAATGATTTATTTTTAGATATCAATAACAGAAAATTGTGTTTTGCGGATGATCTTAAAATATACTGTGAAATTAAAACAATTGCTAACTGTATAGATTTACAGAACGATCTAAATTATATAGATACTTGGTGTGTAAAAAACAAACTTTTTCTTAATGTCAATAAGTGTAAAGTAGTAAGTTACTCTAGAAGGGAAAATAAGGTTGATTTTAATTATGTAATTCAGGGGTCAGATCTTGAAAAATGTAATAGCATTAAAGATTTAGGAGTTATATTTGATTCAAAATTAACCTTTAACAACCATATTGAGCAGAAAGTATCCGATGCTATGAAAATGTACGGTTTTATCATCAGAAACTGTAGAAATTTTAGCGATATAAGACCGATTAAACTGCTGTTTTTATCGCTGGTGCGAACAAAACTGGAATATTGTAGCTGAATTTGGTATCCCATTTATAAATGTTATATGCAACAGATTTAAAAGGTACATCGAAAACTTTTAAAATATTTAGCTTTTAAGGTTGATGGAGTATATCCTGTCCATGGTTATGATTACGATTTGTTATATAACAGGTTTAATATTGTAAGTTTAGAGTTAAGAAGAATTATATTTTCGGTTTCATTTTTATATAAGTTGTTACACAACTGTATTGACTGCAGTGATATATTAGGTCAAATTAGATTTAATGTGCCAAGAATTACTTCCAGATCGACTATCGTGTTTACTTGTCCACGTGCGAGAACAAATATGTTACTGAAGTCACCCATTTATATTATGTGCAATAATTATAACCAAATATGCAACCATTGTGATATTTTCTCATGCTCAATTAATCAAATACCGGACTGGTTGATACCGGACTGGTTTATAGAGTACATTAGATTGTTAATTTTTTTTTGTTTGTAAGTTTATTGACGTTTCAATTTCCACTTCGGAAATCAAAATACAAACATTAGTAAATTAAACAAATTTTGTTTTTTGTTACTTGGTGAAAAATTCTTCTAATAATTTAATTTTATCTGACTTATTTATATTGACAATTCAGACATATATTATACATTTTAAAGAAGACGACTTTAAAATGATATTGCCAATATTGTTGAGTTGCATTCCTGGGACGACTTTACTTATAAGATAGTTCATTCGATTACATGAAATCAACTTTAACTTGAGAATATTCGTCAGAAAAAATCATAGCATGTAATTTGTCTTTAAAAAGACAAGCACATGCCATAATGACAGTAAAAATATCCTGTTAGTGATTCCATAGTAAATTATGAGGGAAAAACTAGGAAAAAAACCTCATAATACTGTCCCGACATGGTAAGTATTTGGTCGTGCATTTAGTTTACTTTCAATACACACCAAACTCTGATTTTAAATATTTGTTATTTAAAAAACATAAATGATGTATCCTCTATATGTTACTGACTTACTAATGCTGGTATTTTCTTTTTAATAACTTCCTCTTTTAATATGGGAAACCAGATCCTACTACATTCGAGGAATTTGCGACACAATTCGTCTCATTTAGCATAATTAGAGCCTCTTCTTAGAGCTTTCTCGTTTTACCATCCGTTTCTTTTAGAACTATATTTGAATAATTCCATTGAACCCTATGTTCATTAATCCATGCGTGTTTACATATTATTTGAGATCTATCAAATTCTCTATTTTTAATATAAGATTTATGTTCACTTATTCTAACATTTAATGGCCTTGATGTTTCACCTAAATAAAACTGATCGCATTCACAAGGTATTTTATAAATGCAATTCTTTGTCCTTTCTTGTTCATTGTTAAGTTTGGTTTTAGACAAAATAAATCTCAATATGTTTGTTGTTTTGAATATTGTTAAAATATTGAATTTATTTTCTATCCTTTAAGTTTTTCTGATAATACTTTTATGTATGGTATTGTTATTTTTTTCCTCGTATTATTCCTTGTGTATGCTGTTGGATCTCATTCTAAGTTGTTCTGTTCTACTCGGTCGATCGATGAAAATTCTTTATTTATAAACGATAAAGGATAATAATTTTTTAATAAAACAGATGTTAACAAAATAGAATAGTCTGAATACAGAACAAATAGAACAATACTTTAAATTGTTAGAACCAAGTTTAATATCGGAACAAGAAATGCTTAAAAAATGAAAGTGTTTATTTTTTTTATTCAGTTTAGTAAAACATTTTTTTTTCAAAATTAAAAAATTGTAATTGAAAAATATATTTCGACTTAAAAATAGTTTTTTACGCAAAAATAATTTTTTATGACAACATAAGAAAATAAACTTGTGTGGGGTTAAGAATCGACCTTAACAACGACATTGCCGTATTAATTAAAACTTAGGTTTTAGTTGCCACTGGCAGCAAACAGGGTACTTACATTAACATCTCGAATTATCGACAACCTGTTTCGTATTTGTAAATATTTCCAAGATAAGTGACCTAACTGGAATAGCTGGTGTTTGTGCGTGTGGTAGTCATGGGGAAATAATTTATAAAAATGAAATGGACGTATTTAGGTAAAATACTGGTGCCTTTTTAATATATTTGTTTTATTTACCTATATTAAGCATTCTATCAATAATTAAATGAATGTTTTTAGGTAAGTTCATAGCCATAATTTACGCCTTTTACCACTGAATTTAGTTTTAAATATCTTCTTCTTCTTAAAGTGCCCTCTCCTCAATGGAGGTTGGCTACTACAATAAATTTTAAACTCTTCTCTATCTTCAGCTGTTCTTATTAGCTGTTCAAAATTTAGCCCTGCCCATTGTCGGATGTTTCTGAGCCACCATAGTCTTTTCCTTCCTAGGCCTCTCTTTCCCTCGATTTTTCCTTTCACCATAAGTTGGGCATATTGGTACTTATTATTTCTCAGTATGTGGCCTAGGTATGATGTTTTTCTAACTTTTACTGTGTTAAAAAGTTCTCTTTCCTTGCCTATTCTATGCAGCACTTCTTCGTTTGAGGTATGCGATGTCCATGAAATTTTGAGTATTCTCCGGTAGATCCACATTTCAAAGGCCTCCAATTTATTTACGGTTGATGTTTTTTTTTTGATGTTTTTTAGTCTCTTTCAGTCTCTTAAAGATAAGAGACTGAAAGTATTTAGTTTTTAATCAGAATAATTCATTTAAACAAATTATGTATATAATTAGTCGTAAAATTCACATATGTCCGTTATAAGGAGGTAGGAACTTTTGGCCACAATAGTAGTTTTGACTGGGATTTTAAGTCTTATCAGTAATAAAAAGAGCAACTACAAAAAAAAAATATTAAAAAATAAGGTATATTTGAAACCCACTTGCTCAATGGGACAATGCATGCAACACATGAAGTTTTTGTACGGCTTACATTCTTCTTTTGAGAACAACTAAAACATCTTCTTTTACCGCTAGTTCGTTTTAAAAGATGATCTTCAATATTTGTCATAATGTTTTGCATTTTTATGTACCTACCTGGATGACCAGAGACTCTTCTTTTAATTTTGGCTTTGGATCTTCCCAAACTTATCAACTGCTCAGCTACAAGTACTAAATGAAAAAGAAGAGGAACTTTCTTCCTTTTATTCAGAGTTTCCAAAAATATTATACATGAATTGATTACAGATGCCATTAACAATTTGTAGAAAACATTTTACTCCACCCTTTAGTAGATTTTGTGTCTAAATCATAGGTAGCAATCTTTTGATCAGCCAAATCAACCCCTCCCATATATTTATTGTAAAATACTATAGCTTCGGAGCAATGAAAAGTGCATTTTTGGCCTGTTTTTTTTTTTCAAGCTGTGATAAAGATGGTCAGTGGCAGTTTGATAAAAGTAAAACTTCTTTAGTATCCTACCATCTTACTGCCATTATGCCTTTATCATTTACCAATGAATCAGATTCACCTCTAGATAGCTTCTTATCAATAAATTATGACGTATTCTTTCTGCGCTTTTTGTATGTACCAACGCATGGAAACTCAAGATTATTCATGTAATCAACATACGTCTTTTGATTGAAGTCATTGACATAGTGTCGCTACCACCCTCTCTCCAAGAGTCCCCTCTAGTGCTGTGATTTCCTTACCGGAGTAGATGTTAAAGTCGTATATGTAACCAGTCATGGAATCGCATCTTTGCCATAATTTGATACCTTTCTTGATTGGTTTGGATCTCTTGATTAGGTATGTATTGTTTGAGAGATGATCACCCTTTGAATAGTACCATCGTTTCATCAATGAATTGGTAAAAAGATTCAGATCTTGCCTTTAAAATCGTGTTTTTAAATAGTTTACGACGTCTTCTAAATAGTATGTTTTAGAACAATTTTGAGGTTTTATTGGGTCAGTGTCATACATTTTTGAAAGTAGGAAAGTACATCGATCTCTACACATGGCATTTTTTATTATACTATTTGGCACTGATTCATTGTTGGACCAGTAAGGATAAAAACTCTTCTTCTTCTTCTTAGCCTTCTGTCGTCCATGTTTGGACATAGGCCTCTCCCAACTCCTTCCATCGGTCTCTATCCTGAGCAACATCTTTCCAATTTGTTCCGGCTATTCTTTTAATGTCATCAACCCATCTCATCTGTGGTCTTGCTCTTGGTCGTTTACTTTCGTAAGGTCTCCAATGTTGTATTGTAGTATTCCAACGTTGGTCTTTTTATCTACCAGTGTGGCCCGCGAAGCTCCATTTAAGTTTGGCAATTTTTGTTGCTATGTCCTCGACTTTTGTTTTGGATCTTACGCAGTCGTTCCTCTTTTTATCTGACAGTCGTAGACCTAACATTGCTCTTTCCATTGTTCTTTCTATTGTGGCTAGTTTATTCATGTTTGCCTTGGTTAGGGTCCAGGTTTGACATCCATATGTCAATGCATTGGTTGAATATTTTGCTCTTCAAGTATTGGGGTATTTTGCGGTTCTTAAGTATCCAACTAAGTTTTCTAAATCCTGTCCATGCTAGTCTTGCTCTTCTGGTGATTTCAGCACTTTGGTTCTCTTTGTCAAGTCTCAGGATTTGGCCTAGGTAGATATATTCGTGGATTTGTTCTATCTCACTGCCATTTATAGTTATACGTCTGGGGTCATCTGTGTTTGTCATTATTTTTGTTTTTTTCATATTCATTTTTAGGCCGACGTATTGGGAGCTGGCTGCTAGTTCCCCCATCATAATTTGCAGTTCCTCGAATGTGCTCGCTATAATCACTATGTCGTCAGCGAATCTGAGGTGGTTTAACTTGTTGCCATTAACGGTAATGCCATAGGTTGACCAATTTGTAGTTTTGAAGAGTCTTCTAGGGCTAGGTTGAAAAGCTTTGGCGATATTACGTCTCCTTGTCTCACTCCTCTCTTAATGGGGATGGGATTTGTATTTTCGTCTAGCTGTACTATCATAGTTGCATTTTTATATATATTATGTATTAGTTGTCTATATCTCGAATCTATTCTACAATTATTAATAGCTTGTTCTATGGCCCACATCTCGATACTATCATACGCCTTTTCATAGTCGACGAAGGCAAGAAATACGGGTAGTTGGTATTCATTTGCCTTCTCTATCAATGTTTTCATTGTCAGCAGATGGTCTGATGTACTATATCGTTTGCGGAAGCCAGCCTGTTCAAGCGGTTGGTAATTGTCCATTTTGTAGGTTAACCGGTTGTTAATAATTCTCATAAATAGTTTGTATACTTGACTGAGCAACGATATAGGTCTATAATTCTGTAGATCACATTTGTCTTCTTTTTTATCTAGGAGTATTACTAGACTCTCGTTCCAGTCTTTAGGGATCTCGGATAAAAACTCGGCACCCTGTTATACAAGTGCAGCCCTGTGAACATCACAAGAGTGCAACCAAGTACTATCAAAATTTCATCCATGTCGGTCTCCTTGCAGTTAAGTTTCAAATTGTTTTTTCTTTTTAATAGCGTTATATGTTTATTAGTATTATCAGCAATATGTGTAAACAAGCTTCTAGGAAATAATTTTAGAAACACATCTAGGTCAGAATACTGTCCGTTGAAATCCAAAAGTCTGACACCCTTCGTTTCCTTATGCAATTTTCTTCTAGGTATACAATTTTTCGAATGCATTTTCCAAGTTACAACATGCGTGTTTACATTGAAACTCACATTAGTAGCTTTACCACTCCCATTATTACCGTTTCCTTCGTTCATTGAATGGCGTTCATCATCGCTGCTTATATCTGCTTCTTCAGTATTGCTGTTACCTTCCTCCTCTTCGTCGCTTATTTGAACTCATCCTTCACTTTCATCTTTGCTGTCTCTAGGAATATAGTCAGACTTCACTTACTCATGAAAATGGTTCTTCTTTTGAGTCAGTTTTTTTGCTCTTTGAATTACCTTTGCGACAAAGCTTCGCAAAGAACTGATTCGATCTTTTGAAAAAATTAAATGTTTGGTCTGATTTCTGTCCTTTGATTTGCAAGGTTGTCATTATACCAGGGTACTTTTCTGTTAGAATTTTTCACTATTTTGGACAGTTTACTTTGAACGCTCATACGACGAACTTTTAAAATTATTTGGCGATCTAATAGATAAAATAATCTAAGTCCAATCTATGCATATTCTAGATTTAACAGATATTTTAAAACAACATTAAAACATACTTTAATAGTTCTAGTCATGTGAGTCGTGGCCACTCATATATTAGTTAGATGCTTTTTATGTGACGTTATGAAATTGATTTGTTTCCTACCACATCTAAATAATCTTCATTAAAAAACTGTGTTACTTACCCCTTTCACTGGTGTTTATTCTGCCTCATGTCAGATTGTGCTCATTTGCATCACAGTCTTCAATCAATTACTGACCATTTTCCTACAATATTATATGAAAGATATGTTGATCTAAAAATAATCTATTAGCTTCATATTTCTTTATTCTATGATCTTTATCTTTACCTACGTTAAATCTCTGGAATAAAGATTATTCATTAACGGCAGTATTTTGAGATATTGTTCGACAATTATACATATCCTCGGGAATTCGGCATAGCTGGTATGTATAAGCTGATAATGCTGTATAAGCTGATATAAGCTATATGAATATATATATATATATATATATATATATATATATATATATATATATATATATATATATATATATATATATATATATATATATATATATATATATATATATATGTATATTCCGAAAGATACATTTTCAAGTTTGTAATACTCCTTAAAATAAGCAGTCCTTGATGCTTTGTAGAAGATCTTGTTAATCGTGTAGAATAGGACTTGCATACCCTTGATCTTTTAACTTATATCCAGGTCCTGAAATTATTTTATCAGTCTCTTTCTCAGGGACGCGGGTGAAGACAATGAAACGCTAGAGTGAGATCGACTTTATTTAACTTTGCTCTCTCTTTCACAGGTCCTTCATAGTTCTTACCACCTCAGTAGTTCATTTTTTTATATATTCGTTAGAACAATTCACTCACGGTCCTGCCACAGACGATCTTTTATGGAACTGCAGAAATTGATTCCATTGCTTGTTTTAGTTTGTTGATGATCAGATCTGCTTGAGTTTATTCTAATTGAGTATTAGGATAGTGTCCACTGTTATCTTAAATACTTTTTGACATTACTATATGAATCAGTCTGAGTAGTTTTTTAGGTTTTTAGCAAGTTTATTGCAAGGTGTAACAATATTTTTCCAATGTCTTTAAACTCAGATTCTGTTGGTAGTATCCCTGCATTGGTTTTATGTGGATGTGACCATGTACATCCCCTTTTGTTGAGTTGAAGAAACTCTTTTTTATACTTCGAGCAGAGTCTTGGAACAGACAGATTGGATTTGGCACAGAAAAAAAATTAAAAAAGTACAAAGGTCTAACATTCTCTGAATTGTTTTTATTTTTAATTTCTGTATTATTTTTTTTAGTTCCTTCAGATTTTGTGCTTTGCACAATTTCTTTAGTGTTTTTTTGTATAGTTTTTTTTGACGTCTGCAATATCCGATTTTAAAAATAATTTTTTCATAGACAATTTTGAATGGAAAAAACGGGAAAATTTGAGATTTCTACAAGTTCAGTATTACGTTTCGATTATTAAAAACTGTTTATCTTAAATTAACTTTGTTTATGGGCGATTAATACTTTATTAAAAATGAAGTAATAAAAATAAGCGTATCCTGGAACTAATCTATTCAAACACATTTTACGGAAGTTTACTTTCCTACTGTCCATTGCCGTTTGTGGCAGGCAGTGTTATCTGTAAACTTCATAATTTATAAGTCCTTCTTCATTATAAATCGCTCAGTTCGCAAGCAACTTTTCTCCTAACCGACCACGATTTAACACGGGCAATACGAGTACGTAATTCTGTAGTATCGTTTGTCGATGTGAACACCGAAATCCTTTGAAACAGACCGGAAGTGAACACTAGAAAGAAAAGGTTCGTAATATGTATTGTTTATTAATTTACTTTTACATTGTATGAATAGTAAAAATTATTTTAATCATTTTGCAAAATTCGAGTCGATTTGAATATTGTTTAGGTATTATAGATTGTATTGATTTATATTTTTTTATTATTACTTCTTTGCTGCAACTACACTAGCGACGTTATACACTGTGTGTCAGCCAAATGGAATAAATAAGCTAATAAATACATGAGGGAGTATTCGAAAAAACGGTCGAACACGTCGATTAGTATTATTTATAGTTGCGCATTTTTTTCCATAAAAACTTTTTATACGGGGTGTATCAAATAACAGTGGCCAATACCAACTAGCTTATTTTAAATAGAACACCCTCTATATTAATTAATTTCTAAATTCCTAAGATCATTTTATACATTTTTTAAATACAATGTCCTATAGCTATCTCTGATTGTTTCGGAAATATTAAGTAAAATGCATTAATTCACATTTAGAAAGAAAACTTATTTATTTGTCAAAAGTTGCTACCACTGTTTTAATACTTCTTAGCCATTTAGGTCTTGGTAATGATAAAGTAAGCAAAAACTATTTAAGCATTCCTTTTTATTGATACGTTAAAGAAAACAAAAAATTGTTTAGTTTGGTTTAAAACGCCAATGTTTTATTGTTCCATGACAGAAGTAGTTTTTGTCAGTGCTATAGTCGTTTAAATTTCATTAACGCAACCCAGAAAAATGGTCCATTTAACAGAAATGCACAAAATAACAATTATACAGATGATTGGCTATGGAAATACGACACGGGCGTAAATGGAAGCAACTCGTTTAATTAACGAAGCATTTTCCTGATTTGCTGCACGTATCTCAAGAAACAATTAGTAAAATAGAAATGCAATTCCAGGAGCTTGGCCACGTAAGGAAGGTAAAAAGAAGCTGCCAATGCAATAAGTGAGGATACCAAATTGGCTGTTATGCTTGAGTTTGAGGTACAAACAATTTTATTTTTGTAAACAAATAATGGCAATGTTAGACAGCAATGTGATCCAATTAGAACATGTTTTGTTTTCTGATGAGTGCACCTTTACTCTTTAAGGTCATGTTAATTGTCAAAATTGCCGCTATTGGTCCAGGAAAAATCCTTACTGTATAAGAGAAGGCAATATGCAATACCCTGAGAAGCTTAAAGTGTGGGCAGGAATTATTGAAGATCAGATCATAGGTTCCTTTTTTATAGATGCTTCAAAATAATGTAGTGCCAACGTTGGCCAACTTGTATTGTTATGATTCAGGAAACCTACAAGTTCCAGCGAATATGTTATGGTTTCAACAAGATGGAGCACTACCCCACTACCAAATCCATATCCGGCAGTACCTCAACCAACTATTTCTAAATCGATGTATAGGGAGGCAAGGATCGTTGGCATGGCCACCACGATCCTCCGATTTGACGCCATTAGACTTTTTCTTATGGAAATATGTGAAAAGTGTTGTATACAAAACTAAACCCACTGACTTAGCTGACTTACGAAGACGAATAGCGCTTGCGATTAGATCGATCACATCTGAGATGTTGAGTAACGTTAGAAGAAATTTCTATTCACGGTTAGAGTGTTGCCAAGACGTTCGTAGGGATCATTTTGAAAATCTATTACATTGATGTTATGGTTTGGATTTGTATTATTTAGAAGTTTGTGAATATGTTGTGGCGACTTTCAGCAAATAGATAATTTTCTTTTCTAAATGTAGATTTTTGCATTTTACTTAATATTTCCAAAACAGTCAAACATAGGTAAAGGACATTGTATTAAAAACATATCTAAAATAATCGGAAAAATCTAAAAATTACTTAACATACAGGGTATTTTATTTAAAATAAGCAAGTTGGCATTGGCCACCGTTATCTGATACACCCCGTATAAAAAGTTTTTATGGAAAAAAATGCGCAACTATAAATAATAATCGACGAGTTTGACCGTTTTTTCGAATACTCCCTTATTTATTTATTAACTAATTTATTCCATTTGGCTGACACACAGTGTATACAGATTGAACGAATTTAAAACGGAACATACGAAATCAATGTATTTCGGCTCAACTCCGCTTTAGGTGGTTGGCCAACAAAAGGTTGTCAAATAATTATATTATAAAAATCCAATACTTCAGCGGGCTGCTGGATTCCGAACTAATTCAAGAACAAGTCAAAACTCAACCCAAATAGGTTGCCTAGAATCACTGTGAAAACTAGACTAAATAAGCAGTTATTATGCTGTCAAACCACTTTTCGCTTCCTTATAGTCCAAGAGATAGAGCCGAAATTTTGAACTGATCAGTAATATGACATTTCTCTATTGGAATATTTTCATTGTAAATGGGTTAAGACTTTGCCTTACAGGCAGAAGCCCCTCGTGATACAGGGGGTGTCTATACAGGGATGAAGTTGTCATTTTTTGGAGAAAAATTAACGATAAGTAATATGTTCGCCATTTTCATGGCTCATCCGCCATTGGATCAAATATTTGGATAAATGCTCATAAAAAAGTACCAACAGAATTGATTGTTGAAGAACATGGTTGGGAGCTTGAAGATGAAACATATAAATTCAAATGGTTTAGTGGACCTCAGATGCCAGAATCAGTTCGAGAAGTAGTAATAATATTATAATACATAATGAATGTGATATTATTGAAAGTGAAAGTGACGAAGATGATGAATGTAATGACATCAATAAGAGTGAGAAAAATGACGAAATTTTTAAAGTTTTTCTAAATTTTTTTTTCTTATCGGAAAAATCGTTTGAAAATTTTTGGAAAAAAATCATGGTATAACTGACAGAAAATCGAAAGGATTCTACAAATTAGATTTTACCTCAAAAAATTACGAAAATTTTCATTTACGGAAAAATTTTTGAAAAATTTTGAGGAAAACTCTATTTGACGCTTTTCAGAATAGTAACAGAAGTGAGCATACAAATTTTCAAATCAATCGGTATAAAAATATCATAATAAAATCAGTTTGTGAAAATTGTTACCGAGACCTAAAATGCGCAGGCAAGTGGTACATTTGACCCCTTTTTATGGCTCTCTGTACCAACCCAGCTGTCCGCTCTTTTGGATCTAGAGTTTTTAGGGGCTAAATAATGAGCCATGAAAATGACGGACATATTACTTATCGTTAATTTTTCCCCAAAAAATTGCAACTTCACCCCTGTCCGCCACCCCTTATGTATCCACTCTCGCGTCCGCCCTTTGGGATTTCGTCTAGTTATACCAAGATCTTACTCTGGGCAAATTTTCAGCTATATTATCGATCGTTAATTTTTCCGAAAAAAATTACTTCATCCATGTATAGCCAGCCCCTGTAACACGAGGGGCGTTCGCCTGTAAGGCAAAGTCTTAACCCAGTTACAATGAATATATTTCAATAGAGAAATGTCATATTACTGATCCGTTCAAAATTTCGGCTCTATCTCTCCGACTATTAGGCAAGCTCCTCTTTCCTTTAAAGGAGACAGGTAGTTGAACGATATTTTATACAATGTCTATCACCGGGTATGGATTTATTTTTGTCCAAGTTTTATATTGGTCCACTATTTCAAATGCAGTTGAAACAGACATATATTAAATTGTATGTTCCGTTTTAAATTCGTTCAATCTGTATACTATTTAATGTTACAAGTAATGTTTCAATAACTTATATAAACCATTATCATTTAACTAACCTATTGTATTTTTAAAATTCATGTTTTCTCCTGAGGTTTCCTATATATTCAATAAGATATTAGGCTTCTTTCTTGTAGCTTCAAATAGTTTACACTGAGCTAATATACTATGTTTGTAAAGGATTGTTTGGCAATTTTCGCACATTGGTGACTTATTTCGCGTAAAGAGGTGTTCATAGGTTAAGTTGTTGGGTCCATGCCGCAATTGCGTTGTTATCACTTGTAGTGTTCTATTCGATATCGGTTGAGGCGACGTTTTCGCCAATTGTTTAGTTTCTTTTAGTTTACTTTTTGATACACGCCAAATATTTTGGCACTAACTAAATACTTTAGATTTCAAATCAAAGAAGAAACCTCCTTAATGTAAGTAAAGTCTTGGCTGAAGGATCCCGAGCGGGCTAGTTGCCTTGTTTCTTCATTTCCTTTTACATCGGAATAAAATGGGGCAAACATAAAGTCTACGGTGATCTTTTGGCTCTTTCGTTTAGGATGATTGATATCTAAATGTTTAATAGTGAGAAGCAAGCTTCTTGAATCGGTAAATCTAAGAAACAAGGACTGTTTCGACTCTTTTATGTAGATAAGTGCTTGTAATATTGCTTGCAACTCTGCAGAATATGACAAAGCAAATGCATGTTTGGTTAAGCAATTCTCTTACTGGTGCGTCCCTGTCAAGGTTTTTGTTACTGCTCTTAGTTTATTTCTGTATATAAAGAGCAAATCATCTGTTGCTTTTATGTACATGGTATTCCAATAAAAATTTCTTTATGTATGTGTTTTGGAGTTCTCTTCCAATAACTCTTTCGGATTTGGTCGGATTTGGTCATCGACAGCCCATCCTACTGCAGACTTTGATATTTCCATGGTCACCACCGTCCGTTTGGTTTGTTTAATACCACCTTCAATGCCCTGCTGCCTTTATTCCTAGACAAGCACAACCTTGCTTTTTATTTAGTTATTCCAAGGTAAAGCTTTTGATGACTTATAGATTATTGAAACATATTTCTGCTCCCATACCTTTTTCACTTTTGGATCTGTCTATATACCAGATCGTACCCTGTTGGTTATAATATTCCTTTGTCTTCTCTGGAATAGACATCTTGTATGAATTTTTTGAATTGTATGAATTCTTAAAATTAATGTGCTTTGATTCTCCATTAAAGATTTCTCTCGCCACAATCCTTGTTATACTCATATGCCCTGTTCCTTCATTACGAACTTTTAATGATTCTTTCATTCTGTAATTCTGTATGCTCCCTATCTTGCCCCCTCTTGTATTTCCTTATCAAATGTAAGGGTGGCAGGCCTAGCAGAACCTCCAAAGTTGTTGGAGTAATGCACATGGTACAAGTTGCACATCCTGGTAGTTGTTTTACCATTGCCGTTGCTATCAGTTTTACTGGTTTTCTGTCAAATTCTTCGTTTAATAAACTGCGAAAACATTTTTGATTATCCAGGTAACACTTTTTTGCTTATCTAAACCACTATTTAAATTTACACCTTTGTTCCAAAAAGCTGGCTATTTAATTTGTTTTCTTTTCTATTTTAAGATTTAAGATTGCATAATGAATTACTACTGATAATTAGTTAATTAATATCGTAGCAGTCATAGTAGTAGTATTGGTAGTATTAGTAATCTCATGAATGAAAAAAAAAATGCAAAAGGAAATGTAACTACCGTTCTCATTAGTTAAGATATACACTTAAGCCGATAATACGATAGATTGAAAATTAGAACATAAAATTACAGAGTTGTAACAAATAAGAGCAGTAAAGGAAGTCATGGAACTTTTTGCCTTGGGAGAAAAGAATAAATGAAGATATATCTCGGTACAATATTGTTAGAAAGAAGAACTGGTAATTAAAAATCAATACTATGATCGACTACTCAGACGATTATACATCTAAATTTCCAAAAGACAATAAATCACACAAAATTAAAAAACGAGGGCTATAACGAGAGAAAATTGTAAAATCTGGATTCGAAGATTCTTATTTAGAATTGGGCACTACCTAGGTGGTCCCACGGATCCCCTATAGCAAAAAATTTATTTTTTCGGAAAAAAAAGTCCTGATTTTTTCCTTATTTTATAAAATCTAAAAAAAATATGAACATCCACTTTAATGGTCAAAGATACTTTATTTTTTTTAGATTTTTATCAAATTTTAGCTCCTATTTAAATTTATCCAAAAAGTTTTAGGTCATGTAGGTAATTTTTGACAAACTTTTAAATAATTGAACTTTGATCAAATAAAAGGCAGATATCGAGCACAGTTTATTAATTAAGTCTTGCGCAAGTACTTTCGCTTTCTAGAGCATCTTCGGGGGCATTTCGTCAATTTTGGCCTATCAAAAACAATCAAAGAATGCCATGAACATAAAATTATACATTAAACTACAATACACAAGGACAAACAGTTTAAAATTAAAAAAAAAATTGACGAAGCTACATTATGGTTGACATCAGGGATGACAACCTTGTTCATCTTGTTCCGTATTTGTTATTGTGTCACTTTCTTCTCTTCTATTCGTTTTATGATATATTTCTTTGAAATACTTCGCCATTTTGCTGCTTCTATAGATATATTAGCTGTCTGTTTTCAGTTAACTCAGTTTTAAGTGTTGGTGCAATGGTTATGAGTTGTGTCTTTTATTTTCTGTTTTTATCTCGTTCATAATTTCTTCTACTCTTTGTTTTCCTTCTACTGTATGCTGATGACACTCCTCTCCCCACGTCAGGATCACAAAAAGAGCGTGGACAATTGTCTGTATTCAAAAGAGCGCAAAACTATATATACAGAGCCATTAGGTGGTGCAATAAATCGAGAGTGACCATAAATCCTTTCAAAATACAGCTAACTTTATTTAAATCTTTAAATTGTCCATTTTACTAGGACTCTCAACTGGTAAAGCAACATTCAAGATACCCTTGACAGGGTGAGAAGGAGGTTTAAACTCTTGGCAGCTCTAGCCGGCAAATTGGGTAAGACTTCATCTAAAACTTTATTGCAGACCCATAAAACTTTCCTTAGACCTATCACCAAATACAAGGCATGCATCTACGTCTCTTTTAAGACCTACGAAATCAATGTCATCATGGTTACCGAAAGAAAAGTCCTCAGATTCTGCATAAGGCGGAGCAGGCTATACCCATTAGCACACATACACACACTTGCAAACATAACACCTATTAAGGATAAAATCCTATCTCTCAGCGGAAGGTATGTCCTTCAAACCATTAGAGGCTCGAATAACCGAGCAAAGTTAATATTAAAGACACCTTGTAATCGCCGAGGGCAAAGTCCACACAAACACGCCACCTTCTGAACCCCAGCTCCTTAGTAGTCCACTACTTCTCCACACATAACATCATTCATTACGTTTTATTATACCTCCATTCATCATCATCATTGGCTTTTACAACTCTTCGTGAGTTTTTGCCGCGTTTACTATTGCCTTCCATTGATTCCGATCCTGTGCTATTATTTCCCATGGCCTTACTTCCATCTTCTCCAGGTCTTCCCTGACTGCGTCTTTCCACCTTATTCTAGGCCTTCCTGTCGATCTTCTACTATCTGGTCTTTCCCAAAACACATTTCTAATCAGTCTGTCGTCATCACTCCGTACCACGTGGCCTGCCCATCTTAATCTATTGGCTTTTATGTATCTTACGATGTTTCCTTTCCCGAAGAGAGTCTCTATTTTATTGTTGTATCTGCTCATCCATTCATTTGTCACGCTATCACGCTTTTATACCTCCATTACTCAAAAAAAAGGAGTACCCCTTCCTTGAAGAAGCGAAAAGCTTAAACGGGGTTAAAACTCTGGAACCAACCAACCATACTATTTATTTTTTTTTTCGATTTAAATAATTTCTTTGTGGTTTGCCTTTGATCTTTGTATTTTTCTCGTTCCTCTTCTTTGCTTGTACTTAACCATTTCAATCTTGTTTTATTATTTTCTTCCACTTCTAATTTGCAAACATCGTCAAACCAAATATTCCTTCTTTTATTTTACATTTTGTCAACCACTTTCTCTGCTGCATTGTTTATTCCTTGTTTGATTTTTTACATTGTTCCTCCATTTGTTGTTCTTTGAACTACATCTCTGTATTTATTTCTTGCGCAAATCTTTTTCTCACTTTTTTTCTCTTTCATTTTATCTAAGTTCCATTTTATGTGTGCTTTTACATTTTGTGATTACATTTTGTAATCACTAGCATGTGGTCCGAATCGATGTTGGACTTCTGTGAGATCTAATGTCATTTATTGATTGTTTGTGTCTCTTTTTAATCAGTATATGGTGTTTTTGATTTCCATCCAGACTTTCTGGTCTCATCTATGTTATTTTATTAAAGCAGAAGGAATAATAATAACAGAATTGTTAAGAAAATTATAAATTAAATTTAAAATAATATAAACAAAAAATATATAGTAGAAAACTTAGTTTAACAGTTCGTTTTATCGTATTCTTACGAGTAATCAAGAACCCAGTTAACTTCGGAGCGCTCTAAAACCCAGAAAAATTAATAAATTTATACAAATTGGTAGTAAAAATTATTCTTTCAAAACCACTCTATATTATTGCTCTGATGTCATTTTATTTTAAAATATCTGGAACAAATTTTTTTCAAAAAGTTTTTTTTTGTTATTAACTCTTTTATTTTCTATTTTACGATTAAAAGTTACACAAGTAATATTGTAGACAATTTTATTTTCTATAAATAATGTATGATTAAATGTAGGGTAGCCTAATATTGTTCTGAAGCTATTTCCTTCACAGAGTCGTGTCTACACAAAAAAAGCCCATACAACTTAATAGACAAACACTCCAATAATAGGAGAATACCATCAGATTATCTGAAGGCAATTTACCTAGCAATTCCAAAAAAACACAACACCAGTGGCAGCGAAGATCATTGACTAATCAGCTCAATTAGCCACGTACTCAAAGCCTTCTCAAAAGTAATTAATAAGCGGATTTATAACATGTGAAAATATATAATGTATGTAGGATTGGATCTATTTAGTATTATATATATACATCGGTTTAGAACGTCTTTCGACGTTGTCCGATACCTAAATACCATCTCTTCCTATCTTCGTAGTCGTTTGTTGTTAAATTTCTTTCGCTCATGGACTTGTTTACGCCGTGTTGCCATTCTAATCTGGGTCTTCCTCTTTTCCGTCGACCTATCGGTTGCCATTCTATTACTTTTTTGGGGAGTCTTGATGCTGGCATCCGTTGAACATGCCCATACCACCTTAATTGTTTCTTCTCTATATCTTGAGTTATATTTCCTTCTATTCCCATACATTGTTTTATTACATCATTTCTGATTCGGTCTCGTCTGGAAATACCTAAAGATCTTCTCATTGCATCCATCTCTACTGCTTCTATTCGCTTTTTGTTCTTTTCACTAATTCTCCATGTTTCAGCGCCATAAAGAAGAGTAGTTTTAATCATGTTCTCATATATATTAAATTTCCTTCCTTTCGTTATCTCTTTACTCCACAGTATACCATTGAGACATCCTAAGACTTTCTTTGCTTGAGTGAATCGTTTTTCTATTTCCCGTGTATCAGTTTGTGTATTGTCAAAGGCAACACCCAAGTAGTCATAGCTCTGACAGCAGGAAATATGTTGTCCGTTTTCGAGGTCTATGTTATCTGACTCGTTTCCAATACAAAGATATTTGGTTTTTGTTGTATTGACATTCATTCCCCAGTCATTATATTCTTCTATCAGTTTTCTTAGCATGTACTGCATGTCTTCCCTGTCGGTCGCTAGCACTACCTGGTCATCAGCAAACTGGAGTGTATATATACATTCATTTCTAAGCTCTATACCCATCCTATGTACCTTTCTTTTCCATCTTTCCAATGCCGCTGCAACATATATCTTGAATAAGGTTGGTGAGATACAGCATCCCTGTCGCAAGCCTTTTGTAACCAGGAATTCTTCCGTTAGATATTTTCCTGTTTTTATCTGTGCCTTTGAGTCTCTATATAGTTCTTGTACAGCATTTATCAATGTGTGGTTGATGTTAGATCTTTTTAACGTTGTGTACAGTTTTGTTAAGGGGATGTTGTCATATGCTTTTTGCAGGTCTACAAAAGTAATATGAGTTTCTAGATTCTTAGCCGATCTTTTTTCTATTATTTGTTTAAGACAAAATACGTTATCGGTGCACGATCTTCCTGCACGGAACCCGCTTTGTTCTTACTCTTCATTGTGCTTATATTCTTCCTCGATCATATTTCTCAAAATTCGTCCATACAGTCTGCTCAGGGTGCTGGTTACCGATATGCCTCTATAATTATTACAATTCCTTTTGTCCCCCTTTTTGTGTATTGAGGACATGTATGCCGTTCTCCATTGTTCTGGTACTGGGTGTCCATTTAGACACTGATTGATCACATAAGTTAATATTTCAAATAGTTTATGAGTTCCATTCTTAAGCATTTCAGCATAGCTTCCCTCAGGTCCAGCGGATTTACCATTCTTTAGGGTCATTACAGCCTTCCTTACTGTTTCGATGTCTACCCTCGCTTCCTCTCCTTGTATATGTACTGACTGTGTTGGGGAGTTCGCTAGGTATTCTTGTCTTGTCTTTGTCAGCAAGCTTTCATAGTGATCTTTCCATTGTCTTGGTTTTATGGTGTGTATGTGTGTTTTGTCTTTTCCTGTATTTTTTACTGATTGTATAAAATTCCATACCTCTGTACATTGCTTCCCACCGATGTATGTATTGATTTCTTGACATTTCTGATCCCATGTTTTATTCTTTTCTTGTTTTATCATTTTTCGTAGTTGTCTATTGGCTTCTTTGTAAGCTTGATGGTCTTCAGAATTTTTTGTATTTAGCCATTTTAGATGCTGTTCTTTTTTCTGTTTTACCATATATTCGATTTCTTCGTTCCACCATATTTTGTTACTAATTTTGTTTTGCTGTGTCCCGAGTGTCTCCTTAGAGGCCTGGTGTAAACTAGCAATAATATTCTCGTAAATATCTGAAAATGTTTATCTCTCTATTTCTCGTAGTTTTTCTATCTATCTATTTGGTATTAATAAAACTATTTAATATTAATTCAAACAACTATGATTTAAAATTAACCAGAAAATTTGACGGATTACTACATTCACATTAGTACAATTTTAATTTCAGTGAAATTATTTATAGTTTACACAATACCAATAAACCCATAAAAGTTAGCGGAAACTATACGTAGTAATTACTAATTAATATACGGCTTAACGTGATTTTATTTAGTTTCTCTTACAACTTTAATTGTTTTTATGCGACTTTATAGTTTATTAATTTTATCAGTATCGACAATTGACTGGAAAATCCCAATAGATATGGCAATTAGCCATAGTTCTAATGGTAATACTACACAACTATTTCCATTAATACAGTTTAAATCGTGAGTGTTATTGTGCGTAAATGTAAATTGTTCGAGTTATTTTTTGTAGACTTTTCGGTAAGTTATTTCAAAATTTTGTTATCTTCATTAAAAAAGTGTCTTTAAGCAAACAGTGGAATACTTTTTAAAATCGCTCTAATGCATGCGAATGATTCTATATGTAGTGGTTCCCAAAGTGAGGGTTGCGATCTAGTCTAGGCGGAATCTGTTTTGGATTGGACATTTTACATAGGAAGCTATTTTTTTGCTGGAATCCCTTCAGGATGTGCCCAATATCGATAATCACGATATGCGCCAGTCGCAAACCCTGTGCTAAATTTTTTATTTAACAAAATCTGAAAACAATTGAAAATTTCTCATTTTTTTGCTCCTATTTTCGTTTATAATTCGGAAAATATTGATCCTAAAGAAAAAATTATAACAAGTTAAAAGTTTCTTTATTCAATTTTACACAATATTTCGTTAGCTAGTTAATCCTTTAAATGTTTTCGACTTTCTAAACTTTGACCTACAAGCTCCATATTCCGCCTAGAAAAACCTTTTATTATGTTTAAAAGGTCTGCTAAATTTTGTTTAGATCGGTGGGATAGGTTTTGCATAATAATTTTGCAACCCAGCCTACTGGAAAAAAATTGCAAATTTTCAAATTTATAGTAGGCCCTAAATAAAGCCCTCAGATAGTTGCAAATTTTTTTACACATAAAAGAAGGCTCAAACTTTCAAAAGCTTTTTGTAAAATTCAAATCGGTTCACTAGGAGAGCCTAGAAATTTTTTTAAAGTTTTAAACATTTTTTATATATATTAGGCTTATAAACAAATTAAATAATTTTACGAGCTTTAAACATATTAATTTCAAAATTTATACACTTAAAGAATATTAAAAGACACTACTTTAAAAAAAAAGATACATTCGGCTTACCGGTTGCCAAAATATTGAAGGTCAAATTTGGCATACATTTGCCGTGTAACCATAAGTGATAGAGGGCTCGTTTTTAAACAAATACCCTCGTCTTGTCAAGTACTTTTTATAGGAAAAGTTTTACGTAATGCGCTTTGTGGCAACATCCATAAAAAAGACAAATAAAAAACCGTTTTCGCTTAAAATGTCGCTCGGATTACATGAGAGGTGGTGCTGGGGGACATTCACTCGAAATGTGAATCGGCGAGTTCAAAATGATAGCGCGTGCTAAAAATTGCATTATCTCGGCTTCTTGTTAACCAATTTTGCTCTTTTTTTTGAATCGATGTCTCGGACGACAAGGATTTCAAATATCATATTTTCAAATACCATTTTTAATTGCAAAATTGGGAAATTTGCAATAAACAATGGTATGTTAAACAATAATTCCATTTTTTCTTCATGCATTTTTTTGAGCTTGTAATTTATACATTGAAGTAAATTGTTACTTTTAGTAAACAAATATGTATTTATAAATTGTTAATAAATAATTTAAATTGTTAAAAAAAGGGCGAATGAAAAAAAAATTTTTTTTTTTCATAAATAAACTTTATTTTGACTCAATCTTCAATAATTTTTTTTAAAGTCTTTTTCTTTTTTTGGAAGGACAAGAATCTTCAGGTCTGACCTTGACCTTCAATATCTCGGCAACCAGTAAGCCGAATGTATCGTTTTTTTTTAAAGAAGCGTCTTTTAATGTTCTTTAAGTGTATAAATTTTGAAATTGATATGTTTAAAGCTCGTAAAGTTATTCAATTTGTTTATAAGCCTAAAAAATGTTTAAAACTTTAAAAAAATTTCTAGCTCGCCTAGTGAATTAATTTGAATTTTACAAAAAGCGTTTGAAAGTTTGAGTCTACCTTTATATGTAAAAAAATTTGCAACTATCTGAAAGCCTTATTTAGGGCCTACTATAAATTTGAAAATTTGCGATTTTTTTCCAGTAGGGTGGATTGCAAAATTATTATGCAAAACCTATCCCACCGATCTTAACAAAATTTAGCACACGTTTTAAACATATTAAAAAGTTTTTTTAGGTGGAATATGGAGCTTGTAAGTCAAGTTTAGAAAGTCGAAAACATTTAAAGGATTAACTTCATTTTTTTGTACTTTTTTTCCAATTATTGCTATTTTTTCAACAATAAACATTAAATTTTTAATTTCTAGCTAACGAAATATTGTGTAAAATTGAATAACGAAACTTTTAACTTTTTATAATTTTTTCTCTAGGATCAATATTTTCCGAATTATAAACGAAAATAGGAGCAAAAAAATGAGAAATTTTCGATTGTTTTCAGATTTTGTTAAATAAAAAATTTAGCACAGGGTTTGCGACTGGCGCATATCGTGATTATCGATATTGGGCATATCCTGAAGGGATTCCAGCAAAAAAATAGCTTCCTATGGAAAATGTCCAATCCAAAACAGATCCCGCCCATTATGGTCTGAATTTCTACAGATCCCGCCTAGTCTACTTCTACAGTTGATTCTACAATGCAAGATTGAGGGTAAGAGAAGCCCTGGACGTAAAAGTATATCCTGGCTGGCCAATTTTAGGAAGGGGCCTGATCTAACGTTAACTGATTTATTTCGAGCTGATGTAAATAGATTAAAATTGTCAATGTGGTGGCCAAAATCTCTGGGAGATAGGCACATTTAGAAGAAGAACAACTGGGTAGGAATCTTTGTTAATTAAAGGAAACATATCGCTCGTCACTTCGCAGATAAATAGAATGCCAATTGAAGGAAAAGTTGTTTTAAAAGTGAATAAAACTATTCAATATTAGAGAAGAGAAAAATACAAGAACAGCTATTCAAATTATTTCCATATTTATTTTATTATTTTACGAATAATACAGAAAGTATAAATTGCTTTTCCCAAGTACAAAACCTCTCGGATACGCACATCATCGACAATAAACGCGAAGTCTCATAGAAGGAATAACGAACCATATCGAGAACTATTACAATAATATCGCACATTTTCAACAGGTGCCAACTTCTGGCCGCAGAGACACAAAGCAACTTGCGAAGTGATTGGAGGGGAATCAAAGAGGGGATGAGCGTGGGGGTATACGAATGAACTTTCCTTTCGCGATCAGGAAAAGCACGCCAACAGACTCCGGTTGAATCGGAGCGGGAAAACTGGCGAACGGAAAATGATGGCATCGCAGTCCGTAAAACATCTTCGCGGTTAAAAGATCGTCAGCGAAGTAATTCGAACTTTTTAAAACAGTTCTAAGAGAACGACTTATTGTTGAATATTCGGTGATAGACGTTTTTTAACACAATTGGCTTAAATTGTTTCTTAGTTGGTGATATTGGCATTTTAAAAATTTATTGTAAGTTTTTTTTTTTGGTTTTCCTAGATACATTTTTAGTTGTGTGAAGAAAATACTAATAATATACCACTGTATATAGTTCCTACAATTAGTTGACAATATTTGAAAATGCTATGGCTTCAAAAAAACTTTTTTGTACAGAAGTAAGTAAAAATTTTCATAAGTGTTTGCACGAATTATAGATTTTTTAAATTTGTTTATCGCCTAGCTTGCTTTTTGTTGATAAATAATAGTAAAGAATATTTTTTATTTAAATAACGAATGTTATTAATTAATAAACCAACAGAAAATATTTAGGTACTACCTTTTTAAAATTTCTGTCCAAAATTTAATAAAAAAAAGTGACATTCAACAGATTTTTTTAATGAAAAAACAAATACATTAAAAGTTATATTAAGACCGAAACAAAAATTGTTTATAAATAGTAACTTCCAATGGATCAAAAGCTTTCAAAAGGCTATAAACATTTTAAAATATATTTATAAAAGTTGATATGAGAAAACATTTAAAATTTCGACAACCAGCATTTAAAATAAAATAGACCAAAAAAATTAGCAAGTAAAAAGCGTTTTTCGTGGCACCTTTTAATACAGATAACTAACAACAGCGTTTGATAAATTTAATGATAAAAATATGCAATAAACAACACATACAAAAGATTAAACGTCATTTTTACTTATAAATATTTATAACTTATAATAACAGCAAAATTTTTTTAAGTAAAATTAGTGCCATAAATCCCAAATCAAAAGTAAATAACATTGAATTATATATATATTAAATAAAATTAAAGAACTTTAGTAGCAAGGCAAAACTGTTAAGTTGGTATGGATTAAAAGCCAGTGTAGAATAACTAGAAATGAAATAATAGATGAATTGTCAAAAAAAGCGGTGATACAAGGAGTATTATCTCTGTATGTCTAAAGATATAGAATCAGACATATTCAAAAAACTTAAGAAAGAATGGAAAAAAATGTATATGGATAAGAATATAAATACAGGAAACCATTACAGAGCAATCGGAAACCATATTACTGATAAATATTGGTTTTCTAAGATGGAATGGACAAAGGATATGACAAGAACTATATGCAGAATGAGATTTAACCACTATCTTATATCATCATATATGTTTAAAATGAATCTAGCTGATACTCCACAATGTACTTGTGGTCAAATCGGTAACCTACAACATAAAATTTTGGACTATTGTCTTAGATCTAATAAGGTTAATAATTTTTTAAATTCGCTGTATTCTTTGACTGATGTCCACCATCCCAATAATTTAAATTATTTATTAACATTAGAAAACAATGAGTTTTTATATAAATTATTGTATAAACATGTTTTAGATATTAAATTTAAATTGTAATAATTGTAAATATAGAGTAAGTATTTCTTTGTAATTTGTTAGAATATAAAAAAAAAACATTTAAAAAATAATGGAAAAAGAAAATTAAAAAAATTACATAAAAAAAAGAGAAAAAATCAGGAACTTGGACAGTCCATAGTAAAGCAGCTATCAAATTAAGTAGATAGCTGCACAAGAGTTTGCTTTGGAACTCTGAGGACCTCATCATCTATTCTGTATATAAATATATAAAAAAGCAACTAATAGAAAAAAACTAAAAACAAATTAAAAAAAAGATTATATTTATATTAGAGATCAATACTAGTAATAGATTTAGGATAATTTGTATACGAAACAATGACTAATAAAAAAATGAGTAAAAATTGTAAGATCGGCAATTAGAATTAGTGTCCGCAGTCATATAAATACAAACAAACAACAACAAAATACTTATAAATAATATTTAAACAATTTAAAATCGGTAAATTTGATGGAAAATTGACACATAGAAAATTCTTTTAAATGAAAGTTTGTAAAATTTCTTTTGTTAATTTGTTGCTTGATTTTTTGAAAATTATTAATTCAAATAATTTAGCTTTTTTAAAAATGCACAAAAAGGTTTAATTTCACGTGACAATAGGGACAATATCACATGTAGTCAGCTATAAAAATTTTAAAAAAGTTTTACTTAACAGTTTTTGTAAATTTAAAATTTTTTAACTCTCTCATCGATTTCTCTCCTATAACAAAATATGACTTTCTGTTAAATGAATCCTTTTTTGAGTTTTCATTGGTTTATAACAAAAATCTATACATTCTTTGCATTTATAGATCACCTGACTCTTCCACGAAACTATTTTTGCAGGACCGGTTAATTTTGTTAGACGACCTGCCCAATAAAAGCAGAAAGATTATATGCAATCACTTGAATATTAATTACGCTGTTGCGTGTGCTACCCAATTATCCTTGGTCCGAATATTCGAATCGTATGGTTTAACAATGCACGTTAATTCTCGTACAAAAATTACTAAAACAACATCTATCATAATTGATTATATTGTATCAGATTTCTCACTCCTCTCCTCTCACTCTCTGACCACGAAGCAGTATATACCAAGTTTAACACTTTTTTATCTTCTGTCTCTCTCTTAGTCATTATCTTACATATGTAATGATTTCACCTATTCACTCCCGTACAAATTTCCATCGTGGAGCGCGCGTATAGAAGTATAACTTCAAAAACAATAATTTTCGTTGATTACAACTGGAGATATTGCGACTTTTATTAATTTAAATTTAATAGTTCAGTTTTTAAAATAGTAAAATCCCTTTTATTTTAAACCCTTTATCTGTGTTTTTAAACCCTCATCATGGATGGTTTATTTGTAATAAAACCATTTTAAAAAAAGATTGTCCAAACTTTCTATTAAACTTTCAAATGGTTCTTTCTAAATTTCTTGGTGTTTATAAAAAAAGGCTGTGGTGAATTTTTGAAAAAAAGTCTAACTCGAGTTTTAAGGGTCGTAAGTGTTTTTCTTGAGTTCGTGTTAAAATTGTTTATAGGCTTAATATGACAGTACTTTTGCAAACCTATTTTATAATACCTATTTAACAAAAACTTTTTAGTCGCTCAATTATTTAAATTTTCTTTAATGTTTTGCCTTCAAAATTGATGTCGACCTAAATTGGTCCTGTTTATCCTTTTTGGGATAAACTTTTAAGCTTTTTGGGATATTATTGAAACTTCTTGACATTTTAAAGTTGAATATTTGTGATATTATCCTTATTCTCACTCGAAATCAAAGTTTTTTTGTGCATTTTTAGAAAAGTTATCATTATTTATAAAAAAATTAAGTAAAAAATTATGTTTAATCTTTTACATATTTTGGTTATTACATAGTATTATCACCAAATCTATTAAAAGCATTTGTTAAATACCTGTATCAAAGAGTGCCATGAGAAAATCGTTAGTCCCCTTGTCTAAAAACATTGTATTATTTCCTTAAATTTGAAATTAGAATTTAATTTAAAAATATGTTTAATAATAAACAAATTATTTAATTTTTAAATGCCTGGAAATAACAGTCTTTTACAGCCGTAATCATAATAACAATTTAAATTTATTGTATAATATTTTAAACACGATATACACATAAACTAAGCTTTAACTTAAGAATTCTTAATTCGTTCAGTCCTGATTTATTTATTAAAGAATTTGATATATTTTTCTTTACTTTTCATAAAACTTTTATTTAAGAATTCCTTTAAGATAAATAATGAACGCCTGCTGTTGGTATCTAATAAACTTAGGCAATCCATCAGATCCAATATTCATGTTGGTATTTCTTTTCATATCTTCATATCTTACTACTTTCTACTGAGGAATTTGCTAGAAAATTTGCTTTATTTCGTAAACTGGGAGCAGCTTTTTGGATAAATAAATTTGGACGTATATATCTATATAGAAAAAAGTAGAAATTTTAAAAATAATCATATGAAAACAACTGACAGCTACCTTAAATTTGAAATTAAAAATTGGTATAGACATTTTCGAATTAATAAACAAATAAATAATATTAATATATTAATAAATTATTATTATTAATTATAATACCACAATCATAATGATAATTTAGACTCTTTTTAAAGCCGGTATATGCATAAAATCAATTTCGAATTAGACTCATCAAGAATACCGCGAAATATAAATCACACAAGCATGTGCTTCTCTAAATGTGATCTCAAAAAAACCACAAAATATATCTTGTCTAATATTTGTGTTGTTATTTCCTTTGTATTCTTTGTATAATTTTTTTTTAAATCGAGAGCTATAGCCTACTATATTCTTCTGAGGAATTTTTTTTGTTTACAATGCCGACAATAGACAGCAAAAAGATATATTTACATATAGAAATAACTTAATAGCTAATTATAATACTTTGAGCAACTTTTAAGACACTATTAACTTGCTGAGAGGAAGATAGATATATACAGGTGTAACCATGTGCAACGCATTGACGCGAACTGAACACTTTTTAGCGCAACAATTATGCCGAGGGGCCTAATATAATCAAAAATAACAGTGTTGGGAGCGGAGGGCATTGGGATAGCTTAATCAGGTGAAGGAATAGGGGTGGAGGTGCTTTTGAGAGAGTAGCAGCTGCATAAGATCGTTTAGTGTTGCTTGTGACAGGAGATGAGTTTTAAGGTGGTAGTATAGATTTATTTTTGAAGATCAAATCAAAGGTTACGAAAGATTTATTAGACAAATTGTGATTTTGGATGCCAATATAATAAAAATATTTATTTTATAGAGACTACAACAATATTTGCTCATCAAAAGTTTAGATAGTACTGTCTTATTAATGTCCCTTAACACTAAACAGAACAAAACATCTAATCGCCAATCGCTAATCGCCAACTTAACAAAGACATTTAATATTGGAATTCAAATACAACACGTCCGTTTCCAAGGAACGCCAAGTCGTAAATTTATATATATATATATATATATATATATATATATATATATATATATATATATATATATATATATATATATATATATATTGTTATGATATGTAAAATCGAGAAAAATATTGGTTTGTTTTAAAATGTTTCAAAATTCAATAACATTAAAATAATTCAGATAAGTAGGATAATATCCAACAAACATTTCGAAGAAAGAGAGTTATTAATTTCTTGAATTACCTGTACTAAACATAGTGTAAGCTTTGCATAAATTATTTCTTTGTTATACTTGAGTGACCCGCATAAGTTTAAGTGAAAGCCACAGACAATTGAACGGGGTTTTTCAAAATACATTAATGCAGTGATTAAAGACAATAGAAGGGATTATAGAAAGTGGTTTTTGTTAGTTTTTAAGAATTATAGAAAAATATTATTTGTAAATAAGTTTTAGGAAATTTATAAGTATAGGTAAAAATTTGTTTGTTATCGAAATGAAAAAATGGGGGAATTGTGACGAGTTGTGATTGGCGGAGATTAAAAAAGGTGGGATAATGTATGTAGGAAAAAGTTTAGCGAGATTGAGGAGAGAGAAAAGAGATAGTCAGTTGGTTTTCCAAGTCTGTAGGAGGAACAGTGATTGTTCTCTGGCGGTTCCTGAAATGTAGCAAGCAGTAGTGTTGAATGTTAGGGAGTTTTTGTGGAGTTAGTGTATCTGACAGAAGCTGAAGCAGCAAAATATTGTAAGTCATATTTCTCTACTTATATTCCAAGAGTCACTGTTCAGGCCAACGAGAGATTCAGTTTATCGTAAAGAGAAGATATTCCAAGAGTCATTTTTTCACTCGGGCCAACGAGAGATTCAGTTTATCGAGAGGAGAAAGGCTATCATAATTTGAATGATTTGTGCTTTTGAAGGAGATCATTAAGGACGATATACTTGCAACAATCTGTGTAAGATTGCTGATTACATAGGGAGCGGTTGAGAGGAGATAATATAGTCTACAAGGAACAAGGATTTGGACCACTCATCATCAGAGAGAGATATTTTGTTTTCTGCAGTTTTTTCTTTTATTGATAACACAATTTTTACACTTAATTTAGAAAGGATATAAATATTTTGATTAGGAGAGTTAGAATAGTTCGGAATTTTGAGATTTCAATTAATATTGTTTGTACTATAAATTTTGATTGTTCACGTACGGAGAACAAAATTTTGAGAATCCTTATAAGAGATTTGTTTATTGAAAACCTTTGAGTGTGAATTATTTTTATTTCAATATATAGTGTTAGATCATATGTGTTTTTTATTATTCCGGTATTCTCTGGACCTTACCTTTCACATGTAATAGCCTAGATATTGAAGCACGAATTTAACCCTGAGATAAAAGAATTAAAAATTGTGATAGAGTCATAATCACATCATTTAAATAATTTTAATTAATCAAAAAAATTAATTAGCTAATTATTGCTTGGCGCACCAAGACTATAAATATCACAATAATATATATATATATATATATATATATATATATATATATATATATATATAATCAATAACCCTTCTACGTGTTGGGTGTAAAGTCTCTTTTTAGGTTTCATATACAAACTTCCTCCAATTCTTCTTGTTGCTTGCCAATTTCTTCGCTGGCTCCTTGGTGACTCCTCTCCTGTCTAGGATGGCGGCAATTTCATCGTCCCAGGTCTTCATGGGTCTACCCCTCGGTCTTCTCAAGGTTCTTCTCGCTTCCCACACTTGTTTCACTTGGCTTTTTTTATCCATCCTTACAATGTGGCCGTACCATCTCAGTTGGGCTTCTTCGATTTTCTTCTCTATTGATTGGACTTTAAGGCGTTCTCTTATTTCATCGTTCCGTATCCTGTCCATTCTGGTCACCCCTAGTACTCTTCTTAGATACTTCATTGAAATACTTTGCAGTTTATTTTTTAGTCTGGTGGTGAGCGTCCAGCTTCCACATTTAAATGTTAAGATAGGTACAAAAACTGTGTTGTAGATAGCTATCTTTGCTGTTTGGGATACTTCTTTTTTCGATAGGAATGTGCTCTTAATTGCGTGGTATATCCGGGAAGCGTTTGCTATTCGATTGTTTATCTCTGCTTCTTGTGTACCCCTACTCTCTAGTTGCACTCCCAGGTATTTAAAGGTTTCGACTTTTTCTAAAGTATAGTTATTGATTTTAATGTTTGTATGTTGGTCTGTTTTCCCACATACCATGACCTTGGTTTTACTTTCAATAATTCTCAGGTTACGTTTTTCAAGTTTATCTCTCCATATCTGAAGGTTTCTCTTAAGTGCGTCCTCGTTTCTTCCAAATACGACGAGGTCATCTGCAAATGCGCACTCCGCTATCTGTATCATTTCCAGGTTTCTATGTCCAACAAATATTCTCGATGTTTCTTCTCTAGTTTCCTTCATTACATCATCTAGTACAATATTGAACAGGATGGGGCCTAGTACACCTCTTTGTCGTAAGCCATCATTGACTCTAAACTCTTCTGATTCCATATTATCTGTTCTTACTCTGTTTCTTGTGTTCTTGTATAGGCTCATAATAGCTTTTCCGAGTTTGCTGTCTACTTCTCTGTTTCTTAGGCTTTTGTCTATTTCGGTTCGCGGGGTTCTATCAAATGCTTTTTCGAGGTCTATGAAGGCTTGGTATAGTTCCGTGCTTGTATTTCGTGCATTTTGTATTAGATGCTTGAGTGTAAAAACATGGTCATGGATGCTTCTTCCCTTCCTGAAACCGCTCTGTGACTGCTCCAGCTTATGGTCTACTTCTTGTAGTAGTCTTTTCTCCAGTACTCGTTCGTAAACTTTGGAAGGGATACTCAGGAGAGTTATACCTCTCCTGAGTATCCTAAATGTAGTTGCTGCATTCTCGTCTGTCACCTTTTTTGAAAATGAGTAGAATAACGCCCACTTCCCAGTCTTTTGGGATCTTGTTCTCATTCCATGCTTTATTGCAAACTTTTCTAAGCATTTCATTTCCATTTTCTCCCATATTTTTTAGCATTTCCGCAGTTATCTTATCATAGCCAGCTGCCTTTCCTCTTTTGAGCCTGAGTATTATTTCTCTTATTTCTTCTATTGTTATTTCGTTTTGGTTTGGGTTCTCATATGGGTTTTCTTCAGTGTTGTCTATTTCATTGTTATAGTCTTTTTGAGTCAGAAGGTCTTCGAAATATTCTCTCCACCTGTTCATAATATTTTCGTTCTCGCAGAGGATGTGGCCATCTTTGTTTTTAATTTGTTTTGGTATTTGTTGTCTGTTCTCTGTTCTTAGGCTTCTCAGAGTTTTGTAAAATAGTTTTTGGTTAGTGTGGTAGTCCTTCTCCAGCTTATTCCCAAAATCATCCCAGCTTTTCTTTTTTGCTTTAATCACCATGTCTTTTACTTTTGCCCTCTGTTGCTTATATTTTTGATAGCTTTCTGCATTCTGGTTCCCTAGATATTTTTTCCCCGCTAACTTCTTGGATTTGACCTCTTCTTTTATTTCATTACTCCACCAATTCGTACATTGTCTGTTTTTATTGATTTTAGCTATTCCGCAGATTTGCTTGCCCCCATCTAGGAGGGATTCTATAAGTTTTTGCCAAGTTTCTTCTAAACCATAGTTCTGATTTAAGTGCTTTTGTAGACTATTATTCACATATCTTTTGTATTTCTGTGCTATTTTCTTATCTGCTAACTTGTATGACCTAAATGACGTAAATTTATATACTTTATTAAAATGATAAAATTGATAATATTGCAGTTACAGCCATCTGAATAATTTGAATTTATTATTAACTTAGCTGTGACTAGAAATTATGGAAAATCTATAGGAGCTACTAAATAAAAAAGTACTTAGTATTTGTAAGAATTTAAAAAATATATACAGGATGATCTGGTTAAAATAACACAGAACAATATATTTCCAGAAAAAACTGAAAATTGGACAATAAAACTGCCCAAAGATCGGCCGTATTATGTTACTTCGGGGATATTTAAATATTCGATTAAACACACAATAAACATTAATATATGTAATAACGGATTGATTACAGCTGTCGCCGCTTCTCCGCCCTCAATTTCCATTTTTTCTGTCATATGCAGTTGCCTCTACTGTCTCTTTCCGCCATTGCTTCATCAATATCGTTGCGCCAACTTCTCCGTGGTCGTCCTTTCTTTCTTCTTTCAGGAGGGATCCATTCCAGTACTCTTCTAGGCCATCTCTACTCTGGCATTCTTTTAACATGTCCGAACCAGATTAATTGTTTTCTTTCTATGTCATCATTGATATTTCGCTCCATTTTCATTTCGTTTCTTATTTGTTCGTGTCCAACTCTCTCCAGTTTCGATCTACTGCAGCTTCGTCTCAGATAATCCATTTCTGTCATAAGTTTGTTTCTATTAGCTTTGGTGACGTTCCATACTTCCGAACCGTAAAGTTTGGACTATACTACCGTTAATGTGTTTTTTGGTTTCTCGTCGAATTGTTTTTTGCCAGAGAAGAGAGTTTAAGGCACGGATCGCTGCTCTGCCCTTGTTTATTCTTTCCCTTATTTCATTTGCGCTATTTCACTTCTTGTTGAAAATGATACCCAAATATTTGCAGGATTGCACGCCTTTGATTTTGTCGTCTTCCAAGACAAGGTCATATATTTTATCTGTTCCCACTGAGAGATATTCACATTTTGTAATTTTCATGTTTAGACCTGCCACCTCATATTCTTTTTTTAATTTTCTTACCACATAGCTACGATCGTAGCTGTCTTCGGCAATTACTACCTGGTCATGTGGAAAGAAAAGTGTATATAGCGTGTTTTTTTCCACCGTTATTCCCGTTTCTACATTTTTTTACCCATTTCACTAAGTATCTGTCCAAATAGATTTTAAATAAGATGGGTGACAGACAGCAGCCTTGTCTCAGTCCCTTTGTTGTTTGAAAAGGAAAAGTGATTTCTTGTCCCATTTTAATTCTTGCAAAGTTTTGTTCGTAGTATTTTTGAGTGGCGTTAATAAGAATTGGGTTTATTTTCAAGTTACCCATTTCTATCCATAGTTGGGAGATCGGTACACTGTCATATGCTTTTTCCAAATTTATTAAAGCTGTATGGGCTTCTCTATTTCTCTGCACTCGTTTTTCCATTGCAATTTTTAATGTGAAAATATTATCCATAGTGGAGCGTCCGGCCCTAAATCCCCCTTGTTTCGTAGTACTTTTGAGTATAGTCGGCCTATAGTAGCAATAACTGCAATTCCTCTATAGTTTTTAGGATCCGTCTTTGTGCCTTTCTTGTGTATTGGAGAGATATACGATTGTCTTCATTCTTCTGGAACTTCTTCTCCGTTTAAGCATCTTTCGAATAATTTTCGGATCATTTCAAACAGTTTTGATGATCCATGCCTAATCAACTCTGGATGAATTCCGCCTGGGCCTGGCGATTTTCTTAATTTCATTCCCTTAACTGCTTCTTTTCACTATCTATTGATATTTCTATTCTTCCTTCTACTTCCACTTGTTCATTTGTCTGTTTAAACCTTTCTCTTAGTTTATTATTAAATTTTAATAATTTTATTTTAATATTATTGATTAATTATCTCTAAATTTTATTAATAAATACTAATAAAATTTAAAATATGAAATTTTAATAATTTTTTAATATAAACAATTTTTGTTAAGGTCTGAGCGTATTGTTGTTATTATTTTATTTGTACATATTTGTACATATTTGTACATTTTATTTGAAATGATATTATTAAAACACAATATTTTTAAAGCTAGGCTTGGCTGTGCTTGCGCTTTTTTCTAATAGAAAATATTAATTTGAAACGCGTAAAAACAGTTGTTAAATAATTGTTTCAGGGAGCGAAAAATTAAAAAGCGATTAAAACATATTTTGTTATATCCAACTAATCGGTTTACCTTTTTAATTCATTGAACTTTTGATTATTTCTTTAATTTAAAATAAATTAAAATATAAATTAACTAATAAAAAAGTTCTTTTGAATTTTATAGTAGCAAAGTAGTGGTTCTAGTGAAAAAATGAATGCTGTGTTTAATTTTGTAGATATTCGTTTTTGTGTTTATACGTTTTACTTGCTATAACAGTATGTACTATACTGTTTTTATAATTTATATAGATTTGAGTTTATATGCGGCTCTGCAAAGGTGGATTACAATGGTCTGCAAAAAATTTCCTTCTTGTGCGAATATTGTATTGAGGTTATGGTAATAATATTCGTTTTAGAATCACTCGCCGAAGCCTTTACCACCAACTTGTATCATAGTTTTAACAGTGATTTTCATAAAAATAATATTAATAGTCCAGTCGTTAGAGAGTTGTCCACTAAAAATTATAGGAAGAAGCTGAATTTTGACAAAAATATTAACTTTTGTACCCCAAAAAAGACGCAAAAAAGTTTATCACTTTTACCCCCTGGCTTTCCCCTAAAACCCCCTTACTAGGGGGAGGGGGTAAAAACGCGAAAAAATCATTACATTACAACAATACAAATGTCATTAACAACAATTAAACATCATTTTTATTTATAGTAATATTAAAAGTACAATTAGTTAATGAGGCATTTTCCAAATTGAAACCGTGCAAAAATGTTCCCGACTCTTGATACGCATTGGTAATTGTTGATGATACTGATGGTCGAGAACAACTTTCAGCAATCATTCCAACGTGCTACTGCATCATTAGCCGCGGACTCAATTTCGTTTAGGTTTTCCATTTTCGCACTAAATTTGCGCTTGCGGTTGCAACAACAATAAGCTGTCTTTAATAATTGCAAACAACTGTCAAACAACTGTAACCAGGGAGACGCAAATCCCACCGACGACTTAATTATTTTAATTTTTAACATCTAGACGACTTTGATAGTTGTAACAGTAAATTTCGAGTAAAAATAGCGTATGAATTGTACTATTTATGGTTGAAAATTGCTACGTTTGAAGAAAAAATAGTATACTTTATTCGGCAAAGAAGCGACTTTTCTTGACTTGTCCGATATTACCCCCACTTCGTTCGGCGCGTAATATCGGGCGCGTCAAGAAAAGTCATGCTTCTCTGCCTCATAAAGTAATATACTATTATCAGGAAACTTATTAAGAGCCGAGAAATAAAATTCATGGATAAAACAAAACAATATATTCAACACAATGAAATAGGCGGCTGAATCAAAACGCAAGTAGAAAAAATTGCACCATCAAATAATAAATGGTTGTATACATATGGAAATAAACTGTATTATGATCAAGAACAGTATATTACATAACGAGAGTTGTAAGAAGCTTATTACATGCGAGTAAAGAAGTTGCGCGCGAGCCGCGTAGGGGCGAGCGCAGTAATTTTGCAAACATGTAATACGCTTACAACTTAAGTTGTGTACTATATTTTTTCTACGATTATTTTCATTTATAAAAATAAAAAGTATAACAAGTAACTTTTATTTATTTAACAAAATTCGGGAACAATTTAAATTAAACATTTATTTATAATAATTAATTGTAAAATTTTGACAATTATGTATAACTATACCCTTATCTGAGTTTGGCGGTTGTTCAATAATACGTGGTGAATGGTGAGATGACGTAAACTGTACGGTGTGTTTTTTTTTAACATTGGTATTTTTAGTGTATGTAAATTACTTTCAATTGAATTTATAATTCTATTGGCTGTTGACAAAATTTCAAAAGAACCAACATTAGAGGAATTGAATGAAGTAATACAAAGAAGCAAAAATGGAAAAGCTCCTGGTAAAGATGGAATTAATATGGAACTAATAAAACACGGGGAAGGAAACTAAGAGGAAAAATACTGGAACTATTGAAAAATATAAGGAAAGAAAAGAAAATGCCAGGGAACTGGGAGGTAGGGCAGATCATAACAGTACATAAAAAGAAAGACCAACAAGTATGTGAAAATTATAGAGGAATAACGTTACTAAATACAACATATAAAATATTGACATCAATAATAAAAAAGAGGTTATCTAAGATCACAAAGAAGATAGTAGGACAGTACCAATGTGGATTCACAGAAGGAAGATCTACAATAGATGCAATACACACAATAAAACAAATAATGGAAAAAGCAAACGAGTATAAATTAGAATTGGAAATGTTATTCATAGACTTCAAACAGGCATTTGAATCGATTAAAACGAACGGATTAATGATAGCACTTAAAAAATTAAAAATTTCACATAAACTAAGAAAATTAATAGAAATGACAATGAGAACTACAAAAATAAGCATACAGACACAAAGAGGAGAGACAGAGGAATTCATTATAAATAAAGGGATGAAACAAAGAGATGCCTTATCAACAACGCTATTTAATCTAGCATTAGAATATGTACTACGAAATATAAATAAAGGAAATCTCAGAACAAGAGGTGGTCAAATAATTGCATATGCAGACGGTATTGCTATTATTGCAAAGAACAGAAAAATAATGTAGGAGGTAATGGGGCTAAGATTAAATCAAGAAAAGACAAAAATATTAAGATTAGGGAAAAAACCAATAAAAGAAAAAATCAAAATAGGAAGTTCTGAGTTTGAAGAAGTAGAATACTTCAAATACCTAGGAGTTACAATAAGTAAATCCGGAGAAAGAAAATCCGAAATAAAAGAAAAAATATTAGCAGCGAATAAAGCTTATTTTGCAAACAAAAGATTACTTAAAAGCCAAACACTGACTAAAAAAAGTAAGATGAGCATTTATAACACCATAATTAGGCCAATATTATTATATCCAGGAGAAACAATGACGATGGTTAAAAAAGATGAAGAAAACTTAAGAATAGCAGAGAGAAAGATTATGAGAACCATACTAGGACCAATCAGAACAGAGCAAAATGAATATAGAAGCAGAACAAATGCAGAAATTAAGGAAGAACTTAAGGAAGACATCGTAACTAAAATAAATCAATGCAGAGTTAGATGGTTAGGTCACATTTGGCGAGCAGGTAATGAGGCAGTGACATACGCAATGATAGAATGGAATCCAGGAGGAAAACAGAGAAGGGGAAGACCGAGATCAAAGTGGCTGCAAGAAGTTGAAGAAGACCTCCAAAGGGCAGAAGTCAGAGAATGGAGAGGAAGAACTAGAGACAGGAAAAAATGGAGAGATATTGTCAAGAAGATAAGATAAACAAAAAAGACTGATCCACTTAAGAAATAGGATCTAGAAAGCATTTGCGGTTTAACCCCACACTGGGGTGTATAGCCATTATAATATATATATTGGCTGTTGACGTCTTATTATTTATTAACTCATCGACATATCCTTCGGCCGTTATTGAAGATTTCCATCCGCCATGTCGTTTAAGAGCCATTAAGTCACCACCGGCATCTACCAAAATAGTGGCAGAAGTTCGTCTTAAACAGTGGCTTGTGTACATTTTGGGATCTGGTAACTTTCAAAATATTCGGCTATTTGTTTAGGAACACTGCCTATTTTGTTTAATCCTACCACCTATTTCGTAGATTTACCTCTTTGATAGTTAAGAAAAAATTGATTTATTTGCGGATCGCTAATCTCTAGTCGAATTTCTATATATTGTTTGCAGATTTTATAGAAATTTCCGGAAATAACGAAAGATCTACATATTTTGGTTTTCGTATTAGGAATTTTAACCAATAACATGGTACTTAAATCATCAATGTCACAAATTTTAAGATTTTTTAACTCTTGTTTCCTACAAGCTCCACATATTCCAATAATTGCAATAACATTCAAATAAAAGTATTATAAGTAGGCATATTTATGTTATACTTTTAAATACCATACCTTTACCTTTACCTCTGTACGAATGTATTGAGGAGACCAACATTTTTGGAGGTACCTATATAAATATGTATTTTAACGGTATACTTTCAGTGATAATTTTTAGGTAATTACAAAACTATCATATTTTATTTTTGCCTTCTAGAATAGAATGTTCTACATTTAATTTTCGTCGGGAACAATGCTTTTGTTCTAGTACTTAATTGGCTTTTTTAATATGCCTTTAATTATTGTTTATATTTAGATAATAATTTCGTTGTTTAAAATCATTATAACAAAACTAACTGGTTGTCAAAGATAATTTACAAATTGCTTAGATATTATTATTAATAGAGTAAAATTAAAAACCCACAAAATACTGTAGTGACGTCAAAATAAACTGTTTTTTGTTGGAAATTATCTTTATCTGTATAATTTTGTCAATTTTTAAAAGCAAAATAAAACTAAGAAATAACAAAAAACGGTTGTTTCAAGTAAAATATCGACGGAATTAACAAAACTACATATTAAAATGTGATGTAGCAGCTTTGGGTGACTCCTTAGACATTAGGATTACTCTCTTGGTGGTTTTTGTTTTTAATTTAATTGTATTTTTGCATTTATAAATCCACATCCAAATTTTGTCGTTCCAATCTCTTTTTTAGTTTCGACATGTGCCATTTCTTCTACGCTCTGCTCAGCATTGCGAGTCTGATTTTCTTGTATATAGAAAAGATCGTTCAGCTCGCCTAATGAAAATCCTAATGGAAATCCTTGATTTTTTATTTACTTTTTAGGCACATCAGCCTAACCTAACATATATCGTTATTAGCGCCAGTTTGTATTACTAAACATTAATTTTATTTTGTTACAGCTTTGTTAACATTTAAAACCGATGAATACTCACTATTCTCTCTTATATACTCATCTAAATTTTGCAAAAAACTATACTTTTTTCTTTTATCTGTATATGCTTCACATTGGAGGATATGCTGTATAGTTAAACTATTGGAACACTCAAACCATATTGGATTTATATCTGTGGTAATAAGGTATTAAAGTGTTAATTTAGTATGACCTGATCTTCTTCTTCTTCTTCTTCTTCTTCTTCCTACTTTATAAATAGGCAAAATGCCTGTTTTACTTCGGTTTTTAGCCTCAATTGACGTTGTCTGACCATCTTTTCCTCGGTCGTCCCAATGATCTTCTTCCATTTGGCGATTTGTCTCTTGCTATTCGTACTATTCTATTTTCTGTCATTCTTGAGACTTTCATTTCTGTTGTTTCCAGTAGTTTTTTAGATTTATATATCCTGGTTTTCGTTTCCGTTGTGAGGTATTTGTTTCTCCAGATTGTGTTGTTGAGACATCCTGCTGCTCTGTTTGCCATGTTCACTTGTTTTTGTACTTCTTCTTTCACTTTTACGTAGCTTGACAGTTTTATTCCCAAGTATTCAGTTTCCATCACTTGTTCTATTATTTTGTTATTTACGACTAGTTTACATCTTCTCGGTTCCGCTGATATCACTATCGCTTTAGTTTTCTCTGTTAAGATCTTCATGTTGTATATGTTGTATATGTTGTATCTTCGAATGCTTTAATTAATCTTTGTAGGTCATCTTCATTTTCGGCTGTTATTATGGCGTCTTATTTCCTTTTCTCCCATTCTATATCCTCTTCTTTTTTTTAACTTTCTTTATGATTTCATCCATTATCAGATTAAATATTAATGGGCTCAGCGAATCTCCTTGTCTAATGCCAGTTTCATATTTGATAGGTTGCGATAGTTTCCTTTACATCTTACCATAGCTATGTTATCTTTATATATATTCTCAATGGTTTTTAGTAAATCCAGTGATATTCCCTTTTCATATAATAAATGTATCACGTCCCAAATTCTCACTCTATTAAACGCTTTCTTCAAATCTTTCAGACACATATATGCTGGTTTGTTGTATTCCAGCGACTTTTCTTTTATTTGTCTTATTACAAAAACTGCATCCGTGCATGATCTTCCTGTCCGAAATCCTTACTGTTCCTCTTGCAGAGATATTCGTTCGTTTATTTTTATCGCTATTATTCTTGTTGTCAATTTGAGTGTTGTATTTAATAGATTTATTGCTCGATAATTATTGGGGTCTTTCTTATCTCCTTTTTTGAAGAACATCACCATGATCGCTCTCCTCCATGCATCTGGTATTCTGTTCGTGGTGATTATTTTATTAATAAGAAGTTGCAGTTGTTGTACAAGATGATCACCACCATATTTTAAGAGTTCATTTGGTATTTAATCTTATCTCCTATCTTTAATCTCCTGGTGACTTTCTGTTTTTTAATTTGTTTATTCCTTCTTTCACATCGTTTTGGAAGATTTCGGTCTTTTCTTCAGTTATTATATTTGGCGTTTCTGGTAAAGGTTCTTTGTTTTGTTTTTTAAACATTTCTGCCAGGAAGGCCACCCATGTATCCTCTTGTATGTGTTCTATTTCAACTAGTTCTTTCATTTCGCTTCTTTGTTGTCTTATGAAGCGCCATACTTGTTTCTGTTGACCATAGAAATCCATCTCTTGTCCTTTTGTGAATCTTTCCCTGTAGTCTGTTTTTGTTTTTCTTACCATTTGATGAGTTTCAGTTCTGATTCTTTTATATTCTTCATATGATTCATCGTTTTTTCTGACTTATATTTTAGGAAAGCTTTCTTTTTTTGGTGACATTTTTGTTTAACCTCTAGTGTAAACCATGGTGTTTTCGTTAACCACTTTTTGTTTATTATTTTCGTTCCAAGTGCTTCTCGGGCAGCATCCAGAATATTTTTCTTAAGTTTTCTCCAGCTAGTCTCTACATTGCTTTCATTTTCGATATTCTCCATTTGTATTTTCTGTTCTAGCCTTTTTTGATATAATGATTTTATGGAGTCATCTCTTTAATTTTTTATTTTTATTATTTCCTCTGAATTAGTTTGTTTAAGCTTCTCTTTTTATCTTTCATTGAATCTAATTTTACCAAGTACCAAATAGTGATCGCTTCCCACATTGGGTGACGTCAAACTTCTCACATCCACTATCTGTTTATGGTGAATATTTCTGTTTGTGACCACATAATCTATCATTGATCTATGTCCTCTTGTATTTTCAAACGTGTATTTGTGTTGAATTTTATGATCAAAAAATGTGTTGGTTATCCTTAGTTCGTTTGATGTGCACAATTCCACCATTCTCTTTCCGTTTTTATTGATAACTCTTTCATTAAACCTTTGATTTATTACTGGTATTACTTCGTCTCCTACTCTGGCATTAAAATTTCCCAATAATATAAGTAATTCATTTTGCTTCACTTATCTTTCCACTAATGTTTGTAGCTCATCATAGAATTCTTCTTTATCGCTATCAGGTTTGCAGTCTTCTGGTGCATATATCCCTATTATGTTAATAATTTTGCTGTTCGCCCTATTTTTTACTAAAACTATTCTCTGAGATATGTACTGGCACTCTTTAATCTTTATATTTTGTTTTGATCATTATTGCTACACCTTCCTTTGCTCTTTCTTGCTTCGGAACCCCACTATATATTAGTAAATATTCTCCAAGCCGCGTCTGTTTAATATCGTTTAATATCTGTTTAATACCAACCTGATCTTAATCTGTTTAATATCGTTTGACCTATTCTAGGAACAGTAACTTTCAAATTTTAAACGAAACATAATCAAAAATCAAAATAAAACTAAGCTTAGAAGAACATTGAACTAAATATAAAGAACTTTAATTAAATGAAAGGCAGATATTGATTGCCCAAATATAAAAACGCTATGCACACAACGGCTAAAGGCTCATAAAATCTAACATGGTCCAGACCACTGAACCTCTAGAAATTATACGAACAAGTTGAATTTTCCTGAGAATGTCAAATTTAACAGTCCAACATGATGCAAAAAAGTTTACTTTTACCTCTCGGCTTCCCTTTAAAACGCTTCTATAAAAGGGGGGGGGGGTTAAAAAAATCTGACCTATCAAAACCCTGCCTGTACGCTGTAGAAAAAAAATGTTTTAAATAAACAATACAGCTGACGTAATTTTTTACAGTTTAATTTTTTTATTTATTTTGAACAAAATTTGTCCATGTAAAAAAATTGATTATTACATATCGTTAAGAAACAAATTTGAACAACTTTTCGTCTGGGCGACTTCTTCAACCTTATTTTAAGGTATCGCATGAAACTGATCATGCTAAAAAAATCTCTAATAGACTAGGCGGTACCTGTAGAAATTCAGACCATAATGGACAGTTTTTTCCATAGGAAGCTATTTTTTGCTGGAATGCCTTCAGGGTGTGCCCAATATCGATAATCACGATATGCGCCAGTCGCAAACCCTGTGCTAAATTTTTTATTTAACAAAATTTTTTAAAGTTTTAAACATTTTTTTAGGCTTATAAACAAACTGAATAACTTTACGAGCTTTAAAAATATCAATTTCAAAATTTATAAGGTTGTGATACAACCTCTGCATTTTTTTTCATCAAGGAAAAAGCAAAATTGTTAAATTGTTTTCAACAAATAATGATATATCGCAAGAAGCAACCATTTTTAATGAAAAAAGTTCCACTAAGGAAGAAATTAAACGTAGCGGATGTAAAATTATATCGGCATTGTATATGGGCCACTCAAAGTGCGATTTTACATTGAATAAAATTCGCTACTTGTGCTTTAAAAAAGGTTGCAAAAATAAAAATTTTCAATTGTCCATGCTGCCACCAACATAATCTGCAGCTGAGCAACACTCGCTTCGTGTTTATTTCTAAGTACAGCAGTGGCTTGGAAATAACCTGAATGCTACTGAGTGGGGGTGGGAACTAACTCAAAATGGTCTTGAGCCAATACAAACTGAGCAGGTATTACTACCTGACTCATTATTCAGAAATATTAGTTGCAAATGTAAAAAACTTTGTACAAAAACATGCAGTTGTATCAAACATGGTCTCAAAGTGTTCTGACTATTTTCTTCACTGCAATGGTCAGACATGTAAAAATATTGAACACAGTAAAATATTGGAAGAAGTTGAACGAGATATGGATATGGAGTCGATGGATTCCTTAGATTTTCTAGAGGCACAAGATAAAGCTACAGATGAAGGAGAAGAAACATTAAATTTACAGATCGAGGATGAAGATATTGAAATGGAAAATAAAGGTTTTGAGGAAGAAATAGGACCTGAAGATTCTTGTTCTTCCAAAAAAAGAAGAAGGCTTTAAAAAAAATTATTGAAGATTGAGTCAAAAATCTAAATTTTAAAAATTTAAATTATTTATTAACAATTTATAAATATATATTTGTTTACTAAAAGTAACAATTTACTTCAATGTATAAATTGCAAGCTCAAAAAAAATGCATCAAGAAAAATGCAATTACTTGTTTAACATACAATTGTTTATTGCAAATTTTAATTTGCAATTAAAAATGGTATTTGGAAATATGGTATTTGAAATCCTTGTCGTCCGAGATATCGATTAAAAAAAAAAGCAAAATTGGTTAACAAGAAGCCGAGATAATGCAATTTTTAGCGCGCGCTATGATTTTGAACTCGCCGATTCACATTTCGAGTGAATGTCCCTTACCACCACCTCTCATGCATTCAGAGCGACATTTTACGCGAAAACGGTTTTTTATTATTTGTCTTTTTTATGGATGTTGCCATGAAGCGCAGTACGTAAAACTTTTCATATAAAAAGTACTTGACAAGACGAGAGTAGTTGTTTAAAAACGAGCCCTCTATCACTTATGGTTACACGGCCAATGTATGCCAACGTTGACCTTCAATATCTCGGCAACCAGTATGCCAAATATATCTTTTTTTTAAAGAAGCGTCTTTTAATGTTCTTTAAGTGTATAAATTTTGAAATTGATATGTTTAAAGCTCGTAAAGTTATTCAATTTGTTTATAAGCCTAATATATATATATATATATATATATATATATATATATATATATATATATATATAAAATGTTTAAAACTGTGTAAAAAAATTTGCAACTATCTGAGGGCCTTATTTAGGGCCTACTATAAATTTTAAAATTTGCGATTTTTTTTCAGTAGGCTGGGTTGCAAAATTATTATGCAAAACCTATCCGACCGATCTTAACAAAATTTAGCACACGTTTTAAACATATTAAAAGGTTTTTCTAGGCGGAATATGGAGCTTGTAAGTCAAGTTTAGAAAGTCGAAAACATTTAAAGGATTAACTTCATTTTTTTGTACTTTTTTTCCAATTATTGCCATTTTTTCAACAATAAACAATAAATTTTTAATTTCTAGCTAACAAAATATTATGTAAAATTAAATAAAGAAACTTTTAACAATTTTTTCTCTAGGATCAATATTTTCCGAATTATAAACGAAAATGGGAGCAAAAAAATGAGAAATTTTCAATTGTTTTCAGATTTTGTTAAATAAAAAATTTAGCACAGGGTTTGCGACTGGTGTATATTGTGATTATCGATATTGGGCACATCCTGAAGGGATTCCAGCAAAAAAATAGCGTCCTATGGAAAATGTCCAATCCAAAACAGATTCCGCCTAGACTATAAGGAATATATTACCGAACGAACCCAAGCTTTTCGCCTTGTCTAAATATAAATCTTGGTGTTTAAAATATGGATTGAGCAATGAGTTTCTGACGTAGAACAATATTTTATGTTGAATATATTTTAATTTGATATTAACTTAGTTTTAAAACAGCTTGTATAATATTGTTTACATTTTTGAAAACAATAATATGGCCCCCATTAAAAAGTAATCAAAACTGAAGAGATTGATGTGTTACTAATGAATACAACTTTTCTGTTAGTCATTTTTATTCTTCAGAGAAACATTTAAAATATGTTGTATTATGCATATTTTGTAATTAATAATCTCTTATCAAATACCTTTGGGAATTACTATTTAACATTACAAACTGCTTCGAAATGGATACTTTAATAAGTCCGATGACTAATGTATTTCTAGCAGAATGTTATAAGTAATTAGAACATATCAATTACTTTTTTTAATGTATAGTAAATTTCCCTTCATAATAAAATCGTTCAAAAATGTAAATAAAGTTTTAAATTTTTTTTTTTTAATAGAAAAATATGTCGCATCCACCTAAAGGTTATTAGCGACGGAACAAAATATAAATGACAAAGTTAAACACCTACAGATTGTACAAAATGTTTATTGATTTGAGATAATTCACTATATTGTCACAGGAACAGTTTTGACCTAGAGCCTGTGGTAGAGCGTTTGGGATCTTGTAGCGCTGTCTTTCTTGGTCATATTTACTACAAATTGTTAAAAAGTGTTCGACTGTTGATCGGACGTTACACTGATCACATATAGGTGGATTTTTTTTTGTGAATAGGTAGGAGTGCGTTAATCTGGTATGTCCTAGACGTAAACGCGCAACCGCAATTTGTTCTCGTCTATTGCGCGACGATGGAAACCACTGAGACACATTATTTTTGATTTTATTTAGATTGGAATTAGTTTGAGACCACTCATTTCGCCACAAACACAACACTTTATTTTTAAATTAAGCATTTAAGTCACTGGAAACACACTTGTCTATCGGCTCCGACAAATCACTTAAAATTGCCTCTCGTGCAGTCCTGTCAGCTTCTTCATTTCCTATTATTCCGACGTGTGAGGGAACCCATAAAAATTGGACGCTTCTTCCATGTTTATAAGCTTGGGAAAGCTGGTATCTTAGCAACTTTTCAAAAGGATGTTTCGGAAAAATGTGTTTTAATGAGTTTAGAGAGCTAAGGGAATCTGTTATGATTAGGGCTTTTGTGAGTGTAAGCTCGTTAAGAAG